>NC_065562.1:16430353-17630353 GCF_022605725.1 Anthonomus grandis grandis
CACATCTCGTGAGAGTATATTAGCTGAGATCTCGCATTTTTGTGGCCATTTTTTGGGCTCAAAAACGGGGTCGAAAATTGACTTTTTTCCGAATTTTCAAAGAGCTATAATTCCACTTGTTCTGGTCGAATTTCGTTATAAATCGGTGTTTTCGTAATGTAGGTGATGGGAATAAGCCGCTGATAGGGGTTTCTATAGCTATTTTTGGGTTTAAAGAAAATCGATTTTTCGCATTTTCAAAGTGCTATAATTCCCTTAGTTTTTCTCGAAACTCATTATAACCCGGTGTTTTCGTGTTGTAGGTGATGGGAACAAGCCGCTGGTATAGTTAGTTCAAATTCGAAAAAAATCAATTTTGGTGCAAAAATTCGATACGGGGGGGTATACCTGAAAAATGAAAAAACCCAAATTTTGAAGGCCTATATCTCGGCTTCTATGGGAGCTATCGGGAAAATTCCAACGGTTTTGTCTTAGTTTCGTCCTTGTGAATCCAACGAGGCCATCCGCAAGGGTCGTAGCTCCCATATTAGCTGAGATCTCGCATTTTTGTGGCCCATTTTTGGGCTCAAAAACGGGGTCGAAAATTGACTTTTTTCCGAATTTTCAAAGAGCTATAATTCCACTTGTTCTGGTCGAATTTCGTTATAAATCGGTGTTTTCGTAATGTAGGTGATGGGAATAAGCCGCTGATAGGGGTTTCTATAGCTATTTTTGGGTTTAAAGAAAATCGACTTTTCGCATTTTCAAAGTGCTATAATTTCCTTAGTTTTTCTCGAAACTCATTATAACCCGGTGTTTTCGTGTTGTAGGTGATGGGAACAAGCCGCTGGTATAGTTAGTTCAAATTCGAAAAAAATCAATTTTTGGTGCAAAAATTCGATACGGGGGGGTATACCTGAAAAATGAAAAAAACCCCAAACTTTGAAGGCCTATATCTCGGCTTCTATGGGAGCTATCGGGAAAATTCCAACGGTTTTGTCTTAGTTTCGTCCTTGTGAATCCAACGAGGCCATCCGCAAGGTCGTAGCTTCCATATTAGCTGAGATCTCGCATTTTTGTGGCCCATTTTTGGGCTCAAAAACGGGGTCGAAAATTGACTTTTTTTCCGAATTTTCAAAGAGCTATAATTCCACTTGTTCTGGTCGAATTTCGTTATAAATCGGTGTTTTCGTAATGTAGGTGATGGGAATAAGCCGCTGATAGGGGTTTCTATAGCTATTTTTGGGTTTAAAGAAAATCGATTTTTCGCATTTTCAAAGTGCTATAATTCCCTTAGTTTTTCTCGAAACTCATTATAACCCGGTGTTTTCGTGTTGTAGGTGATGGGAACAAGCCGCTGGTATAGTTAGTTCAATTTCGAAAAAAATCAATTTTTGGTGAAAAATTCGATACGGGGGGGTATACCTGAAAAATGAAAAAACCCAAACTTTGAAGGCCTATATCTCGGCTTCTATGGGAGCTATCGGGAAAATTCCAACGGTTTTGTCTTAGTTTCGTCCTTGTGAATCCAACGAGGCCATCCGCAAGGTCGTAGCTCCCATATTAGCTGAGATCTCGCATTTTTGTGGCCCATTTTTGGGCTCAAAAACGGGGTCGAAAATTGACTTTTTTCCGAATTTTCAAAGAGCTATAATTCCACTTGTTCTGGTCGAATTTCGTTATAAATCGGTGTTTTCGTAATGTAGGTGATGGGAGTAAGCCGCTGATAGGGGGTTTCTATAGCTATTTTTGGGTTTAAAGAAAATCGATTTTTCGCATTTTCAAAGTGCTATAATTCCCTTAGTTTTTCTCGAAACTCATTAAAACCCGGTGTTTTCGTGTTGTAGGTGATGGGAACAAGTCGCTGGTATAGTTAGTTCAATTTCGAAAAAAATCAATTTTTGGTGAAAAATTCGATACGGGGGGGTATACCTGAAAAATGAAAAAACCCAAACTTTGAAGGCCTATATCTCGGCTTCTATGGGAGCTATCGGGAAAATTCCAACGGTTTTGTCTTAGTTTCGTCCTTGTGAATCCAACGAGGCCATCCGCAAGGTCGTAGCTCCCATATTAGCTGAGATCTCGCATTTTTGTGGCCCATTTTTGGGCTCAAAAACGGGGTCGAAAATTGACTTTTTTCCGAATTTTCAAAGAGCTATAATTCCACTTGTTCTGGTCGAATTTCGTTATAAATCGGTGTTTTCGTAATGTAGGTGATGGGAATAAGCCGCTGATAGGGGTTTCTATAGCTATTTTTGGGTTTAAAGAAAATCGATTTTTCGCATTTTCAAAGTGCTATAATTCCCTTAGTTTTTCTCGAAACTCATTAAAACCGGTGTTTTCGTGTTGTAGGTGATGGGAACAAGTCGCTGGTATAGTTAGTTCAATTTCGAAAAAAATCAATTTTTGGTGCAAAAATTCGATACGGGGGGGTATACCTGAAAAATGAAAAAACCCAAATTTTGAAGGCCTATATCTCGGCTTCTATGGGAGCTATCGGGAAAATTCCAACGGTTTTGTCTTAGTTTCGTCCTTGTGAATCCAACGAGGCCATCCGCAAGGTCGTAGCTCCCATATTAGCTGAGATCTCGCATTTTTGTGGCCCATTTTTGGGCTCAAAAACGGGGTCGAAAATTGACTTTTTTCCGAATTTTCAAAGAGCTATAATTCCACTTGTTCTGGTCGAATTTCGTTATAAATCGGTGTTTTCGTAATGTAGGTGATGGGAATAAGCCGCTGATAGGGGTTTCTATAGCTATTTTTGGTTTAAAGAAAATCGATTTTTCGCATTTTCAAAGTGCTATAATTCCCTTAGTTTTTCTCGAAACTCATTATAACCCGGTGTTTTCGTGTTGTAGGTGATGGGAACAAGCCGCTGGTATAGTTAGTTCAATTTCGAAAAAATCAATTTTTGGTGAAAATTCGATACGGGGGGGTATACCTGAAAAATGAAAAAACCCAAACTTTGAAGGCCTATATCTCGGCTTCTATGGGAGCTATCGGGAAAATTCCAACGGTTTTGTCTTAGTTTCGTCCTTGTGAATCCAACGAGGCCATCCGCAAGGTCGTAGTTCCCATTTTAGCTGAGATCTCGCATTTTTGTGGCCCATTTTTGGGCTCAAAAACGGGGTCGAAAATTGACTTTATTCCGAATTTTCAAAGAGCTATAATTCCACTTGTTCTTGTCGAATTTCGTTATAAATCGGTGTTTTCGTAATGTAGGTGATGGGAATAAGCCGCTGATAGGGGTTTCTATAGCTATTTTTGGGTTTAAAGAAAATCGATTTTCGCATTTTCAAAGTGCTATAATTCCCTTAGTTTTTCTCGAAACTCATTATAACCCGGTGTTTTCGTGTTGTAGGTGATGGGAACGAGCCGCTGGTATAGTTAGTTCAATTTCGAAAAAAATCAATTTTTGGTGAAAAATTCGATACGGGGGGGTATACCTGAAAAATGAAAAAAACCCAAACTTTGAAGGCCTATATCTCGGCTTCTATGGGAGCTATCGGGAAAATTCCAACGGTTTTGTCTTAGTTTCGTCCTTGTGAATCCAACGAGGCCATCCGTAAGGTCGTAGCTCCCATATTAGCTGAGATCTCGCATTTTTGTGGCCCATTTTTGGGCTCAAAAACGGGGTCGAAAATTGACTTTTTCCGAATTTTCAAAGAGCTATAATTCCACTTGTTCTGGTCGAATTTCGTTATAAATCGGTGTTTTCGTGATGTAGGTGATGGGAATAAGCCGCTGATAGGGGTTTCTATAGCTATTTTTGGGTTTAAAGAAAATCGATTTTTCGCATTTTCAAAGTGCTATAATTCCCTTAGTTTTTCTCGAAACTCATTATAACCCGGTGTTTTCGTGTTGTAGGTGATGGGAACGAGCCGCTGGTATAGTTAGTTCAATTTCGAAAAAAATCAATTTTGGTGAAAAATTCGATACGCGGGGGTATACCTGAAAAATGAAAAAACCCAAACTTTGAAGGCCTATATCTCGGCTTCTATGGGAGCTATCGGGAAAATTCCAACGGTTTTGTCTTAGTTTCGTCCTTGTGAATCCAACGAGGCCATCCGCAAGGTCGTAGCTCCCATATTAGCTGAGATCTCGCATTTTTGTTGCCCATTTTTGGGCTCAAAAACAGGGTCGAAAATTGACTTTTTTCCGAATTTTCAAAGAGCTATAATTCCACTTGTTCTGGTCGAATTTCGTTATAACCCGGTGTTTTCGTAATGTAGGTGATGGGAATAAGCCGCTGATAGGGGTTTCTATAGCTATTTTTGGGTTTAAAGAAAATCGATTTTTCGCATTTTCAAAGTGCTATAATTCCCTTAGTTTTTCTCGAAACTCATTAAAACCCGGTGTTTTCGTGTTGTAGGTGATGGGAACAAGCCGCTGGTATAGTTAGTTCAATTTCGAAAAAAATCAATTTTTGGTGAAAAATTCGATACGGGGGGGTATACCTGAAAAATGAAAAAAACCCAATTTTGAAGGCCTATATCTCGGCTTCTATGGGAGCTATCGGAAAATTCCAACGGTTTTGTCTTAGTTTCGTCCTTGTGAATCCAACGAGGCCATCCGCAAGGTCGTAGCTCCCATATTAGCTGAGATCTTGCATTTTTGTGGCCCATTTTTGGGCTCAAAAACGGGGTCGAAAATTGACTTTTTTCCGAATTTTCAAAGAGCTATAATTCCACTTGTTCTGGTCGAATTTCGTTATAAATCGGTGTTTTCGTAATGTAGGTGATGGGAATAAGCCGCTGATAGGGGTTTCTATAGCTATTTTTGGGTTTAAAGAAAATCGATTTTTCGCATTTTCAAAGTGCTATAATTCCCTTAGTTTTTCTCGAAACTCATTATAACCCGGTGTTTTCGTGTTGTAGGTGATGGGAACGAGCCGCTGGTATAGTTAGTTCAATTTCGAAAAAAATCAATTTTTGGTGAAAAATTCGATACGGGGGGGTATACCTGAAAAATGAAAAAAACCCAAACTTTGAAGGCCTATATCTCGGCTTCTATGGGAGCTATCGGGAAAATTCCAACGGTTTTGTCTTAGTTTCGTCCTTGTGAATCCAACGAGGCCATCCGCAAGGTCGTAGCTCCCATATTAGCTGAGATCTCGCATTTTTGTGGCCCATTTTTGGGCTCAAAAACGGGGTCGAAAATTGACTTTTTTCCGAATTTTCAAAGAGCTATAATTCCACTTGTTCTGGTCGAATTTCGTTATAAATCGGTGTTTTCGTAATGTAGGTGATGGGAATAAGCCGCTGATAGGGGTTTCTATAGCTATTTTTGGGTTTAAAGAAAATCGATTTTTCGCATTTTCAAAGTGCTATAATTCCCTTAGTTTTTCTCGAAACTCATTATAACCCGGTGTTTTCGTGTTGTAGGTGATGGGAACAAGCCGCTGGTATAGTTAGTTCAATTTCGAAAAAAAATCAATTTTTGGTGAAAAATTCGATACGGGGGGGTATACCTGAAAAATGAAAAAACCCAAACTTTGAAGGCCTATATCTCGGCTTCTATGGGAGCTATCGGGAAAATTCCAACGGTTTTGTCTTAGTTTCGTCCTTGTGAATCCAACGAGGCCATCCGCAAGGTCGTAGCTCCCATATTAGCTGAGATCTCGCATTTTTGTGGCCCATTTTTGGGCTCAAAAACGGGGTCGAAAATTGACTTTTTTCCGAATTTTCAAAGAGCTATAATTCCACTTGTTCTGGTCGAATTTCGTTATAAATCGGTGTTTTCGTAATGTAGGTGATGGGAATAAGCCGCTGATAGGGGTTTCTATAGCTATTTTTGGGTTTAAAGAAAATCGATTTTTCGCATTTTCAAAGTGCTATAATTCCCTTAGTTTTTCTCGAAACTCATTATAACCCGGTGTTTTCGTGTTGTAGGTGATGGGAACAAGCCGCTGGTATAGTTAGTTCAAATTCGAAAAAAATCAATTTTTGGTGCAAAAATTCGATACGGGGGGGTATACCTGAAAAATGAAAAAACCCAAATTTTGAAGGCCTATATCTCGGCTTCTATGGGAGCTATCGGGAAAATTCCAACGGTTTTGTCTTAGTTTCGTCCTTGTGAATCCAACGAGGCCATCCGCAAGGTCGTAGCTCCCATATTAGCTGAGATCTCGCATTTTTGTGGCCCATTTTTGGGCTCAAAAACGGGGTCGAAAATTGACTTTTTTCCGAATTTTCAAAGAGCTATAATTCCACTTGTTCTGGTCGAATTTCGTTATAAATCGGTGTTTTCGTAATGTAGGTGATGGAATAAGCCGCTGATAGGGGTTTCTATAGCTATTTTTGGGTTTAAAGAAAATCGACTTTTCGCATTTTCAAAGTGCTATAATTTCCTTAGTTTTTCTCGAAACTCATTATAAACCCGGTGTTTTCGTGTTGTAGGTGATGGGAACAAGCCGCTGGTATAGTTAGTTCAAATTCGAAAAAAATCAATTTTTGGTGCAAAAATTCGATACGGGGGGGTATACCTGAAAAATGAAAAAAACCCAAACTTTGAAGGCCTATATCTCGGCTTCTATGGGAGCTATCGGGAAAATTCCAACGGTTTTGTCTTAGTTTCGTCCTTGTGAATCCAACGAGGCCATCCGCAAGGTCGTAGCTTCCATATTAGCTGAGATCTCGCATTTTTGTGGCCCATTTTTGGGCTCAAAAACGGGGTCGAAAATTGACTTTTTTCCGAATTTTCAAAGAGCTATAATTCCACTTGTTCTGGTCGAATTTCGTTATAAATCGGTGTTTTCGTAATGTAGGTGATGGGAATAAGCCGCTGATAGGGGTTTCTATAGCTATTTTTGGGTTTAAAGAAAATCGATTTTTCGCATTTTCAAAGTGCTATAATTCCCTTAGTTTTTCTCGAAACTCATTATAACCCGGTGTTTTTCGTGTTGTAGGTGATGGGAACAAGCCGCTGGTATAGTTAGTTCAATTTCGAAAAAAATCAATTTTTGGTGAAAAATTCGATACGGGGGGGGTATACCTGAAAAAATGAAAAAACCCAAACTTTGAACACATCTCGTGAGAGTCGGCTTCTATGGGAGCTATCGGGAAAATTCCAACGGTTTTGTCTTAGTTTCGTCCTTGTGAATCCAACGAGGCCATCCGCAAGGTCGTAGCTCCCATATTAGCTGAGATCTCGCATTTTTGTGGCCCATTTTTGGGCTCAAAAACGGGGTCGAAAATTGACTTTTTTCCGAATTTTCAAAGAGCTATAATTCCACTTGTTCTGGTCGAATTTCGTTATAAATCGGTGTTTTCGTAATGTAGGTGATGGGAGTAAGCCGCTGATAGGGGTTTCTATAGCTATTTTTGGGTTTAAAGAAAATCGATTTTTCGCATTTTCAAAGTGCTATAATTCCCTTAGTTTTTCTCGAAACTCATTATAACCCGGTGTTTTCGTGTTGTAGGTGATGGGAACAAGCCGCTGGTATAGTTAGTTCAATTTCGAAAAAAATCAATTTTTGGTGAAAAATTCGATACGGGGGGGTATACCTGAAAAATGAAAAAACCCAAACTTTGAAGGCCTATATCTCGGCTTCTATGGGAGCTATCGGGAAAATTCCAACGGTTTTGTCTTAGTTTCGTCCTTGTGAATCCAACGAGGCCATCCGCAAGGTCGTAGCTCCCATATTAGCTGAGATCTCGCATTTTTGTGGCCCATTTTTGGGCTCAAAAACGGGGTCGAAAATTGACTTTTTTCCGAATTTTCAAAGAGCTATAATTCCACTTGTTCTGGTCGAATTTCGTTATAAATCGGTGTTTTCGTAATGTAGGTGATGGGAATAAGCCGCTGATAGGGGTTTCTATAGCTATTTTTGGGTTTAAAGAAAATCGATTTTTCGCATTTTCAAAGTGCTATAATTCCCTTAGTTTTTCTCGAAACTCATTATAACCCGGTGTTTTCGTGTTGTAGGTGATGGGAACAAGCCGCTGGTATAGTTAGTTCAATTTCGAAAAAAATCAATTTTTGGTGAAAAATTCGATACGGGGGGGTATACCTGAAAAATGAAAAAACCCAAACTTTGAAGGCCTATATCTCGGCTTCTATGGGAGCTATCGGGAAAATTCCAACGGTTTTGTCTTAGTTTCGTCCTTGTGAATCCAACGAGGCCATCCGCAAGGTCGTAGCTCCCATATTAGCTGAGATCTCGCATTTTTGTGGCCCATTTTTGGGCTCAAAAACGGGGTCGAAAATTGACTTTTTTCCGAATTTTCAAAGAGCTATAATTCCACTTGTTCTGGTCGAATTTCGTTATAAATCGGTGTTTTCGTAATGTAGGTGATGGGAATAAGCCGCTGATAGGGGTTTCTATAGCTATTTTTGGGTTTAAAGAAAATCGATTTTTCGCATTTTCAAAGTGCTATAATTCCCTTAGTTTTTCTCGAAACTCATTATAACCCGGTGTTTTCGTGTTGTAGGTGATGGGAACAAGCCGCTGGTATAGTTAGTTCAATTTCGAAAAAAATCAATTTTTGGTGAAAAATTCGATACGGGGGGGTATACCTGAAAAATGAAAAAACCCAAACTTTGAAGGCCTATATCTCGGCTTCTATGGGAGCTATCGGGAAAATTCCAACGGTTTTGTCTTAGTTTCGTCCTTGTGAATCCAACGAGGCCATCCGCAAGGTCGTAGCTCCCATATTAGCTGAGATCTCGCATTTTTGTGGCCCATTTTTGGGCTCAAAAACGGGGTCGAAAATTGACTTTTTTCCGAATTTTCAAAGAGCTATAATTCCACTTGTTCTGGTCGAATTTCGTTATAAATCGGTGTTTTCGTAATGTAGGTGATGGGAATAAGCCGCTGATAGGGGTTTCTATAGCTATTTTTGGGTTTAAAGAAAATCGATTTTTCGCATTTTCAAAGTGCTATAATTCCCTTAGTTTTTCTCGAAACTCATTATAACCCGGTGTTTTCGTGTTGTAGGTGATGGGAACGAGCCGCTGGTATAGTTAGTTCAATTTCGAAAAAAATCAATTTTTGGTGAAAAATTCGATACGGGGGGGTATACCTGAAAAATGAAAAAACCCAAACTTTGAAGGCCTATATCTCGGCTTCTATGGGAGCTATCGGGAAAATTCCAACGGTTTTGTCTTAGTTTCGTCCTTGTGAATCCAACGAGGCCATCCGCAAGGTCGTAGCTCCCATATTAGCTGAGATCTCGCATTTTTGTGGCCCATTTTTGGGCTCAAAAACGGGGTCGAAAATTGACTTTTTTCCGAATTTTCAAAGAGCTATAATTCCACTTGTTCTGGTCGAATTTCGTTATAAATCGGTGTTTTCGTAATGTAGGTGATGGGAATAAGCCGCTGATAGGGGTTTCTATAGCTATTTTTGGGTTTAAAGAAAATCGATTTTTCGCATTTTCAAAGTGCTATAATTCCCTTAGTTTTTCTCGAAACTCATTATAACCCGGTGTTTTCGTGTTGTAGGTGATGGGAACAAGCCGCTGGTATAGTTAGTTCAATTTCGAAAAAAATCAATTTTTGGTGAAAAATTCGATACGGGGGGGTATACCTGAAAAATGAAAAAACCCAAACTTTGAAGGCCTATATCTCGGCTTCTATGGGAGCTATCGGGAAAATTCCAACGGTTTTGTCTTAGTTTCGTCCTTGTGAATCCAACGAGGCCATCCGCAAGGTCGTAGCTCCCATATTAGCTGAGATCTCGCATTTTTGTGGCCCATTTTTGGGCTCAAAAACGGGGTCGAAAATTGACTTTTTTCCGAATTTTCAAAGAGCTATAATTCCACTTGTTCTGGTCGAATTTCGTTATAAATCGGTGTTTTCGTAATGTAGGTGATGGGAATAAGCCGCTGATAGGGGTTTCTATAGCTATTTTTGGGTTTAAAGAAAATCGATTTTTCGCATTTTCAAAGTGCTATAATTCCCTTAGTTTTTCTCGAAACTCATTATAACCCAGTGTTTTCGTGTTGTAGGTGATGAGAACAAGCCGCTGGTATAGTTAGTTCAATTTCGAAAAAAAGCAATTTTTGGTGAAAAATTCGATACGGGGGGGTATACCTGAAAAATGAAAAAACCCAAACTTTGAAGGCCTATATCTCGGCTTCTATGGGAGCTATCGGGAAAATTCCAACGGTTTTGTCTTAGTTTCGTCCTTGTGAATCCAACGAGGCCATCCGCAAGGTCGTAGCTCCCATATTAGCTGAGATCTCGCATTTTTGTGGCCCATTTTTGGGCTCAAAAACGGGGTCGAAAATTGACTTTTTTCCGAATTTTCAAAGAGCTATAATTCCACTTGTTCTGGTCGAATTTCGTTATAAATCGGTGTTTTCGTAATGTAGGTGATGGGAATAAGCCGCTGATAGGGGTTTCTATAGCTATTTTTGGGTTTAAAGAAAATCGATTTTTCGCATTTTCAAAGTGCTATAATTCCCTTAGTTTTTCTCGAAACTCATTATAACCCGGTGTTTTCGTGTTGTAGGTGATGGGAACAAGCCGCTGGTATAGTTAGTTCAAATTCGAAAAAAATCAATTTTTGGTGCAAAAATTCGATACGGGGGGGTATACCTGAAAAATGAAAAAACCCAAATTTTGAAGGCCTATATCTCGGCTTCTATGGGAGCTATCGGGAAAATTCCAACGGTTTTGTCTTAGTTTCGTCCTTGTGAATCCAACGAGGCCATCCGCAAGGTCGTAGCTCCCATATTAGCTGAGATCTCGCATTTTTGTGGCCCATTTTTGGGCTCAAAAACGGGGTCGAAAATTGACTTTTTTCCGAATTTTCAAAGAGCTATAATTCCACTTGTTCTGGTCGAATTTCGTTATAAATCGGTGTTTTCGTAATGTAGGTGATGGGAATAAGCCGCTGATAGGGGTTTCTATAGCTATTTTTGGGTTTAAAGAAAATCGATTTTTCGCATTTTCAAAGTGCTATAATTCCCTTAGTTTTTCTCGAAACTCATTATAACCCGGTGTTTTCGTGTTGTAGGTGATGGGAACAAGCCGCTGGTATAGTTAGTTCAATTTCGAAAAAAATCAATTTTTGGTGAAAAATTCGATACGGGGGGGTATACCTGAAAAATGAAAAAACCCAAACTTTGAAGGCCTATATCTCGGCTTCTATGGGAGCTATCGGGAAAATTCCAACGGTTTTGTCTTAGTTTCGTCCTTGTGAATCCAACGAGGCCATCCGCAAGGTCGTAGCTCCCATATTAGCTGAGATCTCGCATTTTTGTGGCCCATTTTTGGGCTCAAAAACAGGGTCGAAAATTGACTTTTTTCCGAATTTTCAAAGAGCTATAATTCCACTTGTTCTGGTCGAATTTCGTTATAACCCGGTGTTTTCGTAATGTAGGTGATGGGAATAAGCCGCTGATAGGGGTTTCTATAGCTATTTTTGGGTTTAAAGAAAATCGATTTTTCGCATTTTCAAAGTGCTATAATTCCCTTAGTTTTTCTCGAAACTCATTAAAACCCGGTGTTTTCGTGTTGTAGGTGATGGGAACAAGCCGCTGGTATAGTTAGTTCAATTTCGAAAAAAATCAATTTTTGGTGAAAAATTCGATACGGGGGGGTATACCTGAAAAATGAAAAAACCCAAACTTTGAAGGCCTATATCTCGGCTTCTATGGGAGCTATCGGGAAAATTCCAACGGTTTTGTCTTAGTTTCGTCCTTGTGAATCCAACGAGGCCATCCGCAAGGTCGTAGCTCCCATATTAGCTGAGATCTCGCATTTTTGTGGCCCATTTTTGGGCTCAAAAACGGGGTCGAAAATTGACTTTTTTCCGAATTTTCAAAGAGCTATAATTCCACTTGTTCTGGTCGAATTTCGTTATAAATCGGTGTTTTCGTAATGTAGGTGATGGGAATAAGCCGCTGATAGGGGTTTCTATAGCTATTTTTGGGTTTAAAGAAAATCGATTTTTCGCATTTTCAAAGTGCTATAATTCCCTTAGTTTTTCTCGAAACTCATTATAACCCGGTGTTTTCGTGTTGTAGGTGATGGGAACAAGCCGCTGGTATAGTTAGTTCAAATTCGAAAAAAATCAATTTTTGGTGCAAAAATTCGATACGGGGGGGTATACCTGAAAAATGAAAAAACCCAAATTTTGAAGGCCTATATCTCGGCTTCTATGGGAGCTATCGGGAAAATTCCAACGGTTTTGTCTTAGTTTCGTCCTTGTGAATCCAACGAGGCCATCCGCAAGGTCGTAGCTCCCATATTAGCTGAGATCTCGCATTTTTGTGGCCCATTTTTGGGCTCAAAAACGGGGTCGAAAATTGACTTTTTTCCGAATTTTCAAAGAGCTATAATTCCACTTGTTCTGGTCGAATTTCGTTATAAATCGGTGTTTTCGTAATGTAGGTGATGGGAATAAGCCGCTGATAGGGGTTTCTATAGCTATTTTTGGGTTTAAAGAAAATCGATTTTTCGCATTTTCAAAGTGCTATAATTCCCTTAGTTTTTCTCGAAACTCATTATAACCCGGTGTTTTCGTGTTGTAGGTGATGGGAACAAGCCGCTGGTATAGTTAGTTCAATTTCGAAAAAAATCAATTTTTGGTGAAAAATTCGATACGGGGGGGTATACCTGAAAAATGAAAAAACCCAAACTTTGAAGGCCTATATCTCGGCTTCTATGGGAGCTATCGGGAAAATTCTAACGGTTTTGTCTTAGTTTCGTCCTTGTGAATCCAACGAGGCCATCCGCAAGGTCGTAGCTCCCATATTAGCTGAGATCTCGCATTTTTGTGGCCCATTTTTGGGCTCAAAAACGGGGTCGAAAATTGACTTTTTTCCGAATTTTCAAAGAGCTATAATTCCACTTGTTCTGGTCGAATTTCGTTATAAATCGGTGTTTTCGTAATGTAGGTGATGGGAATAAGCCGCTGATAGGGGTTTCTATAGCTATTTTTGGGTTTAAAGAAAATCGATTTTTCGCATTTTCAAAGTGCTATAATTCCCTTAGTTTTTCTCGAAACTCATTAAAACCCGGTGTTTTCGTGTTGTAGGTGATGGGAACAAGCCGCTGGTATAGTTAGTTCAATTTCGAAAAAAATCAATTTTTGGTGAAAAATTCGATACGGGGGGGTATACCTGAAAAATGAAAAAACCCAAACTTTGAAGGCCTATATCTCGGCTTCTATGGGAGCTATCGGAAAAAAACCAACGGTTTTGTCTTAGTTTCGTCCTTGTGAATCCAACGAGGCCATCCGCAAGGTCGTAGCTCTCATATTAGCTGAGATCTCGCATTTTTGTGGCCCATTTTTGGGCTCAAAAACGGGGTCGAAAATTGACTTTTTCCGAATTTTCAAAGAGCTATAATTCCACTTGTTCTGGTCGAATTTCGTTATAACCCGGTGTTTTCGTAATGTAGGTGATGGGAATAAGCCGCTGATAGGGGTTTCTATAGCTATTTTTGGGTTTAAAGAAAATCGATTTTTCGCATTTTCAAAGTGCTATAATTCCCTTAGTTTTTCTCGAAACTCATTATAACCCGGTGTTTTCGTGTTGTAGGTGATGTGAACAAGCCGCTGGTATAGTTAATTCAAATTCGAAAAAAATCAATTTTTGGTGAAAAATTCGATACGGGGGGGTATACCTGAAAAATGAAAAAACCCAAACTTTGAAGGCCTATATCTCGGCTTCTATGGGAGCTATCGGGAAAATTCCAACGGTTTTGTCTTAGTTTCGTCCTTGTGAATCCAACGAGGCCATCCGCAAGGTCGTAGCTCCCATATTAGCTGAGATCTCGCATTTTTGTGGCCCATTTTTGGGCTCAAAAACGGGGTCGAAAATTGACTTTTTCCGAATTTTCAAAGAGCTATAATTCCACTTGTTCTGGTCGAATTTCGTTATAAATCGGTGTTTTCGTGATGTAGGTGATGGGAATAAGCCGCTGATAGGGGTTTCTATAGCTATTTTTGGGTTTAAAGAAAATCGATTTTTCGCATTTTCAAAGTGCTATAATTCCCTTAGTTTTTCTCGAAACTCATTATAACCCGGTGTTTTCGTGTTGTAGGTGATGGGAACAAGCCGCTGGTATAGTTAGTTCAAATTCGAAAAAAATCAATTTTTGGTGAAAAATTCGATACGGGGGGGTATACCCGAAAAATGAAAAAACCCAAACTTTGAAGGCCTATATCTCGGCTTCTATGGGAGCTATCGGGAAAATTCCAACGGTTTTATCTTAGTTTCGTCCTTCTAAATCCAACGAGACCATCCGCAAGGTCGTAGCTTTTACGATAGCCGAGATATGGCATTTTTGATGCCCATTTTTGGTCTCAAAAACGGAAGTCGAAAAGCGACTTTTTCAGGATATTCAAAGTGCTTTCATTCACGTAGTTTTGTTCGAAACTCGTTATAATCCGGTATTTTCGTGATGTATGGGATGAGATCAAGCCGCTTGTATATTCGGTTTTCGCTCTTTAAACTGTCCTGACCTTATTCACTCTGGACACTCTGGAACACACCCGACCTTATCATTAACATCATCAGCAGACAAACAGACACACACAGGCAAAAAAAACACACCCAACGCGGGCCTTTCGCTTTTCTAAAGTGGTGTTATGAACTTGAACCAGTAGTCATGAATGAAAATCCCCAAAGCGGCCGCCGGCTTTTCGGTACGGGAGCGTATAATATAACAAACCCGGGGGTAACAGCGGGACGTATATAGTAGCGTGCCGCCTCTCGGCTCTTCGCTTGCCGCCAACACCGCCGCCCCCGCTTAATATGGCTTGATACCTTTGCCACAAGCGGCGAAAGATCAAAAGCAGATTGTCACCCATTACCATTTTACGAAGTGTCAAAATATATCCGCATCGCGTTTGTTCTCACTATTACAAAGACGAGCGAGAGTGAGATTTCCGAGTTTGGTTTCTTGGGAGCTTTTGACGCCCACGCCAAGGACGTTCGTTGCACCACGTCGTCTATATGGGGATTATTAAATGTTCGCGTGATCGTGCTTATAAAACTGCGTTTTTCCTTTTCTTATGCATGTTACTTTGATTTCTTCGAATGGCGATTTTGTTCCTTTTTTAATGAGCGTTTTGAGCTAAGTACACCTGCATGTGTCGCGTCAGTTGGGTCAGTAATCAATTACCTACTGACGTTGGCTTACGTGAATAAAAAAGCAATGATGGAGAAAGGTTCTAGTACCAATATCTATCATGTCATTTCATAATAAATGCTTGGAAGTTAAAAAAAATACAACTTTCGATTTAAAGGTAAAACCTATGTCCTTTATTTTCCAATATATGAAAGGCCAAAAATGTTCACTAAAACCTAGATTACTCGCTTACGATACACTAATCATTTTATAATTTCATGCATACATATACGGAGTGT
Source organism: Anthonomus grandis grandis (assembly GCF_022605725.1). Taxonomy (NCBI): domain Eukaryota; kingdom Metazoa; phylum Arthropoda; class Insecta; order Coleoptera; family Curculionidae; genus Anthonomus; species Anthonomus grandis. The sequence goes on from NC_065562.1 coordinate 16,445,659, forward strand.
ATTTTAAAATTATTAAGTTACACTACACGTCTTACGATAATAAAAAAAATAAAGAAAAACAGTGTTTTGCTTATACCCTAGATTGTACAACTGACTCTATTTATTATAATATATTAACTACATATATTTTTCCGTAATAATTAATAAGTTATTATATAACTTAACTCTATTTTTATTACCGTCTAGTTATCCTAAAAGTTTTGAAGTTATAGGTCTAATCAGTAAAGAGTTATTTGAACTTTAACCATCACAGTGGGTCATTGAATTTTTCATGATTGTTATTTGTTAATTTTTTTTTATTAAGAATCACTTTAGCTAGAAAGTTGATATTTTATAGATTATTAGTCTTAAGTACTGCCTACTTATCCTAAAAGTTACTTGTAAGTCTTATGAGTCGAAAGTTATTTGAACTTAAACATCACAGTGAGGCATAATTTAATTATTCAATATTGTTATTTATAATTTTTTTTAATTAACAATTAATTTATCTAGAACGTTACAATTTTAAAGAATAATAATCCAAGTAACCACCTATTTAACTTAAAAGTTTTGTAGTTATAGGTCTTATGAGTCAAAAGTTATTTGAACTTAAACATCACAGTGGGTCATAATTGAATTTTTCATGATTGTGATTTACTAATTTTTTTTTATTAAAAACTACTTCAGCCAGAAAGTTAAAATTTTTTCGATTAATAGTCTAAGGTACTGCCTATCTACTATGAAAGTTTCGTACTTGTAGGTCTCATCAATCAAAAGTAATTTAAAGGTAAACATCACAGTGGGGCATAATTTAGTTATTCAACATTGTTACTTTTAATTTTTTTTTATTAACAAATAATTTATTTAGACACTTAAAATTTTGAGGAATAATAATTTATGTAACCCCCTGTTTATCCTAAAAATTTGGTAGTTATAGTTCTTATGGGTCAAAAGTTATTTGAACTTAAACATCACAGTGGGTCATAATTGCATTTTTCATGATTGTGATTTACCAATTTTTTTTATTAAAAACCACTTTAGCCAGAAAGTTAAAATTTTTTGAGTCATTAGTCTAAGGTACTGCCTATCTACTATGAAAGTTTCGTACTTGTAGGTCTCATCAGTCAAAAGTAATTTAAAGGTAAACATCACAGTGGGGCATAGTTTAATTATTCAACATTGTTACTTAATAATTTTTTAATTAATAACTAATTTATCTAAAAACTTGAAATTTTAAGGAATAATAGTCCATGGTACTTCTTATTTATCCTGAAAGTTCCATGCCTGTAGGTCACAGCAGTGAAAAGTTATTTAAATTTAACCATCACAGTGGGGCATAATTTAATTTTTTATGATTGCAATTTAATAATTTTTATTTTAATAACTACTTTAGCTAAAAAGTTTAAATTTTTTGTATTAATAGTCTATGGTACCGCCTATTTACCCTGAAAGTTTCGTATCTGTATGAACATCCTGTATCTGTCAAAATAATTTTAAAATATAGCTTTTTTTAACCCCTGTTTACAAAAAAGAATGATTTTTTACTTAATGGACACGCTGTATATTTATGACTTAATATTAGAATATTATCATGTTAATAATTTATTTTATAAAGAAAAAGATTATATAGACGAACAAAGCTTTTATGATCAATGCACAAGGATAGTAGGTTAAGTTTTGTTTGTATAAGTTTATTTTATATATTGTATAATTTTCCCAACCCTACGTAAGTATATTCTCTTTTTTGGACCTGGACGTTTTCTTTTTGCATTCAACCTTGGTCGCGTTTTTGCTCCTTTTTTGTAATAATCATTCCTTAAACGCTTGGAAGTAAAAAAAATATCAACTAGAGTGCAACAAAGATGCCTATGGATCAACTCGCTCACTCTCATTCAATTACTCCTTAAATAGTCGGAGACTCCTAGGCTTCGAATAATTAACTCAAAAAAAAACCGGGAACAAAATCCCTAATTCAGGTGCGACAAAACCCGGAAAAGGGAAAAAGGGAACCGAAAGGCGTGTAACTCTCTTAAAGGGATTAGTCCGACAAACACCTCGAGACTGGGTAAGTGACAGGAAGCGATCCCTAAGGCCGCCGGTGGCGGGATTCCCGACCAGGGGATTCCTGCAGGAATTCTCCAGACTCGCGGCAGCCGGTCGACCTTCTCCCTTTTTCACTTGATCGAGTTCGAAGGGCTCGAATCGGATGAGGGTCGCACGTACCAACATTTCACTTTATAACAGACTTCCGGACCCTTAAACCGACCTTAAAGGGGCCAATAAGACAAATCTTGGGATAGTACATAATTTAGTATAAATGATCGATTTATAGCGTTAAGGTGAAAATATCCTAAAAACACATTTTAACGTGTAAATTAGGTTCCACATGAGGAGAGATCTATTAAAGTCAAGGGTTGCATTATCGACGCCCTTTTATTCGCGCGGACTTAACTCAGCCATTAAAGGATTTAAGTGCGTTTCCGTTGTTTCCTAGAAAAATACCCACTTTGGTTTATTATAAATAGGTAAGCTGCTTACCCTTTTTGCCCTTACCTGCTTGAGAGCTCTCGAGAGCACGTAGGCCCTTAACCAGAGTACAATGGAAGGAAATTGTAGGTTTTTTGGCTCTTTACTTCTCTGTCTTTCTCGTGCTAGTGCTAACGATATTTTGGAATATTTTTTAAAAATTTTAACAGTGATTGGAGGCGTGTTAATGCGTAAAGATAAAATCTCAACTTAGAGACTAAAATCTGGACTTGGATAATAAAATTTCTTCTTTATAAAAAAATCTCTTAAAGTGATTTTTTTGAAAGAAACCTCCTAGAACCAGTATATACAGGTCCGGCAAAATGATCTCCCACATTTTGCGCCGCCACTGAACCCGAATCACAAAAACGAATCTGTGGTTACGACACAAAGAAATTTTCGTACTCACTTCGCGCTTTGTAGACACGATCCAGTTCCAGATCGCAAAATTCGTTTGGTGTGCTGTTGGTTCTTTTGGTGTTTGGGGTCCCTATTTTTTTTAAAGAAGGAGGGGTGGTAACGACTACGGTAACTGCTGATCGATATGTAATTTTTTCGAACCAAAACTTAGGGAACTTGAACATCCGGATGTGTGGTCTCAACAGGATGGGGCGACAGCTCATACGGCAAGAAGGACAATGGACCTGTTAAGGGAAATGTTTCCAGGATGCGTAATCTCGTTACGTGGTGACGTTGGGTGCCCTGCCCGTTCACCCGATCTTGTCCTATGCGACTTTTTCCTTTGGGGCTACCTGAAAGAGGAGGTTTTTCAACATGATCCCCGAACCACTGAATTGAAAGCAGTAATACGCCAAGAAATAACAGGAATATCGTCTCAAATTACTGCTCGACTAATGGAAACTTTCAGAAATCAGCTTCGAATGTGTGTCGAAAGAAATGGTCTCCACTTGGACTCTGTAATTTTCATAACTTAATAAAAACAAAATGGCATATCATATATTTTTAGTTAATAAATGTCTATTTTTTCCTTTTTAAGTTGGAAATCAATAAAAATTTCTCTCAACGGTGATTTTAAATGTTTCTCAATAAGAATCGTTTTTTCCAAAATAATAATTTTAAAGAGAATTTTTTTTATCAGTAGTGATTTTATTGACCATAATCAATGAATGTTTTTTCACTCTTTGGCTGCGAAATCACACAAAAATCTCAGAAGTGATTTCATAAAATCCTTGATTTCCTTAAAAATGACAAATCGCATGTCAAGTTCTATTAAGTTATGCTTAATTGGTAGGTCCAACTTTTTTATATTTGATAATTGATCTTAAAAAAATATCATGCCATGTCTCATGCACCCTAAACATTCTCAAAATGTATGCCAAGGAGACCTCGTGGAAAAGTAACTGTAAATTATGCCCAATTTAAGAATTCACCGATTTAAATACCCTAAATGAAAATACAATAATATATACATAACTTAATTGAGCATGACATGGAGATCGTATTTTTTTAGGAAATCTATTTCTTTAATTCACTGGATTGACGAAAACCAATTAAACCTATAGTTACATTCAACAGATAGCGCTTTCATTTCAAAACGAACCACTCTTAATAACTTCTTAAAAAAAAACACGTCAATCTAGACATAAGGAGCGACGTTTACGGTTATATTCAACAAAGTTCTTTTAATGATGTTCTCACCTCCAGCTAATCTCACTTTGATATATTAAATGGAAACCCCTATCGTGTGAATAAAAAAAAAAAAAAAAAAAAAAAAAAAAAAAACTTTTATTACCATTCAAAATTATTAAACATTATTACAGAATATACGAAACAAAATTCCATGAATATACAAATAATTCAAAATTACAACAATTTGTTTGGTAATCGGAGTGCAACGCGATTTTTATAAAAAAAAAACCGATACACATGCAAGTACATAGATTACTTGTACATGTGCTGTACAACCCGTGTTCCTAAATAAACTATTTTCTAAAAAATGTAATATTATATATTTACAATAAGGTCCATACCAAAATCAAAAGGGACAATATGTGCATTTTACAATGAACTAGCGAGTGGCTATGAAGCTGGGCAAAAAGAAAAACAAAAAAAAAATAAAAGAATCCAAAGACGAGCGAGAACGGTATAGGGGCGAGCACGAAGGGTAGATAACAGGCGAGTGAGAATTTAATTTTAATGTAAATATTTGCAATTAGCAAGATCAGGTGTGCAGAACATTAATTAAAACAAAAATACCATTTTTGTTTTTATGATGCTGGTAATGTCAATATACATGTATGGGTGTGGCGTGTGTGTAGAATAGTATAGGATTGGGTTATGAGTAATATAGATAATATGATATTATTTTGTAAATATGTATATTTATTGATAATTTGGACTTATAATTTTGTTTTTTCTTTTTGAGTTTGTAATTTACTTTACACAGGGGGTTAAACCTGTATCTTTTTAAAATTGTTTTTTAACCTCCTTTTTGCCATTTTTATAAATAGTTATAATTAAAGATGTTAAATAAATCTGTTAAATAGTATCATGTAAACAGTGGCAAATAAAAGACTTATTATTATTATTATTATTATTATTATTTTATAAAATACGGTCACATTAGGTTACCATAATTTGCGTGTTTAAGAGATATTTTTTTAAGTTTATAGTAAATTTTTTAGGCGAACATTCCTTTATATAAATAGGTAGTTCATTCCATATCCGAATGCCCATATATAAAAAAGATTTTTTAAAGGTTGCTGTTCTATGTAAAGGAATTCTAAGCAAATGGGGATTTCTTGTATTATAAGGAATATCTTGATTAAAAAATAAATTTCTTAAATTTGCAGGCTGTCCGGTTTTCATTATTTTATAAATTAAATTAAACATATGGACTTTCCTTCTATTGCTCATATTCAGAATTAAATTAGAATTTAAATATGGAGTTATGCGGTTTCTAGAGGCAATATTAAATGAATATCTCATGCAACTATTCTGAAGTTTTTGTATTTTGTTCGATAAGTATTTAGTTAAAGAATCGCCGTATACAATATCCCCATAGTCAAGTAATGAAAGAACTAGTGTATGACACAGCCAATATTTTATTTTTGAAGGCAACATTTTTTTATACTGATAAAGGCCCTTTAATCTGATGTAGGCGGCTTGAAGTTTGACTTTAATATGGGAAGTAAAGTTAAGATTTGAATCAATAACTACACCTAAATTACGTTTTTCAGTTACAACTGAAACCGACTCGCCTTTAACAACTACTTTAAATCTGTTTGAAACCTCTTGCAGCTGACTCTTGTTATGTGTTACAAACATTACACACGATTTTGATGCGTTAAGTTTTAAGTTATGATTCTCAGTAAACACGGCCAAGCTCTGTAGATCAGTATTTATTTTATTTTGCGCCTCATGCAGACCTGGAGTATCAAAAGCAATATATACCTGGGAATCGTCAGCATACTGTTGGAGTTTTGAATTTTGAAGACACTTTTCCATATCAGCCACATAGAGAGAAAACAGCAACGGTCCTAATATGGATCCTTGTGGAACACCCATGGTAAGAGGCAAGAAGTTGGAGAACTCATAATTTGACTTTTTGATTACCCGAACGCAGTGAGACCGACCCTCAAGATAAGATTGGAAAAATATAATGGCATTTGTTGACAACCCAAAATAGTGTAAATTAGCTAATAGTAATTTATGATCAATGGTGTCGAATGCTTTACTAAAATCAAGTAGGGTTAAGCAAGTTATCTGTTTTTTGTCTTCTTTAATTCTAATATCATTAATAAGGCTTATGAGACTTGTTGTAGTACTAAAAGATTTTCGAAATCCCGACTGACAATCAGGAATTATTTTAAACTTATATAAATATTTAGAGAGTTCATTATAAATGTGACGTTCCAATATTTTTGATATAACTGGTAAAATGCTTATTGGTCTTATGTCTTTAAATTCTTCAGGGGAGGAAATTTTAGGTAAAGGAATAAGAATAGCTTGTTTCCATTCACTAGGATAAATTTTCTGCAAAACACAACTATTAATAATATTAACTAAAGCCTCTAAACAATAAGGAAGACATATATTTAAATCTTTAATACAAATTTCATCAACTCCCATTGCATTACTTCCAATGTTTTTTATAATATTCGCAGTTTTTTCCTCATCAATTAAATTGATATAAAACTCTTCCTGATTAACATTTAGTTTATTATTTTTGTAGAAGTCAATTTTTTCATTTGAGGTTGATTTTGTAAAAGCCACGGAGTTAAAAAAAAATGAGTTTAGGTCAACTGCATTATTTAGTGTTTCTGGTAAAGGATTGGTTTTAGTTTTTGTAAAATTAAGTTTTTTAGCGGTATTCCAAAAATCTTTACCTTTTTTTAAGGAAAATTGTTTGAAATATGCCGCTTTCTCTCTACTTATGGCATGTTTAGTGAAATTTCGAAGCTGTCTGTAGTAATTTAAATTCCCAGGAGTTTTCTGTTTTAAATATTTGTGACGTGCCTTATCTCTAAGTTTCATTAAAAATTTTATATTGCTCGTGATCCAGGGAGTAAAAGGTTTCTCTTGTAATATTTTAGTTTTAAAAGGTGCATATTTATTAATTAAGTAAGTAATATTATTTTTTAGTATTGCAATTTTTTCACTAATATTATAAGTATAATATATATCATGTCACGGGAGTTGTTCTGCCTCATTTTTAAAAGCTATGGTATTAGTTTTTGCATAGTCACGATATTTTATAACTTTTTTATATGCTTGATATTTAGGAATATTTAGCTCTATATATGTTAGGTTATGATCAGTTACACTCTCTGGCATGTATACAGATTTGGCATTCATGTATTCAAGGTTATCACTAATTATTATTAGATCCAAAAGGGTAGATGTATTTGAGGAAATATTTATTCTAGTTGGATCCATTATTTTCTGAGCATCAATTTTTTTGTTTACTATTTAATACAATTACTGTCCAAATCATTTGCCAAAATAATACAAATCCTGGTAAAATACGATCTCCATGTCATGCTCTATTAAGTTATGCACAATCAAAAAAAAAAGTGAAGGACAGCAAAAAAAATTTATTCCAAGTATAGGTGAAAGAAACAAGCTGCATATCATGCCCCATTAAATTATGCACAATTTAAGAAATCACCGTCATCATAACCCCCAGTTAAAAATTAATATAAATACGTTTTTCGTCAACTTAAACTTTGGTAGGTCAAACGGCTGCCTCATAATGCCACACATTATTTTAAATGGCATACAATTTTCCACCTCACTTCGCCATAAAAAAATTGATGCAAGTTGAATCAATTTACAAGTAAAAATGTATGGTAATAAATATGAATAAACTTAATAAACTATTCATAAACTTAGTGAAGAGTTGCGTAGCATGCGTTGGCATGCGTGGTGCATTTAATGGCCCGCACGGTCGCCAGACTTAACGCCACTAGATTTTTCCTTTAGGGGGTATTAAAAAAGCAAATTCGATAAAACCCCACCTGAAATTATTAGGAATGAAACACTTGTCAATGTTCCTGAGGAATTTCACAATAGACTTTATTATTGACTCGAGAATAACGGAGCACATTTTGAGCACTTCCGTGAACTGATTAAATTGTTTATTTTTTAACTTTGTTAAATATAAACTTAAACGTCGCTCCTTATGTCTAGATTGACGTGTTTTTTTTTAAGAAGTTATTAAAAGTGGTTCGTTTCGAAATGAAGCACTGTATGTTAAAACCGTAACTATGTGTTTTTTTGAATTAAAAAAATTGATTTCCTAGAAAAATACGATCTCCATGTCATGCTCTATTAAGTTATGCACAATTAAAAAAAAATTGAAGGACAGGAAAAAATGTATTTTAAGTATAGGCCTGGAAAGAAATAAACTGCATATCGTGCCCCATTAAATTATGCACAATTTAAGAAATCACCAATTTAAACACACTAAATGAAAGGCAATTTAAAAAAAAAAGCAATAACTATTCCAGAGGCACATCTCCATCATCATAAAACTCCCAGTTAAAAAATTAATATTTATACGTTTTTCATGGATTTTTGAGATCCGACGTCGGACTCGCGACGCGCCCGTCCGTTCTCTCCTTGACGCGCAGCTTTCCGCCGCCTCCGCCGTCGTCGTCGTCGCCGCCGCCACCGCCGTCGGTGCCGCCGACGTCGACCGGGGAGGGGTTCTCTCGCGTCCAACGAGTCGAAGAGCCGCCGCCGTCGCGTATTCCTTCACGATCTTCCTACACGTGAGCGACAAACTGCTCTCTCTCTTTCTGTGTCTGTGTGTGTGTGTGTCGCCTTTAACACCCAATAATAATCACTTTAGAAATACGTCGCGACATGCTAATACGTCCCTGTACGACGTCATTGTAACCGACGGACCGTAATCAGGTGAATTCGTTTTTTGTTTACCGACCGACGGTAGAAAACTACCACCGCCTGCGTCCCCCCCTCCCACGCCGGGTGGGAAACACGCACTTTCGAATTCGCGCGAGAAGTTTGTTTTCGGTTTATTTTGGAATTTTGTGTGATTGATTATTTTGATTTTTCTTTTTATGGATATGTTGTGACATTTTGATTGGATTTATATTTGAATTTTTGTTCGGCGCCTCATTTATGGACTGGTATTTTTTGGGAATAAGGAGGTGTCACAAAAAGCCACAACGCTGGAACATTTAAAGCCTATTGTGGCTTCGATCACTACTCTCATCGGGAATTGTGATAGTATGGAAGCCACGTACTGCGTAGGGAGTGACATTGACGTTTGTAGGATGTTCGATCAGTACTTGTACAAGGTACCACTTTTTTTTCATTTAAATTTCGTATGTTTTACAAAATCAGGAAGTTGTCCGGGAATGTTTCGATTTTTATTTTTTACAGTAACAAGTAAGCGAAAATCTTTTTGCCATCACCCTGTATACATTTTTTCCTTTTTTGCTTAATGACTTAAGCCCTAATGTGTGGTGCTGCCGCGGTTGCCTAACCCTGTATATGAAAACTATTGGGTTCCTTGTTTCCTTTATTGCCTGTACCGAATAATTGTGATGCATAATTTTAATGGATTTGATATGCATTTACATTAATTTTTAAATATTTATATTCAGTTCTTCAATATATAAAAGTGACTGGTAGCCTGGAAAATTTGAAATATTTTAATTGTCTAAAATAAGAAAAATGCCTGGAATAAGTCCTTGTATGATATACAAAAACGTTTCGTCAGATGATTGGAAGATATATAAATTTCCTCCACAAATCAGGCAAGTTAGATCAAATCCCTGGAAAATATCAACAATTTCAATAACTTCCTGAAATAAAATGAGGTCATTTCAAAGGCCTTAAATAAAATATTTTATTCAAAGATCCTGGAAAATCTAGAAAAAAAATTACTGGAATACCAGAAAACGATTGAAAAACTAGTGTCAAATGCCTTAAACAAGTCTACAATAATCATTCCTTTCCACTTATTATTATTGTTATTAGAAATTCCACTTGATATAAGTTAAACTTTAATTTAACGGATAAACCCAGCTAACATTTCCTTTTAAATTATGCACGGAATTTGTGATTTTACCATAAAATTCTTTTAATTATATTCTGAAAAATAATTGAAATTATGCATAACTTAAATGGATACGATTAACATTTTTATAGAATGAATTATTTACAGCAATTTGACTTGCTCTGTATATTTTTTAAGGCACGATCTGTGGTGCTGTGTTTGCCAAACACTATCGTGTTCCTTGTTTCTTTCATTGCCTGTACCGAATAATTGTGAGGCATAACATTAGTGCATATGATGGTAATTTTCGTAATTTTTTTAATAAATTCTTGCTGATTGCTATTAAATATTTTAATAGGATACAATTTATGTACATTTTTCTTCATACATAGATTCATAGAGAAACACTTTCGAATATCTAGAAAACGTAAAATGACTGGTATAACATAAAACACTAATTTAAGAAATTATGTCATTTGCCTGGAAGATATACAATTTTTGTTTAAAAATCATTAGATTAAATTCCCTAAATAAAATACAAAATTATAACAAATACATACAAGAGAAACAAAATTCAAAAGTCTGAAAATAAAAATTTTAATACATATTATGATTTTTCACATCATAAAAAAGAAAATAGTAAAACAAGTAAAACGTTTAGTTAACGAAGAAAATCTAGTTGTCTTTTCACTTAAACTTATGCATGGAAATTAAAGATTCATTCAATTCAATTCCTTTGACTACATTCCAAAATATGGTAAAAGTCATGCATAACTTAAATGGATACGATTAACTTTTCCTTAAAATTAATTATTTACAGCAATTTGACTTGCTCTGTATATTTTTTAAGTCACAATCACTACTGTGTATTTTGTTTCTTTCGTTGCCTGTACCGAATAATTGTGATGCATAACATTAGTGGATATGATGGTAATTTTCGAAATTTTTTTAATAAATTCTTGCTGATTGCTATTGAATTCTTAATAAGATAAAAGTAGTGCATACTATTCAGGTACATTTATTCATAGAAAAATACGCATGTTCAAAAAACGTAAAATGCCTGGAATAACGCAAAACACGAATTCAAGTCCTTGTATTATATGGAAATTTGATGCCTTGAAGATAAACGAAGAAGATCAAAAAAAATCTGAAAAATTATATGAAATTCCTGGAATAAAATACAAAATTGTAAGAAATATATAAAAGAAAAAGGAACTTTGAAAGCCTGAAATTAAATGTTTTCATATCATAGGATTTAAAACAATATCATATACTCGTACAAATTAAATAATGTGTTGCTAAAAAAAAATTTTGAAAAAACAAATATTACAATAATATCAATTTAATTTTGTAATATTTACAATATGGAGTCACTGGAGAGACGTAGATCCAATTTTACTGTAGTGTATCTTTTAAAATTGCTAAATGGCCTTACTGATGATATTTGATCCTTATATAAACTCCTCAACAACAACAAACATATGTGTATCCTCTATATTAAAATACACGATAAAATAGACTTGTTAAATGCTATTCTACTTCAACTAAAAAGAATTTTAAGAGCAATGTAATTAGCTTATAATTCGGTGAAATAGTTTAGGATTGTACTTTGTAAAAGGATTAGTTACCCAGTGTAATATAAACTTTAAAGTAAAAATATGCAAGTGCATTACAAGAGTCCATAAATTATTAAAATATTTCTTTTTATTAAAAAAACCGCTCGAGTACTCCTAGAAATATCCTGCCATTTAAAAATAATGTCAAATGCCTTAAATAAATATACAGTAATATTTTTTTCTTAAATTTGACCTATTTAATAAGTAAAACGTTTAATTAACGAATAAATCTAATAGTAATTCCCTTTAAACCCATGCATGGAAATTATCGACTCTTTCAATCCAATTCCTTTGACTACATTCCAAAATATGGTAAAAGTCATGCATAACTTAAATGGATACGATTAACTTTTCCTTAAAATTAATTATTTACAGCAATTTGACTTGCTCTGTATATTTTTTAAGGTGCTGTGTTTGCCAAACACTATCGTGTTCCTTGTTTCTTTTATTGCCTGTACCAAATAATTAATTTTTTTAATAAATTCTTGATGATTGCGACTGAATTCTTAATGAGATAAAAGTAGTGCATACTATTCAGGTACATTTATTCATAGAAAAATACGCATGTTCAAAAAACGTAAAATGCCTGGAATAACGCAAAACACGAATTCAAGTCCTTGTATTATATGGAAATTTGATGCCTTGAAGATAAACGAAGAAGATCAAAAAAAATCTGAAAAATTATATGAAATTCCTGGAATAAAATACAAAATTGTAAGAAATATATAAAAGAAAAAGGAACTTTGAAAGCCTGAAATTAAATGTTTTCATATCATAGGATTTAAAACAATATCATATACTCGTACAAATTAAATAATGTGTTGCTAAAAAAAAATTTTGAGAAAACAAATATTACAATAATATCAATTTAATTTTGTAATATTTACAATATGGAGTCACTGGAGAGACGTAGATCCAATTTTACTGTAGTGTATCTTTTAAAATTTCTAAATGGCCTTACTGATGATATTTGATCCTCATATAAACTCCTCAGCAACAACAAACATATGTGTATCCTCTATATTAAAATACACGATAAAATAGACGTGTTTTATGCTATTTTACTTCAACTAAAAAGAATTTTAAGAGCAATGTAATTAGCTTATAATTCGGTGAAATAGTTTAGGTCTGTACTTTGTAAAAGGATTAGTTACCCAGTGTAATATAATCTTTAAAGTAAAAATATGCAAGTGCATTACAAGAGTCCATAAATTATTAAAATATTCCTTTTTATTAAAAAAACCGCTCGAATACTCCTAGAAATATCCTCCAATTTAAAAATAGTGTCAAATGCCTTAAATAAATATACAATAATATTTTTTTCTTAAATTTGACCTATTTAACAAGTAAAACGTTTAATTAACGAATAAATCTAATAGTAATTCACTTTAAACCCATGCATGAAAATTATCGACTCTTTCAATCCAGTTCCGTTGACTACATTCGAAAATATGGTAAAAGTCATGCATAACTTAAATGGATACGATTAACTTTTTCATAAAATTAATTATTTACATCAATTTGACTTGCATGTATTTTCAAGTCATAATATGTGTTGCGTAAAATTCTTTAATAAATATTTTCTATCAAGACGAAAAATATTAAAAATCCTGAATAAATTTTTTTAAATAAGTTCACAATAATCATTCTTTAAATTATTCGACTGATTAACCAAATAAAACTTTATTTAAGAAATAAATCAATCAGTCCTTAGCCTTTAAAGCTATATCTGGAAACTATAGACTTTTTCATTCAAATTCATTAAATTCAATTATTAAATATAATAAAACTTATGCATAACTTAAATAGATAGAATTAATTAACTACATCAATTTGACTTGCCTTATATATTCTTATGCTGTGATTGCCAAACAAACTTTATTGTGTTTCTTTAATTACGCTTCTGAATAATTGTTATGCATAATTTTAATGAATATGATGGACATTTTCATAATTTTTTCTAAAACTCTTGTTAATTGCCAATAAATATCCCAATAGAATAAAAGTGATGCATACTATTTAGGCACATTTTTTTCAAGTGTACTTAAGGGATTTATTTATTGAAAACTTGTTTCTAGTGCCTGGAATAACATAAAATATTAATTTAAGTCTTTACATAATAAAGAAAATCAAGTCATATAATTATAAAAGCAACAGGGGCTTTAAAGGTTTAAAATTAAATTAGTTAAATAGTATTAGTTCAAGATGAAAATAACTGGAATACTAAAAATTACTTCAGAATATTTAAAATAATTTAATAATTATGTCAAATATCTTGAATTAGTCTGCAACAACATCGATTGAATCCAGCGTTGTTTTTCAAATTTTGCATAGAGTTAAAAAAAAATTAATATAAAATTCCTTTGAAGAAAGTCCTAAATATGATAAAAATTATGCATAACCTAATTGAGTACGGTTAATTTTGAGAGAAATTAATTATTTACTACAATTTGACTTTCTTTGTATATTTTTAAATTACAATTTCTGGTACTCCCAGGTTACCAAACAAACACAATTGTTTCTTTATTTACATGCACGAAATAATTACGCTGCATAACTTTAATGAACATGATTGACATTTTTATATAATTTCTTGATGATTGGTATTAAATTCCTTAATAAAATTAAAGCGATGCATTATTATAGTCATGGCGTAAAGGCAAATTTTCTTTTAAATGTTGATAGTCAAGTTGTTCATTAGCCTTAAAAAATTGTTTGAAATGTCTGGTATAATTAATTTGAGTCTGATGCCTGGAAGTTACAAATTTCCTACACAAATCTGGAAAATTAGATTAACTTCCTGGAATTAAATTAAGTTACACAAAAGGAAAGTAATTTTTTACAGGCTTGAAATAAAGGAAAAGTTATTTAAATACATGAATAAAGAAATTACAAGAATACTAAAAACAATTTAAAAATGATGGTGTCAGATGCCTTGAAAAAATCTACAATAATCATTCTTTAAAAAAATCCACTCATCAATAAGTAAAACGGAAATGTAACGAATAAATCTGTCAGTCATTCCCTTTAAAGTTATGCAAGTAATTCATGGACTTTTTTTATTCTTTACTTAAATTCCCAAACATATTAAAAATTGTGCATAACTTAAATGGATACGAGTAACTTTTTAATATGTTAAGGCTAATAACTTTAGTTCTATGGCGAATTTTTTGTAATTGGCTTTCAGCGTTATACATGAAAAAAAGAAATTTATTTATTCCCCTTTTATATAGAGAAAAATGAAAAAAATTGTTTTTTTTTTGGAAAATTTTACACGGGATAAATCTGCTTCGTTATGGTTTTTCTTAATTTTTTTTAAAACTTGCAAGTATAAAAGCCCTTAATCAACTAATTTTTAGACTTTCAGCGTTTTAGTAAAGCTTATATTTTATTTATTTATATTTTGGAAAAGACGAAATAGATGTCGTGTACTATTAAGTTATGCACAATTTAAGAAGTTTTTGAATAAAACAAAATGTATGTCTGTCCTACATAAGAAAACTGGCTCCGTTTCAATGAGATTTAATAAGAAAAAGCTTCCTGGAAAAGACAAATTGCATGTCCTGTTTAATCATGCTCAATTCCAGAAACCATAGTTTTTGGTATATATATCCGAAAATATAAGAAATTGGCTTCGCTCCAATAGGATTCATTAAGAAAAAGCTTTCTGGAAAAGACAAACTGCATGTCACGTTCTATTAAGTTATGCATCAAACAAGATATATTTGAACAAATCACAGTTCTTGGTATATTTTCGATATTCAGGCAATTGTATTTCCATGAGATTTAAAGGCATATCTTAGAAAAGACAAACTTCATGTCATGTTTAATTTATTTAAATCGAGTTAAAAATTTCCAGGAGAAACGAAAAAAACCTAATTATTTCCTGGAAAAATCTGTTATTTATTTCTAATTTAAGGGAAACTTTTATATTGATTTGAACTGGAAAAATTTTCTTCTCAGTAAGATTTAAGAGAAATGAGTTTCTTGGAAAGGACAAACTGCATGGAGATTAGTCAAGATTAAAGATTTATTTTATATTTTAATGAAATATAGGAAAAAATTGATTTTTTTTGGAAAAGACAAACTGCATGTCATATTTTATTAATTCTATTTATATTTATAATTTCGTAGTGACTTTTTCTGAGAGAAAACAAAATAACTCAGTAGTGTTTTGCAAAGATTTCTGAACCCCGATAAGTATTAGCCTCATGGAATATAAAAAAAATAATTAAATACTAATTAAACCCTTTAAAGTTATGCACACTCCCCTTTAAAAAACAATTAAACTTAAATCTTATATGACGTATCATGTGGCCGCACACACTGTTTATTTTCCATTACAACATCCTCCCGATGGTTTTCGGAGTGGATGTTAAAAAATCAATACGTCAAATTTTTAGGGAGTAGCGACGAGACGGGCATAGGGAGTAAAGCAAGCAGTCTGCACCTCAAACCATAGACGTAGACGATTAATAAATTAATTCTTCAAAAGAGATAACTCGTATGCCACTTAATGGGGAAAAACTGCCCCTCAGATAGTACACTTTTTTCACGTTAATTACTCCCCATGGAAAAAACCCCTTTTAAAATAGGACCCCGTTATCTTTGTTAAAATAAAAAAATTAATAACTCCGCTACGAATAAACCTTAACAAACATTTAATTTTAACCAATAAAAATTGAGGTCAAAAAAATTTCCGACGCGTTTTATTTTTATCTTGGTATAACCTCATTAGAATTGTTAATGGTAATTTATGCATTGAAAACAAACAAGGGATAAGCCCACATTATGTTTACAGTTAGGTACTCTATTATTAATGGTATGAATAATTTTTTTTTACCATATATATGGGACGATATTATAATATTTATTTATTTAAAATACATAAGTTCGTGTGATAAATTATATTGATTATAATTCTTATTGGTGCATAATTTAATATGATACGACGGGCAGTTTGTCTTAGTTTTATTGATACAAACGCGTTTTTAGAAAGTTTTCTTTGAAATGTAAGGACGAATTTTATTTATGAAAAAAATATTAAATTCTTAATTTGTGCATAACTTAATAGAACGTGACATGTAGAAGTTATATCTGTTATATGACATGCGAAATATCTGAAAATTAAACTGGAATTAAATTTAAAAAATCATTTATTTTAATATTTGAAATGAAGTTGAAGCCTCAAACAAAAAGAGAATTTATTTTAAATGCCTGGAATAAAATAAGAAACTATTGCAAAATACTAGAATAAATTAAAAATATATTTCAAGAACCTGATGGTTCCAAAAACCTGGAATAAACGAATGATTTCTTTTTCGATGGAAAAAAATTAATATGTATAATTACACAATACTGGATCAAAAATGAAGAAAATCTTTAATTAAAATACCTGAAAAAAAATGATATTAAAATAGTAATAAAACAGTAATTTTCGTAATTGTTTTCTCTTATTATTTTTAAATTAATAAAATATTTATGAATGCACAATTTAAAAAAAATAATAATACAATACATGTAAGGAAATAAGCTGGTTATAGAATATTAACTAAAATACATAAATTTGTTTTAAAATAATAAACTTTGTATAATACACAATGTTTATTATTTGTATAAAGAAAAATATTAATTTTACTATTTCTTTTTGTCTATGTTTAATTTGTTATAGTATATAACCATTCTTTATATTCTTAAATAGAACCACAATTTTCTTAAGAAGATTATGAATGCCATCAGTATGAGAAACATAAGGAAAAATAGCTCATATCCGTTTAAGTTATGCATAAACTACATATTTATTTTTAAATTGTTTTTGTAAATTATATGCTAGTATCCCTGTAAGTTATGCTTGTATTTAAAATTTCTTAAATAAATATTAAAACAAAGTACTTTCAATATATAAAAAGAGAAAACATTGGTAAATGATACATAAAAAAATCCCTTATATTTATTTTTAAGTTTAACATAATTGTATTAAAGTTCCATTAAAAGACAATAAAAAAATTCATTTTCATTTTTAATATTAAGACTAGAAAAAGTAAACAGTTATAACTTATTAGCTCTTAAAGCTTCACTTAGGAAAACGTTCCTCATAGTCCTTTAAACTATGCATATTTCAATATTAACTGCGTTTGATAAAAATAAATTTGAATATTATTTCTTGACAGTTATAAGGTTTACCTAATCTTTAATAAATAAAACCACAGTTTTTTGAATAAAATTATAAATATCAGCAGTGTGAGAAATATAAAAAAACGTACCTCATATCCCTTTAAGTTATGCTTGTATTTATTGGTTTATGAGCATTTGGTAGTGTTTAAGTATCGTTATGTTATTATTTTTAGTTTAATTATTAATTTTGTTTTGAGAGTGTAGTGTATAATTCTAAAACACGCACATGTCCAAGGTGCACATTACGCAATACCAATTTTTTTTATTTGTTTTGAATTATGATTAATTTTTTAAATAAAAAAAAACAGGATGATTAAAATTCATTTTCATTTTAATATTAAGGCTAGAAAAGGCCAACAGTTATAAGTTACTAGCTTTTAAAGCTCCATTTAGGAAAACGTTCCTCATAGTCCTTTAAATTATGCATATTTTACTATAAACTGCGTTCGATTAAAAAATATATACATTTTGGAACATTTTTTGACAGTTATAAGGTACACATAATCTTTAATAAATAAAACTACAATTTTTTGAATAAGATTGGAAATATCAGCAGTGTAAGGAATATAAAGAAACGTTCCTCATATCCGTTTAAGTTATGCTTGTATTTAATGGTTTATGAGCAATTGGTAGTGTTTAAGTATTCTTATGTTATTATTTTTTTCAATTTATTTTAAGAGTGTATATTTGCAAAAACACACATATGTCCAAGGTACACATTACGCAATATCAAATTTTTTTACTTGTTTTGAATTATGATTATTTTTTTTATTAAAAAGAAAAAAAAACAGGATGTTAAAAGGAAACCATAAAAATCTATGCAAAAAGCTCCCCCTCGCCCCCGATTCCAATAATAACAGATCGACATTTCCATGCAGTTTGTACCCGCCCCGCCCGAAAATCACATTAGATACGTCGATAAATTGCATTTCCCTGACGTTATTCGGCGGCAGGAATGAGAAATGTCAACGACCCGAATCGCCAAGGCTGAAAACATTTCTCTTCGCCCCTGTTCCATCCACCCTCCCCCGCCGTCCCACGCAGCAGCCAGCAGCGTCCGACGGGGTGTATTTTCTCCCTAAAAAAAATCCGGAAAAATTTGTTTTACTTTTAGTGGGAAATTTCAGCTCCAGAATTATGCATTCAAAGTGCAGTGAATATTTGATTAAAATCGTTGGAGAATTTAGGTGTTATCGACGTTCTTAGGTACACAAAAGCTTGTGTTATTACCCTTGCATTAAGCGAGAATTAACCCCAAGAAAACAGGAAAAACTTGGTGCGAGCAGAAGCAATTTCCTCAGTAACGTTTAAGTACATTATAATTACGTTTCTTTTACGTAAAACGCGTAATATAGGCCCCCAGCAGGAGAAATAATGGGAAATAAATTAGTTTATAATAATTTTTAATAACCTTGATTTAATTTTTAATAGTGAAAGGTTAGTCGTAACGTTTAGAGTTGTGCAAACGCACGTCCCAGTTGGAATTCTTCATTATTATTTTTTTACGTAATTTAGTTAAAAAATACATGAGAATTAATTAATTACGTGGAGTGTATTAAAAAAAGATTTGTCGTATCCATTAAAGTTATGCACAGAAGAAATTTAATGTGGATGTATCACATTTTAGTCAAAAAGTAAAAAAACATTTATGATAATAGTGATTTTTTACTTATATTACAAGTTCAAAAATCAATCATATTTAACTTTAAAATTATATTGAAAAAGAGGATGGAGGCTTAGAAACGCTTGATTTAAATATTTTAAATTCTCGAAAATCATTAAAGAGTTTAGTGAATCCAAGGCAACAATATGTTTGAATTCACTACTGTGATAAATATTTTATAAAATTATAACTAAAGAGAAAACAAATATCAAGAAACACAATTGAGATGAATTTGTTAGGGTTATAAAACCAGTAAGCAAACAAGTACTTTTTTACTGATTATGAGCTAAATTTGGTAGTAAAATCACTGCCTAGTTCCAGTGATATTTTTTAAATCACTACTGTGATAAATATTTTAACGTTTAAAAAAAAATTAATTTATCTCATTATTATTATATTAATTCATCACATTAGTGATTTACATTATTTTATTAATAACCATAGTCTTAAGGAAAAAATTAAATTTTTTTGGTGTGAAGACCAAATCAATTATGGGTCAAAGACCATAAAAATCACTGTTGAGTTCACTTAATCATCATATTTAACCCATTATTGGAAATTAAATATAATTTTTAAAGACTTCAGGGCATTAATATTTTTAAAATCACTGCTGTGATTAATGTTTTATTAAATAAATAACTAACAGGATAAAAATATTATGAAAATCATAGTTGAGATAAGTTTTTAAGGCTGTCAAATCATGCCAAATAAAAAATTTGTTTTGCCTATAATACCTCTGAAAAAATTATTTTTTTTTTCTCTCGTGTCTCATTTTTTCCATATTTATTATCTTTATAGAGATTTTAGTGATTTTCAATAATTTCTTTTGGAATTTATTATTAAAACATGTTTTACTCCTTTAAGGCCTGTGAAAAATAAAATAATTTTATCTCGTCTCTTTAATCAGTGATTTTGAAAGCTCTTCAACACGGAACTAGAAAAAAATAATAATCTCAACTGTGATTATTTATGATTATATCTTTCACCGTACAAATTATCTATTATTATCAATCTCTGCAAGAGAAAACGCTTAAAATCACTATTGAGATTACCAGACTGCCAAGCCGATCAAGAAAAGAAGAATATGGGTCAAAGACAATTAAAATCACTGAGTCGATAAGGAAATTCAATAAACATCGTCAATCTAAAATCACTATTGAAATTATTAATTTGAAGTTTTCAAACTGACACGTGGAAATTCCTATGTATAGATTAAATAAACCTTCACTGTTGCTATAAACATTTTATTACGTTCATCCCGTTCAGAGAAAAAAAAATTTTAAGTTACAGGGTCTGACGATTTTTTTAAATCACTATTGAGATAGCAGCGTTCAGACTTTCGCTATAAAATCACTGTTGAGATAACAATGATAATGGGCTCTGATAAGCAACGAAATATTTTTTTTCTTATTATGGGTCAAATATGGAAAAAATCACTGCCTAGTCACACATGCTGTCCTATCCAAGCTCTTAGAAGAAAAATATATTTTTTAATAATTCCTAGGCAATGACATTTTCCAAATCACTATTGTGGTAAATAGGATAAAGCATTCAAGAAAAATTACTGCTAAGATAATCGTGTTCTCATATTCAGGGCCGGTAATGAAAAAAATTCAAATTCATCAAAAGTCGTTAGGAGAAAAATCAATTTTCTTACTAAGAGTCGTATAAGCCTTTAAAGTGTTTATTGGTTCCCTGGACAAGTACCTGATTGAATTTATAAGTATAATAATATCGATAAATCTTAAAAATCACTGAGATGGGTCAACAAGAATCACTGCTGAGATCATGATGGTCAAAGATCATTAGATTCACTATACTTGTTATTCCATTTGAGCCAGTAAGTAAGAAAAAACTCCTCTGTTTAGGGGAAAAATCCTATAAAATCACTGATGAGATAATTGTTTGCTTTTACTTATTAAAGTTTCAAAAATCTAATTTCTATATATGATCCAGGTGTCAAAATCACTGATGAGATAAATATAAATAAATTGGCAAAAAAGAACATGTGAGAAAATTGCTTTCAGGTCATTTGATTGCAGTGAGAGGTCCAATAGGCCATCGAGGTTTTCTATTATAATTAATTTTAAAATCTAAGTTAATTAAATTTCAGTAAGTATCCAATTATTTGCAGCACTTTATTGAATGTGTGCTATTAAAAGAACCGTAATTACCGTACGGAAAGAACCATTCGCCGAGCAAAATCGATTAAAAACTTACATATTTTTATAATGCCATTATGTTGTATATTAATTTAAATAGTAATTTTAATAAGTGGTTATTGAAAACAACTTTCAACGTGATTATATAAATTACGTTAGTAAAGAGAGAAAAAAGAAACGTTTGAATCGAACGTTTATTACTCCCAGTCTCCTCCCCTTTCGCATAAATCATTATGTTATTGCAAAATCGTTAATTAACCGATATTTTACGTGGCTTTAATGGAAGTACCGGTTTTCAGTTAAATTTAAACGTCGCAACGCCAATGGAAAGCCCTTTTTTCTTATTATTATTGTTGGTTTGAACTTCTCGTATAGAAAACACTGTTTAAATCTTAATAAAACATTCGGAACAAAACCCGTTTCGGTCAAGTTGGAGACTACACAAAACAGGTTGCTGTAATAGGGCATTTTTAGAGGCCAGACGATTCGACTTTTAAACGGTCGCTTCTACCTTTTGTATTTGGGTACAGTGAGGGCGGGATATTTTAAAAATCACTTTAAAGCGACTCGTTATCCATAAGAAAATAGTCCTGAGTCAAACACGGTCCTGAAGACGATTTCGTAATAAATCGAAACTTGTTTACCTATAAATCCTTTGATTTTTGGGCTTATTTTGTACCTAAACTAGGTCGCAAAACATATTTTTTACTGCCTTTAATTTACGCTTATCAAGTGATAAAAATAATTAGAGTGAATTAGTGATTAGTAAATAATTAAAAATAATTAAAGTTATGCATATTTATCACAACAGTGGTTTTAATCAACGTTAAAAAATATGACTGTTTTCTGATTAATTGATCAGTTATTTTTTTATTGGTCTTAGATATGGAAACAAGATCATCTCACCTGTGATTTTTTTTACTCATCAGTTTGGATACTATAGCATATTTATCAAAGTAGTGATTTTGAAATTGTCATTGCCTAAGAGTAATTAGAAAAAATATTGTTTTCTTAAGAGCTCGGATATGATAGCATGTGTAGCTTAGCAATATTTGGCCTATAAGTTTCACAATACTACCAAATTTATTTCAACAGCGTTTATCCTATTTTTTATGAGTATTAATTTATTAAAATACTTATCACAGTAGTGATTTAAAAAATACCATCGCCTTAGAGTAACTAAAAATATACATATTTTTTTTTTATTTTAGGATTAAGTACGATAATATAGTGAGCTCAGCAGTGATTTTCATGATTATTGATCCATTAACAGACTTACATATTTCAACAATAATTTTAAAAATTTATACGACTTCTAGTAAGAAAATTTATTTTTCACTTACCAGCTTGTAATCAATCAATTATATATATATATATATATATATATATATATATATATATATATATATTCACTAAGTAAAAACTATATAAAAAATATATTATTTATTTAAGTTGCTATAGCACATGTTTCATCGCAGTGATTTAATTTAATAGGAATTATTAGAAGTTAAATTTTTTCTTTAAGTGCCTTGAATGTGCTAACATAACAATCTCACCAGTGATTTTTTCAGTTATAAGTTTGAAGCAACAACATATTTATCACAGTAGTGATTTTAAAAATATCATTGCAACTAGGCAGTGATTTTACCACCATATTTAGCTCATAATCGGTAAAAAAGTACTTCTTTGCTTACCGGTTTTACAACACTAACAAATTTATCTCAACGGTAATTTTTTTCGTGTGATGAATGTTTTGATATTATTAAGCTCGGTAAATTAAAAGTACGTACGGTCTGAGTTAAGCAAATTTCACAATCACTATTGAGATAAATTAATTTTTTCTTAAACGTTAAAATATTTATCACAGTAGTGATTTAAAAAATATCACTGGAACTAGGCAGTGATTTTACTACCAAATTTAGCTCATAATCAGTAAAAAAATACTTGTTTGCTTACTGGTTTTATAACCCTAACAAATTCATCTCAATTGTGTTTTTTGATAATATTTTTTTTCCTTTTAGTTACAATTTTATAAAATATTTATCACAGTGATTTAGAAAATATCGTCGCCTTGGATTCACTTATCTCAGCAGTGATTTCTATAGTTTTTAACCCATACAAAATTTTGTTTTATTTTGAATTGTGGGTTATGAATATTAAAATGTGGTAAATTTAGCAGTGGTTTTTACCAGTAAAATATTACTGTGTTTAAAATTATCTATCTCAACAGTGATTTTTTCACGTCGTCATTAGAAATAATTGAAAATTATATGAACTTATATGTGATCACATGTCTAATTCAACAGTGATTCTAATCACATTAGCTCCAATAAAAAAATACAAATTTAATTTAACAGTGATTTTTATGGCTCTTAATCAGTAAAAAAATTTTGTTAGCTCTTATATCAGCTAAACATTATTATCTCAGTAGTGATTTTAATACGTTCATTAATGATTTATTAGAAATCCATAATTTTTTCCTAAATTATTAAAAGATTTATCTCTTCAATGATTTTATCTATTCTTAGGCAGAAAATTAATTTTTCTATTACCAGTCAAGAATTAAATCAAGTATTTATCTTAGCGAGGATTTCAGCAGTAAAATCATTGTTTTTGTTTTGGATACTTAAAAACATATTAATCACAGCAGTGATTTAATTTCAATTAAGATTTCTTGCCTGTATGCGTTGAATATGATTTTTATCATTTATCAGATAAGCTTGCATATGATGGTCACACATTAAAAATTAATTTTAACTGCATAGATCTCAACATTTTTATCTCAGCAGTAATTTTTATTATATTTATTGATCAATGATTAGAAATAAATGTTTTCCCTCTGAATAGTTTGGATATTGATTTATGCAGCGATTTTAAAGTTTTATCGCCACCTAACCGGTCAATCTCCGCTTCCGTACTGTCCGAACTCTTCGCGAGAATCAAAAACCTGAATGAAGAGAGTTTGTTTATTACTGGAAGGTACCAGGAATGTTCTGGCAATGTGCTCACTTGCACCCGATGATGGTGTTGTCTGGACCGACGGCCACGCCCCGTGGCCACGTGAAACATCCGGCTTCGCTCCCCCGACCACCGATCTGGAACATCTGCAGGTACTGACTTCTAGGGAAGGTACCTGCTGCTGCTGCCGCGATACTTACGACCTTGTATTGTAAAAAACTGGATATTCCGGGCATTTCTATTGGGGTTAATAGGCGTGCAATAGTCCAGGAAATATGCATTTTTATTTGGGAGGAGTTGGCTTCGAATGGTCCAGACTTATATATTTCTAATTGGCAAGGGTAGTCCTACTATAGTAGGCCAGGATGTTTCAGGGTACGCATCAGGAAAATAATAGCGATAATAGTAGTAATGGCATTTGTTATATAGAGGGTTTACTGAGATTTGGAGAGCGCATATATAAAGAAAATAATAATAATAATAATAATAGTAGTAACATGAATAGTAGAATGGTCCAGGAAATTGATGCTATTAATTAGAAATCACTGACTCAACTGCCTGAAATTAAATAAATATTTTTTTAAGGGTGTTATTTGAAGTGCTGAATTTATTATATATATATAAATATATAAAGAAAATAATAATAATAATAATAATTATAGTAGTAACAAGAACAGTAGAATGGTCCAGGAAATTGATGCTATTAATTGGAAATCACTGACTCAACTGCCTGGAATTAAATAAATATTTTTTAAAGGGTCTTATTTTAAGTACAGAATTTATTGCAGAAATTAGAGTCCATTTGTTCATTTAATTATTCCAGGCAGTTGAACTAGTGATAAATTTGTGCAGTATTTTTTAAAATTTCAGCCAATTGCTTACAATTTTTGTTTCCAGGCGGTTGAGTTATGGATTGCCAGTTAATAACATATATTTCCTGGACCATAGATGCCCCTACTCATTTTCCATAATAATGTAATTTGCTTCCTATATCCGGTATAAAAAAGATAGACCGTTGTAATGTATCTTAAATGAAAGAGAATTAAATTTCCTTAAAAAAATGTTCTTTGAGGTTTTTTCTAAATTTGCATAGTTTTTAAATAAATGGGAAAAATCTGGGACCATAGGTGCCCCTAGTTGTTTTCCATAAAAACGTAATTTCTCCAGTATAAAAAAATATAGAGGATCCAAATGTAAGTTAAATGAAAGGAAATTAACTTTCTTTAAAAAAAATTATTTTGAGTTTTCTTCTAAATTTGCATAGTTTTTGAGTAAATGGAGAAAATCTGGGACCATAGATGCCCCTAGTTATTCTCCACAAATAAATTTCACTTTGAGATTGGATCTGCCTGCAATTTTCCAGGCAGTTGAGTTGTGGATATTTTCTTCCGTAATTGCATCAAATTCCAGGCAACTCAGGTCGGTCTTTATTAAATTCCAGGCAGTTGAATCATGAATTCATTCTCCTTATTTCAGGCAGTCGAGCCATAATGGAATTTTTAGGAATTAAATCCTGAAGAAATGAAGTTTGACTCGTTAATTTTTTATTAGATTCCAGGTATTTGGGTCATGGATAATTTTTTCCAGAACTCTTAAATATTTCAAGCAGTCGAGTCTCATTTTAAACAGTGAATTTATTCCAGGAAGTGGAGTCCATTTATTTAATTTATTATTCCAGACAGTTGAGGCAGTGATAAATTCTCGAAATTTTATTTGTCTAGGAATCAAAGAAAATAAAGAATTTCAATGGAATTTTGAATCCTTAAAGTGTTAAGGATTTTAGATTTTTTTTGTCCAAGGATTAAAAAAAAAATTCAAAATTTCAATAGAATTTTGAATCGTTTAAATTTCATGGGTTTTAGATTTTCTTTGTCCAATGATTTAAAAAATATATTTTCTTTAGATCTTCCATGGAATTTTGAATCCTTCAAATTTTAAGGATTTTAGATTTTCTTTGTCCAAGGAAGCGCAGAAAATTAATTTATCCACAACCACCCTGAACTAAATCAGGAATTTATCTTGACAAAAATGTTACAGGTTTATTTAACACTTAAATCATTGATTTTATTATATAATAGGCTTATCACAGCAGTGTTTTAATTTAATAGGCCAGGAATTATTTAAAACTATGTTTGTTCTGTTATGACATGGTTGGCACTCAGCAAGGATTTTTAACAGTGTAATATAATTATCCTCGACAGCTTTAAATAATTCATCTAAACAGTGATTTTAGTTACATATGACTTAATAATATGAAAAAAATCTTAACGGTTTCTAAAACATTTTCCCCTGCTAGTTTTCCAATAAAATCTATATCAGTCTACACGAATTTATGACATAAACACCCTAAATCAAACCCATATATATATAAAAATACATGAAAATAAATTAAATTTGAACGCGTGCCAACAAAACAAAAAAAAATAACGAATATTATTAGGCGATAAATCAAATTTGTTTACCCACGTCAAATTTATATGGTCGTACATTAAAGTTAACCCAATGATATATAGATTAGGCAGGCCAAAATTGCTTGTTTTCTCAATGGCGGTCTTCATTCCGCAAATAACGTTTATATTTACGTAAATCCATCCGACCCGGTTTCACTTTAAAAAAAAAACTTGTCGATTTCATCCTGTATAGTAGTCGCGAGAAGATGATTAGTCTTTCCGGCAATTTAACCGCATAAAACTAAATTCGTCCCGTTTAAAATTAAAGTTGTTTTAAAACGACGGGATAAAAATTAGTATGCGTTTTAACACTTCCTCTTTAACCAGATTAAAATCTTTTTTACTATATTTATATCGAAAGTTACCACTTTCCACATGCAGGTAGAAAACGGTTTTATGCGACAGCTGGTATATTCATTATGCTTTTTTTTATATAGGATAAAAAATCTCCGATGATGTTCCCTTGACAAGACAAGGGACAAGATTTACATAAAAATGTGGTAGTTCAAATAAATTTGTTTGACTTTTGTTGAAGGAGTCCACTGCGGTAGTTGAGGACTTTTAAATTTGTGTGGTGACGCAATATTTATTTTAAATTATCAAATTTAATTGCAGAGAAGCACGGTGTTAACATGTCTAATTTTTAATAGTGTTTGCATATTAAAAGTGTGATGCATTCGGGGATAAGTTCAAATAGAAAACATTTTTTGTTCCTATATATTTTTGCTTTCTGGTGTTTGTAAAACGCATTTTCTGAATGAAAATTGAGCTATACAATCTGCTTCCCATAAGTCGATTTTTAGCTAAAAATGACCTCGTAGCGCAAAATACTCTATGTCAAAGTTGTAAGAAATAAAGAAATTAATCATTATTATATAGGAGAAAATCGTGAAAAACCAATCTCAACATTCTGTCGTTTATTAATTATAATTAAGGAAAAAATTAAAAATTCCATTTAAAAAGATTACAGGGAATTGATGGTTTAGAAATACAATCTACATGTCATGCCTTATTAAGTTATGCACAATTAAAGAAAAAAAATTGTTAAGAATTAAAAAAAAAATTAAATATGTTCCAAGAAGATTTCTTGAAAATTGAAAAGACAATTTGCACGTTAAGTTATTGAAAAATTTGATTTTTTTATAATGTTTCATGTTACTTAATATATATTGGTTATATATAACATTTTAAAACAACATAGTGAATTATTGTGTGTATATAGATACCGTATCCATTAAAGTTATGCCTAAAAATTATGAAAACACTAAGGGTGAAAAATGCTTTAAAATCAGAAACCTTTATTGAAAAATTAAATAAATTGTATTACAAATAAAATAAACATGAAAATTTTTAATTATAACTGTTGTATTAATTGATAACTTTTTTTAAATTTAAATCTTTGTAAAATATAAAATGATAAAAATGTATATCGAATTAATGTTTTAAATATATATAGGTATGCCGTAGCTATAAAAATTATGCTAAAAAACGTATCATTTTATTTTAATTAATGATATTTACTGAGTAATTTAGTCAAAATGTATAAAAATATTATATATGAATTTGTATTTAAATAGAGTTCATAATTAATTGTTTTTTTTTAAGTATGCCATATTCACTTAATGTATCAAAAAAAACATTATATAAGAAAATAAAATAGTACATATTTTAAAATAAAAAATATTTTTTTGAAAAATAAAATTTGTATTTTTTTTTAAATTAATTAATAATAATATGCATGTTATCTCCTAGTTATACAGAATTATTTTTTTTATACGTATACATATATGCAAAATAATGTTTAAATTTATATAAACGACCTTGTATTTTTTTTAATCTTTTTATTTTTAGGTAGTTTAATGAAAAATCAACGTCAATATAAATAAAGTAGAAATTTTTCTGGAATTTTTTTTTTTACTTTAAATTATCTTAAAATTTTTTATAGTTTTTCAAGGAAATCATGCGTGTATAATTCGTTTTTAATCATTGTTAAATTCTTCGTTTTTAAAAAACCTCATTTGTTTATTGTAGAAAAGATACACTATGACCAAATTTCATATAAATTAAAAGAAAGATTTAAAAAAAAAATAACGGTATATCGTATTCTTTAAAGTTATGCGTTAGATTCACGTAAATTGAGAGAAGAAATAACATTAAAAAAAAAGATTTCTTTGGCGGATATCTCCTAAAATTTGTAGCTGTATGGTAAAATGTCTTTTATAAATATTTTTCATTTTGTTATTATCTACTGTGCATTACTTTTTAGGCTATGAGGTCATTCTCAGGTAATAATTCATCTTAAACTCCTAAAAACTACACACATTTATATTTTGATTTTTATTTTACAAATTAATTTCTCAGTTTCATGTTTGCTTTTTTTTTTAATATTTTTCCTGAATAAATTTGTAGATTAGTTAAAAAAAATTGCATTAGTTAAAAAAAATCATGCTTGTTTAATATAAAAAAAAGTACATTTTCACCAAATTTCGTGTAAATTATGATAAAACATTAAAAACGAAAAAATGGGCTTATGCACAAAATTTCCTTTAAATTTAATATAAAATAAAATCAAGAATAATAAAATTTTAAATAACTAGTTTTACGATAAATTAAGAAATTTATTGTATTTAAATTCCTATTAAGGTAACACGATGCATAACTTAAAAGCATATGACATACACCTTTTTACTAAATAAATAGACAGACAATGAAATTAATTATTTTTTTAAATCTTGTTCAAAATGTGGGAAAAATTATCCAGGGCTCACATGCCTGGAATTAAATAAATTGCCAAAACTTAATAAAATTCTGGAAAAATGTATCCGTGACTCATTCACCTGGAATTTATTAATGAATTGCCTAATCGGACTTAACTGCAAAAAAAAAAACAAAAATTGACGATTTAATTAAAACATCTTGTAACGAATCTACGGCTTAACTGCCTGAAATTAGAAAACTAAATTCATGATTTAACTGCTTGGAATTTAATGCAGAATTGCTTAAAATTTGACAAATATTGGAAAAAGTTTTTTACGAATCAACTGCCTGGAATTACAAATTGCAGTCAACGTTGCCTGAAAATTAAAAACATTTTAAACAAATTCATCCCTGGTTCAACTGCCTGGAATAATAAAATGAATAACGGGACTTATTAGAATAAATTCACTGCTTAAGATAAGATTTAACTGCCTTAGATATTTTAGAGTTCTGGAAAAAATTATCAAGGGTTTAACAATCTGGAATTTAATAAAAAATTTTGATTAGAATTATCTGACTATGCAGTCGAGTCATATATAAATATATGACCAAACTGCATGTTAGTTGAGTGAATTTTTTTTAAATTCTGGATAAATTCGTCAACGGGTCAAGTGCTTGGAATAGAAGTTTAATTTAGTTTTGTGAAATAATTAATTTTTACGGTACTCTCTCTTTAAATGCCAATAAAAGTTACAGCATGCATAACTTAAAAGCATACGACATGCACCTTTTTATTTAATGGACGGGGAAGAAAATTACGTACCTTTTAAAATTTTATTTAAAATGCATGTCGTATTCATTAAAATTATGTACCTAATTTCTTTAAAGTTTGTCGTAAATTTAGGGAGAAAAATAAAAACAAAATTCTGACTTCTGCGATTTTTTTCTAAAATTGAACGTAGTGTGATAAAATATTTTATTTAAATGTTTTTTAATTTTTTAATTATCTACAAATTTTATGCAGAATATTTTAGGCTAGGAGGTCATTTTCAGGCAAAAATTCGCTTTCAACCCCCACTGATCTAATAAGCTATTAATACAATCAAATCCTAAAATAAATCAATATACATAATTAATATAAGATTAAAAATTCACAGGTTATTTTTATTTTAATTTATAATCTTTGCTTTAAATTTTCTTTTATTTCTTTAAAGCTATTTAATAATTTATGCAGACTTTTGGACCTTTTCATAATTCTAGGCACTTGGAATCTCTTTTAATAATTTTTATATCAGCTCTAAAGATTTTAAATATTTTTTTAAATTGTCCAATAACTTGAAATAATTTTTAATTTTATTCCAGGCACTCCAGGTCATTTTCTCTACCTTCCATGGAATTAAAATAATTTTCCAGGCTATTATATATATTCTAAAAATCCAGGCAATTAAAGCTTTTTCCATTTTTGTATGCCTTACAGGGATTATACATATTTTTTTATGTTTTCCACTCATTTGAAATAATTTGTAATTTAATTCTAGGCACTTGTATAAATTCAAAATATTTTTTTAAGCATTTGTAGTAATTTCCTAATGGTTCTAAGCTTTTGGAATAATTACTACTACAATTCCAGGCATTTGTGGATATTTTCAAGTCATTTAAATAATTTTTCATCTTTTCCAGTAATTTCAACTAATTCTGTTGATATTCCAGGCATTTAGAGTGTTTTAGGCAAGGCAAATAACTTTTCATGCTATTTTTATGTTTTCCAAGCTATTGAAATAATTTTTAATTATATTCCAGGCATTTGAAGTAAATCTTTAGGTGTTTCAGCGATTTGACGACTTTTTGTTTATTTTTCAGACCATTGAAAATAATTTTTCCAAGCATTTGACGTAACAGGAAGCACCGTTTAAGAGAAAACTATCTTAGAGAATTAATTAATTTTTGACTAATTTTTAAAAGTCAAGTATCTCGTAAGCTCTACTTTCTATTGACTTAAATTTTATTTTAGTAATTTTGTGCTATAATAGGGCCATTATTACCCTTTCAAAAGAATTTCCAGATCCATATGCAAAAATGGGTCTTTTAATCAAGAACACATAAACTTTCCCAACAACCCATGTACAACAATAACAAAATGTTTTGCCCCGCTAAATCATTACATAACAAGACACATTATTGTCGCTATCTCCCTTACACAGATACCATCTAAATACGATTGCATTGTCTCTTAAATGGAACAACGACATTTAATTTCGTATGGAGATCATATCTGCTTGCGCCAATTTAACCTCATTAATTACCGACACCGTATAATAATGCCCGTAAAAAGAGAGAGAGAAAAAAAATCATTAGAACGCGTAATTATTCAACAACAAAAAAAAGGACAGCTTTCCTCATTAATATTTATGCGCTGATTAGGATCTGAAATTGATTTATGTAAATTTCTATTAAAAAGGCACATTTTAGTGTAAAATAAGGGTAATTTTACGTAAGCCCTCGTATGCAAATGGTACCATAAAACGACTTTATTAATTCCAGTTAGATATTTAATTAACTCCCTGCCACGTCTATACGTATAACGGTATTAATCCAATATGAAAATCTGAGTTGAAGTGTTTATGGTGACAGGTATGCACGTCTTATACAAAGCGAATTACCTCATCTCTTTGTAGCAAAGAGGAAATTCCCCTAAGGGGATAATCCCCTATGGAGAACGAAATTTATGGTAATTGCCCCAGTATTAAAGGTACATAATTAACATGAGAGTTACTTGCACTGTCAACGGAACGTCAGGATTAAAAAGTGGCTATGTGGGAATTTATTTGGCCAATAAATTTTTTTCTGTGCATAACTTAATTAGGTACGATGAACACTTCGTTCAAATTGGCTTCTTTGCTTAAGATTATTGACTCATTTTCCTGTCACCGGTGGTAAGAAGAGAAAATTGATAAAAATTATTTCAATAATGTTGTTAAACAGCTTTTTACGTAATAACTGAGAAGTAATAAAATAAGGCCGTAATAATATTCAGCCAATGCGGATGTGTAATAGTCACTATGTGTGTATATATACGTTCGATCAGTTGGTACTTGGCGTAAAAACCATAACGATGTTATGTAAACAGTAGTTTTAAGTGGAGTAGGTTAGACTATATACTTACCGTTTTCTCTGATTATGACCGTTTAATTTTTCTTGATTTTGCGCTTAAGGTCTTATTAGGTATTTATTAGGATTTTAAATCGAAAAGTTCCTAGGAGAAAACTACTAGTGAGAACATTTTTTAATGGATAATTAGGGCAGTTTTTCCTAGTTATTTTAACACATAAGTTCAAATTTTTCATTTTTATTTTTTTCTGGAAATTTTACATAAAACTTTTAAGGAATTTTATGCATAATTTTAATAAATACGATAGGGCTTCTTAAGTAAAATTGAAAAGAATTATTGCTTTTCTTCTCTGCCTATTTATTAAATAAAAATATGCCTGTCGTATGCTTTTATTCCAAGCCACTCATAAATTGGTTAACTTTAACTGCAATTTTTGTTTCCAACTAGTTGAATCGTGCTTCCAGAATTTTATCAATTTCAAGCAATTCAAGTCATTCTTCATTAAATTCCAGGCAGTTGAGTCATGAATTTAATTTCCTTATTCCAGACAGTTGAGTCATAATGTTGAGTCGTAATTTTCAGGAATTAAATCGTGAATTTTTTTGACAGTTACGTTGAATTAGTCCGTTTTCTATAAAATTCCAGGTAGATGAGCCGTTGATCATTTTTTTCCAAAATTTTGTCAATTTTAAGGCAATTTACTCTAATTTTTATTTAATTCTAGGCATTTGAGCCTTGGATAGGTTTGTCCGCAATTTGAACAAAATTTAATTAATTCATTATTTTCACCGTAGAATATCGTAAATATTAATTTATTTAAGAAACTACATTGTAACTAAAAAATGTAAGGCCTAAATAGTTAATTTAAATACAAAATTTAATTAATCTTAACAAAACAGTAATTATGAAACGTTCCATGATTTTATTTTAATAATAATTGTTACAAAAAAAACGCTTAAATTAAGAAACTTGAGCTTCGTATCCATTAAGTTTATGCATTTTGAATTATATTTTTATTATTGAATTATTTGTTAAATAATAGTGCTATCCTTAACAAATATAGATATTTTATTAAAAAAAATATAAACATCATTAGCAATGTTTTATTTAAAAACGAAAAAACCAAAGGGGAGATCATATGCATCATATCCAATTAAATTATGCATTTATATATTTGAGTGATTTGACTTGAGTGTCGTATCTATTTTACTAATAAATTTTTTATTTTTTCTTATACGAAAATATAGTATTTTATTTTTTTAACAATTTTTTTACAAATTATTTACTGTAAAATTTAATTAAGAATTTTAAATTTAAAATTGCAAGGCTTAAAATTATAACATGTTTTTAATTTTGTAATGAAAAATTATATTTTTTCTTAAAATTTTCTGTTTTCTATGGAATATTAATATTCCAAAGTCAACATCTAGGAATGACAATGGAATTTTTAGACTTTAAACTATTTATATATTATTAATTTTTTAATTTAATTTCGAATATTTTTAATGAAAAAAAATGAAAAAATTTATTTTAAATGTACATCATTTTCTAGTTAATAAATCATTAAAACATAACTCACAATATTTCTAAAATTTTTAAATTCCTAAGATGTGTTGAAAATTCTTAAGAATATTTTAAATTTTAATTTCTTATACTTAAAATTATGATTTTAATTTAAGTATTTTTAATAATAAAAAATATTTTAAATGCGTATATTTTAGAAATGTTATACATTTAGCGCATTTTAACACATGAAGATAAAACAAGCGCCTTTTTTAAAATAATTATTAATATATCCAATATTTTTTACATTTTTCAAAGAAAGTACATACCCATATAATAGGCCATAAGTAAAACGTGAGCATCGTATGCAATAAGGTAGTGCATTTTTATATTTTTTAAACGAATTATTTTATTTATTTATTTATAAATAATTCCTTACAAGTAAAAATCTAATTATATGATAGTAAAAAAAATATTACAATAAATGCGGAGCATACCAATAACCAAACAATTCCTATTAATAAAAATAGACACAAATGCTGCTTGATTATTGGTTTATGAGATATAAATAAATGGTTTTCCTAAAAAAATAATCATATTAAAGGAAAAGTGCGTATAACAATTTTAATTAAACAAATTTGAGCTTCATGTCCATTTAAATTATGCCATTGTAAGTTATTTCTGTAATCTTAAATTATCTTTGCACTCAAGCTTTTGATAATAATTATGTTAAAAAAATTAAGGAATCATATCCATTTTAATTATGCATTTGTAAATTCAAATTTAAATATAGTTAAATTTAAAAACATTTAAATATAAGAAATCAGCATTAAAGTAGCATTTAAAATTTTACTAACCAACTTAAAATTTGGTACATATTAGCAAATATTTTATCAGTATTTATTAAGGAAAACTGTAAAAAAAGTAAATCGTATACATAAAAGTCAGAATTTCTGGAGAAATTGAAAAAATTCTTTCAAGTATTTGAAAAATTACCCCAATGGTCAAAAAAACGTATGTGGATTTCCTGGTAGCTATAAAAACTTACACTAAATGCCTGGAATAATTTTAAAAATTACCGTAGAAGCCTGTAAATGCCTGTCAATTATACAAGTTGATAATAAAAGCCTAAAAAGTGTCCTAAAATTAGTGATAAAGTCGTCAATAAAGTGTATCGTTTATATTAAAGTTATGCACAATTTTATTACTGTTTTTTAAAATCATATCGCAAAACCCTGAATATAAAAAAGAAACAACAAAAAAGCCAAGAGCTTAAGCTTATATTTTTGCTTTCTAGGAATTTGGATTCAGGATATAGGAAATAATTAAAATCGACGATAGTAGGACATGTAAATAAAAATACCCGAAAAAAAACTTTATTAAAAATTAAAAAAAAAGCCTACAAAGTCTATTCCAGGCATTTGGCTTCATTTTTTTCTTCCAAGAATTTGGATCTATTTTTTGGGGTTTTTAGCTTGTTTTACTTTAAAATATTTTTCAAATGCCTGGACAACTTCAAATGCTTCAAAACTGACTCTAGATCCTAAAGAAATACATAAATAATACCAATGGTTCTAAAAGGTTTAAAAACTAACGTGCCTTAAAATATTAATGGTGACCTGGTCAAAAAGGTCTAAAGAACTTATGTGGATTTCCTGGTAGCTAAAAAAAATACTCTAAATGCTTGGAATAATTTTTAGAATAACCGTCGAAGCCTGTAAATGCCTGTCAAGTATACAAGTTGATAATAAAAGCCTGAAAAGTGTCCTAAAATTAGTGATAAAGTCGTTAATAAAGTGTATCGTTTATATTAAAGTTATGCACAATTTTTTTATACTGTTTTTTAAAATCATATCGCAAAACCCTAAATATAAAAAAGAAACAACAAAAAAGCCAAGAGTTTAAGCTTATATTTTTGCTTTCTAGGAATTTGGATCCAGGATATAGGAAATAATTAAAATCGACGATAGTAGGGAATGTAAATAAAAATACCTGAAAAAAAACTTTATTAAGAAATTTAAAAAAAAGGCATAAAAGTCTATTCCAACATTTAAATGCCTGGAATAAAATTTTAAAAAATGTTTCAACTGCCTGGAATAAATTAAAAAATAATCATAATAGCGTGAAATAATCCTTAAATGCCTAGAAAGCAAAACAAGTTTTTAAATAATTAATTTGTTCTAAAAAATAATATTTATTGAACTTGTGTGTCATACCCATTTAAATTATGCCTTTAAATATTTCGAATAGACTTTAAGTTGATCTGCACGATTAATATTCTTTTTAATATAAAATAAAATTAACAATTTCCCAATAGTAATACGGCTTCAATATACATAATATCGAATGTCAAAATTTATTGGCAAACATAAATTCGCCGGGCAAACGCCCAATATTTATTGTTTCTACTAGTTTATTTATTGACGCGTTCCATGATTTATTTACATGAATTACATCTACATAATACACTATTGTGATTTATTGCAAACGCTTCGATTAAATTACATGACGGGCCTGAGTTTTTGCAAGAGAGGGATATAATTAATTTAAGTTTGTATTTCTCTTATTTCTCCCGGGATCGTATATAATGCCCGGTACTTATCTTAATGACATTCCGTTTAAATCAACGTTATTAAGTGTGTTTTAGATTTATGTTTGTTGCGGGGATATTTATTGCCCCGTATAGGTTTTTAAAAAAAAAAGATACGATAGAAACAATAGTTAAATGTCGGTTTTTTTTTGGAATAATATCGATCCAGGTTCTTCTCTCTATACTGACTCGCTTTTTGAATGATGAAGGCACGCGACCGTGTGGTTAATAGTGGTCTAAATAAACAACAAACCGTGGCGTGACAGCTTGTGGGTAGCGATGCCAAATCGGTTGTATTCTACTATTATTAACACATCAGCAACAATGAATCGGTCGGATTTTTTGCATCGCTTTTAAACCGTTTTTTTGGTGGGTCTTTAGTATCACTTATACAATCGATTTTTATGAAACTATTTATTAGTTCATTTGTAAAAGAGAATGTTTGTAATTAACATTTAAAGAGAGCAAATTAAAGCGTTATATTCAGCCAGTACCTCTATCGGTTAAAGAGTTTATTAAAAATTGCCTGTGCATAATTAAAATGGGTATGATAGCCAAACTCTCTTATTTTATTTATAATTAATAGGTATGAATTAAATCAGTCCAAACTTACAAATGGATTAGGCAGACAAATTCATTTATTAATTATTTTAATCAATTATCAGTATTTTTTGAAGGCACTTATATAACACTGAACAAATACGTGTGTTTTTTTTCATAATTTTATTTGATATTACGCTTTTCTCATTTGTATTTTAATAAATATAAATTTTTTGCAAAAATTATTGTTTAAATAAAAGCCTTAATTAATTAAAGCTTTCCTGATCTTAATGATTACAGCTAAAACCTTCATTGCAGATATTTAAAAATAAATTAAATTAACGCCACTACAATTTTGATTATTTACATTTAAAGATTTTTAATTTGCAAATGCATAATTAAAGTGGATAATATTCCAAAAAATTATTTATACACAAAAAAGTATTTAAAATAAGAGAAGTAACTTATAAACGCATAATTTAAACGGATACATCAAACAATTCCATTTACTTAATTTTAATGTGTGTAGTTTTTTTCTAATTTGTCAGTGTTTTTAAACCTCATTTTAAATTAAAAGATACTAATCAATGCATAATTTTATTCTATATTACACAATTTCTTTAAACATTTATTACTTAAACTTCACGTTATAGAAGCATAAGTTATATTACTTAATTAATCTTTTAAACAATATAAATAAAAAATTTTTAGTTCTGCACGATGGTCTTAATCAGCATCATATTGATATCACATAAATATATGTATTTTTCTTGATTCTTGCATCTCCTATGCATAATTTAAATGGACATGACATGCAAATTCTTTAATTTATCTATAAATTTATTATTAATTCCCTGGAATACCTGGAAATTGTGTTTTTCTCACTTAAATATAATTTTATAATACTCTTTTAATGTAATGAAAATTGACATTGACATTTTTTATTTTATTTCAGGAATTTGACGTAATCTCTTATGTTTTATATTTGTTTTTTTTTAACTATTTTTTAATTAAATAATATTTATTTGTAAGTCAGTATCTCTATCAATTAATATTTTTAAGGCTAGTACATAATAAATAGTGCTATGATACCGAAATTCCCTCGCTTTGTTTATAATTAAATAAATAGGTATAATCCAAATTTATACATTTATATTTACAAGGGCATAATTTAAATGGATTCACTTTCACATTCTCTCATTTAATTTTTAAATAATTATTCATTAAAACCCTTAAATTATAAAAGAATAAGAGAAGTAATTAATTTGCTAATAATAAAAAAAATTGTTTTAAAATCAAGTGAGGAACATAAATGTGCATAATCTAATGGCATACGATGCTAATGTTCTTTTGACTTAAATTTATAAACAAAAATTATTATTGTAATAAAAGCCTTTATTATCCCTATTTATATTATTTCTTGATTTAAAAATATATTTAAAATTTAAAGTAGGTATGAAGAAAATAATTGCAAATTTACAAATACATAGATTGAACGCAAGTTTATTTCACAGTACTAGAAATTGTAAATGCATAATTAAAATGGATATGATTCCTAAAATTCTTTAGCATTGAGGGATTGAGTATTTTATTTTATTTTTATATATTGTTTATTGTTTATTTCTGGCGTAAATTGATAATGAGTGTATCCACAAAAGATAAAACCTTGTCAGTGGTTGAAAATTAAATAAAAACTATAAGGAAACTAACCTAACACGTAAATTTTATACGTAAAAATAGATTTATAAACAATAAATACAAGACATAAATATTAGTAAAAATAAAGCCAAATAGGATTTTCAAAGCAAAACTCAAAATTATCATACAAATAAAAACGTAAAAAAAAACCTACACAACATAAGTTAAAAATATAATGTTAGAAAATAAATCCATAATATCCAAGAGTTCTATTAATTTATTTAATTGACAAAGAAAATAATTCAAAATTACAGAAGGTAATTACGAATGCATAACTTAAATGGACATAAAGGTCAAATCTATTTACTTAAAAATAACATAAACATTTTTAAAAAAATGATTAGTAGTTTAGAAAAACCATTTATTTATTTACATTATTATTATAACACAAAAATGCATAACCTAATGTAATACGATGCAAAAGTTCTTTCATTTATGGTCAATTAAATGTGTTTTCTTTGCAAAGAATATCATTTAAATAAAACCCTTAAGTGTCCCAATTATTTTAAAAATTAGTTTATTTTATTATTTCATGTAGTGATACGCATTTAAAATATTTTTTATTATTAGAAATATTAGGATTTAAAATTAAAAACTGTAAATAATATTCCTAATTTTATGTATAAGGATTTTAATTCTTAAGAGTAATATTACAATTAAGGTTTTAAGAATAGAAACTGCAAGATATCTAGATTTTAAGAATTAAAAAAATTAAAATTTTAGACATTTAAAATTTTAAACATTCTAAAATTTCAAAAAAATTCCATGATTACCAGATGTTTGATAGTTGATAATTAAACTTGAAAAATTGATATTTACATATAATTAATTTAAGCGGTTACAAAACCATTTAAATTTAAAATAGTTTTACTATGAGGAAAAATATAATTTCTCATTACAAAATTATAAATTTAAGCAAAATTTTCAAATCTAAATTAAATAGTTATAAATTAGGATCGTGAGATTAAATACTTTTTAATTTTTTTTATTGTTATTTACGTTTTATATACTACGTCTAGCAGTAAATTTAACAGCAAATAATTTGTAAAAAAAAATAATTTAAAATACGCTTATTTGTAGTTTAAGAAATTCATTGAATATGCATAATTAAAGTGGATATTGCACTCAAGTTTGTTTTCTTCTGAATAATTCATAAAATTTTCAAAATTCCTAATCAAATAATTACAATTTAGGATAGTGAGCTTTTAAGATTTTTTAGGCATAACATGATTTTTGGAATTTTTATTCTATATTTAACATCTTAAATTTAGCAAGGGA
Source organism: Anthonomus grandis grandis (assembly GCF_022605725.1). Taxonomy (NCBI): domain Eukaryota; kingdom Metazoa; phylum Arthropoda; class Insecta; order Coleoptera; family Curculionidae; genus Anthonomus; species Anthonomus grandis. The sequence continues at coordinate 16,486,091 of NC_065562.1, forward strand.
TAATTTGTAAAAAATTAATTTATATTACTTTTTTAAGGCATTAAATACAACTTTTCAATTTTTTAAAGTAAATTAAAATTTTAAAATACACTCAGGCCCACTTACTTATGATTAATTCATGATTTTTTTCTTAAAATAATTAATTTTTTTTCAGAGAACTATTTCGTCGTCCCAAGGTGCAAATTGCCTAAGTCCATTTTTAATAAAAACAAAGGTGTTAGTGCCATCTGGTTACAAAAGCATAAACCCATGACTTGACAATGGCTTTAATCCCTAAGCGAACTTTTACGCAGCAAAATTACATTAAACGCCTTTTGCTTAAGTCCGCTGTATGCAAAAACAAATACGCATTTTGCCTAAGTCCCATATTTGTATTGAAAGTAAACAAAACGTGGTTTCAGTTTCAGTGCCTCTTTAAATTAAAAAGGTAAGTAAAAAACTTTTTAAAATAGTGAAATCAGAATTTAAGCTTAACTATAATAGTTTTAATATAATAATTAGATAAAAGATCTAACGAAGTTTTGCCGTTTTAACTAGTTTTAACATCGGCGTAGAGTTAGGCAAATTTCTTCCTTAATTATTATAATAAAAAATGGTAAATGCACGCAGTAAGGCAACTTGCTAATATCTGTTACATGGTTACAAAGCGTAGTTATAGATTTTTTTTTTGAGGGAGGTACTATATTTACACCCCCTCCCCGCCAAAAAAAAGACAGGCGCAATTTGGGGGTGTCATGTTCAATTTTTGTTATAGGTATTGCTTTCTGTATTTTCTAAGGGCTAACTAAGCCTGTGCTGTTTTAAACATTAAAGATTGAAAAATTGTGAACAAACCGTTTTGTCTTGTATAATATAGAAAGGAAACATTGGACCTCAGACATAATAATACAGACTGCAGATCCATTGTGCACTAAACCTTTCTACTTCTTTGTCTTATTCAATCAATATTGTTTCTCACTTGTTGCTAGGGTTTTTAAAAATTTGATTTTTTTTTAGTTTTGTCAAGTGTTTTTTTTTTAATTTATTTAGGTACATATACTTAAATATGGTTTTGGGATGGACCCCCATATCTACGCCTTTACCGGGGTACATGTCAAAACGCATTTCTTTTATAGGTCCAAATTTAGGCGTTCTGTTTTGTCATTGTATTTAGGTAAAAGTTTGCGCGTTCTTTATTGTCAATTTTTTTACCACTTTTAATTGGACGTTGAGTATTGTAGTCTAGAAAATAAATTACAACTTTTAAAAATCTTATTTTTTCAGAAGGCTACGTCTTTAAGTAATTTATTCATTTCTTTGTATTAATTTTCGAAAAATACTTCTTTGTATGTCGGTATTGACTTCAGGACTATAAATTTCGATTTTTTGGATCAGAATGGATCCGCGGTCCAAAATGTTATCCCTTGCTGGCGTAAGCTTAACAAGAGAAACTTTAGAGCTAGAACCTTCTACTAACTTTTTGATGGAACTTTTTGTTCGGAGCTGCACTAAATGGTGATGAATTGCTTAAAATGGCCGATGACGCTGTTAAAAACCTACAAAATATGCAAATTTCAACAATGGATTTTTCTGAGCAACTTCCTAACAGTGGTGATGAATCTTGTGAGGCTCGTTTAAAAAATGTTAAGGGGCAAACAACCAATGATGATGACTCAACTGACCCAAGCTATAATATTCTACAAGAAGAAGAACCTGATTCTTCCGATACTGAAGGCGATAGTGAAGAAAGTGACGGCGTTGTGTCTAGAGCTGATGAGGCTGGAGTCCGAGGAAATGAAGAAATAGTTAAAAGAAGAAGCAGAAGAAAGAGACTTCAAGTAAATCAAAATGACTGGAAGAAAAACTCCGAAAAACTTAAAAGGCAATCAGGGAAAGAATATTTAGGAAAGCGAGAAAATGTTGGAAAGTGGGACTACCAGATAGTTAAAAAAAATAAGAGTATGGGAGAGAGGTGTAAATGTGAAGACAGAAGAAGATAGAGCTCAAGTTTTTGATCACTTTTGGAAGCTGTTGTGGTCTGAGGAGCAAATCTTTGTTACTACACTGGTTAACAAATGTCCAGCTAAAAGAGCTAGAAACCGAAAGCAAGAGGAGCAGTCAAGACGAGCGTATTCATACTCATATTTTCTTAATAAGCAAAATATCAGGTTAAATGTCTGCAAAACGATGTTTTGCAGTACACTAGGCATATTAAAAAGAACAGTTGGCTATTGGCTTCTTGAAAAAAATATTGATAGTGCTAAGGATATTGGAGAACAAAAAGGAAATAATCCAAAGCAGGTGAAAATAAACAAACAAAAAAAGGGCTTAATTTCTTTTTTAAATAGCTTACCGAAGATGGAGTCGCATTATTGTAGAAAGTCTACTATGAAGCTTTATTTAGAGTCGGTTTGGACCTCCAAATTAGAACTTTATAGGCTGTGAAAACTTTATAGGTTACTTGTTACTATTATCTGTTGCATCTTTTACAAACATGATTGAAGACCAAAACATTGCATTATTTTCACCAAAAAAAGACGAATGCGACAAATGTGTAGCCTTTAAGACGGGAAATATCAGCCAAGATATATTTGAAGAACATCAAGTCAAAAAAGAAGAAGCACGAAACGAAAAACAAAAAGACAAAGAAGCAGAAAGTTGTAGTGTATACACAATGGATCTGGATCGAATGGATCTGTTCGAAGTCCAATGTATCCTCTCTATATTACGAGGCAATACTGGTTATCCACAATTTTACAATATTTAATCTTAAAACCAAGGATGGTTATTGCTACAAGGAGGACTGACAGCCAACATTTTTACATCAATCTTGTATAGCTTTGTCAGAAACCACGTAATGCCAGAAAATGAAGCTTTAATCAAAATTATTTTTTATAGTGATGGTTGCACCTGTCAGAACAGGAATGCATTGTTCTCAAGCGCCCTTTTAAACTTATCACAAGAATGTAAAACAACAATTGAGCAGAAGTACCTTGAAAAGGGGCAGCACGCAAATGGAATGCGATGCCATGCAGTATTGAAAGGAAGCTGAGTTAACTTTCTTAATTTATTTTAAAGGACAACACTATCCGTGAAATAAAAATTAGTTTCAGGTTTAGCCTGGAAAATGACTGAAATTAAATGTATAGGCAAAGAATTTCAGTAGTAAGCTCTATGCTAGGTCTCGAAAAAAACATGGCTGTCTAAATTGTTATTAATTTCAGGCATTTATAATTTAACTCCCTGGAATTAAAAAAAAAATTCTAGAGGGTTAAACTGCCTGAAATTAAAATCTAGATATTTCAACATGCATCGCTTGCATTGCCTGGGAGTTAATTTTAGAAAAAACTCGATTTCCTAAAATAATTATTTGTCACCTTTTTTAATTCGTTTAAACCTGAAATAAAAACTAATTTTTAGTCTGAAAAGAAAATTATAAATATCCCTGCTGATTACTTAGTAGTATGTCAATCAGCACATCTTAATCCAAAACCCTATATTGTCGAGTACCTAGACTATACATTTTTTTAAAATTTTGAGAAAATGCAAGTTCTTAATTCTATAAGACCAGGAAGGACTGCAGGTGATGCAGCTGTCACTGACATAAGAGCTTTGAGATATAGCCCAGATGGTTCCATCTGGTTTAAAATTCGCCACTCAGAAGAATGGAAAGCTTTGCCATGTCGCTTGAATAAAAATAAAACTGTTTCATCGTATGACGCCCTTCTCGAACTTTTCGATGCACCTATACCAATTCAAAAGTAAAAATTTCAACATTTAATGGATTTAAAACTGTCTTTAACTTTGTCTGTTTGGTCTTTTGTCTGTCTGGTTTCTTTGTTTTTCTAATAAACGAAAATGGCCCAAGTCCAAAATTATAATTAAAAAAGAGAAGGCAAATTGCCTATGTCCATTTAAAAATGTAGCAAAAAAAAATATATATATATATACCGTAAATAATAACCTTATTAAAAACACGCAATGGTAAAACATAATCAACTTTTATTTTCGTCTTATTAAAATTGACAAAGTTTTTAGGCTCTCCTGAAAAACTGTTATTTCGTGAGTTAAGGAATTTGCATCTTAGGACGACGATTTGTAAATGCATAATTTAAATGGATATCACGCACACGTTCTCTCGTTTGGTTTTTAATTATTTATATTTATATATGTTTAATAAATGTTTATATTTGTTAAGTAAAGCATTATTAATTAATAAATAATAACAAAATAGTTAAAAAATTCATAACTTAATTGGATTCGACGTTTAAGTTTCTTAATTTATATTCTATAGAAAGTATTTTTTTGTAAAAGCTATTATTGAAATAAATTTTGTTAATAGTTACTTGGTTATTAATATTATTTAAATACATTACTTGTTTTTAATTTTTATTAATTCTTGATTTCAAAGTAAATAATATTTAAAAAAAAAAGAATGATAAAAATATTAAAAAAAACAAAACGAAAACTGAAATTTTTTATATTTAAAATTAGTCAATATAACTAGAATGACAAATATAGTATTATTATCCTTTGAATTTATAGTATTTCTTCAAATATTAAATATTCTCAAATATATTTTCTTTATAAAACGTCGTAAATAATAATTAGTTATTTTAACCTAATGTTTAAAATTTATTAAATTTTTCCGAGATTCCTCCTTTCTATAAATTCCATTACATTGTGCATAACTTAATTGCTTACGACATCCATTTTTTTACTTAATAAATAACTTTCTTTAGGATGCATTAAAATCACATCCATTAAACTTATGCATAATATTCATTTAATCAAACCCTCTGATCTTAACGCTGTAACTTTTCATACTAACTATAACCTGAATTTAATTAAATTTTTTTTAACTACTTAACTCCTTAGAATAACATACTGCCAAAGAGCACCTAATAAACGGACGCGGAGCCGTCATCAATAAAGATTAATTTCGGAGATTATCTTTCTTCGCTTTTACATTATGGGTTTTAATAATGGTAAATTTGCAATATTGGGAATTTATCAGCTCGAAAAGCATTAAATCGGCTAAATTATTATGGTAATTATCGGGGAGTTTATGGGTAATAACTGTGGAAAATTTAGTAAGTGCCGTAATTTAACCAAGATATTTAATTTTATAAAGCCACCCGGCTAACGTACCGTGTAATCTGTCCGTTTATCATTCACATTATTTGCCAGTTATTAGCGAATTATTACATAGCGCTTAATTAATTAAACATTCTCATACTCTAAAATAAAAATTTATTAAAACTGGTTTTATTTATATTCGTTTGTACCGGTCCACCTACTTTCCAAAGAAAGCTGCCTGCTGGATGATTAAGAGAGTAGAGACTAGACACACACAACATTGGTTTATTGATTAATTATGGCTAAACTAATATGTTTTAATGGGGTTATTATGCAATGCCCTCAAATTGGAGTACCCACGTATCATACAATCATTCTCACTTCCTACATGGGTCCAGGTTTTAATAATAATTTTATGCCCAAGTGGGTTGTACGATAATTAGAAAAATATCTGGATGACGCATATGAGTCATTTTTTCTGGCACAAATAATTTAAATAATTTTTTCCAGGTATGTATGATCCTCGTTTCCTCAGCTAAGTAAGGTGCTTTATAGGGTAAGTTTTTAATTGACTTTTTTTTGGGGAGGAGGGGGATATTTCCTTTCACCCACGCCCCTGGTGTGCAAAACTAAGAAAAAAAAACCCTCGAAACAATACGAACGTCCTCGACGACAGAGAGAATCGGTTAAAAAAACGCTACCATAAAAGGCAGAATAGCTACAAAGGAATCCATGTTATTTATACGATAAAGATCTGAAATGCCACCAGGAACAAACGATACGTCTGGTTGATTTTTTCGAAGGAAATTGTTTAAAAGAAAAAAGGTGGAACAACAGGGAAATTGTCGCTTTTTGTCAGGACTTTTGATATGTTTATGTTACTTTTCAGACGTTGGACTAACTTTTTCCTTCTTATATAATTTCTCGTAAATGTACAGGGTGTCCAGGAAATCGGGACAAAGTTCTACAAAAAAAAAAAACATAAAATCGCCATAAAATAATTTTAGAAAAATAAAATATTTAGCATTACTGTACAGGGTTAGGTTTTTGTTACGTTACTCTTCATATTTCGGGCTTTTTCTTATTATATAATTTTTTGGCAAAATTAACCTCAGGAGCTCACTAAAAATACGTTCAAATTACTGGAAACAGAAAAAAAGTCAATTCTAGGAACACAAAAAAAAATTATTTCTATTGCCTAGAAAAAATGCAATAATTCATTAAAATAAAAGACGTAAAAGACAACACAAAAATATTATTTTAATTGTAGAAAAACAAATTCCTGCAATTTCCTTAAAAAATGGAAAATAATTCCAATTTCAGGAACACACAAAAAGGATTTTCCAATGGTGGCTGTTAGTCAATATCCAGCCACTTCTATGATGGTACTTATGGGTCAAAAAATCAAAAATTACTTTTTTCCTATTTTGCTCTTTAGTTTTATTTAGGCCTAAAACATTTTTTTTAAATTTTAAATTAATAGTAATTAATATTTAAATTTTAGTTCTATAATTAATACTTAATTATTAAAATATTAGTTTATTCTAAATATTTTATTTCTGCACCTGAAATTTAAGTTTTTTGCCAAAAATCGGTTAAATTAAAAGAAGCAGGAAAAAAGGGATTCAATCACAATTTTATAGGTTTATTTAATTATACAAATATTAGCTTTTACTAATTAATTTCCTTTAAAAAATATTTAATTCTGCTACGAATCTAAGACCTAAAACTAATTTTTTGCCTTAAAGTTCCAGGGTGTCCCAGGAAATCGAGACATATTTTCAGTAAGAAAAAAATGACAATTACCATTAAACCAAACTTTCAAAAAATAAAATTCATAAAAAACTGGGTTAAAATATGAATTTTTTTTTATGCATAACTTTAAGGGACACACTGTTCATTTCTTTATATTCAGATACAGCTCCAGTGCCTCTCAGTGTTTTTTCCATTAGTTTCATAATTTATTTATTTTGGTTTGGCATAACTTTAGTGGACACTATGCACATTTTTTCATATGTAAATGCAATTATTTTCACTTAAACACCATACATATTTATTTTGTGTTTAAATTTAATTTTTTTACACTTAAATAATTTTTAATTAACCCTTTGTTTTTAATCTTAAGCATAAATTTAATGGAAACGATGCATATATTTTTATATTGCAACGCAGTTTTAATGGTTTTTTAATATTTTTAGGCATTTTGACTTCAGCGACTTAAACACTTGGATTAATCTTCTAAGTACTCTGAGGGTTGTTCCAGTTAATTGTGGGTCTAATTCCAGAGACCTGAGTCTCTTGGAATTCTAGGAATACTTTTCCAAGTACTGTGACAGTTCTCCTATGCAATTGAGCTTATTGGAGTGCCTGGAATAATCATCTTAGTACTCTGAGACTTTTTCTAGTTGATTTTGAGTCTAATTCAGGGGATCTGACACTCTTCAAGTGCTTCGAATACTCTTCTAGGTACTCTGAAGATTTCTCTAGGTTATTCTCAGTCTAATTCCAAAAATTAAGTATTGTGACAGTACTTCTAGATAAGTAAACTACTTGAAACGCCTGGAATAATCTTCTAAATACTCTGAGGGTTCTTTTGTTCAATTCTAAGTCTAATTCCAGGGATTTGAGCCTCTTGAATTGCCTTGAATACTTTTCTTAAAGTATTGCGACAGTTCTTTTAGACAAATAAACTGCTTAAAATGCCTGGAATAATCTTCTAAGTATTAAGAAGACTCTTCCAGGCTACTGAGCTACGTGGAGTGCCTAGAATTGGAAAATGTAATAATTTAAAAATCGAAACATTGAAATATCAAAAAAATTGATATTTTGAAAAGTCCAAAAATCGAATATGAAAATATCAAACAATCGAAAAAACAAAAAATCAAAAATCTATTAGTTTTAAAGTATAAAATAACGAAACTACTTAAATTAAATTTCCAGATCATCGAAGTGAGAAGTCATATAATCGCTAATGAGATATTTTCATTTTGAGCACTAGAAAGAAAAATATAATTTTTTGATGATTTCTGTGTATAAATCTTTAAAATATTTATAACCTATCAAATAAAAAAAATATATAAAATTAAAAAAAGGGGTGGAAATATTTAATTTAAACTTCCAGGTAGACAAATCCTTAAGACCACTGTTCTCTAAGTCCTAAAATAACTGTTAACATTTTTTCACTTTAGGCAGCACAAAGAAAAAACCCGAGTGGTTTCTGTGAATAAATTTTAAAAATGGAAAAAAAATTAAATTTACAAACAAAAATAAAAAATCAATTAGTTTTAAGGTAAAAGGACGAAAGTACTTACAATAGATAGAAAGTAATTATGTTTAGAATTTTTTTTAAATATTTGTTAAAAAAATAAAAAGTATGAATAAATTGGTAAATTAGCAAATTTACTGCTAGCTGTAAAAGCTACAGAAGAGATATGTGTTTTTATGTAATATATTGACCAATTTACCCATGAAATACCATTTCTAATTTAAAATCAATGCTGGGATTAACAATTTAGGATGCTGAAGCCCTTAGGGGAACAAACGTGTTTTCAATACATCGTATATAATCAAAAATTAAGACCAAGAAAAAATTCTCAAACATTAACAAGGTTTTTATTAGTATGTACATAACCGTTTCCTTGATCCATAAATCGTGACCACATTACCCAAATATATCCCTCTCCCCTTTACATCATCCGATTAATCACCACCGGTGCTGTAGTGTTTTATTCCATTTATTGTTTCGTGTTTCACGTTAATGAATTAACCAATGGGAACCGTTAAAAGTTATATTCGATCGCGTGGCCAAAGTGTTTCCAGTTCGTTATCGAACATCTTGATAGGAAAGACCTACAAACTTTTATGGCAGGTTTATGCAAATTCCCGACTCACTTTTCTTCTATTTCTTTTTTTTTTCGCCATTGTTGTTGTTGTTACTGTTGTTATTATTTCCTGGCTCATTTCCATTTAATTTGTTGGCCCTTACGTGTCAGGAAAATGGAAATTTAACCTCTTTTGTCCGGGCAAGTGTTTACTAATTAACGCCTGACTGATAAAAAGTACAAAAATTCCCAACTTACGGGTACTTTACTTTATTCAACTTGAGGGTAATAAGAATACGTTTTCTATATACAGAATGCCTACTTACTATAAAAAAATATTTTTTTTTAATTTAAGGAATACTCTGCACTGTTCGCTACTGCTTTTGTACCATTAGGCCCAATAAATCGTCCAATATAGTGAAACATAAAGGGGGTATTTCGAACAGATCGTGTCCTACAATATAGTTTATGGGCATCTCCCTGTATTTAAGCGACATTCGACCATGAATTATTTATATAAAACATCCGGTTTCGTTTTGGACCTTTTGGACTTTACCATACCCGATCGGGTCCATTGTGTTGTCTTAATGCATTACATGATCTTTCGAGATTAGGTTAGATTTATTTGCCTTTTTATCTACCAGTAGGTGATTGCCATGTTTTTGTCTCGGTTTTCTGAGACACCCTGTACATTTACCAAAAATTATGTATTAGGGACCAAGTTTAAAAGTTCAACCCTGTACAGTGGTCCTAAATAATTTTATTTCTAAGTTTTGTAATGCGAGTTTATGGCAGTTCCTTTTTTTTTAGGGTAAAAATTTCCTGTATGTTGATTTTTTAGTCCTATAATTGGAACCTTTGGTGTGATGCCTAAATTACAAGACAGTTTTACCACTAACCAAAACTCTTTATTTTTACTTCCGACACGTGTTTCGCTAGCGATGTTAGCATCTTCGGGAAAAAATTAAAACTGACAGTTTTAAATTAGCGAAACACGTGTCAAGAGTAAAAATAAAGAGTTTTGGTTAGTGGTGAAACTGTCGTAATTTATTTGATTTTTTAATTAAAGGATTTATTTAGATCAGCTTTGTTCTCTTAATGGCCTGGAAATTATAAATCACTAATCTCAACAGTGATTTTAAGACTTCGTCGACCTGGAATTTGAAATTAAGCATTTTCATCCTTTTATACCTCAAAATCGAATCAAATATTTATTTAAACCGTGATTTCTGGCTCAAAATACTTGTCCCAAAAATCTCTATTTAAATATCTGAGCCAAGCATAAAATTTTTATCTCATTAGTGATATTAACACTTTACCGTCCTGGGAGTTGTAATTAAGCGTTTTCAACCTTTTTTTACATTAAAACTAATAAATTATTTATTCTAAGCGTGATTTCTTCCTAAAAGTCGTCAAAAAATCTTAGCAGTGATTTCAAAGGATTTAATAATATTAATTATTGACACATAAAATTTTAATCTCAGCAGTGATTTTTTAAATTGTTCATTATTTAGTTCTTTGATTAAACGGCATATTAAAAGGGGTCTGTTCTTTAGTGGCTGAGAATTTCCATGCCGTGCTTAATGCGAAGAAATCTCAAATGTGATTTTATTAGTTCGTCATCCTGAAAATTGAACTAAAGCGTTGTAATAAAACTAATAAATTATTCATTCTTTCTGTGCCAATAAATAATTTTAACACTAAAGAGTGTTAAAATTTTATTTCAGCAGTGATTTTAAAACTTCGCTGTCCTGGAAGTTGAAATTAAGTTTTTGCGTCCTTTTATACCGTAAAACTAATAAATCATTTATTTTAACCGTGATTTTTTGCTGGAAATTATCAAGAAGAAAATCTCAGCAGTGATTAGCATAAAACATTGTTAATAGAACTTATTAACTTAGTAAGTATTTATCTCAACTGTGATTTAAATAGTTTTTTTATAGTCTAGTATAAAACATTCTTTTATTCTCCTCTCTACTCGATTATTATCACAGAAGTGATTTTAAATTATTTATTTTATTTCTGAAGCATTTAAAATATTTATCTTAGTAGTGACTTTAAAAATTCATTCAATCATTCAGAACTCTTTGTACTGACTTATAGTAAAATTTTAATTCAAGTTGTGAATTTTCTGGTTCATCAGTCTGGAATTGTGTAAAATTTTTAAAGTGATAAAACTTTTATTTTAGCAGTAATTTTAGTACTTTGTCGTACTTGAAGTTGCAATTAAGTATTTTCGTTCTTTTATGCCTTGAAATTAATATTTTTTTTATTTATCCATGTTTTCTAGCTGAAAATCACAGCAGTGATTTAATATATTAGCACAAAACAGTGTTATAATTATTTATTGTAGAATAGTTGGCTTATTTTTAATAGTAATAATAATAATTCTTTGATAACTCAAAAATGTTATAAAAGCTTATCTCAGAAGTGATTTTTGGTTAAAAATACATATACTTGTATAGCCGGATCTAGTATAAATCACTGTTAATATTATTTATTGACTCGGACAATTTTTTATCTCAGCAGTGATTTTAAGACTTCATTATCCTGGAAGTTTAGATTAAGCATTTTCGACCTTTTTATATATTAAAATTGAAAAATTATTTATTCTAACAGTGATTTTCTTTCCAAATATAAATATCTTTAGCACATAAAAATATTTTTTAATTAGTTTTCGGTATTTTTCACTTTAAAGCGGATGAACACCTTAATCTTGAAATTTTGTTTATGGACTCCATTATTTAAAAACCCCAATATCTTTAAACATTTTAATTGAATTAGCTTGAAATTTAAGCAACTTATACAAAACACTTTTCCAAATATAAATCACTTTATTCCATAAAAATATCCCGATTAGTTTTCTGGATTTTTCACTTTAAAGTGAGTGGTCACTTTAAAGTTGAAACTTTGTCCTTGGAGCCCAGTGCCTAAAAACCCCAATATTTTAAAAAAATCAAATTAAATTAGCTTGAAACTCTAGCAATTTATACAAAATACTCTTCCAAATATAAATCACTTTATTCCATAAAAATATCTCGATTAGTTTTCTGGATTTTCTACTTTAAAGTGAGTGGTCACCTTAAAGTAAATACCTTGTTTTTGAACCTTCCTTCATAAAAATGCAGATTTAAAAAAAAATTTTACTTGTATTACCTTAAACTATTAACAATAATTATCGAGAACAGTCTCCTGAATATTTTGCGTTTTGTTTGATAACAATATATTAATAATTTTTTTGCGAATTTCCACTTTAAAATGGGTGGTCACCTTAAAGTTGAAGCTTTGTCCTTGGAGCCCATTGTTTAAAAACCTCAATATCTTTAAAAATTCTAATTGAATTAACTTGAAACTTAAGCAACTTATACAAAACACTTTTCCAAATATAAATTACTTTATTCCATAAAAATATCTCGATTAGTTTTCTGGATTTTTCACTCTAAAGTGAATGGTCACCCTAAAGCAAATACCTTGTTTTTGGACCCTTCTTCCTAAGAATGCAGTTATTTAAAAAAATGTTACTTGTATTGCTTTAAACTCTCAACAATAATTATCGAGAACAGTCTTCTGAATACTCTGCTTTTATTCAATAACAATCTAATAATTATTTTTTGCAAATTTTCACTTTAAATCAGATGGTCACCTTAAAGTTGAACCTTGACCGTAGACCCCATTACCCAAAAATCTTAATATTTTTAAAAATTGAATTTGAATAAACTTGAAACTATAGGAACTTATACAAAACACTTTTGCAAACATGAATCATTTTATTCCACAAAAATATCTTAAATAGTTCTTTGAAATTTCCACTTTAAAGTAAATGGTCACCTTAAAAAAGTAGAGGCACCTTTTTTGGATACAACCACCTAAAAACAATAATATTTTCAAAAATTTAACTGAATCAGCACATACAAAACACTCCTCCAAATATAAATCTTACAATTTCATAATAATATCTCGCTTAATTCTTGAGTTTTTAAGTATGGTGGTCACTCACCACTTCAAACACCTATAACTCGCTTATTTTCGATTTAACAACCCTAAAGGGCCCTACAACTTTCACATAAAATACAAAAACGAATCAAATAAGCATATAATATACCGGGTGTCTAGTGACAAACTGTCATAAACCCAATAAACATACTTTTACAAGGTTTCTCTCGGTCGTTTCACCCTCGATTTACCTGTGGCCTCTTGTTAACTAAACGTGGGGGAGCCAATAACAGATTGTGGCTTGTGGCCAAATGTCCGATCGGATTATCAAGATTTCCTCCTGGGACCTGACGACAGCAGGAGGAGCTCGGATTACACACTTAAAGGTAAATTTACAGAAATTCTTTTCACAGTCATGTTAATGCTCGTATCGGGGCCATCTTGAAAAAAACCATAATAATTGACAATGTAATAGAAATTTCTATATCGAGATGCATTTTTGTGTCACGATAAGGCCATTGTTAGTCGCAAGCCTTTCACTTGAAAGATTATCAATGTGGTTCGGAGTAGATGACACAGTTTAACGTACGTTCCCAGCACTTCGAAAAACTCCACACCGCATATAGGAGAGGACGCGAAGAGTACGTACACGAGATTAAAAAAAGAGACAAGCAAGAAAAAAGGTTTAATAACATTCCTTCACAATGTTTGTAATATCTCATAATTGTTATGTATGAAGGAAGATTATTATGGGAAAATAATAATTTCGTGACCGTTGACCTTTTTATGGTGTCGTGTCTACTTGCGGTAGTGGGAGGGGACCAGACTTGTTCCATTCAGGGACGTATTTCGATTCGCCTGTGTTAAAATCGGTTTTTTGTGAATCCTTGACATGATTTTTAATGTTACGGTATTTTGTGCGTTTTTACGAGGGTTAATTTGGAATCAGAATTTTTTTTTAAGGGTTTTTCCTAGGTTCAGGTTAATGAACTGTTAAAAATACCACTGAAATAAAAGCTTTATTACTTAAAGGAACAAATAAAAAAAATTAAATTGTTCCAGGTCGATGAACCCAAAAAATCACAATTTAGTTATCAACTTTTGGGTGACCATCTGTTTTAAAGTGGAAATTTTCGAAAGCTAATTGAGATATTTTTATCAAACAAAAAACAAACTAGTCAAAAGAGTGTTTTTTACAATTATTGCTTAGAGTTTAAGGCAGTATAAGTAATGATTTTTAAAATATCTGTCTTTTTATAAAAGGGGTCCAAAAGTTAACTTTAAGGTGACCATTCACTTTAAAGTGAAAAATCAAGAAAAGTAAACGAGATATTTTTATGGAATTAAATGGTTTACATATGGAAGAGTGTTCTTTGTAAGTTGCTTAAGTTTCAAGTTAATTTAAGTACAATTTTTAAAAATATAGGGGTTTTACGGAACAAGGTTTCAACCGTATGGTAGCCACACCGTCACCCGTAAGGTGACCACTCACTTTAAAATTAAAAATCAAGAAAAGTAAACGAGATATTTCTATGGAATAAAATGATTCACATTTGGAAAGGAGTTCTATGGAACTTGCTTAAGTTGCAAGCTAATTAAGGTACAATTTTTAAAAAATATAGGGTTTCTACTAAACAAGGTTTAAATTGTAAGGTGACCACTCACTTTAAAGTGGAAATTCTTGAAAAATAATTGAGATATTGTTATCAAGCAAAAAACAAACTGTTCAAAAGAGTGTTTTTTACAACTATTGTTAAGAGTTCAAGGCAATACAAGTAATGATTTTTGAAATATCTGTCTTTTTATAAAAGGAGATCCAAAAGTAGTGTCGTAACTTTAAGATGACCACTCACTTTAAAGTGAAAAATCAAGTAAAGTAAACGAGATATTTCTATGGAATTAAATGATTTACATATGGAAGAGTGTTCTTTGTAAGTTGCTTAAGTTTCAAGTTAATTTAAGTACAATTTTTAAAAATATAGGGTTTTTACGGAACAAGATTTCAACCGTATGGTAGCCACACCGTCACCCGTAAGGTGACCACTCACTTTAAAATTAAAAATCAAGAAAAGTAAACGAGATATTTCTATAAAATAAAATGATTCACATTTGGAAAGGAGTTCTATGGAACTTGCTTAAGTTTCAAGCTAATTAAGGTACAATTTTTAAAAATATAGGGTTTTTACGAAACAAGGTTTAAATTGTAAGGTGACCACTCACTTTAAAGTGGAAATTCTTGAAAACTAATTGAGATATTGTTATTAAACAAGAAACAAACTTTTCATAAGAGTGTTTTTTACAACTATTCTTAAGAGTTCAAGCCAATATAAGTAATAATTTTTGAAATATCTGTCTTCTTATAAAAGGGGATCCAAAAGTAGTGTCTTAACTTTAAGGTGACCACTCACTTTAAAGTGAAAAATCAAGTAAAGTAAACGAGATATTTCTATGGAATTAAATGATTTACATATGGAAGAGTGTTCTTTGTAAGTTGCTTAAGTTTCAAGTTAATTTAAGTACAATTTTTAAAAATATAGGGTTTTTACGGAACAAGGTTTCAACTGTATGCTAGCCACACCGTCATCCGTAAGGTGACCACTCACTTTAATATTAAGAATTAAGAAAAGTAAACGAGATATTTCTATGGAATTAAATGATTCACATTTGGAAAGGAGTTCTATGGAACTTGCTTAAGTTGCAAGCTAATTAAGGTACAATTTTTAAAAAATATAGGGTTTCTACTAAACAAGGTTTAAATTGTAAGGTGACCACTCACTTTAAAGTGGAAATTCTTGAAAAATAATTGAGATATTGTTATCAAGCAAAAAACAAACTGTTCAAAAGAGTGTTTTTTACAACTATTGTTAAGAGTTCAAGGCAATACAAGTAATGATTTTTGAAATATCTGTCTTTTTATAAAAGGAGATCCAAAAGTAGTGTCGTAACTTTAAGATGACCACTCACTTTAAAGTGAAAAATCAAGTAAAGTAAACGAGATATTTCTATGGAATTAAATGATTTACATATGGAAGAGTGTTCTTTGTAAGTTGCTTAAGTTTCAAGTTAATTTAAGTACAATTTTTAAAAATATAGGGTTTTTACGGAACAAGATTTCAACCGTATGGTAGCCACACCGTCACCCGTAAGGTGACCACTCACTTTAAAATTAAAAA
This sequence comes from Anthonomus grandis grandis, assembly GCF_022605725.1. Classification (NCBI taxonomy): domain Eukaryota; kingdom Metazoa; phylum Arthropoda; class Insecta; order Coleoptera; family Curculionidae; genus Anthonomus; species Anthonomus grandis. Next base: position 16,502,076 of record NC_065562.1, read on the forward strand.
TCAAGAAAAGTAAACGAGATATTTCTATGGAATAAAATGATTCACATTTGGAAAAGAGTTCTATAGAACTTGCTTAAGTTTCAAGCTAATTAAGGTACAATTTTTAAAAATATAGGGTTTCTACTAAACAAAGTTTAAATTGTAAGGTGACCACTCACTTTAAAGTGGAAATTCTTGAAAACTAATTGAGATATTGTTATCAAGCAAAAAACAAACTGTTCAAAAGAGTGTTTTTTACAACTATTGTTAAGAGTTCAAGGTAATACAAGTAATGATTTTTGAAATATCTGTCTTTTTATAAAAGGAGATCCAAAAGCAGTGTCGTAACTTTAAGATGACGACTAACTTTAAAGTGAAAAATCAAATAAAGTAAACGAGATATTTCTATGGAATTAAATGATTCACATATGGAAGAGTGTTCTTTGTAAGTTGCTTAAGTTTCAAGTTAATTTAAGTACAATTTTTAAGAATTTAGGGTTTTTACGGAACAAGGTTTCAACCGTATGGTAGCCACACCGTCACCCGTAAGGTGACCACTTACTTTAAAATTAAAAATCAAGAAAAGTAAACGAGATATTTCTATGGAATAAAATGATTCACATTTGGAAAGGAGTTCTATGTAACTTGCTTAAGTTTCAAGCTAATTAAGGTACAATTTTTAAAAATATAGAGTTTTTACTAAACAAGGTTTAAATTGTAAGGTGACCACTCACTTTAAAGTGGAAATTCTTGAAAACTAATTGAGATATTGTTATCAAGCAAAAAACAAACTGTTCATAAGAGTGTTTTTTACAACTATTCTTAAGAGTTAAAGCCAATATAAGTAATACTTTTTGAAATATCTGTCTTCTTATAAAAGGGGGTCCAAAAGTAGTGTCTTAACTTTAAGGTGACCACTCACTTTAAAGTGAAAAATCAAGAAAAGTAAACAAGATATTTTTATGGAATTAAATGATTTACATATGGAAGAGTGTTCTTTGTAAGTTGCTTAAGTTTCAAGTTAATTTAAGTACAATTTTTAAAAATATAGGGTTTTTACGGAACAAGGTTTCAACCGTATGGTAGCGACACCGTCACCCGTATGGTGACCACTCACTTTAATATTAAGAATCAAGAAAAGTAAACGAGATATTTCTATGGAATAAAATGATTCACATTTGAAAAAGTATTCTATGTAACTTGCTTAAGTTTCAAGCTAATTAAGAAACAATTTTTAAAAATATAGGGTTTTTACGAAACAAGGTTTAAATTGTAAGGTGACCACTCACTTTAAAGTAGAAATTCTCGAAAACTAATTGAGATATTGTTATCAAACAAAAAACAAACTATTCGGAAAAGTATTTTTTACAACTATTCTTAAGAGTTCAAGCCAATACAAGTAATAATTTTTGAAATATCTGTCTTCTTATAAAAGGGGATCCAAAAGTAGTGTCTTAACTTTAAGGTGACCACTCACTTTAATGTGAAAAATCAAGAAAAGTAAACGAGATATTTTTATGGAATTAAATGATTCACATATGGAAGAGTGTTCTTTGTAAGTTGCTTAAGTTTCAAGTTAATTTAAGTACAATTTTTAAAAATATAGGGTTTTTACGGAACAAGATTTCAACCGTATGGTAGCCACACCGTCACCCGTAAGGTGACCACTCACTTTAAAATTAAAAATCAAGAAAAGTAAACGAGATATTTCTATGGAATAAAATGATTCACATTTGGAAAGGAGTTCTGTGTAACTTGCTTAAGTTTCAAGCTAATTAAGGTACAATTTTTAAAAATATAGGGTTTTTACTAAACAAGGTTTAAATTGTAACGTGACCACTCACTTTAAAGTGGAAATTCTTGAAAACTAATTGAGATATTGTTATCAAGCAAAAAACAAACTGTTCAAAAGAGTGTTTTTTACAACTATTCTTAAGAGTTAAAGCCAATATAAGTAATAATTTTTGAAATATCTGTCTTCTTATAAAAGGGGATCCAAAAGTAGTGTCTTAACTTTAAGGTGACCACTCACTTTAAAGTGAAAAATCAAGAAAAGTAAACAAGATATTTTTATGGAATTAAATGATTCACATATGGAAGAGTGTTCTTTGTAAGTTGCTTAAGTTTCAAGTTAATTTAAGTACAATTTTTAAAAATATAGGGTTTTTACGGAACAAGGTTTCAACCGTATGGTAGCCACACCGTCACCCGTAAGGTGACCACTCACTTTAAAATTAAAAATCAAGAAATGTAAACGAGATATTTTAATAGAATAAAATGATTCACATTTGGAAAAGTGAAAAGTTGGAAAGGGAGTACATTAACAATTTGAAAAATATGTGCCTTTTTCTAAAAAGGGATCCAAAAACACTGTCTTTACTACTCGCTTCAATTCTTTAACTCTTTGCTTTTACTTTGGTCTAATTCAGATTGTGATTGATTAAAATCTGGAATAAAATCTGGAATATGCTGAAAATAGTGTCTTAGACATATGTGCCTAGAATTATTGACAATTGACCATCTATTTATTTTAATATGATCTTAAATGCAACTGTCTTAAAGTTGTTCAAGGTTTACACCAGTTTAAGTAATAATTTTGAAAAAAGCGTATTCAAGGAAAAACTTAAGCGACTTGCTTAATGCCCTGTCACTCAGTCACTCACTATTTTAACCCTCAATAACTTCTTAATTTTTAATCTTAGAGTCACAGAGCTTTTACCAAAAAATTGCATTATTGTAAGTACCTTGAAAATATATTTGCTTACAAGTTTTTGATTATTTAGGCCACCTCACAATTTGTATGCCTGATCGATAAATAACTAAATTCTAAGTAAAAATTGTCTTTATTATAATTCTTTAATCAAAAAACAAGAGCAAGATATTAAACATTTGAGACTCCATATAACGACATTGCTCCGTCACTCAGTCACTCACTACAATAATTCCTAATAACTTTGTTATTTTTGACTTTAGAGCCAAGAAGTATTAAACAACTTTCACTTAAAATTCTAATATTTATCAATTAGGTACATAACATACAAGCTGTTCCATACATTCAACCATTAATGAACTTTATTTTACAAGTATATAAAAAAAACCTTAAATTTGAGAAAACCAACACAAAAATCGAAATATTAACCAGTCTCGGTGACATTTTCACGGTTCAATTTTAAAAGGTTATTAATAAAAGTCGTTCGTCACGGATCAAAAGAAAAGATATTTCGAAAAGGTTACTTTACTATTATAGGGAGGCGTTAACTTACCAAAAAAAACCATCAAATTTAGGTTGCTTGTAATGACCCCGTGGGAATGCCATCAGTTAAATAAAGTAATAAATAGCGTTACATCTATTATTATTATCATCGTCTAAAATCAACATACGTCCGTTAATTAGGCGGTTATTATTATTAGTTTTAAAGAAAGTAGTTCCAGCGGCTAACGGTACCCGGCATTTTACTACTGAATTAGATGTAATGACCGCGATCATTATTCTAGCAGTACCGTACAAATCCTAAAACAAACATATAAATTTTTTAGGTACTTATACGGGAATTAAATTTAAACCAACCAGATGCCAGATAACTTTATTTATTGAATTAATGTCTGTCTAAAGGAAAACGGAAAACCCCTTTCATGTATTTTTCATGTAATTTATCGAGAGCACACGAGTAAATGAAATTAAATGAAAAATTCGTAACGTAAAAGACAATTCTAACACGAATTTCCTTAAGTTTATACAAAGGGTTTTCGATACCGAATATTTTATAAGACACTTAACCGATATTGTTAGTAAACCTCATGCATTTTCTCGTCGTAAAGTTGCGCTTTACCTTTACGAGGCCGCACTAAAAATTTAATCGCTTCTTAACACAAAAGTGCCTTAAATTTATGCTAAAATGACACTCTGAGTGTGTGTGAATATTATCGAGTTTTAAGTGGGAAATTCTATTAGTATATAATATGTTTATTAAAAAATTATTTAATAATCCATGGGGATAGTTATGAAAATTAGTAAAAGTGCAGAGTAAGGAAAGAGTGTATAACAGAAATAAAAAAACGTATGATTTTCATATGAATATACCTAAATGCTCCCTTTTAGTATGATTTTATTAACTTTTCGTAAACTGAGAAAAATTTCTAGTCATATTAACTAAATATTTAGTAGCGTTTAAGAAAATCTATTGAACCACATCAACGGTCTAGACGAAATTTTTGATTTTTTAAAAAGAATAAAATCAATAATTTCTTCCAGGCAATTAACGTCATTAAAAAGAACCAATGACGTCTACCTGGAAGAAGTTATTGATTTATAAAAAGTGTAAATTTAATCATTTCTTCCAGGCAGTTGAGTCGTGGATTTTTTAAATTATTTGGACAATTTAAATAAAATTGAACTTTAGCTGCCTTTATTAAATAACTAATTTATTATCGAACTTTAAAATTAGGTATTTCCATTTATATTTCCATTATATTTCCAGGCAATTGGACCACGGATTTTTTTAAGATTTCAGGAACTTTAATTAAAATTTCACCTCAAATGCCTGGACTAATTAATGAATTAATTAATTATCGCAGTTCAAAATTATATTGTTTTTATAATTCCAGGCAATTGGACCACGGATTTTCTTAACATTTCAGATACTTTAATTAAAATGGTACCTCAACTGCCTGGACTAATTAATTAATTTATTTACTATCGAACTTCAAAATTAAATTGTTTTTATATTTTCAGGCAATTGGACCACGGATTTTTTTAAGATTTCAGGTACTTTAATTAAAATGGCACCTCAACTGCCTGGACTAATTAATAATTATTTTATTATCGCACTTTAAAATTAAATTGTTTTTATAATTCCAGGCAATTGGACCACGGATTTTTTTTACCATTTCAGGAACTTTAATTAAAATTGCACCTCAACTGCCTGGACTAATAAAATAATTATTTTATTATCGCACTTCAAAATTAAATTGTTTTTATAATTCCAGGCAATTGGTTCACGGATTCTATTAATATTTCAGGAACTTTAATTAAAATTGCACCTCAACTGCCTGGACTAATTAATTAATTATTTTATTATCGCACTTTAAATTTAATTGTTTTTATAATTTCAGGCAATTGGACCACGGTTTTTTTAACATTTCAGGAACTTTAATTAAAATTTCACCTCAACTGCCTGGACTAATTAATTAATTAATTTTTTATCGAACTTCAAAATTAAATTGTTTTTATATTTCCAGGCAATTGGACCACGGTTTTTTTAACATTTCAGGAACTTTAATTAAAATTTCACCTCAACTGCCTGGACTAATTAATTAATTAATTTTTTATCGAACTTCAAAATTAAATTGTTTTTATAATTCCAGGCAATTGGACCACGGATTTTTTTTACCATTTCAGGAACTTTAATTAAAATGGCACCTCAACTGCCTGGACTAATTAATGAATTAATTAATTTTCGCAGTTCAAAATTAAATTGTTTTTATAATTCCAGGCAATTGGACCGCGGATTTTTTTAACATTTCAGGCATTTTATCTAAAATGGCACATCAACTGCCTGGACTAATTAATTAATTAATTTTTTATCGAACTTCAAAATTAAATTGTTTTTATAATTTCAGGCAATTGGATCACGGATTTCTTTAACATTACAGGAACTTTAATTACAATTGCACCTCAACTGCCTGGACTAATTAATTAATTAGTTTATTATTGAACTTCAAAATTAAATTGTTTTTATAATTCCAGGCAACTGGGCCACGGATTTTTTTTACATTTCAGATACTTCAATTAAAACTGCACCTCAACTGCCTGGACTAAATAATTAATTATTTTATTATCGCACTTTAAATTTAATTGTTTTTATAATTACAGGCCATTGGACTACGGATTTTTTAAACATTTCAGCAACTTTAATTAAAATTGCACCTCAACTGCCTGGACTAAATAATTAATTATTTTATTATCGCACTTTAAATTTAATTGTTTTTATAATTCCAGGCAATTGGACCCAGGATTCTTTTAATATTTCAGAAACCTTAATTTAAATTTCACCTTAACTGCCTGGACTAATTAATGAATTAATTAATCATCGCAGTTCAAAATTAAATTATTTTTATAATTCCAGGCAATTGGACCACGAATTTTTTTAGCATTTCAGGAACCTTAATTAAAATTGCACCTCAACTGCCTGGGCTAATTAATTAATTAATTAATTATCGCACTTTAAATTTAATTGTTTTTATAATTCCAGGCAATTAGTCCACGAATTTTTTTAGCATTGCAGGAACTTTAATTAAAATTGCACCTCAACTGCCTGGACTAATTAATTAATTAATTTATTATAACAGTTAAAAATTAAATTGTTTTTATAATTCCAGGCAATTGGACCACGGATTTTTTTATCATTTCAGGAACTCTAATTAAAATTTCACCTCAACTGCCTGGACTAATTAATTAATTAATTTAATATCGAATTTCAAAATTAAATTACACGGATTATTAAACATTTTAGGCACTCTAATTAAAATTTCACCTCAATTGCCTGGACTAATTAATTAATTTATTATCGAATTTCAAAATTAAATTACACGAATTATTCAGCATTTCAGGCAACCTAATTAAAATTTCACCTCAACTGCCTGGACTAATTGATTAATTTATTATTGAATTTCAAAATTAAATAACACGTATTATTTAACATTTTAGGCACTTCAATTACAATTGCTTTTCAACTGCCTGGACTAATTAATTAATTAATATATTATTGAACTTCAAAATTAAATTACACGGATTATTTAGCATTTTAGACACTCTAATTAAAATTGCACCTCAACTGCCTGGACTAATTAATTAATTTATTATAAAACTTTAAAATTAAATTACACAATTTAAAAAATGATTGTTAACATTAAGTTTGAATGTACACCAAGCGTATTTTCCATTTTTCTTAATAATTTATGGGGAATTTTCATAGAAACCTAAGTCCTTTTTATATTCTAATCCTTAACTGCCTGGAATTATATCAAGTAGTTCCAGTCTAGGCAGTCAAAGGTTCCTCAACTACCTATGAAAGAAGAATTCTTAATGCAATAAGTAAAAGTGTGTAAATTTTAAAAGCCTCCAACTAGTTTGTCAGGTTATCGTTTTTTTTTTTGAACTTCATTATCCTCTAATGCAGATTCTTCGGTCTGGGATTGCCTGAAACATACCTACCATTGTTTTTTTTTTTTTTTTATTTTTTAGAGAGGTTAAAAAAATCTGCAAACAGACACCCCGGGCCGGCCCGGGATAGTGTGGGGTTAAGGCCTTTTCCAGCCCCGACCCACTAAAAACCATTCCTCTAAGTCAAAAATTCAGGGTAAAAGCACACTGGTTACATGCTTTGTCAATTTTATTCAAGGAAGCACACTGATACATGCTTTGTCAATTTTTCAAGGGAAATTAGCACACTGATACATGCTTTGTCAATTTTATTCAAGGAAGCACACTGATACATGCTTTGTCAATTTTTCAAGGGAAAAAATTGCACATTTATACATGCTTTGTCAATTTTATTCAAGGAAGCACACTGATACATGCTTTGTCAATTTTTTAAGGGAAAAGAGTACACTGATACATGCTTTGTCAATTTTATTCAAGGAAGCACACTGATACATGCTTTGTCAATTTTATTCAAGGAAGTACACTGATACATGCTTTGTCAATTTTATTCAAGGAAGTACACTGATACATGCTTTGTCAATTTTATTCAAGGAAGCACACTGATACATGCTTTGTCAATTTTTTAAGGGAAAAGAGCACACTGATACATGCTTTGTCAATTTTATTCAAGGAAGCACACTGATACATGCTTTGTCAATTTTTCAAGGGAAAAAATTGCACATTTATACATGCTTTGTCAATTTTATTCAAGGAAGCACACTGATACATGCTTTGTCAATTTTTTAAGGGAAAAGAGTACACTGATACATGCTTTGTCAATTTTATTCAAGGAAGCACACTGATACATGCTTTGTCAATTTTTTAAGGGAAAAGAGTACACTGATACATGCTTTGTCACTTTTATTCAAGGAAGCACACTGATACATGCTTTGTCAATTTTATTCAAGGAAGTACACTGATACATGCTTTGTCAATTTTATTCAAGGAAGTACACTGATACATGCTTTGTCAATTTTATTCAAGGAAGCACACTGATACATGCTTTGTCAATTTTTTAAGGGAAAAGAGCACACTGATACATGCTTTGTCAATTTTATTCAAGGAAGCACACTGATACATGCTTTGTCAATTTTTTAAGGGAAAAGAGTACACTGATACATGCTTTGTCAATTTTATTCAAGGAAGCACACTGATACATGCTTTGTCAATTTTATTCAAGGAAGCACACTGATACATGCTTGGTCAAATTTTCAAGGGAAAAGAGCACACTGATACATGCTTTGTCAATTTTATTCAAGGAAGAACACTGATACATGCTTGGTCAATTTTTCAAGGGAAAAGAGCACACTGATACATGCTTTGTCAATTTTATTCAAGGAAGTACACTGATACATGCTTTGTCAATTTTATTCAAGGAAGTACACTGATACATGCTTTGTCAATTTTATTCAAGGAAGCACACTGATACATGCTTGGTCAATTTTTCAAGGGAAAAAATTGCACACTTATACATGCTTTGTCAATTTTATTCAGGGAAGCACACTGATACATGCTTTGTCAATTTTTCAAGGGAAAAAATTGCACACTTATACATGTTTTGTCAATTTTATTCAAGGAAGCACACTGATACATGCTTGGTCAAATTTTCAAGGGAAAAAATTGCACACTTATACATGCTTTGTCAATTTTATTCAAGGAAGTACACTGATACATGCTTTGTCAATTTTATTCAAGGAAGCACACTGATACATGCTTGGTCAAATTTTCAAGGGAAAAAATTGCACATTTATACATGCTTTGTCAATTTTATTCAAGGAAGCACACTGATACATGCTTGGTCAAATTTTCAAGGGAAAAAATTGCACATTTATACATGCTTTGTCAGTTTTATTCAAGGAAGCACACTGATACATGCTTGGTCAAATTTTCAAGGGAAAAAATTGCACACTTATACATGCTTTGTCAATTTTATTCAGGGAAGCACACTGATACATGCTTGTTCAAATTTTCAAGGGAAAAAATTGCACATTTATACATGCTTTGTCAATTTTATTCAAGGAAGCACACTGATACATGCTTGGTCAAATTTTCAAGGGAAAAAATTGCACATTTATACATGCTTTGTCAATTTTATTCAAGAAAGCACACTGATACATGCTTGGTCAAATTTTCAAGGGAAAAAATTGCACATTTATACATGCTTTGTCAATTTTATTCAAGGAAGCACACTGATACATGCTTGGTCAAATTTTCAAGGGAAAAAATTGTACACTTATACATGCTTTGTCAATTTTATTCAGGGAAGTACACTGATACATGCTTTGTCAATTTTATTCAAGGAAGCACACTGATACATGCTTGGTCAATTTTTCAAGGGAAAAAATTGCACACTTATACATGCTTTGTCAATTTTATTCAGGGAAGCACACTGATACATGCTTTGTCAATTTTTCAAGGGAAAAAATTGCACACTTATACATGTTTTGTCAATTTTATTCAAGGAAGCACACTGATACATGCTTGGTCAAATTTTCAAGGGAAAAAATTGTACACTGATACATGCTTTGTCAATTTTATTCAAGGAAGTACACTGATACATGCTTTGTCAATTTTATTCAAGGAAGCACACTGATACATGCTTGGTCAATTTTTCAAGGGAAAAAATTGCACACTTATACATGCTTTGTCAATTTTATTCAGGGAAGCACACTGATACATGCTTTGTCAATTTTTCAAGGGAAAAAATTGCACACTTATACATGTTTTGTCAATTTTATTCAAGGAAGCACACTGATACATGCTTGGTCAAATTTTCAAGGGAAAAAATTGCACACTTATACATGCTTTGTCAATTTTATTCAAGGAAGTACACTGATACATGCTTTGTCAATTTTATTCAAGGAAGCACACTGATACATGCTTGGTCAAATTTTCAAGGGAAAAAATTGCACATTTATACATGCTTTGTCAATTTTATTCAAGGAAGCACACTGATACATGCTTGGTCAAATTTTCAAGGGAAAAAATTGCACATTTATACATGCTTTGTCAGTTTTATTCAAGGAAGCACACTGATACATGCTTGGTCAAATTTTCAAGGGAAAAAATTGTACACTTATACATGCTTTGTCAATTTTATTCAGGGAAGCACACTGATACATGCTTTGTCAATTTTTCAAGGGAAAAAATTGCACATTTATACATGCTTTGTCAATTTTATTCAAGGAAGCACACTGATACATGCTTGGTCAAATTTTCAAGGGAAAAAATTGCACATTTATACATGCTTTGTCAGTTTTATTCAAGGAAGCACACTGATACATGCTTGGTCAATTTTTCAAGGGAAAAAATTGCACACTTATACATGCTTTGTCAATTTTATTCAGGGAAGCACACTGATACATGCTTGGTCAAATTTTCAAGGGAAAAAATTGCACATTTATACATGCTTTGTCAATTTTATTCAAGGAAGCATACTGATACATGCTTTGTCAATTTTTCAAGGGAAAAAATTGCACACTTATACATGTTTTGTCAATTTTATTCAAGGAAGCACACTGATACATGCTTGGTCAAATTTTCAAGGGAAAAAATTGCACATTTATACATGCTTTGTCAATTTTATTCAAGGAAGCACACTGATACATGCTTTGTCAATTTTTCAAGGGAAAAAATTGCACACTTATACATGTTTTGTCAATTTTATTCAAGGAAGCACACTGATACATGCTTGGTCAATTTTTCAAGGGAAAAGAGCACACTAATTACATGCTTTGTCAATTTTATTCAAGAAAGCACACTGATACATGCTTGGTCAATTTTTCAAGGGAAAAGAGCACACTAATTACATGCTTTGTCAATTTCATTCAAGGAAGCACACTGATACATGCTTAGTCAATTTTTCAAGGGAAAAAATTGCACACTGGTTACGTACTTTGTCAATATTTTAAGGGTTTAAGCCTTTTTTCTACATATCAGTACACTACAATATCTTTACGGATTTCCTGCGATTAGATATTCAATAATTTTGAAATTATTTTATTCTTATTGAATATTACTTATAAGAGTGTCTTTCTAAATGCACCCTTAACCAAGAGAAAGAAATTTAACGCATAAATTTCCTCTAGTGAACCCCCAAGATTTTAAAATGAGCGTGACTTTTATACCCGTGCTTAAAAGTGCAGATTTAGCGCATAAATCTGCTAAATAAAAAAAGACCCAACCTCATAAAAGAAAAGACAAGAGTGGTGATTTTGAATGAGAGTATATTTACTGTTTATCTCATACCACTTTACTTATTTACCCTTGTACTATTTATTTATCTTTTGCCCTTTAAAAATGCGAATTTAGCGAATAAATTCGCAGTGAATTAGTGTCTTTAATGTAAACCCTTTAAAAATATGAATTTAGCGAATAAATTCACAGAAAAATGTGATTTAGTGTCTTTAATGTTTACCCTTTAAAAATATGAATTTAGCGAATAAATTCACAGAAAAATATAAAATAGTGTCTTTAATGTTAACCCTTTAAAAATGCGAATTTAGCGAATAAATTCACAGGAAATTTTAAAAGAGAGTGTAGGTTTTTTAGCTTTTAAGAAATGTGAATTTAGCGAATAAATTCACAGGAAATTTTAAAAGAGAGTGTAGTTTTTTTAGCTTTTAAAAAATGCGAATTTAGCGAATAAATTCACATGAAATTTCAAAAGATAGTGTAGTTTTTAGTTTTTAAAAAATGCGAATTTAGCGAATAAATTCATAGGAAATTTTGAAAGAGAGTGTAGTTTTTTAGGCTTTTAAAAAATGTGAATTTAGCGAATAAATTCACATGAAATTTCAAAAGAGAGTGTAGTTTTTTAGTTTTTAAAAAATGCGAATTTAGCGAATAAATTCACAGGAAATTTTGAAAGAGAGTGTAGTTTTTTTAGCTTTTAAAAAATGCGAATTTAGCGAATAAATTCACAGGAAATTTTAAAAAAGAGTGTAGTTTTTTTAGCTTTTAAAGAATGCAAATTTAGCGAATAAATTCACAGGAAATTTTGAAAGAGAGTGTAGTTTTTTTAGCTTTTAAAAAATGCAAATTTAGCGAATAAATTCACAGGAAATTTTGAAAGAGAGTGTAGTTTTTTTAGCTTTTAAAAAATGCGAATTTAACGAATAAATTCACAGAAAAATGTAAAATAGTGTCTTTAATGTTTACCCTTTAAAAATGCGAATTTAGCGAATAAATTCACAAAAAAATGTGAAAAAGTGTCTTTAATGTTTACCCCTTAAAAATATGAATTTAGCGAATAAATTCATAGAAAATTTTGAAAGAGAGTGTAGAGTGTAGTTTTTTTAGCTTTTAAAAAATGCGAATTTAGCGAATAAATTCACAGTGAATTAGTGTCTTTAATGTTTACCCTTTAAAAATGCGAATTTAGCGAATAAATTCACAGGAAATTTTAAAAGAGAGTGTAGTTTTTTTAGCTTTTAAAAAATGCGAATTTAGCGAATAAATTCATAGAAAATGTGAAATAGTGTCTTTAATGTGTACCCTTTAAAAATATGAATTTAGCGAATAAATTCACAGGAAAATGTGAAATAGTGTCTTTAATGTTTACCCTTTAAAAATATGAATTTAGCGAATAAATTCATAGAAAATTTTGAAAGAGAAAGTCTTTTTTTAGCGTTTAAAAAATGCGAATTTAGCGAATAAATTCACATTTGTCTTCTTGTTTCAAAATTTTAAAAAATAAATGAATTTATAAGATTGAATATCCAATCGTAGGAAAGAAATCACTAGCAAGTACCCAAAATTTCTGTACAATTTAATTTGTTTCAAACTTACCTGGCAATTGCAAACACAAGACGTGGACACACGATCATAAAAAAGTGACACGTACACACACCAACACTATCACAAAAACTGACCCTTAGGGTACTACTTCCTTTCAAACGACCGCTTCGGCTGTTCCGACAAGACTGAACTAACTAACAAGAGTACGAAGACACCCTTTCGCTCCCCTCTCCTTCGCCCCCCACTCCCCCCGAGTCCATCCGAACACCACCGAGACTCAACGATCTCGGTGAAAGCTTAAAGTGTGCTGCGCGCTTATAGTTACTTTCACTTTTTGTGCGCATCATAAGTTACTTGCACGATCTTAAGCAGTGTTGCCAGGTCTGGTGAAGTTTCACCAGATCTGGTGATTTTATGATGAACCCGGTGAAAAACTTTTTGTAAAATGGCAATTTCTGGTGATTTTAAAAATTTCATCAACTTTCAATATTTTCAACAATTTTTCAGTTACCAAATCTCCAATAATTACTACATTTCCGAACTAATACCACATTTTGCGGCTTCATTGCACAGATTCAGTACAAAAATTTAAGAAATTCATTATGGAATACCCTCTATAATAGATACTTACTCAATTTTGTTTTTTTATATTATAGGAATTGAAGCCAAAAACTCCTTTTTTCAGACTTTTTTCCAAGTTAATTTAAATTAATTTTAGGCATTGCTGAATTTTATTATTGTAGTATTTAAAGTACTTCAGGTAATATTGTATTAATCAGAGCAGTTGAGCCATAAATTTTCATAAAATTTTCATAGGCAGTTAAACTAACCTAACTATCGGTTTTTGTATTTAATAACCTTAAATCTGATTTTTATTCCAGGCTGTTGAGCTATAACCGTTCAAGCATTTTTTAATTTTAGTATTATTTACGCCAAAAACTTCCTTTTAAAAACTCTTTATCAAATACTCATTTTTTTTACATTAAATAATTTATATTAATTTAGAGCAGTTTTTTTTTTTAAATTTTAGCCATTCTAGGCAACATTTTATTAATATTTAAGATAGTTAAACGGTGGACTTTCTAAAATTTCAGGTAGTTATGTTGGCTCTTTTTTCGACAAAGTTTAGCTACTTGATATATTATTCCAGGCATTTGAGCCAATAATTTAATTAATTTTCAATTTGAAGAGTTGTACAGAACACTCTTCTAAATATTCTGCTTTTTATTTAATAACAATATCTCAATTAAATTTTAAAATAAATGGTTAACTTAAAATCAACTGAATATATTTAATTCAAACCTAAAAGCCAAAATGACTAAAGTTGTTTTATGCTCTAAATTTTCGACAACCTAAGAATCCTTCACTTAGCAATGACTGGAGGTGCTACTGGCACTCTCAGTGCAATAATTATTTTTTTTTAAAACACCCTGTATATTATATACTCAATCGAAAGGTATTTAAATTTCAAGCCAAAGTTATTTAATACTCCATGGCTCTAAGATGAAAATTAAAGAAGTTATTGATTTTTAAAGTAGCGAGTGACCGTAGAGCAAAGTGGTAAAAACGACTTTTGCTCAAAATTTAATTATCTATCGAGTAGCTATACGTAATTTTTAATTAAAAGCAAAAATTACTAAATTGAATCGCTTGCAAATTAAATTATTTAATTCCAGGCAGTTAAGCCGTGGATTTTTTAAATTGTTTGGACAATTTAAATAAAATTGTATTTCAACAGCCTTTATTAATTAATTTATTTAATATCGAACTTCAAAATTAAATTACACGGATTATTAAACATTTCAGGCACTCTAATTAAAATTGCACCTCAACTGCCTGGACTAATTAATTAATTTATTATCATACTTCAAAATTAAATCACACAGATTATTTAACATATCAGACACTCTAATTAAAATGGCACCTCAACTGCCTGGACTAATTAATTAATTTATTATCGAACCTCAAAATTAAATTACACAGATTATTTAACATTTCAGGCACTCTAATTAAAATTGCACCTCAACTGCCTGGACTATTTAAATAATTAATTTATTATCGCACTTCAAAATTAAATTGCTTTTATAATTCCAGGCAATTGGACCACGGATTTTTTTAACATTTCAGGAACTTTAATTAAAATTGCACCTTAACTGCCTGGGCTAATTAATTTATTTATTTATTATCGAACTTTAAAATTAAATTGTTTTTATAATTCCAGGCAATTGGACCACGGATTTTTTTATCATTTCAGGAACTCTAATTAAAATTGCGCATCAACTGCGTGGACTAATTAATTAATTATTTTATTATCGCACTTTAATATTAAATTGCTTTTATAATTCCAGGCAATTGGACCACGGATTTTTTTAACATTTCAGGAACTTTAATTAAAATTGCACTTCAACTGCCTGGACTAATTAATTAATTAGTTTATTATCGAACTTTAAAATTAAATTGCTTTTATAATTCCAAGCAAATGGACCACGGATTTTTTTAACATTTCAGGCACTTTAATTAAAATTGCACCTTAACTGCCTGGGCTAATTAATTAATTTATTTATTATCGAACTTTAAAATTAAATTGTTTTTATAATTCCAGGCAATTGGACCACGGATTTTTTTAACATTTCAGGTACTGAACAGGTACATTTCAGGGTGCAATTTTAATTAATAAAATTGCACCCTGTGCCTGGACTAATTAATTTATTTATTAATGAAATAGTATCAGTAGGAGTAGAAGCTATAGTTTTTTATTGTATTATCTTTAATTTAAGGAAATTTTAATATAAAAATAGACTGACTATTAGAACTTTGTGCTTTGTGTTTTTAATTCAAGTCCTAAACATTTTCAATATATTAAGATATATCAGTTGACTTAAAAAAAATAAGAAAATCGTCAAAATATTAAAAATTAAAATAAATATCCAAAAACGTTTTAAAATTGTGAGAAAAAAAACACGAAAATCCTTCTAATAAAAAAAATTTAACTAAAAAACAAGAAAACAACTGAATATTGATTTTAACTAAATTAGGATTTTTAATTTTGGGTTTTTGAAATTTTCGTTTTTTATAAGAAAATAATAACAGTAATAATATAATAATAATAACCTTTATTTAGCATAAATAGCTACATACAAAAACAACAAATTGCCCCAAAAATGATTAAAATTAAAAATAGATATAATATTAATAATAATGTTCATAAACATTTTTAGTTAGCGAGGGTACCATATAAGTAAGCAATATATTAAATTAAATTAACTAAAACGTAAGGTAATTCAATAAAATTAGCACCTCTGAGGAATAATATACGTCGTCCGTATGCTTTTACATTGAGTATTGGACCGCCAACTTTATTGTACCATGAGCTGGCTCCCTGAGTCTCCAGGGTATGACTGGTTGATTGGAACGGCTTATTTTTTTGGGGTTTTTCTTAAATAACAGCGCCTTGCGGAAAAACGGTAACATTTAAAGAAAAACGGTTTTTAGTGGAATATAGCCAGATAGTGTCCGGTGATTTCAGAACAAAAATGGATTTCGTAGATATCATAGGTATGCCGGTATTAAGCGTCAAAGTTTAAAAAAAGTGTAGAGCAAAAACTACTCTACGTACAAGGTTGTAGACTATGTCGAAAAATAGGATTTAAAAAGTTCTTAAAATGCTAAAAGCTTAAAATCTTTAGGTGCCGCCAATAAAGAGTTATTAAGAAAAGTAGAAAAAAACGGTCAAAAAAAGGGGTTTATATTTGTTAACACAGCTCACCCTGTATAATACATAGCGTCATGAATAATACCTCTATTTAATCCTAAAGGATTAAGCTTTCAAACGGTTTTAACAAAAAAAAAATTTAAAAATTTTTTTGAAGTAGAAAAAAATTTATTTTTTGAATAATTCACTTTTTTTTTCGAAAAAAAAAATTAAATTTGAGCTCGTTTATCTCGAAAGCAGTTGCTTTTTAAAAAAAAATAGTTTTTACAAAAAAACTGGCCCCACAACTGTTTAAGTCAGCAAGGTACCGCGCAAAAAGTTCAATTTTCATTCGCAGAAAAATCCCACTTCTAGAGGGTTTATCTTAAAAAGCTTTTTTTCCGCACTGCCTTCCATGGAGAGCTTTGACGTCAATGAGTTTCAGAAAATTCGGTTCAGTCACTTTTCCCCCACCGATCATAGACCCTGTTTTCGCTAAAAAGGCACACAAAAAGGAAATTCAAGAAAAACATTAAAATTTATATTTTTGTCTTATTCAATGTATATTATATTATATTCTTTTATTACACTTAATCGATAACAATGTAAATACAAAGTAAAAGCTGTTTAATACTCCATGGCTCTAAGATCAAGGATAAAGAAGTTATCGCTCTGTTACATAGAGTCCAAAAAAATCCAATATCTCGCTTATTTTTCACGTTAGAGAAGTACGGTAAAGGCAACTTTTGCTGGAAAATCAATTTTCTATCCACTAGTCAAACTTAAAACCCAAACTTCTAAATAATTTTGCTAAAATCCTAACTAAACCCGTGAGGAATTATTATTTACTATAAAGCCGCTATTTAGACAACAGACGTTAAAAAATAGATTCATAAAAAAATGAAAGAGACCATCATCATGAACAATTTAAAACACACTCGCTGTCTCTCTCGCTCATGACGTGTCTGTAGATATTTACCCCATACAAATTACCGCGCGCCGTATAAAATATTCGTAAGTGTTTAAAAAGCTTTTCCCACTAAATCCGTTGGAAGTGCAAATCTGAGGGAAAAAAATACGTTCCTCTCTCCACTCCCCCATAAAACCGGTAGATAAAAGCTTTTTCATAAAGTTAATGGATACAAAAAGCGCATTAATGTCTGATAAATCAGAGAGAAAAAATCATGGTAACTATGTAATCACTCATGATGGTTTTCGGTGCATAAGGATAAATTCACGGCCCATTATCAACATAAAATAAAACCTATAGAAAAGCACGATACGACCAAAGTCATTATTTAATCTGTTTCATATTCAGCCATCATTTATTTCGTGGTGCAGCTGCTGTTGCTCCTCCCGCCCCACCTTCCTCCACTACTTCTTCTTCATCTTTTTCTCTCTTCAACGTTTTTTCTTCTTCTTCTTTTGCACCTGAAAGGGTCTCTGACCCGCACATTGTACTAGGCCACCTTTGACCCTGACATACCGTCTATAAATACCTGTTTTCAGTCGACTGGTTTAAGACCCGATGTTGCCACAGATCGGACTTATTATATTATTATACGCCCAAGAATAAAATGAAACTTGGGTTGTTTTATAATTTTATCGATTTCTTTTTACTGACAGTTTATTGAATATTTCGGATTAAACGGAGATTTTCTACCTAGAAAGCGACCTTTTTTTTGGTTTCGCCCATATGGCTTTTAACCGTTACATTTTCGAGATGTGTACAGTCACGGTGCCACGGTGAGAGGAACTCTTGAATTCGAACAATTTCGTTTTAAGTCATTACTAAATTAACATTTATTTATAGGCTTACGTAGAGTTTTTCCCACTTTTTTTTCCATTTTTAATAGCACCTAATTCGGTAATTAAAATTCCTTGCTTTTCTGCGGGTTGATTTTCTTTTATGGGAGAGTCTAATATATCCATTGGTAACTCCAACGATAGAGGAATTGAGTCTACACCACTGCTTTCCCCAAAAGAATACTCTCAAGTATTATGCTCAGAGTCTTCTTTCATTTGCTGTTTGGCCGATGGTAATATCAAGGATTCGTTTGGTACGTGACATCTTAAATTAAAAAAAAAAACTTTAAATTAATTTATATTTTATTTAATTTGCCTAATTGTAAGAAAATTAATTAATAATATTATTTAATTTTGTAAGTTTTTTGTTATGTAAAAAAACTGTTTTCTCCTCATGATATTTAAAAAAACATTTAAGAAATACTGCCTAAGTCCTATTAAAACAATAAACGATAATTACCGCTGAATAAAAAATAATTACTGCACGTAATTTGGATAACAATATTTTGACAACTTACCTCTTGTGTTATTAAATAAAAAAAATATATCAAACGCCCAAAATACTAGAAGTAACTTAAAATAATGCACATTAAACTCAATTCCGACACGTTTTCATAAGATCACCATTGAAAATGCACATGGCTATGTTTACAAAGTGGATTTGAGTCGGCAGGAGTTGTTATTCTCATCGTATAAAATAAGAATTATTATTACACATTTGTGGTTGGCAGTTTAACTAACCAACGTAGAATATATAGTGCTGCCGGTTTATCAAAAAAAAAACGCATTTTAGCCAAAAATGGACTTAGCCGGTTTATACTTTAAGGCGACGATATGCGAAATTAAAATAAAAAATAAATATTTTAAAATTTTCAACCATCTGGAAATTAATATACCAGCTAGAAAATAATTAAAATTTAAAATATTTTTATTTTAGGAAAAAACATAATTTCTCATAATAAAATTAAAAATATATTACAAGTTTAAGCCTAAGAATTTTAAATTTGAAATTCTTAATTGAACAGTAAATAATTTGTAAAAAAATATTTGAAGGAATAAAATACAACATTTTTGTAAAAGAAAAATATCAAAAATTCATAATTAAAATAGATACGACACTCAAGTCCATTTATTTATTATTCATGCTCCTTTCAATCAATTCAATGCATAATTTAATTGGATATGATGTATATGATCTCCCCTTTACTTTTTTTCATTTTTAAGTAAAATATTGTTAATTATGTTTACATTTTCGTTATAAAATATCTATATTTGTTAGGGAGAGCACTATTAATTTAAAAATAACTTAATAATAAAAATATAATTAAAAATGCATAATCTTAATGGATACGGAGCTCAAGTTTTTTAATTTAAGCGTTTTTCTTTTGTAACAATTATTATTAAAATAAAATCATGGAACGTTTCATAATTACTGTTTTGTTAATATTAATTAAATTAATATTAAAATTTTAATGCTATTTTTTTAAAATTTTTAAACCACTTCAAGGCACAAAAGTCTATTACATTCAAATTAATTGAATTAACTATTTAGGCTTTAAATTTTTTAGTTACAATCTAGCTCCTTAAATTAATGAATATTTACGATATTCTACGGTGAAAATAATGAATTTATTAAATTTTGTTCAAATTGCGGACAAACCTATCCAAGGCTCAAATGCCTAGAATTAAATAAAAATTACAGTAAATTGCCTTAAAATTGACAAAATTTTGGAAAAAAATTATCAACGGCTCATCTACCTGGAATTTTATAGAAAAGGGACTAATTCAACTGACAAAAAAATTCACGATTTAATTCCTGAAAATTACGACTCAACATTATGACTCAACTGTCTGGAATAAGGAAAGTAAATTCATGACTCAACTGCCTGGAATTTAATGAAGAATGACTTGAATTGCTTGAAATTGATAAAATTCTGGAAGCACGATTCAACTAGTTGGAAACAAAAATTGCAGTCAAAGTTAACTGGACCAATTTATCAGTGGCTTGGAATAATCATCCATAAGATAAATGAGATTCTCTCTCTTCAAATTCTATTGAAAGTTATATTATGCATTACTTAAAAGCATACGACAGGCATCTTTTTATTTAATAATTTAAATAAGGGCACGTTTCAGGTTCGGAAATCGATAGCGGGGCTGGATAAATGCGGACTGTTTGCACCGATAATTTTTAAATTGAGTTCAATTTATTTTTTTTGTTTAATTGGGGTTAAGATGGATTTTGTTTGCACCCTCTTTTTCACTTTTAATTAATAAAGAAGAAGTTAAATTAAGTGCAATTTTAAATTTCCGTCTTTCGTTACTTGGATTTTTTAGTTTTTTTGGTGTATCTACTGTTTAAAGGTTTATTTGAACTTGTATGTCTTAATCAAGCTTTTTTGACTTAATTAATTTAATTTTGTGATCATAGGGCCACAAGAAGTGGTAGTGACAATGGAAATATAAGAAAACAGTAAAATTTTACAAGAAATTAAAAATCCAAGATACTTAAAGATGAAAAATTATAAAAAGAAGTTTCCTCACTTTTGTTGTATAAAACTCCTAAAATTTCTAGTTTATTTTCATTAAAGTTCTTACGTATAAAGACCCATAAATATGAAATTTTGAATAGCAAAAATTATAAATTTGAAAAAGGGACTTTATGTTGAGTTGCTTGGAGAATTATGTTATTTTAATCAAAATGACAAAAAACATAAATTACAAAATTGGAGACATAGCCAGGAAGAAAAAAAAATAAAATGAATAATTTTTTCTTTTAGTTTTTTAAGTGATTGAGGTTAGGTTGGCATTTTTTTTAATATACATTTTCAGTCGCTTTAAGTCGCATTTTCTTTTACACCTTTAATTAATTAAAAAGAAATTAATTGAACGAAAATTATATTAATTTAAATGCAAATTTAAAATTTATTTCTTTTGTTAATTGGGTAGTTAAGAAAATTTAAGAAAATACTCGAATTATAGTAAAGAAAGACAAAAAAAAATACCTTAAACATATTTTTTTTAAAATATAAGTGTTTTGCCCCTTCACAATATTTTTGAATTTATTGGTGTTTTTAAGGCTTTTTTTTATTTAATATTTACTTAAGGATTATTAATGCATATTTATTTTTTTTAACGAAAATTAGAAACTGAAAAAAAAGAAATATAAAAATCGGAAAATCTGCGTGCTGGAGTGCCTGGAAGAAGAAAAATATTAAAAATATGACTTCAGAGAATGAATACAATAAAATTTAATTTAATTTAAACAGAATTATATACGAATAAAAAATTCACCTAAAATCAAACTACTGAACTATCTGAAAAAAACAGAAATTAAAAAAAAAACTTCAACTGAAGTAAAAAAAAAAATAAAAGATGAAAACAATTTTTTTAATGTCTTTTAAGGTGAAAAGAAGAAAAAAGTGTTTTTGTTTGATATTTTGTCCTTTTTCAGTTACAAAAGTCAAGGATCGTCATCGAATTCAACAGTAATTTGCTCAATTTTATGAGAGAAACATATTTTATTATGAATTGAGCAATAAAATATGGTTACAAAAGGAAAGAGTAAAAATGAAAAAAAATCAACATTTTAGGACTTTTTGGTAATTTATTGATTATTTTCAGTTCCAAAATTAAGCAAAATCAATATGAAATGCCCAGCTAATACGAGAATATTAATTATAATGTATATTTATTTAGCAAAAATGTGCTTCATACACACATCAAAATGGTCTAGGGAACACATACAAATATGTTAATATTTTTGAGAAGATTGGAAAAAAGTTTTATTATTACAATTTTTTTACATTATTCGAATAAAATAACAATATAAATTTTTTTTTTGTAGATTATAATTTACTCATAATTTAGGGCCCAAATAAAAATAAAGAACAAAATCCCATTTATTACCGTTTATTAAAAAAAATTATAAAAATACAAATTAAACTAGTAGCCCGATGGTCCACCTCTATTATTAATAACACTTTGGCATCGTCTAGGCATACTTAAAATTAAATTATTGATTAATTCTTGGGGCAACTCCTCCCAAACATGTGTCACAGCAAGACGAAGC
The DNA here is from genome assembly GCF_022605725.1 of Anthonomus grandis grandis. NCBI lineage: Eukaryota > Metazoa > Arthropoda > Insecta > Coleoptera > Curculionidae > Anthonomus > Anthonomus grandis. Next base: position 16,524,564 of record NC_065562.1, read on the forward strand.
TCCAGAGCGCTTTGAAAAAAGTCAAATCGTTGAAGAAGTTGCCTTTTTAACCAATCCCAAACATGCTCAATTGGATTAAGGTCCGGTGAGGTAGAGGGCCAGGGTAGAAGATTGATTTGATTTTCCTCAATAGCGATTCGTACAAACCGTGCTCGATGTGGTGGGACATTATCTTGTTTCAACAACGAATTTGGGCCCATTTCGCCTAAATATGGAACAATTATAGGCAGTAGTATATTCTCCCTATAACTTATTCCACTCATTGTATTTTCCACAAAAATGAGGTTCGTTTTTCCGTCGAGTTTAATGCCACCCCAAAACATTAGTGATCCACCACGTTGCCTTACTACTTCCCGGGCATGACGCAAACGACTTCATTTCCTTCCTCTCTCCCGACACGAATTCGACCAGAATCAGGATAAAATGAAAATTGAGACTCATCGGTAAAAAGAACTGTGGCCCATCTTTCTTGATTCCAATTAACATGTTCTTGGCACCACGTTGATCTTGCACCTCGATTTCCTAAAGTTAACCGAGGAACCCTGGCATGAAGTCCTCTCTTATGCAAACGATTTCTAATAGTTTGACCTGAAACCTCGACTTTATGCACTCGTGAGAGCTGCTGAACCAAAACAGAGGCTGTTTTGAGCTTGCAAAATTATAAAACGGTCTTGGGCAGGTGCGGTAACTCGCGACGAGCCTTGATGCCGTTCTCTAACATCATTTGTCTCTCTATATCTTGTCCACAAACGGTTAATTATTACACTGGGAGATGTATCCAAAGCTCTTGCAACATCTCTTTGACTTGTTCCTGCCTCAAGCATTCCGACTGCTCTTAGCATTTCCTCCTGAGTTAAATGTCGTCTTTCCATTTTTATTGAATTAAAACTAAATCACAATCGTTCGGTTGGAACCACAGAAAATTCGATATTGCGTTAGAATTTAAAAATTATAATCTGCGTTATTTCGAGAAAATGTGCACGTAGCAAAAAACGCTGTTCTGGCATGATTTTTTGTACCCAAATATTTAATTTACTTCGCTGGTATCTTAATATTAAAGGTAGTATCTATTCCGTATGAAAATATAAATATATAAAAATTTATAAGGCGAAAAAAACTATTTTTCTAAGTGTTCCTTAGACCATTTTGATGTGTATATATAAATAAAATATGATATTGTCTAATTTTTATGTTTATTGGAAGGAAAATTTAATGAAAAAATTATAGTATCTCCCTAAAATTTCCAGGTTTTTTTTTTGTTATTTTATATTGCCCAGTTTATGTTTATTTTTGTTTTTTAAGTATTTTTTTTACTTTTAGGCAATTTAGGTAAATTTTTTATTTTCTATTATTTTTTCTTGCTTTTAAATGAAATGTTTGCATATTACCTTGAAAAAAAATTACTGTAAAAAAAAGGGATTCATCAAGTTATATTTTTTTCTAAAAAAAAACAGAAATTCAAATCAGAAAATAATTAAATAATAATAATAATATATATTTATTTAGCAACATGTGCTACATACATAACCAGAACATAATTTATTAAAAATATAAATAACATAATTAAATTGCTAAACGTTGCATTCCCTTTCATGCATGTTACAACACACGTTTTTTTTTTTTTTTTTTTTTTTTTTTTTTAATATTTGATACTTTTCTAAAATTTTTAATTTTGGGTTTTTTAAACTTTCTATTTGGTTTTTTTTCTAATTTAGTGTTTTTATATTAACAAATAAATTAGAAGCTTTAAGATATTCATGTTTTTTTTTAAATCTAGGATATTGAAGAAAATTTGAGTTTATAAATTTATAATAATTTTGATCTTCTTTAGTTACAGGAATCATGGAATGCCGGTTTTTGCCAAAAATTTAATAAGAAAAAATTAATGTTTTAGTCCGTTTTGATAATTTTTGACTCCTTTTAGGTCCAAAATTAAGGAAAATAGGGAAATTTAAAGAAAAACTGCTCTAGGATTTTCAAGGAACATTTTTTTAAAATTTTTTTTGGGTATTTCCTATTTTTTTTATTTTTCCCAGGCATGTTAGTTAAATCCTTGACTTGTTATTAATTTTGTATTTTTTTTCCAATAATTTTTCAAACTTAAAAAAAATAAAATATAAACTAGAGAGCACAAAACTAACTGAAAACTCGAATATTCCAAATCTAAAGAAATTTAAAAAAATATATTTTTATGCACCTCTAGTTATTATTAGTTCTTAATCAAAAACTCTTGTAAGAAAAATATAATTTTCTCTAGCTGTGGTACAGCTACAGTCATTAAAAACAGAGCTTCGTACAAGGAACTTAGTATGCTATAATTAATTTTTTTAAAGATTCAAAAACGAGCAAAATCGGTTAACAAATAAGAAAGTTATGGCTGTTTTTACTCCCTGGACACCTGTAATTATTTTAAGCATTTAATTAATTAAAATTACTTGTAACTTTGATATTTTTAAGTCAATTGGGGTGAAACAAAAACTAGTGCTTAGAGAAACTCTTTGGCGTTCTAGTGCAGTTTAAATTAAGAAAATCGTTTAAAAAATTAATAAAATATAGTAAAATTAACTGCCTAAACACTTGTTTGAAACCGAATAAATGCCCATAACTTTGGGGTTGATGAAACATATTTATAATGGATAGATGCAGCTATAGTTATGAAGTGAACAGCTTCTTACAAGAAATTTAGAATGCCATAAGTTCATTTTTTTTAAAAGACCCAAAAACTAGCAAAATCGGTTTACAAATAAGAAAGTTAGAGCCGTTTTTACTTCCTGGACACCTGTAATTATTTTAAGCATTTAATTTACCAAAATTACTTGTAACTTTGTTATTTTTAAGTCAATGGGAGTGAAACAAAAACTGGTGCTTAGAGAAACTCTTTGGCGTTCTAACGCAGTTTAAATTAAGAAAATCGTTTAAAAAATGAATAAAATACAGTAAAATTAACCGCATAGATACAGCTATAGTCATGCCGCAAATAGCTTCGTACAAGGGTTTTAGAATGCCATAGAAGTGCCATACAAGAAAATGAAAATATTAAAGTACATCAATGAAATTTTATGCAGGCCAAAAAAAAAGTGGTAAAAAGAATTATAAAAAAATATTAATGCGATAATTAGTCGTCATATAATGTTGATTTTGTTTCATTATTTCCCCAGGAAAATGTTTGAATTTTTGGGTATTTTGACCCATCTCAAAGGGCCATAAATTGCAGTAGAACTAAAAAAAAAAGTCAAATTTTAACCAAAATTTCGGCAAAAATAAAATGCAATTATTACAACAAATAATGCTAACATTTATTTTTAAATAACACGTTTCATAATTAGAGGCTCTGGAAGTAATCATTTTAAGAATGTTAACTAATTTTCATAATATATGACAAAAAAGTGTAGTTAAAATAGAGGTTTTTTTCCAGTAACTTTATTAAAAATAAAGTAAATTTAGCTACTAGAAACCCATTAAAAGTAACACGAGACAGTTGTTATTTGCTCAAAGTTGACAAAAGGACACTTCACGAGAGTAAATTCCTTTATGGTTTTCACTTTGAACAATGTGTTTTGTGTGTATATTTAATGCGCGTTATCCGTGTTTTACCAGGGTTTTATCAATTAATATGTTTAAACAGGTGCGCGCAGTAAATCTCGCTTGTTTGGACAGTTAATTAATAACGTTAACAAATCCTGAATTATACAAGTCTGGCAATAATTATTTTCCTTTAATTATTTTGCCTTAACGTTAATTGGGAAGTGACTTTGTAGCATGACTTTGTGGTTGTAAACACAAGTTTCGGTCGTATTTTTAATTAGTTATTGTTCGGTTTTTGGGTGGAAGTTTCATTTGAATAAAAGGAGTTTAATTAAGATGGATTAGATTTATAGCTTAATTAATTTTTGGTTTTTAATTGGAAATTTTAAATAATAAATTTGTTTTTCTTTTAGTTGTAAATAGGAGTTTGTTTCGTCACTCTTGGAAGTGGGAGGCGTTTGCATGTCCAAGAAATACCAGAAATTCGGCCTTTTATTGTAATTAGGAAAATTATAGTCGAAAATAAGAATTTTATGGTGAAACTCTTGATTTCTAACCTAGAAGGGTCAAAATGACCAAAAATTTCCGGAATTTTTATTTCTTTTTAATACTATAACTCCCTGTCTCTAGCTTTGTGAGTGTCTAAATCATCATCAAATATTTTTTCTTAATATTTTGATTGTTCCTGAGATTTCCTCGGATATAGGAAAAATTAATAAAATTGCGAAAATTCAATGTATTCTAGTTGGGAAATTCACAAGAGTTCGAAAATCCATGGTGTTTCACATTAGAAAATTAATAAAAATTAGAAAAAATTTATATGACTTCGAAATACTCCAGAAAATTAAAGAAAAGTGTTTTCTGGATGTGCTCCTTAAATTTCCTTAGATTTGTTGCGTAAAAAAACCCAAAACTTTTTTCTCAAAAATTCTCATAACTAAAAACACAAAATTCATAAAATTCCTAAAATCAAAAAATTTAATTTATCATTAAATATTTTGGTAATTTTCTGTTTTTAAGTTTAATTTTGTGATTTTTTTTTATACAATTCACAATTTTGTGTATATATATTTTAAGAATTATAAGTATTTTTTTTTATGGAACAAGACAAAAATTTATAAACAAAATGTACCATGTATGAAACAGGAAATACCAAAAAAGGGTTTCCTGGATTTTCAAGAGAGTGCCTATAAGTTTTTATTACTTTTCCTTATATTTCCTTAAATTTTCAATTTATTCTAATTTGTTTTTTAGTTTCGGAAAAACCCAAATAGGAAATTTCGAAAACCCAAAATTAATTTAATTTTCTAGTTAGCTTTTTTCTAATTTAATTTTTAATTTTTTAGAGGATTTTTCGTTTATTCGTTAATTTTTAAAATTTTTAAGTATTAAAAAATTGAAATTTTTGACTTTTTTAAGTATAAAATCTTTAAAAAATTATATTATATTGTTTTTTGAAAATGACACAGAACTGAATTAACACAGGATAACAAATTGAAAAAATTACCTGCCGCGAGTAAAAAAAAACAAACAAGAGAAATAAAAAAAAACTAATATAAAGAAAAAGTACAAATAAAAGCCTAAAATCAAGTACCTGGACGAAATAGGTATATGTAAAAAATAGGTTAGTAAAGAATAAATGAATGAGGTATTTTATTAAATATTAATGCTACACATAAATAAGATATTAAATAGCTGAATATCTTACAATAATTAAAGAGTGTAAAAATTTAATATAAAAACACAATCTTTAATGGCAAAAACAGATAAATAGAAATATGATTAAAATTGTACAAATAGAACCGAAAAAATTAATAAATTGGCGAGAATTTATTAATTTTAAGAAATTTATGAGGAATTGAAAATCCTGGGTATTTTATATTGAAAAATAAATAATAAATAAGAAAAATAAACATTAAAGTGCTCCATAAAGGTCCTTCGATATTTTCCTTAAAAAATCCCAAAAATTTTATTTTCATAAAAATTCTCATTAATTTAGTAATAAATATATAGGTATTTCTTTATCATTTAGTTTAATTTTGTGACTTGTTTTAGTCTAACATTTTTATATAATTTATTTTGAATTAATTTTTTTTTCTTAATTTTGTTTTTTAAACCTATTTTTTTGATTTTACATATTGCAGGGTCTGAATCAGTTAACACTAAACACGATTATTTAATTATAAAGAAAAAAATATACAATATTATTACCAAGTAAAAAATATTCTTAAATTGCCTGGAAGAAGACAAAAAAAATTCATAAACAAAAGTTAATATAAACTGGAAATATACAAAAAATACCCAAAAAAGAGTACCTATTAGGCTTCTCTCAAATTTTCTTGAATTTTCAATTTTTTTTAAATTTCGAAAAAACCCAAAATTAATTTAATTCACTTTTCAATATTTAGTTAATTTCTAAATTAATTTTTAATTTTTTAATGGAATTTCTTTTACTTTTAAAATTTTTGAATGTCAATTTTAATTTAATGATTGTTGTTTGTACTTATAATTTTAAAAATTAGCAATATAAAGTAATTGAAACAATGAAGTTTTTCTAATAAATAAAATTTAAAAAAAAACAAAATTAATACTTATATAGTAATAACTGGAAAAGTGCCTGGAAGAAGAACAAAAATTAAATAATGCCAAAACTAGAACCATAAACTTTTAAAAATCACCTAATAGAAGTGCCTGGAAGAAATTTTTGTTTAAACTAACAAATAAATTAACAGAAAGACACCCACTATAAAGAAGAAATACAAATAAATATAAATACGGCTTAAAATGGAGTGCCTGGACGAAATAAATAAATTGACAAAAAAACGAAAATATAAAAGAAAAAAAACAAAATTTCTATTTTTACTCCTGTCTCAACAGGTGTAAAAAACTACCCTAACCCAAGCCCCATTTTTGCACAATTCAGTGCGTCAGCCCTTAGAAGGGTCGCCTTTCATCCCTTATAGTTTTTTTCTACCTAAATTCCACACCCGCCAGTTGTTTAAGTGATGTTCGAGAGGAATATTATCTGTTCAGAGTGAAAATTTTCAGTTTATTTTGGAAAATATTAAACAACAGGTAACATTGTTCATAAACTCCTTTTATAGCCACTCTATTATAAAAATCATTTAGCAAGAGAAGGTTTTCAGCCATGACTCACCTATTAACTGTAAATTAACCCAATAAACAATTTAGAAAAATATCATATTGTAGTATAAATTCAGCCTTAAGACACGTCACACTTATTAAATTTCATATTAAAATCGATTTTATTATTATTCCGTGCCGCAAAAGTCAATTAAGTTAGATCTGCTTATTGGATTGACAGCACAATCGAACGAATATTAAACGTTCCGATTGCACTTAATGAAAATTGTAATCCGTCAATATCCAGTTCGGGTAAATTATTATATAATAATAATAATGGAGATAATGGAATGCCAGATGCAGTCGTCGGTGCGGACTTATTATTATCGGAAAAATGTTTATTTATTAAGGGTGAGATGAATTTTATTTAAATATTGTGTGAGTGTGGTTTACACCCTTTTTTTGAAGTTTTACGGCGTTTTTCTGTAATTTTTGGTAAAGGCGTGCATAACTTTAAAAGGTACGAGTCGCATTTTATCTTGTAGTATTTAGGAAATTGATTTTTATATATTTGGTTGTTTTTTACTAAAATAGTTGCTCTTGAGTAGTCCAAGAAACTGAGTTTAATAGAAAATAAAAATTTGTCCTGGCATACCTATGATAAGTTCGAATATTTCTTCAAAAAATCAAAAAAAAAATAAGGATTTTTTTTAAATTAATTTTTTGGCAAATAAATGGCTTTTTGGCACTCATTTGCAGTAGTAGTTAGTAACCTGAGGTAGAGAGACCCAAAACATCCAAATATTTGACGAGGGATTTCGAGAAGAAACAACCTAATATTATACATCCACAGAAGTGGCAGAAAGGCTCTTTATTATGATATAAGAAACTTCAATAAAAAATCAAATGGCTTTAATTAATTTGAGGCAGAGATATCAAAGGTACTTGACCAAGGATTCTTGTAAGAAAAACCTTATTTTTTGTAGTTTAAAAAGAGCTACAGCCATGATATGCACAGAATCATAAAGGAAAATCAATGCTCTTTAATCTGATGTAAGGCACTTCAATAAAAAATTACCTGACTTTAAATAATTTGAGGTAGAAATCCAAGAGGTCCAAATACTTGACAAGGGATTCTTGTAAGAAAAACCTTAATTTCTGTAGTTTAAAAAGAGCTACTACCATGATATGTACAGAAACATAAAGGATCTAAGAGGTCCAAATACTTGACAAGGGATTCTTGTAAGGGAAACCCTATTTTCTGTAGTTTAGAAAGAGCTACCAGCCATGATATGATCATAAAGGAAAATTAGTGCTCTTTTATCTGATGTTAAAAATTGCATGACCTTAAGTAATTTGTGGTACGGATATTGAAGGTGCTTTTACTTGACCAAAGATTCTTGTAAGAAATACCTTATTTTAGTAAGTCCTACGGACGTCCTGTATTTTGTCCTAAATTTTTTATTCCAATAAATATAAAAATCCCTAAATTATTAAATAGTTATTTCCTATAATTTTTTAAAAAAAATTCACTAATGAGAATTACATATTTTTGATTCTTACATGCTTAATATATAAATTCCACTAAAATTAAAAAATATTAAATATTTTGGATATATTCAAATAGAACGTATCAGGAATATATATATATTCTGGTATGTCTCAGGAGACTCCTAGAATTTTAGAAAATATTCCTGAAAAATGTTTAATGACTTCCAAACATAGGAAAAATGGCTTCAACCGCTTAAAATTTGAAGTCGTGTACTATTGACAGTCATTTCCTTCTATATCCAGGTACTTGAAGTACGTTTCCTTATTTCTAGATACCTTCAACTGCCTGGAAGTAACAGAAAATTACTTTAAAAAAATCCAACTGTTAAGAAGACGTTTACTAAGCTATACGACAAAAATTTTGTTTTAATTTAGGTATTTTTCCAGGCAGTGGATTGTGCTAAAAAAATAACTGGAAAAAATTGATTAACCACTTTAACTGCCTATAAGAAGGTCAAGTGTATTAAATTTGTTCCTAAGGCAGTGGATATTGAATAAGAAAACTATTTTTTGAACTTCTTCCAGGCAGTTGAAGGGTTTTAAAAACTGGAATAACAAATAAAATAAAAAATTATTTCAACTGCCTGGAAAATATGAAATAAGTAATTCAACTGCCTGAAAGTTAACAATTAATGAAAGTATTTTTCTCAAAACCCTTTGAGTTGTAAACCACCTGGAAAAATTAAGTAAGAGTCTCTACTACCTGGAAGTAACTTTAAATTTGTACATGAAGTTGTGAATACATAATTAAAAATAGTTTTTTGATACTTGTCCAGGCAGTTGATGGCTTTCAAATAAATGAAGGCATGACTTTAATTTGCTGAAAAAACTAAATAACAAATTTAACTGCCTGAAAGTAACAGTTAATAAAATGCATTTTTTCGAAACTCTTCCAGGCAACTGACGACATTCAAAAACTAGAAAATTGTCTTCAACTGCCTGTAAGTACCAGTAAATGACTTTTAATTTTTACATGCAGCTGTGGATATGTAATTAAAAATTATACTTGTGACATTCGTCCAGGTAGTTGAGGGCTTTCAAAAACTGGATAATTAATTTTAACAGTCTAGGACACAAGAAAAAATTAGCAAGTAAATATATCAATGCCTGGTAGTTCAATTTTCTCTTACTTCTAGGCAGTTGAAGTTCATTTTCTTATATTTAGAAGGCATCAACTGTCTGAAATGGTGTCAAGAAATTAATTATTTTTTCAGTTAAAATTATTCTTTATTCCAGGCAGTTGAAGTTAATTTTCATTACTCTTAGAAGTGTCAACTACCTGGGAATAGAAATTATATTTAGTTTTACTTAGCGGTAACTATATTTAATTACTGTTTTATCAATTATTATGTGCGTTACGTGACTTTAATTTGTTGGAGGTAATAAATAATAATTTCACCGGAATTTATTTATATTATTGATTGATTAGTAAATTCAACTGCAGTTGATGGCTTGCAAAAACTGGAAAAAATGACTTAAACTGCTTGAAAATAAATTAAATAACATTCTCAACTGCCTGGAAGTGATAGTAAATTATTTTCATGTAGTTATGAAAATTTAATTTGGACTATTTTTATGAAATTCTTCCAGGCAGTTGATGGCTTTTAAAAACTAGAGAAATGGACTTTAAAAGAACTCAGAAAGTGTCTTTAAATTCTAGGAAGGAACTTTTAAATTGGACTTAAAAGCCTGAAAAATATAAGAAAATACTATAAAAGTCTAGGAATGCAAGAACTGTTATATAAATTCAATAAAAATAGAAAAATTTGTATACAGTTTAATAAATATACCTTGACCATATACGGTCGATAAATATACCAATAGTTTTAATTTTTAAAACTGTATTTTTAAATGTAGATCTAGAACCAACTTATTATACCGACTTATCTTAAAAAAAACTGAATTTTCACTTATTTGCGATAAAAAATAGCTGCAATTAGTGCAATTTCCATACATCGATACGCCTTACAAAGTTGAAAAGTAAAATAGTTTTTTTCACGTTTTACTCGAAAACTTTAGGGTTATGCGAGAAAAGTATAGATACAAAAACCATAGATTTTTCTATCACCTATAATTTTCCTAAAAAGCATTTTTTTCTTAGACAATTATTTTCTGCAAGAAAACCGTTTTTCATTAATGACAACCCTTGTCCCCCCACCCACCCCACACTACTTACCAATTAGAAATTGTGTTCAAAAATCATTGTTTTCCAAAATAATACGAATGAATAACAGCTGGTTCTGTCGTTAATATTTAAACTGATAAAACACTTCGTTTATTTAAATTTGATATAATTATAGAAATAGGTATATTCATAAATACCTAATACAAAAACAGTGCTATTAGATTGGATATTATGGATGAAAAACGGTGATTTTTCAAAAGAATTTCTTACTTGGCAAATATTTGGGGTGGGTGGGGGGGGTAAGGGTTATGTTAATGAAAAATAAAGTTTTAGCAGAAAATATTTATTCAACATTTAATTTAATAGTACTTTTTATTTAAATTTGATATAATTGGACTATCTGGATAATATAGATTCCTAATATTCCATTTAAATTCAAAAATATTAAATATTCTGGATATATCCCGATAGAACGTACCAGGAATATATATTTTGGTATGTTTCAGAAGAGTCCTAGGATTTTCGAAGATATTCCTGGAATATTTTTAATTGAAATTCTTCCAGGCACTTGGAGGCTCTCAAACATAGGAAAAATGACTTCAACCGCTTAAAATTTCTTCATTTTATATAAGAACAAAAGTTGTATAAGACAACCGATTTCATATTATTTAAAAAACCATTTATCAACTAATGAAGTCAATATAAAAACATAAATATATGTTATGTACTACGAGTGTAATAAATAAATGACCTTTATGCACTAAAAAATTAATATCACATGAAATATTTACTCGATCAATATTTTTTATTAAAAATTATTTATGGAACCGATAAAGTTTTATAACCAGTTAATAGCGGGTAATTATTAACCGTTTACTTAATAATCATTAAAAAAAGCTTCAAATTTATATTAAAACATAACAAGAGATCCCATTTCGATAGGACCAAATAACCATTTAACCAAACGCTAGTAATTATCTCGAGATAATCAAGCATAACCTCTTTCGTGATGAGTTAAATTAAGAAAATAAATTTAAAAACCAGTTTGTTTGTTTGTTTTTTTTTGTTTTTTTAATTTATACCATTTTATTTAAAGGTTCTTTTACCTTTGTGGCTTCTCGGAAATGGTTACAATGTACACACATTGTGAAACACAATACTCGGCTTTATTGCTTGTTGTTCCTTTTTTTTTTGAACTTGTCTCTGTTTACTTAGGAAACTTTTAATGTTATTTGAGCATATCGTAAATTAACTCCACAAATTTCGTTATGTATCGCTCGTAAAGTAATTAAATATTTTTTTTCTGAAATGCGGTTAATGGGTCCATATTTGTTGTTTTTTTTTTTATTTATCGAACACGATTTAATTAAAATTGAAACGATGCGGTGAAAGTCGCCGTGCAAGTTTTTTTGTTTTCTTATTAATTTTATAGTTTGCCTTAGGTTTAATTATATACAAAAATTATTAAAAAAAAAACAATAATTCATATAAAATAATCCCCCTTTATCCTTTTTCCAATAACCCGTTTGATTATCATTAAACATATGGCGCCCAATAATTAATTTCGTGTGCATTTAATATATTAATAATATCAGATATAAATTAATATTTTTTTGCGTCAGTATATTAGTTAGATATATATATTTATGCAAAATATAATTATGATTATATTTAAATGATTTAATGTTTAAGCGGGGGGTGGCGGCAGGAGGGGGATAAAAGGGCATTTGTTTAATTAACAATTTACTCGTAAAAATATTTAATTAATATTTCGGTTGGATGGATTTTTTTTTTATTATTAAATAAACAAAATGAGGGTCGTGCCTTTTTAAGTTATGCACTACTATACCAGTTTTAATTAGAGAGTTATTATTGGCAATGGTACAGGGTGTCAAGGTTAAACTTTTTAAGTTTTTGAGTAATTATTTAATTTATTCCAGGCAGTTGAAATTTATATTATTTTGTTATACCTTTTAAAATCCTTTAACTGCCTGGAAGGAGTTCAAAAATAGTTTTTTTATTCAATATCCACTGCTTTAGAAACAAATTAAATACACTTGACCTTGTAGGCAGTTAAAGTAGTTAATCAATTTTTTCCAGTTATTTTTTGGGAACAATCCACTGCCTGGAAGAATACCTAAAGTATAGCTTAGTAAACGTCTTCTAAAGAGTTGGATTTTTTAAAGTCATTTATTGTTACTTCCAGGTAGTTGAAGGCATCCAGAAATAAGAAACGATACTTTAAGTATCTGGATATAGAAGAAAATTACTGTCAAAAGTGCACGACTTCAAATTTTAAGCAGTTGAAGTAATTTTTCCTATGTTTAGAAGCCATCAAGTGCCTGGGAAAATGTCAATTAAAAATATTCCAGGAATATCTTCTAAAATCCTAGGAGTCTTCTAAGACATACCAAAATATATATTCCTGGTACGTTCTACTTGAATATATCCAAAATATGTAATATTTTTTAATTTAAGTGGAATATTAGGAATCTATATTATCTAGATAGTCCAATTATATCAAATTTAAATAAAAAGTACTATTAAATTAAATGTTGAATAAACATTTTCTGCTAAAACATTATTTTTTATTAACATAACCCTTACCCCCCCACCCACCCCAAATATTAGTCCAGTAAGAAATTCTTTTGAAAAATCACCGTTTTTCGTCCATAATATCCAATCTAATAGCACTGTTTTTGTATTAAGTATTTTTGAATATACTTCTATAATTATATAAAATTTAAATAAACGAAGTGTTTTATCAGATTAAATATTAACGACAAAACCAGCTGTTATTCATGCGTATTATTTTGGCAAACAATGATTTTTGAACACAATTTCTTACTGGTAAGTAGTGTGGGGTGGGTGGGGGGGACAAGGGTTATGATTAATAAAAAATGGTTTTTTTGCAGAAAATAATTGTCTAAGAAAAACATGCTTTTTAAGAAAATTATGGGCAATAAAAAATCTATATAGCTCTATTTATTTCTAAAATTTCAAGTAAATCCAGTTTATTACCTTTATGGCAGAAATCTAAATATTTAGTGTCTAAAAGAGAATCGAAGTTATGGTTATTGAGATGTATGTGTCTAGCAAAATTGGATTTGATATTTGCAGGGCAAAGATTGCGTTTCAAAACTTAGTTAACCCAAAGAACATAGTACCCCTCGACCAAAAGTCAGGTGTTTATCAATTAAACTGCTCCAGTGATAACTGTGTCGTTTTTTATATCGGTCAAACCGGTAGAAAATTCTGCACTCGCGTTACTGAACATTGTAAAAAGATCGAAAAGGCTAGAAAATGCAATCTTTGCCCTTCAAATATCAAATCCAATTTTGCTAGACACATACATCTCAATAACCATAACTTTGATCCTCTTTTAAACAAAAAATCTATAATTTTTGTATATATATTTTTCTCACATAACCTTAAGGTTTTTGAGTAAAACATGAAAAAACCCTATTTTATTTTTCGAAAGCAAGGCGTATCGATCTATGGAAATTGCTAACAACTATGCCATTTTTTTATAGCAAATTGGTAAAAATTCAGTTTTTTTAAGATAATCATTAGGTTTCATCATTAGGTCGTACAAACATTATATACGATTCTGTTTACATAACAGAAAATTTTCAGGATTTTTTTATTTAAAAAATATTAAATTTTCTCATTTTTATTGAATTTGTAGAATAGTTCTTATATTCCTAGACTTTTATAGTATTTTCTTAATTTTTCCAGGCTTTTAAATTCAATTTAAAAGTTCCTTCCTAGAACTTCAATTTAAAGGCACTTTCTGAGTTCTTTCAAAGTCAATTTCTCTTGTTTTTGAAAGCCATCAACTGCCTGGAAGAATTACATAAGAATAGTCCAAACTAAATTTTCATAAATACATGAAAGTAATTTACTATTACTTCCAGGCAGTTGAAGATGTTTTTCCAAATTTTGCATCAACTGTAGTTAAATTTACTAATGAATAAATAATATAAATAAATTCCGGTGAAATTATTATTTATTACCTTCAACAAATTAAAGTCATAACATGAATTTTATACAAGTCACGTAACGCATATAATAATTGATAAAACACTAATTAAACATAGTTACACTAAATAAAACTAAATATTATTTCTATTCCCAGGTAATTGACACTTCTAAGAATAATAAAAATTAACTTCAACTGCCTGGAACAAAGAATAATTTTAACTGAAAAAATAATTAATTTCTTGACACCATTTCAGACAGTTGATGCCTTCTAAATATAACAAAAATTAACTTCAGCTGCCTAGAAGTAAGAGAAATTTGAACTACCAGGCATTGATATATTTACTTGCTAATTTTTTCTTGTGTCCTAGACTGGTAAAATTAATTATGCAGTTTTTGAAAGCCCTCAACTGCCTGGACGAACGTCACAGAACAATTTTTAATTACATATCTACACCTGCATCTAAAAATTGAAAGTCATTTACTGGTACTTACAGGCAGTTGAAGTCAATTTTCCAGTTTTTGAAAGAAAGTCGTCAACTGCCTGGAACAGTTTCGAAAAAATTCTTTTTAATAACTGTTACTTCCAGCCAGTTGAATTTGTTATTTAATGGACAAGTATCAAAAAACTATTTTTGATTATGTATTTACAACTTCATGTACAAATTTAAAGTTATTTCCAGGTAGTCGAGACTCTTACTTAATTTTTCCAGGCAGTTAAAGTAATGTTTACAACTCAGAGGGTTTTGAGAAAAATACTTTCATTAATTGTTAACTTTCAGGCAGTTGAATTACTTATTTCATATTTTCCAGGCAGTTGAAATAGTCCAGTTTTTAAAACCCTTCAACTGCCTGGAAGAAGTTCAAAAAATAGTTTTTTTATTCAATATCCACTGCTTTAGGAACAAATTTAATACACTTGACCTTCTTATAGGCAGTTGAAGTAGTAAATAAATTTTTTCCAGTCATTTTTTGGGAACAATCCACTGCCTGGAAGAATACCTAAATTAAAACTAAATTTTTGTCGTATAGCTTAGTAAACGTCTTCTAAACAGTTGGATTTTTTTAAAGTAATTTTCCGTTACTTTCAGGCAGTTGAAGGCATCCAGAAATAAGAAACTGGATATAGAAGAAAACTACTGTCAAAAGTACACGACTTCAAATTTTAGGCAGTTGAAGTCATTTTTGCTATGTTTGGAAGCCATCAAGTGCCTGGAAGAATTTCAATTAAAAATATTCCAGGAATATCTTCTAAAATCCCAGAACTCTTCTAAGACATACCAAAATATATTTTCCTAGTACGTTCTATCTGGATATATCCAAAATATTTAATATTTTTTAATTTATGTGGAATATTAAGAATCTATATTATCCATATAGTCCAATTATATCAAATTTAAATAAAAAGTACTATTAAATTAAATGTTGAATAAACATTTTCTGCTAAAACATTATTTTTTATTAACATAACCCTTACCCCCCCACCCACCCCAAATATTAGTCCAGTAAGAAATTCTTTTGAAAAATCACCGTTTTTCGTCCATAATATCCAATCTAATAGCAATGTTTTTGTATTAAGTATTTATGAATATACTTCTATAATTATATCAAATTTAAATAAACGAAGTGTTTTATCAGATTAAATATTAACGACAAAACCAGCTGTTATTCATGCGTATTATTTTAGAAAACAATGATTTTTGAACACAGTTTTTTACTGGTAAGTAGTGTGGGGTGGGTGGGGGGACAAGGGTTATGATTAATGATAAACAGTTTTTTTGCAGAAAATAATTGTCTAAGAAAAAAATGTTATTTAAGAAAATTATAGGCGATAAAAAAATCTATAGTTTTTGTATCTATAATTTTTTCACATAACCCTAAAGTTTTCGAGTAAAACGTGAAACAAAACTCTAGTTCACTTCCGCGTCATCCTTCACCCAGTCAACATGTGGTCGTTCTATTCCCTTCCTATCCTTCGAATTCCTTTCCTAAACCCTTTCCTACCCGTTGCCGTTGGATATAACGTGACTTGAAGAAGTAAATTTAGTGAAAGTATCAAGCCGACTTCCGCGTCATCCTGCATCCAGTCAACACGTGGTCGTTCTATTCCTTTCCTATCCTTTGGAACCCTTCCTAGATCCTTTTCTGCCCTTGCCCTTTGCCAGTGGTAGCTGAACCTATTCACGCCGGTAGCTATGCATCGTAGGGGAGGCGTCACTGTGCATTTCACGTATTAAAAATTGTGAAAATATCGATTCAGGGAACTGGGTACATACCCGACAGTTTTCCCGAATCTCCAAATCGTGCTGGCAGACTGCCTCGTAGCAGAAGCCATTAAAACCACAAACCAAACCAAAACCCTAGTTTATTTTTTAAAAGGAAGGCGTATGCATGTATGGAAATTACAGTAGTTGTGCCATTTTTTATCGTAAATAAGTGGAAATTCAGTTTTTTTAAGATAAGTCTTTAAGTTTTGAAAAAAATTTAGGTGGTGAATATGGTATTTTGAAAATAATGCTTCAAAATACATTTGACATAGTAGGCAATTAGTATTAACCGATTATTAGCCATAATTAATACTTGTCTTGAAAATTGGAAAATGTCTACCGTTTTAGCAGCTCCTAAAGTTTTAAATGCAAAACTAGCATAAAAAATCGCTTGAATTAATTGTCAAAAGACCTCCTGAAATTTACTGCAATAATAACAAAATTATGATAAAAAATCAATCAGGCTTTCGTGTTCACAAGTCATATGAATCTGTTACTATAAATATTAATGATGATTTTAATAGGGAAATTATTATAGGCAATTTAATTCTAGCAGTATTTTCAGACTTTCGTAGAGCTTTTGAAACAATAATTTGAAAGTGGTTCAACAGTTCTATTTGCGGATGATACATTGACGACTATGCACGATTACGTGTAAAAATTAAAAGTCGTTAACTGTCACTTCCAGGCAGTTGAATTTGTTCATTAATTTTTCAAGTTAAATTTATATTTTAGTCTTTTTAGCAAATTAAAGCCATTCCTTCATTTATTTGAAAGCCATAAACTGCCTGGGCAATTATCAAAAAACAATTTTTAATTATATTTTCACAACTTCATTTATGTACAAATTTAAAGTAATTTAATGCTAGTTCTAGGTAGTTCAGACCCTTATTTAATTTTTAAAGGGTTTTGAAGAAAATACTTTCATTAATTGTTAACTTTCAGGCAGTTGAAATCCTTATTTCATATTGTCCAGGCAGTTCAAATAATTTCTTGTTTCTCCCAGGCAAAAAGTCCATTTTTTCCAGTTTTTGAAAACAATTAACTGTCCAGAAGAATTAAATAAAAATAGTTCTACAAAGCTAGCTATTGAGTGTAGGCCAATAAATAGTGTTCCAGTTTATGAAAAATTACTTGAATTAATTGGAAAAAGGCTACTTGAAATTTACTGCAATAATACCAACATTATGGTAACAAATCAATCAGGCTTTCGTGTTCACAAGTCATGTCATTGTAAAGATTAATGATGATGATTTAATAGGGAAATTATTAATGGCAATTTTATTCTTGCGGTATTTTTGGACTTTCTTAGAGCTTTTGAAACAGTTTTAAAGTGGTTCAACTCATATGTACCTAACAGAAAGCAGGTTGTCAAATATATAACTAAAGGAACCACAAAGAGTAAAACAGTTCTATTTGCGGATGATACATTGATTATTATGCACGATTACATGTAAAAATTAAGAGTCATTCACTATCATTTCCAGGCAGTTAAGTTATGTATCTATTTTCGAAAGCTAACTATTGCCTGGAAAAATGAACTGTTTCTCATATTGCAATATAAAAAAGAGAATGAATGATCATATCACACTCCGATTTAATAGAAATACCCTGTATATAATAAAATACCTCTACGTATGTCTCGTACAAATCCCCCTTCTCATTCTAAAAATAACGACCTGTTCTTCATCAACTTGTTGCAGCAGATGTTTCACTTTTGGTACCATTTGGCGTTCCCGAGGCGCCGTTGCCGGGTCTTCGAAAATTCCCACCAATTTAGAGACTTCACAAGAATTGAGCCAATCTACTTAAGTTAATATAAATTTTTTAATAAATATCTAAAATCGTATTTGTTAAGGGAGGAGAGTCATTAATGCATCAAAATCCGGCCCTGGGCCCTTTTGTACTCGGACAAGATCCCAACCATGTTACCAGTAGAACCGGATTCTTCTTGTACATTCAAGGTCACCGAAAGGAGAGAAAGAAGTCTGATGGTAAATTAAGGTGTGTGTGTGTGTGTGTGTAACAGGCCGTATTGTATCGAGAAAGAGGGAGATAGAGATGCGTTTTTCTTCCAAAGATAATGACCCTGATGGGTCCTTTTTTTTAAATATATAATAACAGCGCCCTTTAAAACCGCCTTTTCTTTATTTTGCGGTCAAGTGTAGTATTTTGTAGTAAAAGGGTATTATACTTTTCACTCTTGCGGCTTGGAAATAAATAAGAATTAGCCTGTCGGAGGACCCTGTTGTGGTACCATTAATCCGGAAAATGTATGCGTATTATAAATTTAACCGATATAAAGGACGAGGAATATTAATCAAAAAAAAGGTATGTCTGGAGGGTGTAGTTTAAAATGTTTCTTGAAACATTATGGAAATGAGGGTCTAGAGCCCATATATATCCATTAAAAGACACTAAAAGTCTATGAATTGAATGCGAAAGTGTCATAAAGTGTTTTATTTTCCAAGTTGATGGATTCTAAAAATAAAGAAATATTTGAAATTGTTTTAACTCTTCCAGGCAGTTGGTACCTTCCAAAAACTGAATTTAACTGCCTGGAAGTAACTGTTATTCAAAACCCTCCTAGGCAGTTTAAAAAATGGAAAATGACGTCAAATGCCTTGAAAAAATAAAAAATTACTGTAACTGTCTGGAAGTAACTACAACTGACTTAAATATTTCCTTTTTATAGAATACTAATATCAACATATAAAAAAGTTCAGTACAAAAACCTGCATAGCTTCGGCAATAATTGTTTAATTCTACTAAAAGTTTTACCAAACTGTTAAGAAAACTTTAAAAGTAAAGTATTTTTTGTGGAAAAGTCCACAAAAAATATATTTTAAGCTGAAGGTTTAACTGGACAACTTTTTACAAGCCATCAAACTTGATGATAACGATTTTTCAATTTTTAACCTTCTTAACTTAAGAGTATTCTTATCTCATTTCTAGGAGGTAAATCTGACTGAGTTTTAAGCTTTTTTTATCCATAAATGTTCTAAAAAAAAATCTACAATTTTTTTGAGGAAAGCCTGAAATAATTCTTTTACTACTCATAAGTCTCTCACTAGCGTTTGATTTACTAGTAGAGCCTGGAATAATCCTCTGAGTACTCTTTAAGTTATTTTGAAGGTAATCTGACTGAGTTTTATTTTTTTTTTAATTTTAAATCTTCTAAAGTAATTCCAGGATTTTATTCCAGGCATTGGAAAGCCTGGAATAATCCTTTTACTACTCATAATTCTCTTACTAACGTTTGATTTACTTGCAGTGCCTGGAATTTAAGTCATTTGAAGGTAATCTGACTGACTTTTAATTTTGTTTTTAATTTTTAAATCTTCTAAAGTAATTCCAGAATTTTATTCCAGACATTGGAAAGCCTGGAATAATTCTTTTACTACTCATTAGTCTATTACTAGCATTAAGTCTGATTGGAAAATGATTATTATTATTAATGGACACATTTTACTACTAAAATGTACAACCTTCAGTACTAAATTGTTTATAACTTTGGCAAAAATTGTTCAAATTTAGTCAAAGTTTCACTAAACCGTTAAGAAAACTTCACTTTACTTTAAAAAATATACTTCAAGTTAATGGTTTAAATAAAGAACTTTTTACAGGCCGTCAAAGATGATATTAACAATTTTTCCATTTTTTTGGACCTTCAGTACAAAAACGTTCATAACTTCGTAAAAAATTGTTCAATTTTACTCAAAGTTTCACCAGACGATTAAGAAAACTTCACATTCCATTAGAAATTTAATTTCTAGTTGATGACTTAACTGCAAAACTTTTTACAGGCCATCAAAATTGATGATAACGATTTTTTTAATATTTTTGGACCTTCAGTACTAAAATGTTCATAACTTTGACAAAAATTGTTCAAATTTAGTCAAAGTGTCATTAAACCATTAAGAAAACTTCACTTTACTTTAAGAAATATACTCCAAGTTAATGGTTCAAATAAATAAGTTTTTACAGGCTGTCAAAGATGATAGTAACCATTTTTCCATTTATTTGGACCTTCAGTATAAAAACGTTTATAACTTTGGCAAAAATTGTTCAAATTTAGTGAAAGTTTGACCAAACCATTAAGAAAACTTCGCGTTACTTTAAAAAATATACTTCAAATTAATGGTTCAAATAAATTAGTTTTTACAGGCTGTCAAAGATGATAGTAACCATTTTTCCATTTTTTTGGACCTTCAGTATAAAAACGTTTATAACTTTGGCAAAAATTGTTGAAATTTAGTGAGAGTTCGACCAAACCATTAAGAAAACTTCGCGTTACTTTAAAAAATATACTTCAAGTTAATGGTTTAAATAAAGAACTTTTTACAGGCCGTCAAAGATGATAGTAACCACTTTTCCATTTTTTTGGACCTTCCGTACAAAAACATTCATAACTTCGGAACAAATTGTTCAATTTTACTCAAAGTTTCACCGGATCGTTAAGAAAACTTCACTTTTTATTAGAAAATTTATTTCGAGTTGGTGACTTAACTGAAAAACTTTTTACAGGCTATCAAAATTGATGATGACGTTTTTTTTATGTTTTTGGACCTTCAGTACTAAAATGTTCATAACTTTGACAAAAATTGTTCAAATTTAGTCAAAGTGTCATTAAACCGTTAAGAAAACTTCACTTTACTTTAAAAAATATACTCCAAGTTAATGGTTCAAATAAATAAGTTTTTACAGGCTGTCAAAGATGATAGTAACCATTTTTCCATTTTTTTGGACCTTCAGTATAAAAACGTTTATAACTTTGACAAAAATTGTTCAAGTTTAGTCGAAGTGTCATTAAACCGTTAAGAAAACTTCACTTTACTTTAAGAAATATACTCCAAGTTAATGGTTCAAATAAATAAGTTTTTACAGGCTGTCAAAGATGATAGTAACCATTTTTCCATTTTTTTGGACCTTCAGTATAAAAACGTTTATAACTTTGACAAAAATTGTTCAAATTTAGTGAAAGTACGACCAAACCATTAAGAAAACTTCGCGTTACTTTAAAAAATATACTTCAAGTCAATGGTTTAAATAAAGAACTTTTTACAGGCCGTCAAAAATGATAGTAACCACTTTTCCATTTTTTTGGACCTTCAGTACAAAAACGTTCATAACTTCGGAAAAAATTGTTCAATTTTACTCAAAGTTTCACCGGATCGTTAAGAAAACTTCACTTTTTATTAGAAAATTTATTTCGAGTTGGTGACTTAACTGAAAAACTTTTTACAGGCCATCAAAATTGATGATAACGATTTTTTTAATGTTTTTGGACCTTCAGTACTAAAATGTTCATAACTTTGACAAAAATTGTTCAAATTTAGTCGAAGTATCATTAAACCGTTAAGAAAACTTCACTTTACTTTAAGAAATATACTCCAAGTTAATGGTTCAAATAAATAAGTTTTTACAGGCTGTCAAAGATGATAGTAACCATTTTTCCATTTTTTTGGACCTTCAGTACAAAAACGTTTATAACTTTGGCAAAAATTGTTCAAATTTAGTGAAAGTTTGACCAAACCATTAAGAAAACTTCGCGTTACTTTAAAAAATATACTTTAAGTTAATGGTTCAAATAAAGAACTTTTTACAGGCCGTCAAAGATGATAGTAACCACTTTTTCATTTTTTTGGACCTTCAGTACAAAAACGTTCATAACTTCGGAAAAAATTGTTCAATTTTACTCAAAGTTTCACCGGATCGTTAAGAAAACTTCACTTTTTATTA
Source organism: Anthonomus grandis grandis (assembly GCF_022605725.1). Taxonomy (NCBI): domain Eukaryota; kingdom Metazoa; phylum Arthropoda; class Insecta; order Coleoptera; family Curculionidae; genus Anthonomus; species Anthonomus grandis. The sequence goes on from NC_065562.1 coordinate 16,546,839, forward strand.
GAAAATTTACTTCGAGTTGGTGACTTAACTGAAAAACTTTTTACAGGCCATCAAAATTGATGATGACGTTTTTTTTATGTTTTTGGACCTTCAGTACTAAAATGTTCATAACTTTGACAAAAATTGTTCAAATTTAGTCGAAGTGTCATTAAACCGTTAAGAGAACTTCACTTTACTTTAAGAAGTATACTCCAAGTTAATGGTTCAAATAAAAAGGTTTTTACAGGCTGTCAAAGATGATAGTAACCATTTTTCCATTTTTTTTGGACCTTCAGTATAAAAACGTTTATAACTTTGGCAAAAATTGTTCAAATTTAGTGAAAGTTTGACCAAACCATTAAGAAAACTTCGCGTTACTTTAAAAAATATACTTCAAGTCAATGGTTTAAATAAAGAACTTTTTACAGGCCGTCAAAAATGATAGTAACCACTTTTCCATTTTTTTGGACCTTCAGTACAAAAACGTTCATAACTTCGGAAAAAATTGTTCAATTTTACTCAAAGTTTCACCGGATCGTTAAGAAAACTTCACTTTTTATTAGAAAATTTATTTCGAGTTGGTGACTTAACTGAAAAACTTTTTACAGGCCATCAAAATTGATGATGACATTTTTTTATGTTTTTGGACCTTCAGTACTAAAATGTTCATAACTTTGACAAAAATTGTTCAAATTTAGTCAAAGTGTCATTAAACCGTTAAGAAAACATCACTTTACTTTAAGAAATATACTCCAAGTTAATGGTTCAAATAAATAAGGTTTTACAGGCTGTCAAAGATGATAGTAACCATTTTTCCATTTTTTTGGACCTTCAGTACAAAAACGTTTATAACTTTGGCAAAAATTGTTCAAATTTAGTGAAAGTTTGACCAAACCATTAAGAAAACTTCGCGTTACTTTAAAAAATATACTTCAAGTTAATGGTTCAAATAAAGAACTTTTTACAGGCCGTCAAAGATGATAGTAACCATTTTTACTTTTTTTTTGGACCTTAAAAAAAACGTTCATAACTTTGGAAAAAATTGTTCAATTTTACTCAAAGTTTCATCGGATCGTTAAGAAAACTTCACTTTTTATTAGAAAATTTATTTTGAGTTGGTGACTTAACTGAAAAACTTTTTACAGGCCATCAAAATTGATGATGAAATTTTTTTTATGTTTTTGGACCTTCAGTACTAAAATGTTCATAACTTTGACAAAAATTGTTCAAATTTAGTCAAAGTGTCATTAAACCGTTAAGAAAACATCACTTTACTTTAAGAAATATACTTCAAGTTAATGGTTCAAATAAAGAACTTTTTACAGGCCGTCAAAGATGATAGTAACCACTTTTCCATTTTTTTGGACCTTCAGTACAAAAACGTTCATAACTTCGGAAAAAATTGTTCAATTTTACTCAAAGTTTCATCGGATCGTTAAGAAAACTTCACTTTTTATTAGAAAATTTACTTCGAGTTGGTGACTTAACTGAAAAACTTTTTACAGGCCATCAAAATTGATGATGACGTTTTTTTTATGTTTTTGGACCTTCAGTACTAAAATGTTCATAACTTTGACAAAAATTGTTCAAATTTAATCGAAGTGTCATTAAACCGTTAAGAAAACTTCACTTTACTTTAAGAAATATACTCCAAGTTAATGGTTCAAATAAGTAAGTTTTTACAGGCTGTCAAAGATGATAGTAACCATTTTTCCATTTATTTGGACCTTCAGTACAAAAACGTTTATAACTTTGGCAAAAATTGTTCAAATTTAGTGAATGTTTGACCAAACCATTAAGAAAACTTCGCGTTATTAAAAAAAATATACTTCAAGTTAATGGTTCAAATAAAGAACTTTTTACAGGCTGTCAAAGATGATAGTAACCATTTTTCCATTTATTTGGACCTTCAGTACAAAAACGTTCATAACTTCGTAAAAAATTGTTCAATTTTACTCAAAAATTCACCAGACGATTAAGAAAACTTCACGTTCCATTAAAAATTTAATTTCTAGATAATGATTTAACTGGAAAACTTTTTACAGGCCATCAAAATTGATGATAACGATTTTTTTAATGTTTTTGGACCTTCAGTACTAAAATGTTCATAACTTTGACAAAAATTGTTCAAATTTAGTCAAGTGTCATTAAACCGTTAAGAAAACTTCACTTTACTTTAAGAAATATACTTCAAGTTAATGGTTCAAATAAATAAGTTTTTACAGGCTGTCAAAGATGGTAGTAACCATTTTTCCATTTTTTTGGACCTTCAGTACAAAAACGTTTATAACTTTGGCAAAAATTGTTCAAATTTAGTGAAAGTTTGACCAAACCATTAAGAAAACTTCGCGTTACTTTAAAAAATATACTTCAAGTTAATGGTTCAAATAAAGAACTTTTTACAGGCCGTCAAAGATGATAGTAACCACTTTTCCATTTTTTTGGACCTTCAGTACAAAAACGTTCATAACTTCGGAAAAAATTGTTCAATTTTGCTCAAAGTTTCACCGGATCGTTAAGAAAACTTCACTTTTTATTATAAAATTTATTTCGAGTTGGTGACTTAACTGAAAAACTTTTTACAGGCCATCAAAATTGATGATGACGTTTTTTTTATGTTTTTAGACCTTCAATACTAAAATGTTCATAACTTTGGCAAAAATTGTTCAAATATAGTCAAAGTTTAACCAAACCGTTAAGAAAACTTTACTTTACTTTAAAAAATATGCTTCGAGCTAATTGTTTAAATAAATAAGTTTTTACAGGCCGTCAAAGATGATAGTAACTATTTTTCAATTTTTTTGGACCTTGAGTCCAAAAACGTTCATAACTTCGGAAAAAATTGCTCAATTTAACTCAAAGTTTTCGCAGACCCTTAAGAAAACTTCACTTCTCTTTAAAAAATTAATTTCCAATTGGTGACTTAACTAAAAAACAATTATACATGATTTGGAATATTCTACAGATATAAGATGGAAAGAGAGAAATATTTTGCTTGCTTTATACATATATATTACATCGCTCGTATGGAAGCACTTTTTGTAAAATAATATGATCAAAAACTGTAGTAGTCAACAAAATTACATAGAAAAATACAATTTTGAAGTGATACAGGACTGTTGATGAAATATTATGATCATTCTTCCAGGCAGTTGTATAATGATCAAAAAAATATCAACTGCTCGGAAGAATTCTGTTTAGATTTCGGAAATTTTCCCATTAAGTTAATCGCGACAATTATTCAAATATCAATTACAACTGCCTTCAACTGCTGAGTCAAATTTTGTCTTTATTCCAGGCAGTTAATTATGACAATTGTTCAAGTGTCTGGAGATCACAATTGTTCTCTTTAACTGCCTGAAGAAATGGTTATGATCAATTGCCTGGAAAATTTTTATTAAATTCTACCGGGTAGTTTAAAGGCAATTTATGAAAAAAACCAATTTCCAGCAGCTTCCTTTAGGAGGCTGGATCTTCGTAAAGAAGGTCTGTAGGAATTTTTTTTATAGGAACGTTCGGTATTATTTTTCGATGTTCTACCTGGATCCGAGAGATTTCCCACATGAAGCGGGACACCATGTTCGACGACATGGTGTCCGACGAAATGACGTCAAATGCCTTGGAAAAATTAAAAAATTATTGTAACTCTCTGGAAGTAACTACCACTGACTTAAATATTTCCTTCATATGGAAAATTAAAGAAAATATTTTTTTGATCCAGATGACTTAAACTGCCTGGAAGTCCCAGTAAATGCCTCTAATTTTTAATATTTATTTACAAGAATTTAAGAAAAATTATTTTATGAATTTCTTGCAGGCAGTTTAAGGCTTTTCGAAATTTATGTCCGAAAAATTGTCATATGGTAATAAATAGTGACAAAATCAAAAAAAGAAGAGAAGTCGTTTTCTTATTATTGTCTGGATCGCTTGGAAATAGTGTTTTTTTTTCCTTTAATTGATCAGATTATACCCAAAAAGCATCACTTTATTTCCATACTCTTCTAATCTTTAGACTAAGATAAGGACATATGTATATGAGTATTATAAGATCAACTCCTGACTACAAACATAATATCTAATAAACAAATTCTGTTTAATTCCTTCCTCAGATGAAGACTGCTTTATGCCACTTCTTAATAACAATAAAATTTTCAATTCTGAACTTTATTATAGGCATCAACCATTAACTGATGCCAAACATTTCCAGAGCCACATTTCATTTCATCCAGACCCAATAAAAAAAGGCGATTTTCTAAATCTTTCAACGCATTTAATTATTTACCCTCCAACATTACTAAATAACTTTCTAATACAACCTGCATTAGTAATAACATCTCTATAGGCTCCGTATATTATGATTACGCTCTCCATCCGAGCGCATGATTGATTCCGAATTCATTTATGCAAAATTAGCGACTCTATAATTTGCAAAATGCAGTCCGCGTGTAAAACGTGGCATTAGATGCTCCAGATAATTATACCGTGCGATATACATAAACAACAAAACAGTCCGTACCCACGACTTTGCGTGTTACATTTTCCAAAACTCCCTCCCTCGATGTTCTTTCGATAAAACGAAATAATATATTTTCTATATAAGTAAATGGAATTATAGACGAGTTTAATGGGACATAAATATGTTATTTTTCAATTTTTCGATCGTTATGAGCGGAACGAAATATGTATGTACGTTCTTTTATTGGTATATAGATGTAATTTAATGGTGGATAATTATTTGCGGTGGTGAAATTGTTAATTGGGATATGTAGATTTAATGGTAGCCAAATAAGTTTGTTTTGCACTGGTAAAAAAAGTCACTTGTATATAAAAACAGAAAAGATTTACCAACAAATCTAGAAACACTGATTTCCTTAAAGATCTTTCGAGATTTACTTAAGATTTTACTATTGAATGGGTCTAATTACAGTCTGGAAAAATTCCATCAAGTTACACTTTATTTAAAAAAAAAAGAATTTTCTGGAGAAATAATACCTTTTTTACCTTCACCTTATTGACAAAACCCCGGAATATGAACATAACTTACATAATATTACTATATTATTTTGCATTTATTGTAACATTTGATGTTAAACTAAGCTTACGTTTGCTGTAAATTTGTAAGCATGTATATCTGAAATTTCAGGCAACTATATAGGATAGATTTGCTATTCTATAAAGTCGATCAACTGCCTAGAATAAATAATTAAATTAGTGCGACACAATCGCCTGGAATTTTTTTAAATAAATAAATGGTTAAACTGCCTGAAATATGATGAATCAATTATTGGATTGCCTGGAATAAAGTTTAAAATTATTTGGACTCAATTAGCTATTTTTGTTCAAATTTGGTAGTTAAGCTGCCTGAAATGTACTCAAGTGTCTGGAATTTAAAAATCAATTATTTTTTCTAGGCAGTTGAGCCAGAATTCTTATTAGTAATATAAGGCAGCAAGTGATGCAGTTTTTCACTTTTAAGCAGTTGAATGGCCTTTACTATTCAAGGCAGTTGAGATACTGCGATCTCGAGAACAACTGCCTGGAATAATAAAATGACTTTGCTTGAAAATATTTGGAATAAATGGATGATTATATACTACCCGAACTGCTCTACTTCAAACGATCAATTTATACATTTTTGTCGACGTTTCGATCAGTATGAGATCATCCTCAGGACTATATATCGAAGATCGACTTCGTTTGTAATATTAATTGTAAAACCATAATAAGTACAAGAATTTACAGGTTTTTCGTGGTTTAAAGTTTTCTAATTTTTTTATTATTACCGTCTACCTTGGGAGATGTATTTGGACAATAATAATTATTATTATTATTATTGAAGACAATCTGTGTATAGTACTCGGGATAAATCTCAGAAATAAAACGTATACAACAATATATAAATCAAACTGAGATCACGAAAAATAGTTCACATAAAACAACTGTTAACTTTGTGGAATATTACAACTGAACTCCCTAAAATGAAAAGATTAAATGATTGTTAGCCAACTACCTGTTATTAAAAAAATACTTATTTATTCCAGGCAGTTGAGTCAGAATATTTATTTGTAATTTTAGGCAGCTTAGTGATAGAAGCCTACTTAGACTGCCTAAAATATAATGATTCAATGACTCATTTGCCTGGAATAGACAAAAAAGTAATTTTTAAAATTACTCTAACTCAATTACCTGGAAATATTTTAAATCACTTAATAGTTAGACTGTCTAAAACATAATAAATCAATGACTTAACTGCCTGGAATAGAAAAAATTGTTATTTTTCAAAATTACTCTGACTCAATTGCCTGGAAATATTTTAAATAACTTAGTAGTTAGACCGCCTAAAATTTAATGAATCAATGATTTATCTGCCTGCAATAGAAAAAATTGTTATTTTTGAAAATTACTCTGACTCAATTACCTGGAAATAATTTAATAGTTAGGCTGCCTAAAAAATAATGAATTAATGATTCAACTGCCTAGAATAAAAAAATAAATATTTTTAAAAATTACTCTGACTCTTTTGCCCGGAAATATTTTAAATAACTTAATAGTTACACTGCCTAAAATATAATATATCAATGATTCAACTGCCTAGAATAAAAAAAATAACTCTGACTCAATTGCCTGGAAATATTTTGTTCAAATTGGTAGTTAAGCTGCCTGAAATGTACTCAAGTGTCTGGAATTTAAAAATCAATTATTTCTTCTAGGCAGTTGAGCCAGAATTTTTATCTCAGGCAGCAAGCACTTGAATGGTTTTTACTATTCAAGGCAGTTGAGATACTGGGATCTCGGGAACAACTGCCTGGAATAATAAAATTACTTTCTTGAAAATATTTGGAATAAATTGATGGTTTTATATTGCCCTACTTCAGACGATCGATTTATATATTTTTGTTGACGTTCCGATTACTATGAGATCATCCTCAGGACTATAATTATATCGAAAATCGACTTCGTTTATAATAATAATTGTAAAACCATAATAAGTACAAGAAATTACAGGTTTTTTGTAGTAATCTACCTTGGGATATGAGTTTGGACAATAATAATTATTATTACAAACGATTTAAGATATATGGTAGTAAGGATGATCCCATAGAAATATAAACGTCGACAAAAATATACAAATCGATCATCCACTTTTTTTAATTCTAAATCCAACAGAAAATTAAGGAAACTGAGGGCACAAAAAATAATTCACATAAAACAACGTGTTAGCCCTGTGGAATAATACAACTCAATTGCCTAAAATTAAAAGATTAAATGACTGCAAACCAACTGCCTGGAATTTAAAAAAAACTTATTTATTCCAGGCAGTTGAGTCAGAATATTTATTTGTAGTTTTAGGTAGCTGAGTCTTACTTATCACTTTCATGCAGTTCTCTATTTCACTCAGTTAAGATAAAGCCGAGGCATGGAATAATAATATTACCTTCAATTGAACATATTTATTATGACTAAAAAACTCCTATTGTCTCTGAAAGTTAAGGCATTTTATATCGACACTTTGTAAGGCCAGTCAATTGATGATTAGATTGCCTGAAATGTAATGAATCGACGACTCGACTGTCTGAAATAAAAAATAAAAATTATTCCAGGCAGTTGGATCAGAATTTATATTTAAAATCTTAGGCAACTATAGATGCTTATCGCTTCCAAACTGTTCTAGTATCTTTGCTATTCTAGTGTGGACATAACGCCGAAGCATGGGATCAATTGCCTGGAATAATAAAATGACTTTCATTGAATTGCCTGAAAATATTTTAAATAAGTTGATAGTTAGACTGCCTAAAATGAACGAATAAATTGAATCAATGACCCAACTGAACCAATTGCCTGGAAATATTCCGAATATAATAGTGGTGAAACTGTCTGAAATGTTACTAATCGATGAGCCAAGTGCCTTAAATAGAAAAAAATTTAATTTAATTTAGGCAATTGAGCTAAAATTTTTATTTGTAATTTCGAACAACTATGCGATAGAGAGTTATTCAGGCCATTGGTATTGAGTAGTTTTTCTATTCCAATTAGCGATGATGAAGTCGAAACGCAGCGAATAACTGCCTGGAATAATAAAATCACTTTGCCTTAATTACCTGGAAACTTGATGTTTAAAATTATTGATGGCTGAAATATATCTAATGAATAAATGCCTTATTCAGATGAAACGATTGACTGAAATTATTTGGGTTTAAATGATGGTTAAACTACCTGGAATTAAAAATAGAATTTTTATTTGTGAGTAGTAAATAGTAAGGCTTCATCATTTTCAGGCAGTAAAGTGTTTTTTATAGCTGTTCTCTAAATAAATTTTTAAGATAAAGATCAAACTGATATGAAGACTAAGGAGAGTTATAACTAAAATTAGAAATAAAGAATAAGATAAATAAATAAACAAGAATTGATGGTTAGATTGCCTGAAATGTAATGAATTACCGACTCGACTGTCTGGAATTAAAAATAAAAATTCTTCCAGGCAGTTGGGTCAGAATTTATATTTAAAATCTTAGGCAACAGATGCTTATCACTACTAGGCTATTCTAGTGCGGACATAACGCCGAGGCATGGGATCAATTGCCTGGAATAATAAAATGACTTTCATTGAATTGCCTGAAAATATTTTAAATAAGTTGATAGTTAGACTGCCTAAAATGAACGAATAAATTGAATCAATGACCCAACTGAACCAATTGCCTGGAAATATTCCGAATATAATAGTGGTGAAACTGTCTGAAATGTTACTAATCGATGAGCCAAGTGCCTTAAATAGAAAAAAATTTAATTTAATTTAGGCAATTGAGCTAAAATTTTTATTTGTAATTTCGAACAACTATGCGATAGAGAGTTATTCAGGCCATTGGTATTGAGTAGTTTTTCTATTCCAATTAGCGATGATGAAGTCGAAACGCAGCGAATAACTGCCTGGAATAATAAAATCACTTTGCCTTAATTACCTGGAAACTTGATGTTTAAAATTATTGATGGCTGAAATATATCTAATGAATAAATGCCTTATTCAGATGAAACGATTGACTGAAATTATTTGGGTTTAAATGATGGTTAAACTACCTGGAATTAAAAATAGAATTTTTATTTGTGAGTAGTAAATAGTAAGGCTTCATCATTTTCAGGCAGTAAAGTGTTTTTTATAGCTGTTCTCTAAATAAATTTTTAAGATAAAGATCAAACTGATATGAAGACTAAGGAGAGTTATAACTAAAATTAGAAATAAAGAATAAGATAAATAAATAAACAAGAATTGATGGTTAGATTGCCTGAAATGTAATGAATTACCGACTCGACTGTCTGGAATTAAAAATAAAAATTCTTCCAGGCAGTTGGGTCAGAATTTATATTTAAAATCTTAGGCAACAGATGCTTATCACTACTAGGCTATTCTAGTGCGGACATAACGCCGAGGCATGGGATCAATTGCCTGAAATAATAAAATGACTTTCATTGAATTGCCTGAAAATATGTTAAATAAGTTGATAGTTAGACTGTCTAAAATGAACGAATAAATTGAATCAATGACCCAACTGAACCAATTGCCTGGAAATATTCCAAATAAAATAGGGGTGAAACTGTCTGAAATGTTACTAATCGATGAGCCAAGTGCCTTAAATAGAAAAAAAATTTATTTTTTTTAGGCAATTGATCTTAAATGTTTATTTGTAATTTCGAACAACTATGTGATAGAGAGTTATTCAGGCTATTGGTATTGATAGTTTTTCTATTCCAATCAGCTGTGATAAAGTAGAAACCTACGAATAACTGCCTGGAATAATAAAATTACTTTACCTTAATTACCTGGAGAATTGATGTTTAAAATTATTGATGGCTGAAATATATCTAATGAATAAATGCCTTATTCAGATGAAACGATTGACTGAAATTATTTGGGTTTAAATGATGGTTAAACTACCTGGAATTAAAAATAGAATTTTTATTTGTGAGTAGTAAATGGTAAGGCTTTTGCATTTTCAAGGAGTTAAGTGTCCTTTATAACTGTTCTCTAAATACATTTTTAAGATAAAAATCAAACTGATATGAAGAATGAGGAGAGTTAACTTAAATTAGAAGTAAAGAATAAGATAAATAAGAATTGATGGTAAGATTGCCTGAAATGTAAAGAATCAACGACTCGACTGTCTGGAATTAAAAATAAAAATTCTTCCAGGCAGTTGGGTCAGAATTTATATTTAAAATCTTAGGCAACAGATGCTTATCACTACTAGGCTATTCTAGTGCGGACATAACGCCGAGGCATGGGATCAATTGCCTGGAATAATAAAATGACTTTCATTGAATTGCCTGAAAATATTTTAAATAAGTTGATAGTTAGACTGCCTAAAATGAACGAATAAATTGAATCAATGACCCAACTGAACCAATTGCCTGGAAATATTCCAAATAAAATAGGGGTGAAACTGTCTGAAATGTTACTAATCGATGAGCCAAGTGCCTTAAATAGAAAAAAATTTAATTTAATTTAGGCAATTGAGCTAAAATTTTTATTTGTAATTTCGAACAACTATGCGATAGAGAGTTATTCAGGCCATTGGTATTGAGTAGTTTTTCTATTCCAATTAGCGATGATGAAGTCGAAACGCAGCGAATAACTGCCTGGAATAATAAAATCACTTTGCCTTAATTACCTGGAAACTTGATGTTTAAAATTATTGATGGCTGAAATATATCTAATGAATAAATGCCTTATTCAGATGAAACGATTGACTGAAATTATTTGGGTTTAAATGATGGTTAAACTACCTGGAATTAAAAATAGAATTTTTATTTGTGAGTAGTAAATAGTAAGGCTTCATCATTTTCAGGCAGTAAAGTGTTTTTTATAGCTGTTCTCTAAATAAATTTTTAAGATAAAGATCAAACTGATATGAAGACTAAGGAGAGTTATAACTAAAATTAGAAATAAAGAATAAGATAAATAAATAAACAAGAATTGATGGTTAGATTGCCTGAAATGTAATGAATTACCGACTCGACTGTCTGGAATTAAAAATAAAAATTCTTCCAGGCAGTTGGGTCAGAATTTATATTTAAAATCTTAGGCAACAGATGCTTATCACTACTAGGCTATTCTAGTGCGGACATAACGCCGAGGCATGGGATCAATTGCCTGAAATAATAAAATGACTTTCATTGAATTGCCTGAAAATATGTTAAATAAGTTGATAGTTAGACTGTCTAAAATGAACGAATAAATTGAATCAATGACCCAACTGAACCAATTGCCTGGAAATATTCCAAATAAAATAGGGGTGAAACTGTCTGAAATGTTACTAATCGATGAGCCAAGTGCCTTAAATAGAAAAAAAATTTATTTTTTTTAGGCAATTGATCTTAAATGTTTATTTGTAATTTCGAACAACTATGTGATAGAGAGTTATTCAGGCTATTGGTATTGATAGTTTTTCTATTCCAATCAGCTGTGATAAAGTAGAAACCTACGAATAACTGCCTGGAATAATAAAATTACTTTACCTTAATTACCTGGAGAATTGATGTTTAAAATTATTGATGGCTGAAATATATCTAATGAATAAATGCCTTATTCAGATGAAACGATTGACTGAAATTATTTGGGTTTAAATGATGGTTAAACTACCTGGAATTAAAAATAGAATTTTTATTTGTGAGTAGTAAATGGTAAGGCTTTTGCATTTTCAAGGAGTTAAGTGTCCTTTATAACTGTTCTCTAAATACATTTTTAAGATAAAAATCAAACTGATATGAAGAATGAGGAGAGTTAACTTAAATTAGAAGTAAAGAATAAGATAAATAAGAATTGATGGTAAGATTGCCTGAAATGTAAAGAATCAACGACTCGACTATCTGGAATTAAAAATAAAAATTCTTCCAGGCAGTTGGGTCAGAATTTATATTTAAAATCTTAGGCAACAGATGCTTATCACTACTAGGCTATTCTAGTGCGGACATAACGCCGAGGCATGGGATCAATTGCCTGGAATAATAAAATGACTTTCATTGAATTGCCTGAAAATATTTTAAATAAGTTGATAGTTAGACTGCCTAAAATGAACGAATAAATTGAATCAATGACCCAACTGAACCAATTGCCTGGAAATATTCCAAATAAAATAGGGGTGAAACTGTCTGAAATGTTACTAATCGATGAGCCAAGTGCCTTAAACAGAAAAAAATTTAATTTATTTAAGGCAATTGATCTAAAATGTTTATTTGTAATATCGAACAACTATGTGATATCGACACATTTTATATCGACACTTTATAAGGCCAATCAATTGATGGTTAGATTACCTGGAATGTAAAGAATCAACGGCTCGACTGTCTGAAATTAAAAATAAAAATTATTCCAGGCAGTTAGGTCAAAATTTATATTTAAAATCTTAGGCAACAGATGCTTATCACTACTAGGCTATTCTAGTGCGGACATAACGCCGAGGCATGGGATCAATTGCCTGGAATAATAAAATGACTTTCATTGAATTGCCTGAAAATATGTTAAATAAGTTGATAGTTAGACTGTCTAAAATGAACGAATAAATTGAATCAATGACCCAACTGAACCAATTGCCTGGAAATATTCCGAATAAAATAGTGGTGAAACTGCCTGAAATGTTACTAATCGATGAGCCAAGTGCCTTAAACAGAAAAAAATTTAATTTATTTTAGGCAATTGAGCTAAAATGTTTATTTGTAATTTCGAACAACTATGTGATAACAACTTATTCAGGCCATTCGTGTTAAGTAGTTTTGCTATTTCAATCAGCTGTGTCGAGGTCTGAAATACTGCCTGGAATAATAAAATCACTTTGCCTTAATTATCTGTAAGTATGTTGAGTAAATATATGTTTAAAATTATTGATGGCTGAAATATTCCTAATGAATAAATGCCTTATTCAGATAAAATGATTGCCTAAAATTATTTGAAATTAAATGACGGTTAAACTGCTTGAAATATAAAGAACGAATAACTTAACTGCCTGGAATAATTAAATCACTTTGCCTTAATTACCTGGAAGCATGTTAAGTAAATTGATGTTTAAAATTATTGATGGCTAAAATATATCTAATGAATAAATGCCTTATTTAGATGAAATGATTGCCTGAAATTATTTGAAATTAAATGACGGTTAAACTGCTTGAAATGTAAAAAACGAATAACTCAACTGCCTGGAATTAAACAAAAAAAAATTTTGATTGAAAGATATTGAAAGATATTAGGTAGTAAATGGTAGGGCTTTATCATTTTCAGACAGTTAAGTGTCTCTTATGGCTGTTCTCTAAATAAATTTTTAAGATAAAGATCAAACTGATATAAAGGATAAGGAGAATTCTAACTTAAACTACGTGAAACTGTTTTTCTTCTTGAATATAATTTTTAAAAACTTCTAATGCCTGGATTGATAATACGCAGTTATGTCAGAATATTTATTAGTAGCCAGTGAGTCGAAATAAAGTAGAGACATGAAATCTACTGCCTGGAATAAAAAAAATAATTTTTTGAATTGCCTGGAAACATCTGGAACACTTGATGCCTAGACTGCCTGAAATATAATAAAGCAACGTCCTTACTCTATGCAATAGTAAAACTAATAAATTTCTGAGATGAAGATATAAGAAAAAATATTTACTGAAGTACACGAAAGGGGAAATTTTTTTAAAAATACCCTTCAACCGTCATTAGGCAAACGCCATTTTTATCTGGCAACCGTGTGCGATAAAAGGTGGAAGGGCGCATTATCATCCCTCTCCACCCCCCCCATATAAAATTTTCCTACATTGCCGAAAATCCAATTATGAGAGTGATTTATTGCTAATAGGTTCCCTTCTCACCTCCCTCCCTTTTTCGGGGATTTGATTCTATCCCCTTGCCCTTTTTAAGGGGCACCCCCAGTACGCAGATAAAACGTTCAGGAATGTGAAGGAAACGCCGCTTTATTCAATTTCTAGAAGCACCAATCTGTATACATGCGGTAATAATAATTACGTTTGTAACAACAATTACCCTATTAAAACAAGTTTGTAACAATATATTGTGAGTGTATATCGCAATCGATTATTTTTTTTTTAATATTGTTATTATTTAACATTAAAAGTGGCCGTGCCCCGATAACGATAATTTATCGAGTGCAACTGAAAATAGAAAATGTTATAAATATAAATTTTAGTTATTTCATTGACGGCGACAGGCCAATTTATTGTTACAGTTATCGATCAGGCGTTTTTCACGATTTTTTTTTTCGTCTCGTTTTATTTAATGGGTGAAATAATTACGCCCCAGAGGGTCGTGTATTGGTAAAAGTTGTTCTTTTGTTTCGCTCCAGTTTTAACTCGACTCCCACATTATTTTATAGGTGTTGTAACTCAATTAACCCTAAATTAAAAGGTTTTCAGACGATCTAGACAGTAATATTCATTATATTTCAGGCAGTTGAAATTTTCAGGCATTTAGAGTTAGAATAATTTAAAAAATATATATTTTTTTTAAATTCCAGACAGTTGAGTCAATTCATTACATTTTAGGCACTTATTTAGAATATGTCCAGGCAAATCATTGAAAATTATTTTATTATTCCAGGTAGATAATCCCATGTCTCGGCTTTATGTCCATTCTATAATAGCAAAGCTACTCAACTGCCTGGAAGTGATACGTATCTATTACTTATTTATCTAAGATTTCAAATATAAATGCTGACTTAACTGCCTAGAATTGAATAAAAAAAACATTTCAGGCAGTTCAAGCCATTATATGCAATGAATCAATGCCTAGAATAAAAAATCAATAATTCTTACACCAACAAACTTTAGCCAGAATTTTTATTTGTAATTTCAGGCAGCTCAGTATTAGAAAGTTCACTTCCAGGCAGTTGTATAATGCCTGCCTAGAATAATTAAATTACTGCGACCCAATTGCTTTAAAAAAAATTTAAATAAATTCATGGTTAAACTGCCTAAAATATGATAAATTATTGACTGTCTAGAAGAAGGAGCATAGGTATTTTTAAAATTATTTTGACTCAACTGGGTGAAAATATCTTGAACAAATTGGTAGTTAAGCTGTCTGAAATATTAGGAATCAATGGCTCAACTGCATTTAATAACCAATGATTTTTTAAGCTATATGAGGCAGAATTTTTATTAGTAATTTGAGGTAGCAAGTAGTACAGTTTTACTTTCAAATAATTGAGTGAATTTTACTATTTCGGTCAGTTAAGATGCTGGAAACTTGGAATTAACTGCCTGGAATAATAAAATTACTTAAACTCAACTGCCTGGAAATATGTTGAGTAAATCGATTGTTAGACTGCCTAAGATGTACCTAGTGAATAAATTGCTGATTCGGAATAAATGATTGCCCAAAACTATTTGGAATAAGTTGATAATCAAACTGCCTGAAATTGTGTTTTATTACGGGATCAATTGCCTGGAATAATTAATTTTTTTTTGTTTTAACTTCTTGGAAATATTACAAGAAAAAAACTGCCTGGAAAAGTTGACTATATTGTTTTAAATTAAACACCTATTCCAGGCAGTTGAAACTTGCCTCAAACAACTCATTGGAGAACCGTAAGACCTTTAACTGCTTGGAAGTAGCAGAAAATTACTCTGATTTCCTTAAAAGTGCTTTAACTGCCTGAAAAAGTTGACTTAATTATAAATTGAAAAAACTATTCCGGGCAGTTGAAATTTGCCTCAAACAACTCATTGAAGAACCGTAAGACCTTTAACTGCTTGGAAGTAGCAGAAAATTACTCTGATTCCTTCAAAAGTGCATCAACTGCCTGGAAAAGTTGACTTTATTATCTTGAAATTAAAAAACTATTCCAGGCAGTTGAAACTTTCTTCAAGCAATACATCGGAAAACCATAAAGCCTTTAAATCTTTGAAAGTATCTTCAACTGCCTGGAAAAGTTGAACTTTTTATCTGGAAATATAAAATATATATTGAAAATTTTCTCTGGCAGTTTAACTATCAATTTTCCAGGCAATTGATGCAACTTTTTGAACTTATCCCGACTAATTCTCACTTCAATAAATTTTTATTCAACTGCCCGGATATAAAAGAAAAATTCTTCCAGGCAGTTGAGTGGTTTCTCTATTATTCCACTCAGTTAAGAGAACGCGATCAACTGCCTAAAATATTAGATCAGGTTGATTTTATGACCAAATAGTCTTAAAAGTTGAGGAGTCATTTAAAAAATGGATAGCAGTGTGTAATTTAAAAGAGGCAGCTCTATTGGATAATGATGAAAAATGACCATAAAGTTTTATAAAACTCACTAAATCAAAAAATAACAATGTATTTAAAAAAATAATAAGTACTTTTTTTTTGATCATTGTTCAACTTGGTCTTTAATTATTTAATCATTTATTTTAATTTTTTTTATTAACATGCTTCAACTTCAAACTCTTAGTAAATTAGTGGAACCTTGAATTTCGATTAATAGGAGTTCAATATTTCAATAATGGAGCGTAACCTCCATTATTGAGTTAAAGGCTTTACGTTTCTCCAGTGAGTTGCTTGACAAAAATTTCAACTGCCTGGAAGAGTTTTTTCAATTTGAAGATAATAAGGTCAACTTTTCCAGGTAGTTAAAGCACTTTTGAAGAAGAATCAGAATCATTTTCTACTACTTTCAAATAATTAACGGCCTTACGGTTTTCCAATGAGTTGCTTGAGGCAAGTTTCAACTGCCTGAAATAGTTTTTTCAATTTATAATTAAGTCAACTTTTTCAGGCAGTTAAAGCACTTTTAAGGAAATCAGAGTAATTTTCTGCTACTTTCAAGCAGTTAAGGGTCTTACGGTTCTCCAATGAGTTGCTTGAGGAAAATTTCAACTGCCTGAAATATGTTTTTAATTTAAGACAATATAGTCAACTTTTCCAGGCAGTTTTTTTTAAGTTTAAACAAAAAAAATTAATTATTCCAGGCAATTGATCCCGTAACAAAACACAATTTCAGGCAGTGTGATTATCAACTTATTCCAAATAATTTTGGGCAATCATTTATTCCGAATCAGTAATTTATTCACTAGGTACATTTTAGGCAGTCTAACAATCAATTTACTCAACATATTTCCAGGCAGTTGAGTTTAAGTAATTTTATTATTCCAGGCAGTTAATTCCAAGTTTCCAGCATCTTACCTGACCAAGGTAAGATGCTGAAATAGTAACATTCACTAAATTATTTGAAAGTGAAACTGTACTACTTGCTACCTGAAATTACTAATACAAATTCTGCCTCATATGGCTTAAAAAAATAACTGATTATTAAATGTAGTTGAGCCATTGATTCCTTACATTTTAGACAGCTTAACTACCAATTTGTTCAAGATATTTTCATCCAGTTGAGTCAAAATAATTTTTAAAATACCTATGTTCTTACTTCTAGACAGTCAATAATTTTATTAATAGTTTATTGCATATCTTGATTTTATTTCAACTAATAGAAATAGTAAAATTACTGAACTACCTGTCATCATCGATTTTTTACATTTCAGGCAGTTTGACCATCAATTTATTCCAAATAATTTTGGGCAATCATTTATTCTGAATAAGTAATTTATTCATTAGTTATATTTTAGGCAGTCTAACAATTAATTTACTTAACATATTTCCAGGCAGTTGAGTTTAAGTAATTTTATTATTCCTGGCAGTTGGTCCTGATAATGTCTAGACCTTATCTCAACTAGCTGAAATAGCAAAACTATGAAAAAATTATGACTCAACTGCCTGGAATATATTTTCCTTTAAATCCAGGCAGTCGAGTCATTGATTTATTATTACATTTTAACTGAACACCACGTGCATATTTTTTAGTTTGTTTGTCTTATCGGTTTTGTATATAACCGATATATTTATGTAAGAAAAAATAAAGGAAAATAGTAATTTTAGACGTATACAATTTTTATGTAACAATAGGATTTTTTTGAATTTAAATTTGATTTTATTTCAAATATCTCCAGGCAATTGAGTTAAAATAATGTAATTATTCCAGGCAGTTGATGCATGTCTAGACCTAAAACCATTCAATCAATAATCACTTGTAGCCTGAAATTACCAATAAAAATTTTGACTCATCAAAACTTTATTCCAGGCAATTGAGTCATTGATTCATTAGGTACATTTTTAGATGTCTAGTAATTAATTCTGCCCAAATAGCTGTATGTTATCAATGCTTTCTTTACGGGATGTTATCTACTTATATCTTGGTCTTTATTACAAATATTTAATAGAAAATGTATATTGGTGATATTTGGAAAAAAGCATAAAAGATTCGTGCTACAATCTGGATTCGTGATATTATACCAATATGCCTGGAATATTTTTTTAATGTAAATATAATAAAGTCAACTTTTCCAGGCATTTAAATTAGTTTTAAAGA
The DNA here is from genome assembly GCF_022605725.1 of Anthonomus grandis grandis. Classification (NCBI taxonomy): domain Eukaryota; kingdom Metazoa; phylum Arthropoda; class Insecta; order Coleoptera; family Curculionidae; genus Anthonomus; species Anthonomus grandis. Next base: position 16,565,216 of record NC_065562.1, read on the forward strand.
AATCAGAGTCATTTTCTGCTACTTCCAGGCAGTTTAAGGTCTACGGTTCTTCAATGAGTTGTTTGAGAAAAATTTCAACTGCCTGGAATAGTTTTTTTAATTTAAGAGAATAAAGTCAACTTTTCCAGGCAGTTCAAGCACTTTTAAAGGAATCAGAGTCATTTTCTATTATTTTGAAGTAATTAAAGGCTTTACGATTTTCCAATGAGCTGCTTGAGGCAATTTTCAACTGCCTGGAATAGTTTTTTTAATTTAAGATAATAAAGTCAACTTTTCCAGGCAGTTACATCACTTTTGAAGGAAGCAGAGACATTTTCTATTACTTTCAAGTAATTAAAGGCTTTACGATTTTCCAATGAGTTGCCTGAGGCAAGTTTCAACTGCCTGGAATAGTTTTTTAATTTCAATCTTTAATAATAATATTTTTTATTGAAATATTTCCAAGAAGTTGAAACAAACTAATTTGATTATTCCAGGCAATTGATCCCGTAACAAAACACAATTTCCTATATATAATTCACACTCGTTAAACTTGAGACCTACTACATATAAAATTCCCCAAATCCCATAATGCATTATGGACAAAAAAAATTGCGCCTTTAATTTTAAAAAAATTACTTAAATTAAACCATAAATTAAAGCACACGACAACACCGCGTCGGATCCACAACCGGGACTCCCTATGGGTTCAAAAAACCGTGACGTGTGTCATTAACATTAAAATTCAGACTTCGCTTTATAATAATATTTGAAGCGCGTTACAGAGATGCCTGCCGGAAGTCCCTTTATATGAATGAATCAGTTTCGACCGTTTGGCATCATCATTTTTCATTGTTTTTATATTTTCCCTCGTAAATACCCACTTGATAATTCTATTAAACCGCCCTATAAGGCTTTTACTGCCCAATAAACTAGGAAGTCAAACAAACGCAATACAGACCCCCCGCCTCCTCTAGCTCCATAGAATAAAGATAAAATCGTAAAGTTTATATCTTTATATTTACACCTTGTGGTACATACATACAATGAAGATTGTAAAATACGGCGGGAGTTTTATGAATATTATGCATACAAATATGCGTCAAGATTATATTATCGTAACATTGTATATTAAAGTTGATCGTTGGTAATCGTAGAGTATGAATAGAGTGTTCTACGGTAAATTTTAGTAAAAATCGAGAAAAATTCATCTAAAATTATATTCTCAACTGTAAATATATGTATGTTCATTGGCTTTCTATTTACACCCAATCGTGGCCAATAAAGCGACTATATACATCTCGCTTTCACTTTTTGAACTGCCATATCAATCGTCGTTGGTGTCTATTTGGTATCGCGTTTCGTAACTCGGCCAGAGAGAATTAAATCGTAGTTGATCGACGATAATTTTGTTATTTGTTTATTTTTTTTATCTACCGAAAATCCGACTTCCTTATGGCTCACATTGCGATTAGAGTGAAATGCCAGGTAGAGATTGAGTATTTATTGCATACGAAGTCGTTGTGGTGGCATTGGCAGTTTTCGAGGAAAAATGTTTTGAGGGTATTGGATTTTTGGGAAAAATTGGCAACGGTGTTGGTCATTTTTTGTGGCAAAATCCAACCTTCAATTTCCTGTCTATGAGAGTTTTGTTAACTTAGACAAATTTTCCAGTGTTTCTCTATAATTAAATTAAATTTTCCAGGAATTTTTATTTTTACATTTCTTGTTCAAAAATAAAAATTCTCTCCTTACAGCTAATTTTCATGAAAATCAGTTGGAAATTCGGAAAGTTATCTCGTTTTTTCCCTTGGACACTTTCATTAATTTAAATGCATTTTCCAATATTTCTCTATACAGAAATGAAAATATTTGGTGATTTTAGAGCTTTTACAAAGGTTCCTTCTTATATTAGAAAGTCGTTATAATTTTGGTAATTTTAGGCAGGTCGGCAACATGGAATTGTCAGTTTTCAAGGAAAAATGTTTCAAGTGTATTGGATACTTAGAAAAATTGGCGACGGTGTTGATCAGTCCTTGATCTTCTTATTTATGAAAAATTATAATTTTGCCTCTTAAAACGTTGGCAACTTTAGGCATATTGGCAACATCGCAGAGTTTCTCTTCAAGAAAAAATGCTTTGCTTGGTTTGGATTTTTCGTAAAATCGGCAACAGTGTTGGGTCTTTTGTAATGGCAAATTACTACCTTAAGGTCCCTACATGTAAAATATGATTTTTTTTTTTAATTGATAATATATAAATTAGTTAAAATTTTAACAGCTTTAAGCATGTTGGCAACATCGCATAAAATTCTTCAAGAAAAAAAGCTTTGAAATGTTTAGATTTTTCTTAAAGTTGGCAATAGTGTTCAGTCATTTATATTGACGAAACTTTACCTACATTTTTTGTCTACGAAAATTATAATTTAATTAATTTTTTTTTATTAAAAAACATAAATTTTTGGCATATTGGCAACGTGGCATTTTTTTTTCAAGGAAAAATATTGGAAAAGCATTGGGTTTTTCTTAAAAATTGACAACAGTGTTGGATAAGGTATAATAACAAAAGACTCTCTATTTGTGAAAATTATGATTTGTTTTTTTATTAAAAGACTTAAAGTAGTTCAAACTTTGACAGCTTGAGGCATGATGGCAACGTGACATTTCTTTTTTTCAAGAAAAACTATTCCAAAATATTATTTTTAAAAAAATATGGCAACAGTGGCAAAATCTAACCACTTAGGTCAAAAATATAATTTCATGTCATACCTATTTTATATTTAATTCTTTGAAGATTTGTATGAAGGAATTCTGGCAACGTCGCGTTACCTCATTTCAAAGATACATCCTTTACATATAATTACTTTCTTAAAATTGGCAACAGTGTTTATACTGACAAAAAAAACCCGATTTCTCAAGAAAATAATTTTACTTCAAAGAAAAACCGTGACTGTCCAAACGTTTTTGGCACTTTGGCAACGCCGCATTTGGATTATTTCCGCAAATTTTAACGTAATCAAAATTTGACTTTGGCTCGATTAATTCAGCTTAGCTATGTTGCCAGCTTCTCATTTTTTTCCCAATTTTTCATCTTTTATAATCGAACAAAATTGGTAACCAGGCTTCAATTGTAATGAATTATGTAATAAAATTATGATTTTAGTATTATACCTATTTTATATTTAATTCTTTGAAGATTTGTATGAATCTTACCTAGAACTTTCACTATTGCATGAATGCTGGCAACATCGCATTACCCCAATATAACCTTTAAATATAATTTTTTTCTTAAAATTTGCAACATTGTTGATACTGACAAAAAACCCGATTTCTCAATAAAATAATTTTACTTCAAAGAAAAACCGTGACTGTCCAAACGTTTTTGGCACTTTGGCAACGTCGCATTTGGATTATTTCCGCAAATTTTAACGTAATCAAAATTTGACTTTGTCTTGGCTATGTTGTCAGTTTCTCTTTTTTTCATAATTTTTCGTCTATTATAAGCAAGCAAACTTGGTAACCAGGCTTCAATTGTAAAATAAAATAAAAAGAAACTTCGATAATTCCGGGCATTTTGGCAACGTTGCAATATGTTTTTATTTCAAAAATCCTAATTTTCTTATTTAGCTTATCGATTTTCCAGCTATTATCGTTAAGTCTATAAAAGAATAAGGCTTAAATTTATTATTTTATTCCAAGAGGTCCTAGGAGCTTCTGGAGCTTATACTTCGACAATTTCAGGCATCTTGGCAACGTTGCGTTCAGATTTTTTTTTGAATATTTCGATGTTGCCAGCTCAGCATTTTTCACCTAAATTTGACTCATTTTTTTCTATTTCAAAAGTTACTCATTTTCCAGAAAAACTTTGGAAAGCGCAATTGCAATTAATGGCCTATTTGCAACTTTAGAATTCTATAAAATGTCTGTAAACTTGACGTTTTTATGGAAAAACCATAAATCAGAAAGAAAATACTTTTTACAAAAGTTGTTTACAGTAATAAGAATAATATTTCCCATATAGTGGGAGAAAATCCTGAAAAACCTCCTGTTTAAAATGGAAAAACTATGGGGAAGTAAAAAAACTTTTCAACTTTTTTATTTCTATTCGATTTTCCTTAATTAAAAAAAGACTATTCGGATTAAAAGAACTTTGATAATTTCAGGCACTTTGACAACGTTGCATTATGATCTTTTTTTTTTATTTAAATTTTCCTATATACCATCATATTAGAATTTCCTGAGAAACTTTTGAAAATGAAATTTCTGGTCTATCAGCAATTTTGAAATAACATAAAAAATCGTTAAAACCTTGACAATTCCAGCCACTTTGGCAACATTGCTTCATAATATTTTTTGCAAAATTCACCTTTTGGCAGCGGGTGCCAGCTAATCAAATATTTCCTAATTTTTCTCTCTTTTAAAAGCCTTTATTGCAGATTTCCCATTAAATCCAGGCAAACTTGATTGATTTTCCAGAAAAGCCTTGGAAAACTAATAACAAAAAAAAACCCAATATTTTAGCATTTTCTCGACAAGAATATTAACTACGCTTACAATTTATTTTGCGCAAAAATAATCCAACTCCTTAATTAGATTCGAAACTCTGTCATGTTTATTTCTATTAAATAAATCCCCTTTTTTATCGACCATTCTTTGCTTTTACGCCTTGTTCCTTATATTCGTCGAACGTTCCAGCGGCACTGAAACTTTCGACCGTTTAACCCGAAACTCGCTCAAAATAAATCACTGAAAAACCAAAAAGTTTCACAATAAAACATTTTCCAATTTAAAAGCATAACTTAATAAGGTGCGACGTGCATTTTCATAAATTTAACGAGGAAAATCCCGTCCGGAACATTTTGACGTGCGCTGAGTAGAAGGAAAAGCCATTAACCTCCTCCCTCGTTCGTTTCCCCCATCGTCCCCCAAAAGCCCTCCGCCACCCCCAAATTTATCTTTTATGTATGCAAAATTTAATTTATTTGCTTACAATAGCAGAAATTTTAATAGGATATGAAATTGCGTACAGTCTTGGAAATATTTATATAACGTAATTGGAATTGCTGGTTTTCTGGGGGGATAATATTAAATCAGCTTTTGCACGTTTATTGGCAAATAAAAAAGCGCCCCTTATTATATTTGCCTCTAATGAAAATGATTGCAAGTGGGTTAAATTCCACCTAAAGTTTCTCCAGTAAAATTCCATGCTGCAAATGTCGTGATAACACGCCATGAATATAAAATCTATTACTATAATTAGAAAAACGCTTTGAGCGATATAATACAGTAAAAATCCCTATAGGGGAAATTACAGGGTAAGGAACGATAATTATTTAATTTAAATTACTGTCCACGGAAGATATTTTTTTTTTAATATAGTAGCTTAAATAATTTATTGCTTTTTTACCCCCTCTAGGCCAGATTTCTTTAGATAATGTTTGTATCGTCGCAAAAATCGATTACTTTTTTTTTTTTAATTAAACTTGTAAAACATCTTGTAAAGGAAGCCATCAAAAGAGAGAGGCAGAGAGAGGGAGAGGAAACTTTTTAATATAAAAATTGTAAATTTAAAAATTTCGCCGAGTTGCGAGTTAAATTGCATTTGTTTCGAAATAATTTCATTTCCTTAAGGAAAGTTTTAAAAAGTTTAAATTGGACAACGTAAACCAAACGAAGTTTTATGAGTTTCATATACATTATAAAAGTAGTTACCGAACGCAACTTTTTCCATTTTTTTTTTTAAGTTTCTTATATTCGTCGTGAAAAGGAAGGATATTAAAACGAAGAAAAAATCAAATTTGATTTTTATTTTTGAAGATAATTTATATAATTACGTACAAACAACCTCATTTTTTTTACGTACACACCAACTGATATGGGATGACCCAGGATGCAAAATTAAGGTCTGGATTAATCTTTTATGTCTTCCAGGCTTTTTTAATTTAATTCATGGATTTAAATAAATTTTTCTTTTATTCTAGGCACTCCAAGTAATTTTTCACAAAAACAATTTTATTAATTTAAAATTTATTTTATTAATTAATTGGTTAAAAGTTTTTATGATTTTACTTTTATTATAATTTATATTTACACTAAAAAACAGGAGAATGGTTAAAAATATTTAATAGTAATAAATAGCGGAAATTTCATTATTTTTTTAGTTAATTTATTCGATAAATTTAATTAATTTATTAGAAAATTATAATAGCGTGTTTTTTTATATTTTATTTTTAATTTAATTTTTAATTAGCCAATTACACAATTCTATTCACTTTTAAGTAAAACATATAATTCATTCGTTGAAAATAATTTATTGATTAGGTATTCTATTCCAAATGAACCAATTATTTAAAGTAGGCATTATTATGATTAACTAATTATTAATTATTATTTTAATTAATCTTTTAAGTTTTGTCTCCATGAATTTATTCGTTAAAGTAACAAAATTTATTATTAGAATTTTTTGGCGAATAATTTACTCTACATTAAATTAACTAAATATTTACACTAAGAATTGTTATATTGAGTTAACGAAATTAACATTTTAATTGATTAGTTAAATTTATTCATTAAATTTATTCGTTAAAGTTACAAAACTGAATAGGAAACTTAAATTATTTTTGCTATTTACTTTATGTATTTTGCATGTCATTTCAGCTTTTTATTTAATTTTCTGTTTTTTTTTTAATTTTAGAGGAATTTTTATTTTTACATAAATTTTTACGTTATTCCACGCATTTATAAATTTTTTTATTTTCCAAAAAGAGTGTAAGAAATAATAATTTTTTTTATGAATTTATTCGTTAAACTTCAAACATTTTATTAGAAAATTATAATAACGTATGTTCTGTCAATATTTTATTAGTAATTTAATTAAACACTTTTGGGTAGAATTATTTTTTACCTTTAATTTTTTTTTGTTTCTTCCTGGCATTCCAAATACATTTTCACGTTATTTCAAATATTTTAATAAGTAATTCCTTTTAATTTGGTATTTACAGTATTTTTTTATTTTAAATTGGGCATTATTCATGGTAAATTAATTTGTTACTTAAAGTAATTCCCAATTAATCTTATTAAATTAAGACATGAATATATTTATAAGGGTAGTTTTTTTTAATTTTATAGTATATTTATTTGTCTTCCAGGCATTTTTTTCAAGTTTGATTCCCGGATTTTAATGGAATTTTATATTTCTTCCTGTCATTCCATACAGGTTTCCACATTATTACAGGCGTTTTAAACTAGACATTTTTTATGCTAAATTAATTAAATAATTCATTGATTAATTTGAGTTAAAATTTATTCATTAAATTTGACACTGGAAAATCCAAAAGGAGAATAGTTTGCAAAATTTTCCGATTTCCTTAATTTTCTTTAAATTAATTCTTGATAAATATATATATATTTTTTAATTTTATTTCGACATTTAAGAATAAATTTAATTAAAATTTCACTACATTTTAACCAAATTCATAATAAAAAAAGAAAATGACTTACAAATCTAATTAAACTTGTGTACACATTTTGATAGTGATATAGCGTGGACACAATTTATTTTTTCAACGAGTTTATTCGTTAAAATTAATTAGAATATTATATTAACATACTTTTTAAAATATTTTATTATAGAGTGAACTAATAAGGAGAGTCAATCACATAATAATTTTAATTAGTTACACTTATTCGTTAAATTTCAATTTGCCGGTGTAGCTATAGATTTTGTTCGTTGAAAATAATTTATTAAATAAGGTTTAATCAATAAATTTTTTATTATGTGTAATTAATTAATTGAGTATTTGAATTAATTTGTTAAAATGTTTCCTATTTTTTAAATAAATATTTATTTGTTGAAGTAATTTTGACCATGACTATTATATAAATGACCGACATAATATTCCATTATTTATAATTCTAAATATTTTTTTCATGGTAAATTCATTAAATTTTAAATTATTAAATTAATTCGTTAGATAATTTTTACCAAATATAGCAAATGCTTCCTTAATTTGACTTAATTATGATTAACAAAAAATAATTAAATAATTATTTATTATTATTAGGTTTGATTCTTGGATATTAGTGGAATTTGTTATTTCTTCCTGTCATTCCAAACAGGTTCCCACACTATTACAGGCGTTTTAAACTAGACGTAATTAATATTTATAAATATTTATTTAATTAATTTTGAGTACCTTCCAGGTACTTGTTTTAAGTCTAATTCATTCATTATATTTCATTATTTATGATCCCAAATATTTTTTTAAATTTTACGCTGGGCATTAATTATGGTAAGTTAATTAAATTTTAAAATAATAAATTTATTCGTTAGTTAATTCGTACTGAATACAGAAAACGCGTCATTAATTTAACTAAATTATGAATAACAAAAAATAATTAATTAATTTTGCATATTATTCCAGGAATTTAAAAGAGTTACCTTTAAAATTAATTAACTTGTTAATGCATTTTTACTTAAAATTAAAACATTTTTGGTTAATCTGATTAAATTATAAAATCAGTGGATTTTTTTAAGCTTCTTAAATTTCTTCCAAGAGTTTTATATAAATTCTCATTAAATTTTCCGTTAAATTTTTATTAAAAAAGGAAAATGGCTCTTAAATATGATTAAATTTTTTTCCAGGTATTTTATTCCAGGATTTAATTTTTTTTTAAATTCCAGGCATTACAAATAATTTTTCAAGTTATTCCAAGCATCTAAAAAACTAACCCTTGTACCATCATTTTAATCTAGGCATGTTTTATAGTTAATTAATTAATTAATTTAATTGGGTAATTAATTTTAATAAAAAAATATTCAAATGCCTGGTTAATTTAATTAAATTATGCAAGAATTCTTACAGTTATAATAAGTGGGTTCTTCCAGTTTCATTAATTTTGTTCTTCATAATTTTTTAAAATTGTATTTTTGGATTTTGGAATTTTATTCATTTTTTTAAGAAATTTGCAGTGTAAATCAAGTATAAACTTTAATCATAATAAAGAGTTGAAATATGTATTATTTTTTACGAATTTATTCCTTTAACAAATAAAAGTGTTTTGTTAATAATTTATTTATCAAATAGCCAATTGAATAACTTTATTCACTTTCAGTTAAAACTTTTCATTAAATTTTAAAAAGAGTTTCAAAAGAAAGTTTTGAGAGAGGAGGAGATGTACATACAAGGAAAAATATTGAAATTAATTTTTTATTATTCTTAGGCTTGAAAATTCACTTTATACTCAAGTAATATGAAGGATTGTAATGAAATTATATTTGTCGTATGCAATGGACTAAATTAGATAAGACACTAATGATTTCAACATAATTCTGGCTGTAAAAGATAGAGAAGATGTACTAGGGACCAGGAAAAATGTACAAATTCAATTTTCATTATTTTTAGACACGAAAATTCACCTAACTGATGCTTATCGTACGCAGTAAAGTAAATTACATAAGAAAATAATGATTTTAAGATGTAGAAAAAATAAATTATTACAATAAAGTAAAAAATAAACATTTTAATAGAAAATTGAACATTTTCAGATACAACCATGCAGTTTATTTCATTAAAATTGACAGAGAGTCCCGATAAAGTCAATTTTAAATAATATCAATCGCGATTTGAACGTGATGGCATGCCAACTCGCACTAGATATATATAATATTTGGGCATATTATGAAGGGAATTGCGACCCCTAAAACAATATAAAACCCCCCCCTCCCCCGCGAAATAATAGCGAATATATACGTACGTACGTTTTATCATTTTAACACATTTTCGGGTTATTTTGGGTGAATTTCGTGTGGTGCCCGTTTTGTTTGATGTATCGTTAATCGAGGCCGATCGGTTTAACTAGAAATTTGCCATCGGTGTAAATTTACTGACCTGGACGGATGAAAGTAAAATTAGTGGCGGTTAATATTTGATGCCGCCGATAATTTTCGAGTGGCGAACAAAATAGACAGATTGAGGGTATTTATGGCTTATTTGAGGGTAATTATTTCCAAACCGTTTGCCCGATTTTATATTGACGTTTATTTAGTTGCCGGCTTTCGACGTATTAACTCTTGCACCGTTTATTTACTCACTAATTATACCTGATTCGATATAAAGTGATTTAATTTGTTTCAACTCCGTCATATAGAATCACCCTATATATATATAAAGCATACACCCTAGTGGCTACATTATATTGATTTTCTAAAAGCTATTTATAAAGATATGAACCTCTTAAGCTCCCCCCTATACATAACCCCGTTAAATATAACAGGACGTTAATGTGATTAATAACTGTTTGCTCTCTCTCCCCCATACAACATTAGTCCGTATACAATTTAAAAATTGAAAAAATAAAGTGAAAAAGTTAAAAGCGAAACATTATTTTTTTTGAAATGTATTTTGCCCGGCCGAAATTCATTTAAATATGTCGTTCTCATCTATACGGGCCTGATTTGATTAACTTATGCAAAACGCAATGAAAAATATTTATTTTTCCATTTTGTATAAATTTCAATTTTTTTAACCGGTGATGGGGAGGGGGTATTTTTTTTCTGTAAACAACAATAGAAAAACAGCACATCAATTTTAAATTTCACGAGTATTTTTCGACAAAACAGATACAAACGCATTTATAACACTTCATTGTTTTAATATTATGCAATTGCGTCATTAAAATGCATCGGGGGGAAATGAATATTTAAAATAGATAGATGGGCTTTTCCACTATTTTTATTAATATGTATTAACATTGTTATTGTTTATTTTTAAAGTTTATAAATTTATGTGAAAATGTTTCTTTGAACTTGAAAAATTGCGCACATTTAACCAATAATTAATCTGCAAAAAAACAATTTCAAGTAACATTTTTGGCGCCCAACAGAATACCTTAAAATGTTAAAAAAGGGTACCTATCTGAAATAAAATTTAAATTCAAGGAACAAAATTCTGAAAGTGAATTAATTCGCAAAGTTTGAAAAATCCCGTTAACTCTATTAAAATACTTGCATAATTTAATTGGATCTAAGAGCCATTTTAATATTTTTAGTATACACTTAACAAACAAATTTGCTAGTAACTAATATTCCTAGTAAAGGTTTTGGATCTTAATAAGTAGATTATTTGGAAAGTAAGAAAAAAGTTCTTTAATCTTTTGGAATAATTGCAATGTTTGCTATTGAACTGCCTGGAAAAAGACAAAAATTTAAATTTCTCTTCCAGGCAGTTGAATAACAAACAAAATGTACAATTTCTAGTTGACTTCCATTGCCTAAAATAAGTTAAATTAAGTGAAGGTTCAGTTAAGTTAATTGGCTTAAAATATTGCCTTAATTTTGTTTTAATTCAAGGCAGTTGAAGAATTTAAGCAAAAAACTTGAATGGTTTTGAAAGAAAAACATGAAAATGAGAATTTTTTTAAATGCATCAACTGCCTGGAAAAAAAGTCGAAATTTTTGTCTATCTGGAAAGAAAAATTATTTTTTGTTTTATTCAAGGCAGTTGAGGTTTTTTTTTAATTCTTTAACTGCCTAGACAAAGACAACTGCAGCCAAGACTGCCTAGAATAAATTGTAATTTTTCTGTTTTTTTCTTCAAGGATATTCAATTTTTTTCTCAAATTCTTTAACTATAGAGAAAAACAACTGCAACAAAGATTGCCTGGAAAAATTTTTCATTTTTCTTTCTTTTTCAAGGCAATTTAAGTTTTTTTAAGGTTTTTCAACAGCCTAGACAAAGACAAATGCAGTCAAGACTGCCTGGAATAAATTCTAATTTCTCTGTTTTTTTTCAAGGCAATTTAAGTTTGTTTTTTAAGTTTTTCAATTGCCCAGACAAAGACAGCTGCAGTCAAGAGTGTTTGGAAAAAATCGTAATTTTTCCGTTTTTTTTTTCAAGAATTTTTAATTTTTTTCTCAAATTCTTTAACTATTGAGAAAAACAACTGCAACAAACATTGCCTGAAAAAATTTGTAATTTTTCTTTCTTTTTCAAGGCAATTTAAGGTTTTTTTAAGGTTTTTCAACAGCCTAGACAAAGATAACTGCAGCCAAGAGAGCCTGGAATAAATCGTAATTTTTCTGTTTTTTTAAGGCAATTTAATTTTTTTTTAATTATTTAACTGACTAGACAAGGACAAATGCTGTTAAGACTGCCTGGAACAAATCTTAATTTATTTGTTTTTTTTTCAAGGCAATTTAAGTTTGTTTTTTAAATTGTTCAACTGCCTAGACAAAGACATTTGCAGTCAAGAGTGCCTGGAAAAATGTCAATATTTTATTCAAGACAATTTAAGTTTTTTTTCTTAAATTCTTCAACTGTCTAAACAAAGACAACTGCAACAAAGACTGCCTGAAAAAATCGTGATTTTTCTGTTTTTTTTCAAGGATATTCAATTTTTTACTTAAATTCTTTAACTGTGGAGAAAAACAACCGCAACAAAGAATGCCTGGAAAAATTTGTGGTTTTTCTTTTTTTTTTTCAAAACAATTTAAGCTTTTTTAAAATACTTTAACAATTTAGACAAAGATAACTGCAATAAAGACTGCCTGAAAAAATCGTGATTTTTCTGTTTTTTTTTCAAGGATATTCAATTTTTTACTTAAATTCTTTAACTGTGGAGAAAAACAACCGCAACAAAGAATGCCTGGAAAAATTTGTGGTTTTTCTTTTTTTTTTTCAAAACAATTTAAGCTTTTTTAAAATACTTTAACAATTTAGACAAAGATAACTGCAACAAAGACTGCCTGGAAGAAACCATAATTTTTCTGTTAAATTCAAGATAATTTTTTTAAATTCAACTGCCTGCATAAAGACTGCCTGAATTTTTTTTTTAAATTTTTCTGTTATTTTTAAGGCAATTTAAGTTTGTTTTTAAATTATTCAACTGCCTAGACAAAGACAACTGCAACCAAGAGTGCCTGAAATAAATCGTAATTTTTCCTTTTTGTTTCAAGGATATTCAATTTTTTTTTCAAGATCTTTAACTATTTATAGACTGTTTATAAGACCACAAATGCCTGGACAAAAACAAAAATTAATTTTTTTCCAGATAGTTTTTCTTACAGTTCTCTTCGTTGAAGAATTTAAAAAAAGAACCATGAACTGCCTTAAAAAAAAACATAAAAGTGAAACTATTTTAAAAATACTTCAACTACCTTAAAAAAAATAAAAATTAATAATTTTTCCAGGCAGTCTTTGTTGCATTTATCTTTTTTAAGAATTTCTTGAGAAAAACACAGAAATGAGGATTTTTGTTTCAGGAAGTTCGACTTTGTTCCAATTACTCCAACTGCCCGGAAAAACATAAAAATTATGATTTTTTCCAGACAGTCTTTGTTGCAGTTACCTTTTTTGAATAATATAAAAATGAAACATGAACTGCTCTAAGAAAAATACAAAAATGAAGATTTTTATAAGTTCGACTTTTGTCCAAATACTTCAATTCCTTTGAAAAAAAAACACAAAAAAGATGATTTTATTGCAAGAAGCTCAACGGCTTTTTTCAAATACCTTAACTGCCTGGAAAAGAAAAGCAAAGAAAAATTACCATTTTTCTTCCAGGCAGTTGAATCCTGGATAAAAAATACAATTTTCACAAGAAATGCCTGAAAAGGAATCTTTATGATTATATTTGTGCATGCAGTCGAAAAATCTCAAAAAACATAATTTCATGAAATTTGAGTATGAAAGAGATGAATATTAATTTTATGCATTTTTTCTTGTCACTTCATTTTACTTCTCTCTTAGACCCTCAAAATAAATTATTTACTTAAAATTATTGATATTAAATTTGAACCTTATGAACTCTTTTACCAGTTTTTAAATGTTAGCCATAGTGTTAAAATAATAGATCTTTGTATGCTAAGTAAAAACTATTAAACACTTTAAATGTAAAAATAAAAAAATTTAAAATAATTAAAACTAGAGAGTCACAGAGCGATGAGGTCTTCTTAGCACGTCGCACTCACTATATGCTTGATATCTTCATTATTTTAAACTTAAGCAAAATTTAGAAGAAATTTACCTTGAAGATAATTTTCTACTGATTACACCTGTAATATAATTAAAATTCGAATTTTTGGGTCCGATTTAGGTCAACAAGGCGCCATTCGGGCAACATTTTAGTACCAGTAAAAAAATCACAAAGGAAAACACGGCGGGACAGTAAAAATTAAAACGTTAATAAATAAATAAATTATAAGAGGAAAAGCACACATAATTAAAATTCATGGGGACATAAATATAAATAAATGGATTAAACTGGCACACAAAGTAGACGTAATTAAAAGTATAATGAATATTAATGCCGCTGGCTCGTCTCTACAAAAGAACACGGGGCGAAAATCTCTGGGTTTATAAACCTTTTTGCAATTTATAGTTCTCGAGTATGACTGCGTATATTTAATGGGATGATGATGCCAGCCGGGGCTTTTTTTCTTTTTTTTTTTTGAATCCCATTCAACGTTTTTCCCCCCTCAGGTCTAAATAGGTGCTGGGATAATTTCGGTCTTAAAACCTCCTTTATATGTTTATTTTTTCAGCGTTTATTATAATGAAACATAGGCACTTTTTCACGGGAATCTGATGAGCTTTGGACTCATTAAAACATGTAAAAACACCTAAAGAGGACGTTTAGAACTGATTATATAGCAATTAAAAGTTACTTAATTCTCTATGGAAATTATTGGTGTTGGTGCTCAATACGACCTTAAAAAAAATCCTACTTAAAAAGAACTTTGATGGAACGTTGTCGGGCTCGCCCAGGAACATCATCATTACGGTTTAAACGCGTTAAAAGTTTCCAAAATCGTTTTTATCCAGTTTTAATTTCTCCCCTCGTCCAGGAGAATTCCTGGAAGTTCCCCAAAGAGGTTTAACTTTAATCTTAAGTTAAGTAAATCGAAAATTAATCCCTTAATACCTGGCCGAGGAGGCGGCTTTGAAGCTAGAGAAAGTTTTCATAATAATGGGAATTTGTTCGGCTTTAAATCGGTTTATACTGTGAGGGAAGAGGCTATAAAAAGATTTTTTTTCGGTTAATTAATGTTTGAAGAAAAAAAATTATTCCGATACCGGGAATCGAACCCGAGCCTCCTGGGTGAAAGCCAGGTATCCTAGCCACTAGACCATATCGGATTTATGTTGGGTACGTGCCAAGTATATTGCCGATGTTTTTGTTTTTATTGTTGAGTGTGTCTCTGGAATAAAAAACAAAAATGATGATTTTGTCCAGGCACTTTTTTTTCCAGACAAAGTTAATTGAACAGGAGGTGGTAATTAAATTTTATTCAATCCAGTGTGAAATTCTACCAAGTAAACCGAAAGTGATTAAAATCTATATAATTGGGATAAAAATGATATTTTCTTACGAATTGATTATATAACTGGATGTTCTTGCTTAATAAAAATTAGAAAAAAAAAGTTATTCCGATACCGGGAATCGAACCCGAGCCTCCTGGGTGAAAGCCAGGTATCCTAGCCACTAGACCATATCGGATTTATGTTGGGAAGGTGCCAAGCATCACATTGTATTTTTGTCTTTGAGTAAAGAGAATAATTGTAGTTGAGTAAAGAGAATTCTACAAAAAGTGCCTGTAAAAAAACATTTATTTCCATCTTTCTACAAACAGTGGGAGAATTTAAAAAAAACTGCCATGAAAGAAGCATAAAAATAAGGATTTGTTTGACAGGAAATTAATTTTTTTTAAATTGTTTAAGTGCTTGGACTAAAGACAAAAACTACAGTTTTTTTTCCAGGCACTTGAATCCTGAATAAAAAATACAATTTTTGTAAAAACAATTTTTGAAAAAAAATGTTTGTTCTCGTCTTTGTCCAGACAGTTGAAGAATTCGAAAAAAAATCATGAACTCTCTTGAAAAAAGCGAAAATAAAGATTTTATTCCAAGCAGTCCAATTTTCTTTGCCTGGATATAGACAAAAACTTATTCTGACGTCTGAACTAAACTCTTCAGTCTTCAGACTTTTCTTTCAGGTAGTTCAATAGCAAATGCAAATGTGCAATTAAAGAAGAAGGGAAAGAACGTTTGGCTCAACTGCCTGTGAGAAATCAGTCATTTCTTCCAGGCAATTGATGTCCTTGAGGAAGAAAAAGAAGAAGAAGAAGAAGAAAAAACTTTGGGCTCAACTGTCTATAAGAAATCAATAATTTTCTTCTAGGTATTTGATGTGATATGTGCTTAGAGAAGATTAAGGAGAAGAAGAAATGAAGAAACGTTTGAACGAGCCGCCTTTAAAAAATCAATAATTTCTTCCAGGCATTTGACGTTCTTGAAAAAGAAGAAGAAGAAGACGAAGAAGAAGAAGAAGAAGAAGAAAAAGAAGAAGAAGAAGAGGAAGAAGAAGAGGCGACATTTGGTACTCAACTTCCTGTAAGCAATTAATAATTTCTTTCAGAAATTTGACTTCTTTAAAAAGAAGAAGAAAAGGGAGAAGAGATGAAATGTTGGATTCAACTGGTTGTAATCAAATCAAGATTTTCTTCCAGGCAATTAATGTCTTTAAGCAAGAAAAAAAAAAGAAAAAGAAGAAGAAGAAGAAGAAAAAACTTTAGGGCTCAACTGTCTATAAAAAGTCAATAATTTTCTTCCATGTATTTGATGTGCTGAATCAACAAGAAGGAAAAGAAGAAATGATGAAACGTTTGATTCAACTGCCTATAAAAAATCAATAATTTTTTAGAAGCATTTGACGTTCTTGAAGAAGCAGAAGAAGAAGAAGAAGAAGAGGCGACATTTGGTACTCAACTGCCTGTAAGCAATTAATAATTTCTCTCAGAAATTTGACTTTTTTAAAAATAAGAAGAAAAGGGAAAAGAGATGAAACGTTGGATTCAACTGTTTGTAAGAAATCAATAATTTCTTCCAGGCATTTGACGTTCTTAAAGAAGAAGAAGAAGAAGAAGAAACTTCAGGGCTCAACTGTCTATAAGAAATCAATAATTTTCTTCCAGTTATTTGATGTGCTATGTGCTTGGAGAAGAAGAAAAAGAAATGAAGAAATGTTTGACTGAGCCGCCTTTAAAAAATCAATAATATCTGCTGAATTTAATGTGCTGAATCAACAAGAAGGAAAAGAAGAAATGATGATACGTTTGATTCAACTATCTATAAGAACATCAATAATTTCTTACAAGCATTTGACGTTCTTGAAGAAGAAGAAGAGTTGAGATTTGGTACTCAACTGCCTGTAAGCAATTAATAATTTCTCTCAGAAATTTGACTTCATTAACAAGAAGAAGAAAAGAAAGAAAAGATGAAACGTTGGATTTAACTGGTTGTAAGAAATCAAGATTTTCTTCCAGGCATTTGACATTTTTAAGAAAAAAGAAGAGACGACATTTGGTACTCAACTGCCTGTAAGTAATTAATGATTTCTTCCAAGCATTTGATGTGTTGGAAATAGAAGAAGAAGAAAAAATGAAGAAACGTTTGGCTTAAGTGTCTATAAAAAGTCAATATTTTTTATTACAAGCATTGGATGACCTTGAGGAAGAAGAAGAAAAAATTTTAGGCTTAATTTCCTGTAAGCAATTAATAATTTTTTTCCAGACATTTGAATTCTATAAAAGAAAGAAGAAGAAGAAAAGGGAGAAGAGGAATAAAAAAAACGCTTGACTCAACTGTTTGTAAGAAATCAATAATTTCTTCCAGGCATTTGACATTCTTTAAGAAGAGGAAGAGACGATATTTGGTACTCAATTGCCTGTAAGCAATTAATGATTTTTCTCAGATATTTGACTTGATCAAAAAGAAGAAGAACAGAGAGAAGAGATGAAATGTTGGATTCAACTGGTTGTAAGAAATCAAGATTTTCTTCCTGGCATTTGACGTTCTTGAAGAAAAAGAAGAAGAAAAGGTGACATTTGGTACTCAACTGCATGTAATCAATTAATAATTTCTCTCAGAAATTTGAATTCTTTAAAAAGAAAAAGGAAAGGGATAAGAGATGAAATATTGGATTCAAGTGTTTGTATAAAATCAATAATTTCGTTCAGGCATTTGACGAAATAAATTAAATGATTGTTCACTTTAATTGCCTAAAAAAATTGTCTTAATTTTATTTTAATTTGAGGTAATTTTTAAGGTAGTTGAACTAAAGATTTATTTTGTTATTTGTAACTTAACTGCCTGGAAAAAAATCTGCATTCCAGGCTTTTTCAGGCAGTTGATTTTTTCTTTCATCTTCTTCAGCCGAAAATTCAGCTATCTGGAAAAAGGCCAAAAATTAAGAATTTTCTTCCAGGCAGTTGAGTAATAAATAACAAAATAGTTATTCACTTCTAGGGTTTCAAAAAAACTGCCTTCATTTTGTTTTACTTCCAGGCAGTTTAAGAAATTTAAAAAAAAAAAATTGCCGGGGAAAATGAAGATTTTTCTTCCACGGAATTGAATAGCAAAATACCTAGAAAATTGATTTGAATTCCAATTTTCCGATACCGGTTATCCCGGCCACAAAATATTCTAAAACACACGAAACCATACATGACACAAGCACCAACTATACATCTCACTGGCCCTGAAAAATCATTTAATAATCATCCATAAATCAACGGCGGAAACTAAAAAATCCACTTAAGAACCCATCAAGCTATTATTGTTATTAAAGCAAAACTAATTCCGCGTCCGAGATTTTTATTATTAATATTATTTCGAGAGCGGAACCGTTATTATGGTCTTTTAATAGTTGTCTTAGTCAGAACAGCTGCTGCTAGAGTCTACTAATAATTAAGTCATTAATTTAGTATTTATTGGCTTAAGTGAACTTCGAAATGGAAAACTAGGTAAGAGTGTCAAATAATTTACAATATTTTCATAGAAAGCTTCTTGGAAGAAGTTTTCAGACATCATAGAGAGGACACATTCCTGACATACTTCCTAAGTGTCAGGCCTTTGTGCCTTTGTAACTTCGTTGTCAAATTAAACTGCAGCTGATTAGATGCAGTTTTTAATACAGAACTCAATATCCAGAGAACAGAACTGTTTAACTGTCTGTAAGTAAAGCAAAATGATGGCAATATTTATCGCCCTGATCGAATGCCTTAGAAAAATCTGTATAGATTGAGTCAACTACATATAAATAGATAGTATTCAGGACTCTTGGATGCTATCTATTTATATGTAAATGAATCAATTGTAATGGAATGGTCCAGTTAAGTAGTCTGTATAATTTTTTACAAGGTTTTAGGAAACTGCAGTATGTAATTACAATTGCCAGTCACCGCGAATTAAAACAAAAGTAAAGGAATATTAAATATACGACAAATCTTTATTTTGCTCGTTGGTCCAAGTACTTGACCCCTTTTGAATTCCTTTGATTGCCTAAGAATAAAATAGAACTAAGGCAGTTAAACGAAGAAATTACTATTCAAAAAATCTTCATTTTTGCCTTTTTTTCCAGGCAGTTGATTTTTTTTATAATTTATTTAACTGTCTTGAAGTACGACAAAATTAAGGCAAGTTTTTAGGTAGTTGAACTAATGTATGTAATTTTTTACAAACCACGAGATAAAGAAGAAGAGATGCGCGAGAGAGACTTACACATGCCACAAACACAGACAAAGCCCCACATAAGAGAGACAGAGACATGCATGAGAGAGAGTGTCAGGGATTTACACGAGACAAAGAAAGAGACAGACAGAGCTAGACTACTCAATTGCCTGGAAAAAATTGTCATGTTTATGCCTGATGTTTTTTCCAGGCAATTAATTCTTTTGTCATTTTCTGTAACTGCTTGGAAGTAAACCAATATTAAAGCAGTTGAACTGGACATTTACTTTGTCATTTGCTACTTAACTACTTGAAAGGGTAATCTTCATTTTGAGTAATTATTTTTTTTCAATATCTGGACTTAAACAAAATTAAGGCAGTTGTTTGAAGAAGTTGAACGAAAAGATTATTTGGTTTTTTGCTACTTAACTGCCTGAATATAAAATAAAATTAGGACAATTTTTCAGGCAATTACTAGGCAGATGTACATACATCCTTAGTTTTCTTCCAGGCAATTGTAGTTAAAAAAAGTGAACTAATTTGTTTTTATTTGCTATTCAACTGTCTAAATAAAAATCTTCATTCTTATATTTTTTCCAGGCAGTTCGATTTTTTTTTAACTACCTGAATGTAAAATAAAACTTAAGGCAAGTTTTTGAGGCAGTTGAACCGGAAATTTAATTTATCATTTTATACTCAACTGCCTGGAAGAAAAACCCTAATTTCTGTTTTTTTTTAAATATCTTTAACTACCAGGAATTAACACAAATTTAAGGCAATCTTTTGAGGCAGTTGAACTGGAAATTTGCTTTGTTTTCTGCTACTCAACTGCTTGGAAGAAAGTCAGTCGGATGTTCTTTCCTTATTTTTTAACTACCTGAAAGTAAAATAAAATTAGGGCAATTTTTTGATGCAGTTGAACCGGAAATTTACTTTGTCATTTTATACTCAACTGCCTGGAAGAAAAACCTTAATTTTTCTTTTTTTTTTTCAATATCTTTAACTGCCAGAAATTAACACAAACTTAAGGCAATTTTTTGAGGCAGTTGAACTTGAAATTTACTTTGTTTTCTGCTACTCAACTGCTTAGAAGAAAGTCAGTCGGATATTCTTTCCTTATTTTTTAACTACCTGAAAGTAAAATAAAATTAAGGCAATTTTTTGATACAGTTAAACCGGTAATTTACTTTGCCATTGTATACTCAACTGCCTGGAAGAAAAACCCTAATTTTTGTCTTTTTTTTTAATATCTTTAACTGCCAGGAATTAACACAAATTTAAGGCAATTTTTTGAGGCCGTTTAACTGGAAATTTGCTTTGTTTTCTGCTATCAACTGCTTAGAAGAAAGTCAGTCGGATGTTCTTTCTTTATTTTTTAACTACCTGAAAGTAAAATAAAATTAGGGCAATTTTTTGATACAGTTGAACCGGAAATTTACTTTGTTATTTGCTACTTAACTGCCTGAAAGAAAAACCCTCATTTCTGTTTTTTTTTTCAATATCTTTAACTGCCAGGAATTAACACAAATTTAAGGCAATTTTTTGAGGCAGTAGAACTGGAAATTTGCTTTGTTTTCTGCTACTCAACTGCTTGGAAGAAAAGCCTTTATTTTCGTCTTTTATTCAGGCAGTTGATTTTTTTTTAATTTCTTCAATTGCCTCGGAGAAAATACAAAAGTGCGGCATTTTTTATAAAAACGTAATTTTTTTTTCATGAATTTCTTGTTCTATGGTCCAGGACGTTGAAGTTTTTTTTTCTCAATTTATTTTAATTGCATCGGACAAGACAAAAATGATTTTTTTATCCAGTTTAATCCTGGATAAATAGTACCAGTTTTCCAGGCAGTTAAAGTATTGTTTTTTTTTAAATTCTTCTGGAAAAAGTGAACATTTTTGTCCAGGAAATTGCATAAAAATTGGGCTTTCTATCCACCACTCAACTGCATAGACCTTGAAGCAGAAGCAGAACAACCTGCATAGATGCGTTGAAGTTTTTTTTTCTCAATTTATTTTAATTGCATAAAACAAGACAAAAATGATTCTTATTTTCCAGCTTAATCCTAGATAAATAGTACCAGTTTTTCCAGGCAGTTAAAGAATTGTTTTTTTTTAATTCTTCTGGAAAAAGTGAACATTTTTGTCCAGGAAGTTGCATGAAAATTCTGCTTTCTATCCACGACTCAACTGCCTTGACCAAAAAATTTAATTTAAATATTTTCCAGGTAGCTGAAGTTCTTTTGAAATATTCCTAAAAGTAAAATCAAATAGAGAAATGCCCAAGGGAATTACCGTTTTTCGGCTCTTAAGTAGCAACAAATACCGCCATATTTCCGCCACAAGTTATTGCCTAAATTTAGGAAAATTGGTTTTACTTCTATGCCATTTAACTAACAGAAGGTTGTTTAACAGTTTAGTGCAATTTTTATTAAATTTGAACAATTCTTGCCGAAGTTATGGACGTTTTTGTAGTAAAGGTACAAAATAATCAAAAAATCGTTACCATCATATTTGACGGCCTATAAAAAGTTCTACAATTAAATCATCAACTTGAATTAATTTTTTTATGAAAGGCGAAGTATTCTTAACGGTTTGATAAACCTTTGACTAAATTTGAACAATTTTTGCGAAAGTTATGGATGTTTTTGTACTAAAGGTCCAAAATAATCAAAAAATCGTTACCATCATACTTGACGGTCTGTAAAAAGTTCTACAGTTAAACCATCAACTTAAAATTAATTTTTTGATGAAAGATGAAGTATTATTAACGGTTTAATAAACCTTTGACTAAATTTGAACCATATTTTCCGAAGGTATGGACGTTTTTTGTAATAAAGGTCCAAAGTAATGGAGAAATCCTTACCTTCATATTTGACGACCTGCAGAAAGTTCTACAGTTAAACGATTTACTTGAAATATATTTTTTAATAAATGGTGAAGTATTTGTAACGGTCTGGTAAAACTTTGACTAAATTTGAGCAGTTTTTGCGGAAGTTATGAAGGTTTTGTACTAAAGGTCCAAAATAATCGAAAAATCGTTGACATCATATTTGACGACCTCTAAAAAGTTTTACCGTTAAACCATCAACTTGAAATTATTTTTTTAATAAAAGGTGAAGTGTTCTTAACGGTTTGATAAAACCCTGACTAAATTTGAACAATTTTTGCCGAAGTTATGGACGTTTTTGTACTTGCATTCATATAAAAACTTGAAAAACAAATTTGACTTTTCTCTAACGTTAAATTAACGTAAAAGATTTTCCCTTTTTTAACCTTCACATCTCTTCACGTATTTTCAACGCACCTCAAACACGCCAAGCACGTTATAACCCGCGAAAGATTTTAATTACAAAGATGTAACTATTCATTATTTAGTTATTTCAAAGTTTTAATTAAAACGTCATGTTAACAGTAATAAGTTGTCGTGACTCACATACACCCATTATTATTATTATTACCATCATGTTGCACGGGGTATTTTTCTTGGGGCGTTTTTCTCATATTCTGCCTAACATTTCCGTTTGTTTTTGCGATGTTTATAATAGGGTTAATTAACTTTATAAGAAAGTTATGACTGGAGGTAGACAGATCAACTATTGGCTGAATTTTCCAAAAAAAAAACCTAATAAATATACGAAACTTTGCTGTCTAATCCAGCACGATTTAGAGTTGCAAAGCGAGTTACCTACATTACCTAAACTTTATTAAATAACCCAACTTAGATGAAACTGCAGTTCCAAGTTTATATAGAAGTTTAAGCTTTAAGGAGTATGGGACTCTCGGAAATTCGGGTAATAGGTTTTCTCTTAAAAACGACGAAGTTACCACTTATTTGCGTTTAGTGTTAATTAATAACTGGTTGTGAAAACTTGTAAAAGTAACCGGGTGAATGGACCATTGATTGGCTCTTTTGTCAAGTTGATTTGGTAAAAATGTGATGAGTAATGGACCCCGTGAAAGCCATTATTAATTATTGCCATATTGTAAGGCAGTTTCAGGTTCATTTAATTCGTAAAATGGACGTAATTGAATTATAGGTATCGCGCTAGAGACGTTGGTGGTCTTATTTCTTAGGGAAAAAAGCCTTACTTTTGTTTTATTTCCAGGCACTGTCATGGCAAAAATGTATCCACCTGTGCTTGGACTTTGCTTCGAAAAAAATTAAAATTAAGATTTTTTATCTTAAATCGTGGATAAAGGAAGCAATTAAGTTAAGAACACTTCGCCATTTATTAAAAAATTTAATGTTTTAACTACAGAACTATTTACAGGTTGTCAAAGATGATGGTAACGATTTTTCTATGTTTCTGGACTTTCACTCCAAAAATGTTCATATCTTTGGAAAATAATGTTTAAATTTAGCCAAAGTGTCACCAAACCATCAAGAACATTTTATCTTTTATTAAGAAGTATATTACAAGTTAATGGATTAACTGCAAAACTTTTTATAGGCCGTCAAAGGTGATGGTAACGACTTTTCCATTTTTTTAAACCTTCGGTACAAAAAGGTTAATTACTTTGGCAAAAATTGTTCAAATTTAGTTAAAATTTCACCAAACCGTTAAGAACACTTCTTTTTTTATTAGGAAGTATACTACAAGTTAATGGTTTAACTGCAAAACTTTTTATAGGCCGACAAAGATGATGGTAACGACCTTTCCATTTTTTTGAACCTTTAGTGCAAAAACGTTTATAACTTTGGCAAAATTTGTTCAAATTTAGTTAAAATTTCAACAAACCGTTAAGAACACTTCACTTTTTATTAAGAAGTATATTACAAGTTAATGGTTTAACTGCAAAACTTTTTACAGAGCGTCAAAAATTATCGTAACGATTTTTCGATTATTTTGGACCTTTAGTACAAAAACGTCCATAAATTCAGAAAATACTGTTCAAATTTAGACAAAGTTTCACCAAACCATTAAGAACACCTCATCTTTTATTAAAAAATATATTTCAAGTAAATCATTTAACTGCAGAACTTTTTGCAGGCCGTCAAATATGAAGGTAAGGATTTCTCCATTATTTTGGACCTTTATTACAAAAAACGTCCATACCTTCGAAAAATATGGTTCAAATTTAATTAAAGTTTTATCAAACCGTTAAGAATACTTCACCTTTCATTTAAAAAATATTTTCAAGTTGATGGTTTAACTGTAAAACTTTTTACAGGCCGTCAAATATGATGGTAACGATTTTTCGATTATTTTGTACCTTTAGTAAAAAAACGTCCATAACTTCCGCAAAAATTGTTCAAATTTAGTCAAACTTTTACCAAACTGTTAAAAATACTTCCCCATTTATAAAAAAAGATATTTCAAGTAAATCGTTTAACTGCCAAACTTTTTGCAGGCCGTCAAATATGATGATAACGATTTCTCCATTATTTTGGAACTTTATTACAAAAAACGTACATACCTTCGGAAAATATGGTTCAAATTTAGTCAAATTTTCACTAAACCATTAAGAATACCTATTTTTTATTAAAAATTATGTCTTAAGTTAATGGTTTAACTGAAAAATTTTTTATATTCCGTCAAAGATGACGGTAACGACTTTTTAATTTTTTTGAACTTTCAGTACAAAAACATTCATAACTTTAAAAATTAAAGAACTTCCAAAAAGAAAATCAGCTGCCTGGAAAAAACCATGACCCTAAGCAGCGAAATTTGAAAAATGATGAAATTGGAAAAGGTTTAATTTTTTGTCTTTTTTCAGTTTTTAAGTTTGAAAGAAAAATCAACTGCCTGGAAAAAAAATAAAAAAATTTGTAAAAGTGTCATTGTTCTTGTATGCATTATTTTTATACAAATTTTGTTATTTGTTAATGACTCAACTGCCTAAATTCTGTAATTTAAGTTTATCCCGTGCAGTTGCAAAAATTTAAGAAAAAAACACCTTCACTGTCTGGAAGAAAAAGGAAAGACAGGGTATTTTCTCAGGCAGTTAAATACAATAAATATACCATCTTAGGACATTACAAAAATTGTCTTAATTTTATTTTACATCAGACAGTTAAAAAAATTGAAAAAAAATCAACTCCCTGTAAACAGACTAAAATAAAGATTTTTCTCTAGGCAGTTAAACGGCAAATTAAAAAGATTAGAATTTTTACTCGTCTTTTTTAACTGTGTTTGCCTGGAAGTAATAAATTGTTTGTATTACTTCCAGGCAGTATAAAACTGTAAATAAAAATCTCTTACTCTCTGGAAAAAGGATAAAAAACATATTTTTCAGGTAGTTAAAGAAAAAAAAATTAAATATAAAAAATTAGGAATTAATTTACTAATAAAAATTATAAATAAAAAAATTAAAGAAACTGTCTGTTTAAGTTCCAAGAGAAGTGCCTAATTCTACATTTTTAATTAATAATAATAATAATAAAAATCTTTATTAAGCAAAAATCTGCTATATAAAAATAAAATACATAGTACGGCATTTTATATAATATTATAAAGCAATAAACTAAAATTAAAAACCAAAAAATAAGGATAATATTACAATAATAGTGCTGGTATGATGTATGACTATTGTTGGCAAATAAACATGTTTAAGAGTATGCATTTACATATAAGTGGGAATATAAAAAAAGGTAAGAAAAACAAACGTATATAATGTAAAAATAAAATCAAATAAATAAAATTTTAAAATATA
This sequence comes from Anthonomus grandis grandis, assembly GCF_022605725.1. Lineage (NCBI taxonomy): Eukaryota > Metazoa > Arthropoda > Insecta > Coleoptera > Curculionidae > Anthonomus > Anthonomus grandis. The sequence continues at coordinate 16,591,353 of NC_065562.1, forward strand.
AAATGAGTTAAAATTAACTGTCATGGCAAAAATGTATCCGTTTGGAATGTTCTTAAAAAAAATTATATTAAGTTTTTTGGTCTAGTCAGGTGAATTCTGGATAAAAAACATAATTTTTATACAACTTTGTAATAAGAAAATTTTCGTTTTTTATTCTGGAAAAGGGTAAAAATTAAGATTTTCTTCCGGGCAGTTGTGTAAAGATATTATTATTTGTTAAAGACTTAAGTGCCTGGAAGAAAAATCTTTAGTCATGTCTTGTTTAAAAAAAAATCAACTGTCAAAAAATACGTTAATAAACTGTCTGGAAAAAAGGGAAAAAACTATAAAAAATTTTCAAGCAATTAAATTAGAAATGGTGCTTGAAGAATTAAAAAAAAATGAACTGCCTGGAAAAGAGAGAAAAAAATAAGAAATTTTTCCAAGCAGTTGAATTCAAAGGAAATTACTTCTTTAAGATGTAACAAAAAATCCCTTAATTTTGTTTTACTTTCACGATGTTAAAAAAATTTGAAAAAAAAAACTGCCTGGAAGGAAATTGTAATTTTTATCCTTTTCCAGGCAGTTAAATAAGGAAAATTAATTTTTAAAATTGAAAATTCTGAAAAAGGTCGCAACTATTTGGAAAACAGAGAAAAACAAGAAATTATTCCCGGCAGTCGAATTTAAAAAAAACATTTTTTCAAGCGATTAAATTAAAAATAAATAAAAAAAAATGTAAGGTGCTTTGAAGAGTTAAAAAAAAACATTTACTGTCTTTTTTTCAAGCAGTTGAATTCAAAATAATTCAAAGAAAATTACTTCATTTTGTTTTACTTTTACGTTGTTAAAGAAATTAAAAAAAAACTGCCTGGAAGAAAATTGTAATTTTCATCTTTTCCAGTCAGTTATATTAAAAGAAAATGAAGGAAAATTAATTTTTAAATTTGAAAATTTTGAAAAAAGAATGGCTGGCTTCTAAAGGTTTTTTATTGTTTTGTGTAAGTTTTTAGTTTTGTTTAAGTAATATTTTTATTTTAGGCCTATTGATGCTCTAACTAGAGCGAAACACGTGTAGCCCGTTTTATTACATGTTGTGAGACCGTGACTTTGTGTTTTTCTTTGTTTTTCGTCAATTTTGTATGTCGGTCTCTTAGAGAATAATGGATGAGATTTTTGGTTCTGAAAATAGGTTACAACTATTTGGAAAACAGAGAAAAACAAGAATTAAAAAAAATATATATTTTTAAGGCTTTTGCAAAAAAATACCTCAATGTTGTTTTACTTTAAAACTATTAATAAAAAAAACTTTAACTGCCTGGACCAACAATTTAATTTTTGTCCTTTATCAGATAGGTAAAAAATTCAACTTCCTGAAAAAAAGACAAAAAGATCAACAATTTTTCCAGGCAGTTGAATCTCGCTGAGGTACCATATACATAATTACCATAGAATTCGGTTATTTTTTCATATGGGCAAAACCTTTAAAAAAATCAAGAAAAATTCTTAAAAATCAAAGATTCTAAGGAATAATAGCTGAGACATCCCGTAGATCATTGCTATATATATTGTTTTTACAACAATCCTTGGAAAAAATTGTTTTTCTTCACTTAGGAAAGATCCTTGGCAAAAGAATCCAGGAAATCAAAAGATTTAGTAAAATTAATTACAAATCCAGGAAACTTTTTGAAAAGAAAATTTTCGTTTTTTATCCTGAAAAGGGTAAAAATTAAGATTTTCTTCCAGGCAGTTGTGTAAAGATATTATTATTTGTCAAGGACTCAAGTGCCTAGAAGGAAGATCTTTAGTCATGTCTTGTTTTAAAACAAAAAATTCAACGGTCAAAAAATACTTTAAACTGTCTGGAAAAAAGGGAAAAAAATATAAAATTTTTTCAAGCAATTAAATTGAAAATAAAAAAAAGTAAGGTGCTTGAAGAATTAAAAAAAAATCAACTGTCTGGAAAAAAGAGAAAAAACCAGAAATGTTTCCAATTCAAAGAAAATTACTTTTTTAGGGTGTAACAGAAAATCCCTTAATCTTGATTTACTTTCATGTTGTTAAAGAAATTTGGAAAAAAAAACTGCCTGGAAGAAAATTGTAATTTTTATCCTTTTCCAGGCAGTTAAATAAGAAAAATTAAGGAAAATTAATCATTAGACTTGCAAATTCTGAAAAAAGATCGAAGCTATTTGGAAAACAGAGAAAAACAAGAAATTATTCCAGGCAGTCGAATTTAAAAAAAATTATAATAATGTATTTATTTAGCTTGAGCTAATACATAATATATAATACATATTTAAAAAAAAATTACTTAAAACTTAGATAAAATTTAAGCCTAAAATAAAAAAGCCAAGAATTGAAAATATATTGTATAAGCTTTTGCAAGAAAATACCTCAATGTTGTTGGTCTAGACAGGTGAGTCCTGGATAAACAACATAATTTTTATGCAACTTTTTGGAAAGAAAATTTTCGTTTTTTATTTTGGACTAGGATAAAAAACGCCTTTTAGCCTGGAAATGGTCTTCCAGGCAGTTGTGTAAAGATATTATTATTTGTCAAGGACCCAAGTGCCTAGAAGTAAGATCTTTAGTCACGTCTTGTTCCATATTGCAGAAATTTAAGAAAAAAATAAAAATAAAAAATACTTAAGACTATCTAAAAAAAAAAGAAAAAAAATTCAAACAATTAAATTAAAAAAAAAATTAAAAATGTTAGGTGCTTTGAAGAATTAAAAAAAAACTGCCTGGAAAAAAATTGTAATTTTTATCCTTTTCCAGGCAGTTAAATAAAGAAAATTTACTTTTAAACTTGGAAATTCCAAAAAAAGGTCGCAACTATTTGGAAAACAGAGGAAAACAAGAAATTATTCCAGGCAGTCGAATTTAAAAAAAATATGTATTTTTAAGGCTTTTGCAAAAAAATACCTCAATGTTGTTTTACTTTAAAACAATTAAAAAAAAAACTTCCTGGACCAAAAATTTAATTTTTGTCATTTTCCAGGTATAGGTAAAAAATTCAACTGCGTGAAAAAAAGACAAAAAGATCAACAATTTTTCCAGGCAGTTGAATTAAAAAAAACCAAAGAAGGTTGAGGTACCATAGACATAAATTCCGTAGAATTCACTTATTTCTTCCTATTGGCAAAACCTTTGAAAAAATCAAGAATTTCAAGAAATAATAGCTAAGACGTATGATACATAAAATTGTTTTTACAAGAACCCTTGGAAAAAATTGTTTTTCTTTACTTAGGAAAAAATCCTTGGTAAATCCAAATAGTCCAGAAAATCAATCATAAAAAAATTAAAATTTTCTTAGAACTTCTGGAAAAGATTCTGGAAAATTAATTACAAACCCAGGGATCCTTAGCTGAGACAACTTAGATGAGTAATCAATTTTTTTTGCGAAAAACTCTGATAAATTTTAAGGGAAATCGTTAAAAAATCATCTATAATTCTTCTGAAAAACTCTTGGAATAAATCGTACTTTTAGATATATTAGAATATCAGGAATTACCGTTATTATTACACTTATTAAATACCACCAAAATTTAAATAAAATACGCCAGAGACGTATTTAAAAAAATTAAGTTAATGATGCGTTTTTCAAAGCTGGAACGTCGGATTTTAATCATGAAAAAAATTATAAAAAACAGCTCGATTTTATTCTACGTTTGAGCAATTGAATTTTTTTTTGTAATTCTAATTGTATTATATATATTTTTCATTATCTAACTTTCACTTCTCTCTATTATTCCACTGTTCCTCCCTCAGGTCTCTGGCACTCATAACTTTCTTGATTTCTTCTTAGTGCAAGTTTTCTACAATATTTCTCGTTTTCTGCTATTTGTGATCGTCTTTTCCAGACCAAGTTACGTGTATTTAATTGGATGTTAAATGGCTGTGCTCCTATGGGGACATATTTCGTCTATGTATTTTGGTTAAAAAGGTACATAGGTCTTAAACAATGTAGATGATGCACAGCAACTTTGGCATTTATTTACTGGGAACTTCTCTGACAAGTTATTACCGATTTTTATTCTGAACTATCGTCTATATATGTAGATTTTTGAGAGCTTTTATAATAGAGTGATTAGGATTGCTTTCCTGGAAAACTTTCCTTAACTTCCTGACTTATCAGAGGCTTTCTGGAGATCTATGTACTTGTTCTTCCTGTGCTTAAAATCCTGACGGTTCTTTTCTGTTCGTATATTCCTGTTTATTTAAATATCGAATAATTCTTTCATACCGATATACCTCTGTAGTTTAAACATTCTAGTGTATTCTCTTTCTTATGAACGAACCATATATAAACCTCTTTTTATTCTATATGGTAGAGGTATTTAGGTATTGCTTAATGCGCTAAATGAATTGTCGAAACCTTTGATTAGTTGATTTGGTCATAGTGGAAAAAGACAAAAGACAAGTCTTATCTACAATTTGAAGAATATGCCTAAAAACATCAACTGCGTGAAAAAAGACAAAAAAGAATATTCTCCTTCCAGGCGGTTTATATAATGAAGTAAACGCTTATAAATAATTCCTATAATAAATAAATACTTTCCGAAACATCAGTAATAACTACTACAAACATCACGTTAAGTAAACGTTAATTATAATTTTTTTTTTACCTGAAAGCATTACTCAAGCCGCTTATCGGCCAAGAAAATTTGTTTATTCATGAAAAACCATTTATAATTATTTATTATTAGAACGTTGAGTAATGCATTATAAAACGAAAAAAAAAAACCGGTATATTTTCAGTATATCGTTAAGTAGGTGATAGCGAGAACCTGTTCGGCCTAAGTGTGTTAGGAGAAGTAGTTGGCACAGGCGTGTTGAAGAATGTGATTTTCACTATAATTGCCATATACGGGGTGTCCCAAATTAGCATTTTAGAAATTTCAGAAAAAAACCCTGTACTAATGCTTTTTATTTTTTTTTTCAGGTAAGCTGATAGTGCGGCCCTTATATAACTAACTGAGGATCCAAGGAGGTAATTTAATAATTACACGTTTAAAAGTAAATCGTAGATACCGGGAGGCAGTTAATTAAACAGAAAAAAAGGCGGCAGTTAAAATATTTGCCATTTAAAACGCTTTAAGTGGACATATGGGAGTTTATTCTCCCATTGTGTGAGAAACCTTTGTAGATCTGCCACTTGTTCCCCATTACGGTTGTAGTATTTAAACCGGAGTTTACGGTTGAGAACGTAACAGGTGCTCCTAGTTATTTGGTTAAAACTGAGAGAGGTTTTTTCATTAAAAAATCACGTTAAACCCATAAAATCATTACGACACCAATAAGAGAAATAAATAAATAAAACACGAATTTCTCAATAATTATTATTATTATTCTTACGGCCTTTATTAGCTCCGAAAGTGATCATTCATTTTATGTACCACTTTCAGGCCCGTTAAAGTTATTTTTAAGGTGTGGCTTTAACACCGAAACTTAATGTTGTTTTCTTTATAATTAATGGTTTCCTTTGTTCGGTACGTTTCGTGCTGTTTCTCTAATCGATGTCGTTATTTGAAAATTGATTTAGGCGAAAAATTAACAGATTTCTACTTTACCTTGACATCTGACACATCAAGATCCATCTGTCAAAGTTGTCAACTATCAATTCAATTTAATAACATCTCTCTTGAAATGTATATCAGCTAGTAAGGTATGACATCTGTCAAAGTCATATGTCATCCTATAACGTCAAGTGTGCATCACTGGTTATAAACTGTATGTTAATCATCATCAATAATTTAAATTGACAGATGTCAGTTACCATATTTGACATTTCATACGATAAAAATTACATTGAGAGTACTGACGTTTTGAGTGTGAAATAAGACAGCTTAGCTCTTGAATCAATTACATGTCATAATAATATTTCATGTGTCATAATTATTTCTAATTCATGAATATAGATGTCAGCACCGGTTAACATACATAAACTGTACGTTTCATTTAAATAAATTGACAGATGTCATATGTCAGTTATTTCTTACTTGACATTTCAAGTGATAATTATGACAGTGCTGACATGACGTTTGTCATAGTTGACTTTGACTTGTTAAAATTTAATGTATTTAAATTATCGGAATATTATCAATTCTACTTGGGATAAGGAATCGTGACAATCATTTTATTGATTACGAGTATAACATACATTGTAGCTACTGTGATACTTAGTTAATCAATTCTAGGTTAGTAAAGGCTTACTTGTATCATAACAATTATATTATTAATGATTTGTCCTTACTGTGATAATTATTTAATCAATTCCAGGCCGATATTCGCTGCTGTATTACAAGTAAGAGACAAAGAATCAATTTTCGGCTAATTCTTTATGATTACAAGTCTATAGTCTATTATGGCCTCGTAAAGGCTTACTTGATATATAATATTGATTTTATTGATTATGACTTGTGATGATTATTTAATCAATTCCAGGTGTATAAGGATTTTTGCTTCACTATAGCTTAGACCCAAAAAGTTGATTTTTGGCCAAGGATTTTAAATATTCGTTTTATTAATCAATATCAAAGCTGGTGAAGGCTCGTCAACAATTTTATGATTTTATTCGATTGACTAATTACTTGCTATTAGTATGATATCCATTTAATCAATTCCTTGCCAATAAGTTTATGTTTCGATAGATCTAGGACTCCAAAAATTGATTTTTAGCTAATAATCACTAAAATAATTATTTAATCATATTTAGGCTAATAGGTGCTCAGATTCAGAATCATAACAATAATTTTATTGATTACTGTTTTATAATCCTTTGTAACTAATAGTCTTATATAATCACTATAGTATTTATTAAATCAATTCTAGGTAAGTGGATCATTATCCAAAATCACAAAAATTATTTTCTTGGTTACGATTTTATTAAGATTTTCAATTATTGTAATAGTGATTTAATCAATTCCTGGCCCATAAAATTTTCTATTTTATTCTACCTAACTCAGACTGAAAAAATTCATTTATGGCTAATAATCCTTTAAATTACTCTAATATGTATTTAATCAATTCTAGGCTAGAAAATCACTATAGTATTTATTAAATAAATTCTAGGTAAGTACATCCTTACCCAAAATCACAAAAAATATTTTATTGATTGTAATTTCATGATGATTCGTAATAATTGTGATATTTATTTAATCTATTTTATGCCTATAAGGCTTCTGTATCAATATATTTAACACTCAAATAATTGATTTTTAGCTAATGACTTTTGTCATTTTATATATTGTTTAATCAATTTTTGGCTGGCAAATGCCTTTATGAATCACGAGAATTATTTTATTGATGGCGACTTTATAATCATTTTAATTACTGTAATAATAATTTAATCAATTCCTTGCCTATGAGGCTTCTATGTCAAAATAATTGACTCCAAAAAAGCTGATTTTTTGCTAAAGATCACTACTGGAATTATTTAATCAATTCTAGGCACATAAATATTTATATGAATCAGAGCATTTATTTTATTGATTGCGATTTTTTGATAATTTATAGATACGGTGATAATTATTTAATCAATTCCTGGCCTATAAAATCTTCTATTTTAACATCACTAACGCCCAAAAAAAATGATTTTCGGTAAATGATTGTATATAATTACCACAATAATTTTTAATCAATTCTAGGCTGAATAGTGCTTATTAAAATTATAACAATAATTTTATTGATTGCTGTTTTATAATCCTTTGTGACTACTATAATATCTATTTATTCAATTCTAAGATGGCAAGTAGTTATCAAAATCATAACAGTCATTTTATTGATTTCGATGTTATGATTATTTGCATATATTGTGATAATTATTTAATCAAATCCTGGCCCATAAAATTTCTTATTTTAAGATACCTAACTAAGACTGAAAAAAATTATTTGTGGCTAATAATCTTTTATAATCACTATAGTATTTATTAAATCAATTCTAGGTAAGTGGATCATTATCCAAAATCATAATATATATTTTATTGGCTACGATTTTATCATTATTTTCAATTATTGTGATAATTATTTAATCAATTCCTGGTCCATAAAATTTCCTATTTTAAGATACCTAACTAAGAGTTAAAAAATTCACATGTGGCTAATAATCCTTTAAATTACTATAATATTTATTTATTCAATTCCAGGTTAGAACATCCTTATCCAAAATCACAAAAATTATTTTATTGATTGTAATTTTATGGCCATTCGTAATATTTGTGATAGATATTTAATCTATTACTTACCTATAAGGCTTGTAAATCAATATATTTAACACCCAAATAATTTATTGATTTCGCCTTTATAATCATTTTAATTACTGTGATAATACTTTAATCAATTCCTTGCCTATTCTGTGTCAAAATAATTAACTTCCAAAAACTGACTTTTTGCTAATGATCACTACTGGAATTAGTTAATCAATTTTATGCACGTAAATGTTTATACGAATCAGAGCATTTATTTTATTGATTGTGATTTTTTGATAATTTATATATACGGTGATAATAATTTAATCAATTCCTGGCCTATAAAAGCTTCTATTTTAACATCACTAACGCCCAAAAAAAACGATTTTCGGCTAGTGATTCTATATTAATCCTTTATAATCACTATAGTATTTATTAAATCAATTCTAGGTAAGTAGATCCTTATCCAAAATCACAAAAATTATTTTACTGGTTACGATTTTATCATGATTTTTCAATTATTGTAATAATGATTTAATCAATTCCTGGCCTATAAAATTTCCTGTTTTAATATACCTAACTAAGGCTGAAAAAATTAATTTTTGGGTAATAATCTTTTATAATCACTATAGTATTTATTAAATCAAATCAAGGTAAGTAGATCCTTATCCAAAATCACAATACTTATTTTATTGGCTACGATTTTATCATTATTTTCAATTATTGTGATAAATATTTAATCAATTCCTGGTCCATAAAATTTCTTATTTTAAGATACCTAACTAAAAGTGAAAAAAATTCATATGTGGCTTATAATCCTTTAAATTACTATAAAATTTATTTAATCAATTCTAGGCTAGAAAATCCTTATCCAAAATTACAAAAATCATTTTATTGATTGTAATTTTATGACAGTTCGTAATATTCGTGATAAATATTTAATCTATTTCTTACCTACAAGGCTTGCGTATCAACACCTAAATAATTTATTGATTGCGACTTTATCATTTTAATTACTGTGATAATACTTTAAATCAATTCCTTGTCTTTAAGGCTTCTGTGTCAAAATAATTAACTTCCAAAAACTGACTTTTTGCTAATGATCACTACTGGAATTATTTAATCAATTCTTGGCACATAATTATTTATATGAATCAGCTCTATTATTTTATTGATTGTGATTTTTTGCAATTATTGTGATTATTGTTTATTCAATTTTTGGCTGGCAAATGTCTTCATGAATCACGAGAATTATTTTATTGATGGCGACTTTATAATCTATAATTCCTTGCCTAAAAGGCTTCCGTGTTAAAATAATTAACTTCCAAAAACTGACTTTTTGCTAATGATCATAACTGGAATTATTTAATCAATTCTTGACACATAAATATTTATATGAATCAGAGCAATTATTTTATTGATTGCGATTTTTTGATAATTTATAGATACGGTGACAATTATTTAATCAATTCCTGGCCTATAAAAGCTTCTATTTTAACATCAATAATGCCCAAAAAAAGATTTTCGGCTAATGATTCTATATATTTACCACAATAATTTTTAATCAATTCTAGGCTGGTTAGTGCTTATTAAAATCATAACAATAATTCTTTTAATTGCCGTTTTATAATCCATTGTAACTACTATAATATTTATTTATTCAATTCTAGGATGGCAAGTAGTTATCAAAATCATAACAGTGATTTTATTGATTTCGATGTTATGATCATTTGAATATATTGTAATAATTATTTAATCAATTCCTGGCCTATAAAAGTTTCTATTTTAACATAACTAATGCCCAAAAAAAATTGATTTCCGGTAAATGATTCTATATAATTACTACAATATTTTTTAATCAATTCTAGGCTGGTAAGTGCTTATTAAAATTATAACAGTAATTTTATTGATGTAGATGTTATGATCATTTACAATTATTGTGATAATTATTTAATCAATTCCTGGTCCATAAAATTTTCTGTTTTAATATACCTAACTAAGACTGAAAAAATTAATTTGTGGCTAATAATCCTTTAAATTACTATAGTATTTATTTCATCAATTCCAAGTGAGTAATCCTCATCCAAAGTTACAAATATTATTTTATTGGATGCGATTTTTTGCAATTATTGTGATAATTATTTAATCAATTCCTGGCCCATCAAATTATGATTATTAAGTGATAATTATTTAACCCATTTCATGCCTATAAGGCTTCTGTATCAATATATTTAACGCCTTAGCAATTGATTTTTAGCTGATGATTTTTTATCACTATAAAACTGTTTAATCAATTTTGCCTGGCAAATGCATTTATGAATCACGAGAATTATTTTATTGATTGTGACTTTATAATCAATTTAATTACTGTGATAATAATTTAATCAATTCCTTGCCTATAATGCTTCTGTGTCAAAATAATTAACTTCCAAAAAAGCTGATTTTTTGCTTATGATCACTACTGGAATTATTCAATCAATTCTTGGCACATAAATATTCATATGACTCAGAGCAATTATTTTATTGACTGCGATTTTTTGATAAATTATAGATACGGTGATAATTATTTAATCAATTCCTAGCCTATAAAAGCTGCTATTTTAACATAACTAATACCTAAAAAAAATGATTTTCGACTAATGATTCTATATAATTAATACAATATTTTTTTAATCAATTCTAGGCTGGTTAGTGCTTATTAAAATCATAACAATAATTCTTTTAATTGCCGTTTTATAATCCATTGTAACTACTATAATATTTATTTATTCAATTCTAGGATGGCAAGTAGTTATCAAAATCATAACAGTGATTTTATTGATTTCGATGTTATGATCATTTGAATATATTGTGATCATTATTTAATCAATTCCTGGCCCATAAATTTTCTGTTTAATTATACCTTAGAATTTAAATTAGAATCAGCGCATTTATTTTATTGATTGTGATTTTTTGATAATTTATAGTTACGGTGATAATTATTTAATCAATTCCTAGCCTATAAAAGCTTCATTTTTACTATAATTAACTCCCAAAAAAATGATTTTCGGCTAATGATTCTATATAATTACTACAATATTTTTTTAATCAATTCTAGGCTGGTAATGGCTTATTAAAATCATAACAATAATTTTGTTAATTGCTGTTTTATAATCCTTTGTAACTACTATAATATTTATTTATTCAATTCTAGGATGGCAAGTAGTTATCAAAATCATAACAGTGATTTTATTGATTTATGATTATTTGCATAGATTGTGATAATTATTTAATCAATTCCCGGCCCATAAAATTTCCTATTTTAAGATACCTAACTAAGACTGAAAAAAATTATTTGTGGCTAATAATCTTTTATAATCACTATAGTATTTATTAAATCAATTCTAGGTAAGTGGATCATTTTTCAAAATCATAATATATATTTTATTGGCTACGATTTTATCATTATTTTCAATTATTGTGATAATTATTTAATCAATTCCTGGTCCATAAAATTTCTTATTTTAAGATACCTAACTAAGAGTTAAAAAATTCATATGTGGCTAATAATCCTTTAAATTACTATAATATTTATTTATTCAATTCCAGGTTAGAACATCCTTATCCAAAATCACAAAAATTATTTTATTGATTGTAATTTTATGGTCATTCGTAATATTTGTGATAAATATTTAATTTATTACTTACCTATAAGGCTTGTAAATCAATATATTTAACACCCAAATAATTTATTGATTTTGCCTTTATAATCATTTTAATTACTGTGATAATACTTTAATCAATTCCTTGCCTATTCTGTGTCAAAATAATTAACTTCCAAAAACTGACTTTTTGCTAATGATCACTACTGAAATTAGTTAATCAATTGTATGCACGTAAATGTTTATACGAATCAGAGCATTTATTTTATTGATTGTGATTTTTTGATAATTTATATATACGGTGATAATAATTTAATCAATTCCTGGCCTATAAAAGCTTCTATTTTAACATCACTAACGCCCAAAAAAAACGATTTTCGGCTAGTGATTCTATATTAATCCTTTATAATCACTATAGTATTTATTAAATCAATTCTAGGTAAGTAGATCCTTATCCAAAATCACAAAAATTATTTTATTGGTTACGATTTTATCATGATTTTCAATTATTGTAATAATGATTTAATCAATTCCTGGCCTATAAAATTTCCTGTTTTAATATACCTAACTAAGGCTGAAAAAATTAATTTTTGGGTAATAATCTTTTATAATCACTATAGTATTTATTAAATCAAATCAAGGTAAGTAGATCCTTATCCAAAATCACAATACTTATTTTATTGGCTACGATTTTATCATTATTTTCAATTATTGTGATAAATATTTAATCAATTCCTGGTCCATAAAATTTCTTATTTTAAGATACCTAACTAAAAGTGAAAAAAATTCATATGTGGCTTATAATCCTTTAAATTACTATAAAATTTATTTAATCAATTCTAGGCTAGAAAATCCTTATCCAAAATTACAAGAATCATTTTATTGATTGTAATTTTATGACAGTTCGTAATATTCGTGATAAATATTTAATCTATTTCTTACCTACAAGGCTTGTGTATCAACACCCAAATAATTTATTGATTGCGACTTTATCATTTTAATTACTGTGATAATACTTTAAATCAATTCCTTGTCTTTAAGGCTTCTGTGTCAAAATAATTAACTTCCAAAAACTGACTTTTTGCTAATGATCACTACTGGAATTATTTAATCAATTCTTGGCACATAATTATTTATATGAATCAGCTCTATTATTTTATTGATTGTGATTTCTTGCAATTATTGTGATAATTATTTAATCAATTCCTGGTCCATTAAATTATTGTTTATTCAATTTTTGGCTGGCAAATGTCTTCATGAATCACGAGAATTATTTTATTGATGGCGACTTTATAATCTATAATTCCTTGCCTATAAGGCTTCCGTGTTAAAATAATTAACTTCCAAAAACTGACTTTTTGCTAATGATCATAACTGGAATTATTTAATCAATTCTTGGCACATAAATATTTATATGAATCAGAGCAATTATTTTATTGATTGCGATGTTTTGATAATTTATAGATACGGTGACAATTATTTAATCAATTCCTGGCCTATAAAAGCTTCTATTTTAACATCAATAATGCCCAAAATAAATTATTTTCAGCTAATGATTCTATATCCACTACAATATTTGTTTAATCAATTCTAGGCTGGTAAGTGCCTAGAATTTTATTGATTGCGTTGATGATTCTTTATAATCAGTATGATACCAAATAAATAGTCAATCCCAGGCTTATAAATACCTATGTAAATCACAATATTAATTTTATTAATTGCAATTCTATTAAAATTTGTAATTATTTATTCAATTCCTTTCCCCAATAGTTTTTGCATCAACTTAATTGATGCCCAAAAAATAAATTTTTCAGGTATGACGGTATAATCAATTCTGAGACAGTAAACACTTAACTATATCTATAACAATTATTTTATTGATTACAAGCCTAAGTTAACTATTTAATTAATTCCATGCCAATCAAGGCTTTTCTTAATATTTTACTGTTAAACTTATTATTTTAGGTCGGATAGTTTTTGAGAAATAACAATTTCTTGGATGCCTGGACGAGAAATTTAAATTTTTTGCACCGGGAATCAATAAAGTTCAATATATTGAAATGTTTAATTTCAATCACTAACCTAATCAAAACCATAACAATTATTTTTTATTGATTATTAAGTTTAGCATGAATATTTCATCAATTCCATACCGATCAAGGATTCTGTGTCAGCATATTTAACACCCAAAAAGAGTTTGATTTATTGATAATCATTATGATCATTTTTAAATCAGTACTGGGCCTGGACATCTTAATATCTTAATCATAACAATTTTATTGATTGTGAGTTTATGATGATTTGTAGTTCCTGTAATAATTATTTAATCAATTATAGACAGAAAAAAAGCATCTCAATCATATCGATGATTTCATTAAATCCAAGTAAATATTTATTTAATCAATTTCAAGTCAAGAAGGCTCTGGGTTTAATTAAATCACGGGCAAATGAAGGGAGTGATATTTTAAAATCATGATAATTTATTCAATTCCAGGATGCGAAGTAATAATTTCATTGATTTTGAATTGATGTACCTTGTTCCTGCAATCAATTTCCTAGATTTAGTTGAACTATAAACCGTATTTAATTTATTCCTCCTGAATTATTTTTGTTTAATTAATTTGATAATTGAGCTTAGTTTTTGCATCAGAGTAATATTATCTGAATCAAATAATATTTCAGATTGATGGACTTATAAAATCATTGTAATAATTAGCCGAATCACAAAAATCATTGACTGATTTTCCTTAAATCAATCTCACAATAAAATATCATAATCAATTCTAGTGCGTCACAATTTTCACGACAAATTTGTGATGACTGTTTCAATGTGTTAAACAAGGAAAACTCCACACATGCCAATTTCCGGCAACGATCACCGTCAAACGATATCAATTTCGCGATATTTTTATCAAATTAAGGGACAAATTACCGACATTATACCGGGGCGTTCGATTTATTCTCGTTTCGAGAATATCCCGGCAATTTGAACGTCCAATATACCCGGACAACCTAAAATTAAGGTAATTTTTTTTTCGTTCTTAGCGGCCAAGGGCGTCATTTAAATTCCGTCGGCTATTGTGAGTCCGCGAATGCCCATTAGAAATAATCATAGTGGTTAACGGAAAAAAGCTCCGTGGACCCCTGGGGTTCATTGGAACATTTATTGCGTGGAAATTGCCGGGTTATTTTTTTTTTTTAAGTGTATTTAAACTCACCGTATAATTGATCGGAAGATCAATTTTATACTACAATTTTTCTCGCTCCGATGCACTACACTGACAAAATTACGAGATGGCATAATATTTCTTGTAGTTGGGAGCGCAGTTTCCCCATCGAATTCAGATAAAGCATGAATAATGGAGGCAGTCAATACAATTATCTAAAGCCTTTAAACAGAGAGAGAGAGAGGGTTCTTCTTAGGGAGCGATTCTTTAAGACCCTCTACGGCCTATTATTCATTTGTTGGAGGGTGGATTCTCGTGCAATTATATTGGGAAAAAAATAAATGAATGTCTTTGAGGTTTTTCTTTTAAATAAATCACTATTTACTACCATTTAATAATAAATGTCCAGGAATCAACGAAATAATTTTTATGATCCAAGGAAGTCAAATATTGATATTGATTGCGAAGTTGACAGTTTTTATTACATAAGAGTTGAAGTCAACATTTTTCTCCCTCTTTTCCTCAAAGAACAATTTGATAAAAATCACTTGATAAGGTGGAGCTGCTTGACATGAAAAGATGAATTTATCCAAAATCAAGACTTGATCGGTTGTGAATTAATTCAATTATCAATATAGTGATTTAAAAACTTATTTATCTGGCTTCAGTGAAATAATTGATAACCCTCCTTCTGTCTATAATTGAATAAATAATTATCACATTGAAAAAATCCTTTCTCCTAATAATTGTAAAGAGTTGTGCGTCCTTAATATAAACATAAAGGGTCTTATCTTTATTCAATTAAGTACTGGAATTGATTTAATATTTATTATGCGGAATATGAAGATTCATAGACACATAATCCATAATTACATATTATTTAAATTTTCTTCTTAAACTTATCAAATAAAAAGAAAATAATCACGTTCATTGTATCATATATCTAAAAATAGTGATTATTAGAGAGATCATAAATTTTCATCAATCAAGTATCAATTATTTATCAATATCAATTATTTTTTTATATTTAGAAAAGGGTTTGCTGGCCAGAATTGATTATAGTGAGTGAATTTTTTTAGACACTCATTTTTCTTTCCCTTGTCCATAAAGACCAAATAAATTTAACCAGATTCAAATAATTGATTGGTAAGGTGAATTAATTAATCACCAATTCAAATTTAATGAGATTATTGTCAAATTTAATAGATTAAAATGATGGAATCAATCTTATGATTCCCAAATGTAATTATTATAGTGATTGTAATGGGCCAACCACTGGGAAGCAATTAATCAATCTGTGAGTCAGATATGCCTTGATTATTTTGCTCATTGACTTGATATTAATAAAACCTTTTTTATGATTAAATCAATCACTAACTTATTAGAATTGATTCAATATTTTTTATTACGAAGAATCTTTGAAACAAGATCATTCAAATAGTTTTGTAAAAAAATGGGAATAAATTAAATAATTAGCATGTTCGTTGTCCAGAATCCAAAAAATTACAATTAATTGTGATTTAGATATGCCTCTTTAAAAGAAAGTGTCATTGACCAGGAATCAATTATATAGATGCTAATACAGAAGCCCTAACCTGCCTGGAATTGATTCAATAATAACTACAATAAAAAAGTCGAAATCAATTATTTTGATTCTTATTAGGCTTTTCTAACCGAGAATTAATTGCATACTCACTATATTGATTAGTGAGAAAAATTAATTTTTTAATTGTTAAATATTCTGATCGAGAAACCGTTTTTTGCCTGGAATTTAATAAATAGTTATTACACAAATTAAAATCTATTAATAAAATTAAATATTCATTAATAATAAAGAATCTCTCATCGGCCAAAAATTGATTGAATAATTAGCAAATAATCAATAAAATTATTGATTTAATTCAGACACTCGTACGGGTAATGACAGCTATTTTATCATTCTTTCAAAGTATAGAAATCGTTCGCTGTCACCTTTCATAACTATCAAATGCCAAATGTGTCAGCAATGTCAACGTCGTAAATAAAATCAGTCAACTTAAACCGGTGATGACTTGTTAAGCAAAAAAATGTAACCACATTGAAATATTCAATTGATAGGGTTCACTTGATTTGAATTAATCATCATTTATTCAAAATCAATGAAATGATTACGACAATAAAACTTGAAATTGATACAATTGTCATGCAACTTAGAATATCGTTAAATTGACTAAACACAGAACCGTATTATTTTAAAATATGTCGTTTTTTTAGTATAGAATCAATTAAATTTAGGATGAGCCCCCGAATAAATAAAAAATTATTAAATTTAATAACTAGGAATGATTTAATTATTTTTATGATATACAAAATTTAATTATTAAGGCCCATCTACTGGGAATTAATAATAAATCAGTCTGTGAATCAGGTTGATTATATTGGATGATTAAATTGATTCGACGCACTCATTTAGTAGAATAAGAATTGATTAAATATTCTTTATCGTGAAGAATCATTCATGTAATGATTTTGGAAAAATTACAGTATATTTTAAAATTTATCAGGTAAGCCTAATCAATTTTTGAATTTATATTTTTATTCATGTGATTGTAAGTAAATTGGATAATAATTATCTTTGTTGTCCAGAATCCAAAAAAAATCATGATTCAAATAAGCCTTTTTTAAAAAAACATTATTGATTAATTGACATTGATTAAATAATTATCATTCAAGTATATCAGTCAAAAATTATATGCCTGGAATTGATTCAAAATTAACTACAATAAAAAAAACTTACCCTAATTAATTGCCCTGATTCTGATTAGGTTTTACTAACCTAGAATTGAGTGCATACTTATTATATTGATTAAAACAAAACCCTTGAGCATTAGTTATTCTGATACAGAAACCGTGATTGTCCTGGTATTTAATAAATAATTATTATAGACAATTTTGTTACGATTCAGATAAAATATATATTGAGTACAGATAATTTTTTATCGGCCAGCAATTGATTAAATAATTCACTGCTATGTCAGCTTTCATAGTTGTCAAGCGTCAAATGTGTCAGCAGCGTCAACGTACTAATTAAGATTGGTCAATTTAAATCAATTAAATAAAAGTAATTATTAGGTTCATAAAATGAGCTACAAATGACGAATTTGCAATTTAAATAGTAGACAGTGGGTACTTTTTTCAACTTGAATATCGTCTGCACTTCTTTGTCTTTTAATTAAAACATAATAACTTACCCTTTGTGGGCATACAAACTTCTGTTAAAGGGATGTTCTGTTGACCCTTAGCAGCATGTTACACCCAATCATCCCCTAGCATTGTTTTCCTACAAAAGGAAAACAATTCATATGTTGCCGCCCTACTTAACGTCAATCATATGACAAAAGAGGAAAAAATTAGGTTGTCCAACCCTTAAGGGAATAGTTTTCATGTTTTACCGGGGGGGGGGGGGGGGTGGGATAGAGAGGGCAGGAATCGTTTTGTAAGAGAATAAAACAAAAATTGGGAAAATTCGTCACATTATGGTAATTCGAATCCGCTCGAAAACAATATCCAATTTGCTCCGGTTAGTTGGCAATAAGGGGTTTACGTGTGTGTGTATGTATGTGTATAAGAAAACCTTTTGTTTTTCGGTTTTGGGAGACGTAATAAACTTCAGCAAATTAACGTTGTGGAAAACGTCTCCGGTTACGGACGGGGGGCGTATTGGGTTTCCTTACGGATTAATGGCTGGCTGCCACTCGGCTGCTTTACGCTCACTTACGGTTTGTTTTGGAGAAGTTAATTTTACTTTACCGAGACGAGAGGTGTTTAGGGCACGTGGGAGCGAGAGAGCACGCTTAGAACTGATACCTATACTTCATTTTCTACATTTATAACCTTTAATATTGGCTGGAAGTTTAGCCCTTGCAGCCTTTTTACCCTATAGTGCATCGAATGTTTACTTTTTGTGTTTCTACCGCATGTAGGCTCTGTATCATATGCTGGATCACTTTTGAATTGCATTTTTTTCAAGCAGTTATGCCCTTTACAAATGAGGAACATCATTTTATAGCGATCGTCAATGATTCGTGACTCTCAGAGAGAGAATCAGGCCAAAAAGTGGGTCAAATGTCCAGTTAACAGGTTCTACCCCATTTAATTTCTGATTCATATTCTGTATAGTCTGATACTGTTATTTTTCTTATATTGAGGTATCAAAGATTTTTCTCCAAATTCCAGGCATTTGAATGTGAATTTATTTATTTATCATATACATTTATACTGGTACATAGTGTCACTATTTACAATATTATGATAGACGATCGTCAATAAATATGAACAAATATAAGCATTGTTTTCTTAGAAATTATTATAGAAATTAAACTTAATTTATTCTCTGAAGCAAGAATAGGCTAAGATCTTGTCTGTAGTTCCTATTTTTGTGTTAATTTATGTAATATAATATAATATGTAATAGAATCTTAAATAAAAATATAGTTGAATATTTTTTTAAAATAAAAAATAAAATAATTTAAATTATAAACAAATAAAGGCATTTTTCGCTCTTTTACTTTTAATATTATTTCTTTCATTTAATTTAGATATTTGCAATCTTATTATTATTTTAAATCTTTAAATTATTTCTAATTATCCATTCGACTATTTTCTTAATTCTGGCAAAGTGAAAGCCTATCAACATGATAACTATAAAATCAATTTTAGGTAAATAAAACCTGATCGAATTCAAAACAATTAATTGCGATTTTTTTTAATATAACAGCTATTGAATCAATTCCAGGTACATGGGGAATTCTATATTAGCAGTAAGGGTCGTGTAATTAATTCTTGATCCATGACTCTTTATGATAACCAAATAATCAATTCTCCTTCTAAGACCAGCTTCAACAGGACAAATTATAATTTTTTGGATTCTGAACAATGAACATGAAAATTATTTAGTCAATTCCAGGCCAACAAGGGTTTCTGTATTAATGCCGAAAAGGGGGTAAAAAGTCCATTTATTGGGTTTCAACCGCATCTCATGTTTCTAATATGCCTTGAATCATATTGAAATGTTACTTTTCGTACGTAGTTGAATTAAATAAAGACGTAAAGCATCAATTCATTGGGATCGTCAATGATTCCTATGTCTCAGATGGGTTTTAATGCCGAAAAGGGGGTAAAAAGTCCATTTATTGGGTTTCTACCGCATCTCACGTCTTTAATATGCCTTGAATTATCTTAAAATTTAACTTTTCTTACGTAATATTTTATTTATAAGACGCGAAGCATCAATTCATTGCGATCGTTAATGATTCCTGGTTCTCAGATCGGTTTTAATTCCAAAATGTGGGTCAAAAGTCGATTATTTAGGTTTATACTTCATCTCACGTCTCTAATGTGCCTCTAAGTGCCGAATAAAGAATTTATTAGGATTAAAAGTGGTGACTGACTGAGCTACGAAGCATTTAACACGTCGCTCAATTATACAACGCTTAAAATACTAAATACCTGAATGACTTGAATAACTTTTGTTATGGATTTAATTTTCTATTAGCACCCGATATTATATACAGAGTGTTTATCAAAATAAGATCCAAACGATTTTATTACGCGAAACCTTTTTACCGATTTTAATTAAAACTATATATTTATATCACAATTTGACCTGTTCATTATATTATAATTTATAGCGGAGTATTTATGCAATGAAATTAATGTTGTGGAATGAGCTATAGGCTAAAATTTATGGATCCGGGCAAAATCTCATTAAGAATGAAGTTGTTGGGTTTTGAGGGCGGCGAGGGTGGGGAGGAGGAGCGGTGCCCTGGCAGGACCTTATATTTATCGTGCCGGGGGCGGTTTCGATTTATTTTATATAAAATACTTTTTATTGCAGACATCCTGTACTAAAGGCTCTCAATTGATAGAATATTAAAATCTAAGCAAAATTCAACTATAAAGTATCTCTTTCGTGTTAAAAGTAATCGAGATATTTGAATATTTAGTAACTTCAATAACTTATTTATTATTGGGTTTGGGGTCAATGGGTATTATATCACTGTAGCTTAGAATACATATACCTATCGATTAGACATGTAATATACAAGGTGTTTCATAAAAAAGTACCGTTACGTTCATATATTAAGAACCTAAGTGTGAGTCGTTAATTATTTCTTAGTATTAAAAAAAGCTATTAAACGTAATTGAATTTAACTTAGAGGCAAGAAGTAGATTTTTTTTAAACACTTTGTATATTTTTTAATTTTTGGACTATTTATAAAAGCCCTAAAGTTTTAGAAAGGGGCGATCAAAAAGAAACATGATTTTTCGGCACACCCTATATTAAACATGCCTTATTTATATAAAATTAAATTTCAAACAAGAACTAGTAATAAGGTACTCTGCTAATAATTTAAAAAAATTAGATTTTTAAATATTTAAGACCCTATGCTTGGGTCAAGGTATTAAAAGCCTCAATAACTTTTGTAGTTTTAATTTAAGAGACATAGAGCATAATAGAGCTTTTAATTGGAATTCAAATGCGTATCGATTGAGCATATGATATACTGAGTTTCATCTTTTGCACTATTACCCTCTCTATCATAGTCAAACATACAAACGAGCAAATTTACTCTAGAGAAATTTACACATAAGAGCAGTGGTATTACATTTCACATACCTACTATTATTTTTAGAAAATGAATTTTCTTTACGACTCTATTAACGCAGCCACTCTCGACAACAACATCTCGAGCCAGATGTTGGCATTATACAATAATAATTTAGACTCAATTCATGTCAAGATGCAAATTCCTATATTAGGCCTTCCTGTTGTTTCGAGCTCTTAATGTAATCAGCATTATTATTATTATTCCACTGGTCTTATTTAATTGGACGAATTATTACTTGTCATTAAGTCAAGTGGGATTAATTTAGGATTAAGTTTTATTGTTTTTAATTTGCACTGTACATTATTAAAAAAAAAGGCGTGGATAATTCGATATTTACATTAGTCGGTAATTAAATTAGAAGAAAAAGTTACAAAATCAGTGGAAAAGATCTTATAATTAAAGTAAATATACATCGACAAGACACAAAGAGAAAGTTTCACGGTTTAGTTATTTATGCATTAGATATAAAATTATAACTGACAGGTTTACGTAACGGTTAAATGTAAAATCGTTGTATAATATGGATTTATTGTCTTCACAAGTCTAATTACGTTCTGGTAACGAGTTTTACGGAGTTGGTAATAAAAATCGGTCTATATAAGCTTTAGAGTTTTTCGATACTTTTTTTTTTAGGTTTATTTGCTATTGCAAGCATCGGAATTTATGCTCAAAATATTATTGCTAGTCATACACTTTCTAAGGCTGATGTTTTCAATGGAATATTTTGAATAAAAGTTTGACTTGTTTCGTATCAAATGTTTTAAATTATTAGAGAAAAATTAAGTCGAAGCAATCTACAAAATATTTCCCCATTTTGAGTTTATAAAAGAGAGTGAAATGATTTTTGTAAAAAAATCATTAAATTGATTCAACTATTGTATGTTTTCCTAAAAACCTATAGAATTAATAGAAAATAAAATTATAGACAAAAGTCATTCGTAATATTTTTCTCTAATATCAACAATAAATGAAATAATAATTATTTTAAGGCCTGAGTGACGTGTTAAATCTTCGGTCACTTTAAACATAAATAACTTCTTTATTTTTGATTTTAGAGCCATATGGTATTAAATAACTTTTACAGAGAATTTAAAAATCTACCGATTGGATATATAATATACAGGATGTAAGAAAAAGTGACTTGAAAAAAAATCCATTTTTTTACGATTATTAGTTCGAAATTCAGAAAAACATAGAAGGTGACTTTGAACCTTTATAGGGAAAAATATTTGATCCAGTATGAGAAAAATTAAATCACCAAATATGTCAATTAAAATGACGAAAAATATAAAACCAATTAATAATGATCAAAATACTATCAAGGATAACTTTCTGAGGGCATTTTTCTGACACACCTTGTACATAGCATGCATAACCAATAGGAAATAAAATTCTAAGCCAGTCATTTATAACAAATCTCTTAAAAATCAAAAATAAAAAATATATTTAACAATTTAAGTCCTTTTAAATGACCTGTCGCTCTTTTACACACATGTGGTCCCAGAAAGCAAACTCGAAATGCCCACCGGTGGGCACATCGCATCGCTTATTCAGGGACCGCGTGCTTACCCGTGAGCATGGATTACATTGATTCTGCCTATACCAAACGACGGTCTGGTCCCAGGATGAGCCAAAAAATATATTGGGTTGGGCAGTTTGGATAGTTTAGGTATTTAGTTTATAAGAATAGAAAAAAACAACATTTGAGTTAATATACCATATTATATTACCTTGAAACAGAAAAAATACTCTTAAAACTTAAAAATAAATTCTTATAAAAAAACAGTCGTTTTCTTATGTAACCAAAACTTAAAATACTATAAAAATGACTAACCTAAATATAATAAAACTTACTAAAACGACCTAACGTTTGACGAAATACACACTGCCACAAAGAAACTGCTGACACTAAAGTTTTAAGCCAAATGTTTTTGGAAGCAAGTAATACAAAGGGGAATATTACACGGTACACAAATTGTCTTGACCTTTTTCGCATTTTTTCGGGAGTACGTAGCATTGTGAGCCATTGACATGGTGCTGTAGCATTTAGTGCATCTCTTTCGAGTAACTCGTTTTTGGCCTTCCACTTCCTTCAACATGCAGCGTTGCGTTCTTGACGTGGAAGGACGAGAAACAGTATTTTAAGTTTTTCGTCGTTTTTAATGAGACCTGAAACTACCTCTTCTTTGAAAGTGGTGATGCTGATTTTTTTCTTGTTTATTTTATTGTAAAGATGTAACGCGTTTACTATTGTTGTAGCAGTAATGAGATGAGACACTAGGCGTTTGTACCATTTTGAAGTTCGCCTTAGAAAAAGCGCGTATGCTGACATTTGATCCGACAAGTTGATAAAGGCCTTGCCCTGATTATAGTCAACAATTACTTTCGGTTTAATAACTTCCTTTCCTTTCTTTGCTAAAGTAACGGTAGAATTATCGTGTTGGGTGCTTAGCATTATGACGTCTCTCTTATCCTTCCACTTCAGGACTACAGTTTTGTTATTATCTTGCCGAGCTACAATTCCACCTCGATTCAACTTTTCCTTTATTACTTCCTGAGGATAACCTTTGCGGTTTGCTCTAATTGTACCAACTAAATGCGTTTTTCGGTCAATCAGTCTTTTGGCTAATCATACACTCGTGTACCAGTTGTCAGTGTAAAGTGTGCGGCCACTGTCCAAAAGACCTTCCATCAATTCCATGACTACCTTTTCAGAAACTGCAAATTCACTTGATTTTTCTCTGCTGGTATATACTTTGAAATCCCAGGTGTATCCTCCAGATATACACAACTTGAAAAGCTTTATACCGTAGCGGTGTCGCTTATTGGGTATATATTGTCTGAAATAAATGCGTCCTCGAAACGGGACGTTACTTTCGTCGATACAAATGTCTTTTTCGGACATGTAGGAGGACTTAAATTTCTTTTGCAGCATGTCAAGAAAATCGGATATTTTGTAAAGTCGGTCATCAGAGGGTCTGCCTTCTCATTATCACTTACATGGAACATGCCCAAAATACCTTCAAATCTGTTTCTACTCATAATTGTGGGTATGCCATTTTGGTACAACGATTTGGTTGATCAATAATCCCGTAACTGAGGCATTGGAAGAAGGCCCATCCATAATATAATGCCAAAAAATTTTCGCATTTCCACGGGATTGGTATCCACCCATTTCGGCACCTTGGCCTTCCGGTTTGGATCTGCTATTGCCGCAGTAATTTGCTGTGAAGCAAACCTATTGGTTTCAGTCACAAATAGATTAATCATCTCATCGTCGATAAAATAGTTAAAGAATTCAGTTGGTTCTTTCCCTGAAAAGTCTGCACTAACAGCTGGAACAACACTAACATTCTGAAGGCTTTCACTGAAAGACAGTCGGTCTCCTTGAACGTGATCCCATTTTTGCTTAGTCGTTAAAGTCACTAGAGGTACGTTATCGTCTAGATCTTCGTCTTCGAATAATAATATGGCAGAATTATCTGAATTATTACCGGATAAATCATCAACGGATGATAGATCAACTTTCAACAGGAATAAAATCTTTATCTACGAGCGAATCCTCTGAAAATCCGGTAATTTCGTCTTCTATTACATCTCTTGACTCGTCGCCGGACAGATTCTCCAGCTCCTTTGCCAACTCCTGATCCGATAAATATTTCTTAGCCATATTTGCTTAACTTTGAAACAAAAAAACACATGAAAGCTAGTGTCCACGGGTGGGCATTCGGTCCCAAAATATAAAATAGCATTCTGGTAACACGTGCCCACCCGTGGGTCACCGCAAAAAAATTACAAAAACAGCCAAAAGTCGACAGAGTATTGATCCACAAACAACATAAATTGCAAAAAAATTACTATTAACAAAAAATATCCAGAATGAAAATTTGGTCCCTGAAGGTAAAATCCAAATGCCCACCGGTGGGCATGCGGGGCTCAACGTGTTAATTTACAATATCTTTGCTATTTTTGATTTTTGAACCATAGACATGATATGTCAGATTCCACCGATCTTGTAAAATTACCGTGATAATTAATTAATCAATTCCACTTCCGAATCGTAACAGTTACTCTACTGATTGATATTAATCTAGATCGTTAGAATTATGATTCTTAATAATCATGAATATTTAGCCAATTCTTGTTCTAATAAATAAGTACTAAGATTTAATTGATATCAGGTCAGTGATCAATACAATAAAGACATCTCTGATTCACGAACTGAGTTATTGATTCCCAGTAGTTGGTTCTTTACAACGAGAATTTTAATTAATTTTAAACTTTTTTTTCAAATTCCAGGCAGTTGAGTTATAAGTAAATTTTTGTATTTTGTTTTAAGTTTCCAGGCAGTTAGTTATTAAGAAATTTCAATAAATTCTAGACAGTTGAGTTATGAAGCGTTTTTTTTCAAATTCCAGGCATTTGAACTATAAGTGAGTTTTGATTTTTCCTTCAATTTTCAGACAGTTGAATTTTAAGTGAATTTTTTGTTAATTCCAGGCAGTTCAGTTATTAAAGTTCTGCCTTTAAATTTTAGGCAGTTGAGTTATGAAGTGTTATTTTTTTCTGAGTTTCATTTTCTCTTTTTTATTGGTCCTGAGATAAGAAAAGACTTATTATAAGATGGACGATTATAAGAGGGAGCATCAAAGTGCATCAGCTGCTTATTTAGAGGGTTATGACTCAAAATGTTTCCAAGAATCTGGATATTATCTCTGGATGTTGTTCTGTGACATACCACGAATTTTTTTTTGTTCAATTTAACGATTGACTGATTACCGTTATTTCAATTCACCTTTTTCCTGAATTACCCAGAGTTCATTGAATTGGTTTTCTTATCAACAGATGAAACTTCCTTGGTGATTGTTCCTATTTATTCACTTAAGAGTTTCTTTGGACACACTTGATCATCATCTTTAGCATGTTCGGTTTTATTATAATCGTAAGTCTATCTATAAATATCTTTAGAATCAAGGATTTACCTGAAGAAAGTTTGATTGTCTATGTCGCACATCCAGTATTCTACTGGTTAAATTTTCTTTAGTAGTTTCGATAAGTAAAGTCGATCAAATATCCACTTTTTCAGTTTCTACCGGATTTTTGACTCAAATCGTGGATCACTTTGAAATGTCATTTTTCCTATATATTTATGCTCTCTACAGCATTTAATAGTGATCGTTGTTCTCAGACAGTCAAAAACTGGGTTTTTTCATTAAAAAACCCAATAAATTGCAATTTTTCCCCATAAATTCCCATATTTTTTAATCACATAAATCCGACCACACATTCATATCGCTCTATATTAATAAAGGGAACCTTGGACGACAGACAGCTCTGAAATAGGGAGCGAGGAGGGAAATTATTTATAACCCCCGGGAATACGTGGAAAAGTGAAACGTAACCGTCAACGTATAACATGTTAAAGATCGTTCGTGACGAAACTGGCCCGCGAATTTGGCATTTGCCTGTCATCCGCATCAAAATTGCAACGGGCTGCACCGAAGGGCAATCCATCCTGAATATTGAATATCAGATGACATATTACCGACGTATACGTATGTATAATTCAGGGACTGTCTGTCTGTACGAGGAATCTCATCCTTTTGGTTAAATATTATCATGGTTTTTATGGGGATAAACTTTCCATCAAAAATGATTTCATATTCAGGAACTTGAATCAAAAGATGACCATACTTGAGATCTAGGATCTAATATTGACCTAACTAGTGAGAAATACAATATTTGTAATCTAAAAATATGGTTAAAATTCCGACTGTTATGCGTGAAAAAACTTTACGTCTGATAACTATGTCGGTTATATGTAAGATAAATGTTCAGGTTCAAGAAAACCACCCAAATCCCTAAATTCTGTAGCTCTAGGTTTATCTATATTTTTTACGCACATCCTGAATATATTTTTTAATATGCACTTTTTAAAATATATTCTAAAAAATATCAGGTAAATCTTCCAATTTTATCCTGATACCTTTAAAATATTAATAAATTGTTGTAATATCAGGAATATTACTTTTTTTAATAATAAATGAAAGAATATTTCCAAAAATGTGCTTTTTTTTTAATTACATTATTCTTTTGTAAGGATATTCTAAAAAAAAACCCAGGGCATATTTTAATTTAATTCTGACATCTTGACAACATTAACAAATCATTCGAGTATAAAAAGCTATTCCATTCTTAAATAAATTAATTCAAGAGTATGATTAATTTTTTTGAATTTGTGTCCCAAAAATGTGGTCATACCTTTCGAATGTTCTTTAACATTACATAATCTTCTCCTAAGAATATTCAGGGAATACTCCAATTTCCATATTTATCCATATGGACAATATTGTATGCATATAATGATAGATATCAATATCTTCTTATACAACTTCTTAGGTTAGCATTTTTGATTTTTTTAATTAAAAAGATGTTTTTAAAATTCGAAATATTTTTTCTTTTTCTAAGATTATTTAAAAAAATATGCAGGAATATTCCAATATAACTGTGAATCTGGGAATTTTTTATAACATAAAAGTGTAGAAAAGTCAGAGGCCTTTGGAACATCCGTATATAATTACGTCTACTTGAAAATTTGAATTAAATGAATCAGAGATAAATTCAGTAATCGTAACTAGATTTGTGTCAGTTGATTTGCTCTTTATAACCCCATGTTAAGGAGTGCCAATTGAATTTCGAATTAGAGGATATAAGGTAGTAAAGGAATAGGTCTACATCCCTAAAGTTCCTAAAATCAGTGATATCTAAACTTTTATTTTGTCACCTTATCATCCGCTAACCCTAATTTTTTAATTCCTTTGTAATAATGTAAAAATAGTTAAATTTCAATGCTGGCTCATTAGAACTGACGTCATTCTTTCACAAAAAGTATCACTAGATAATATTGGACCTAGAGAATTAATTTGAGAAGCAACATTATATGAAAAAGACCATTTAAATATTTCCGTTCTACGTCCAGGCATATAAACATAGTTTCACCTCAAATTTAAATGGTGTATGTCGATTCGAAATGTTATTTTCTCATAAAAATAAGTTGTAGCTGTTACATCCCACATTATTAATAAAACCATTGACTTTTCTTCATATGATGGTGGATCTAAGAAGAATACATTCAAAGCACTTAATTTAAGTTAACGGTATTTAAGTAAGCATCTTTTAGTATTACTCCTATCCGTTAAACTGGGCTAGTAAAGGGTCATCAATGGTTTTTTCTTGCAAACTTACGGACATCCATGAATGACCATTTAAGAAAAATCCTTTTGGAATCATACTTGCTATAGCTACTAGTTATTAAACAAAATATTCAGTTAATGTCTTGCTCTTATGCTCTACTTCCCATTGTTCCGTCAATTCATAATATGGACCGCCATGTTTGTTGTTTCTTATTTATCCCTTGTACAAACATATGATGACGAAACAAAAGAGACCCTTATGTGTGTATTAAAAGCAAACAGATGGAATATGGGTAACACTTGTTATTTTTTTAAATAATGCATGCAAAGAGGCTGTTTAATAGGAGGGTTCGGACAAGTAAATTCGTATGGTATAAAAGCCAGTTTTTATGGGACACCCTGTATATTATCGCCGCAGTCGATGGGTATTTAAATATGGAATTTATGTTGTTAATAGTCTATGGTTCAAAAATCAAAATAGCAAAGATATTGACGATTAAAAGAGCGACAAGAGGATATTTAGATTTTTGAACCATAGACTATTAACAACATAAATTCCATATTTAAATATTTTTATTATAAAAAATCATTCACTCAGGATTAATGAAATAATTTTGGAAAAACTAGAGTATATTCTAAAATGGATTAGGTAAGTCTTCCATGTTTCTGGAATAGCTTAAATAATTATCACGTTTGTTGACCAGAATCCCAAAAATTATGATGCTAATAAGTTTCTTTAGAAAAATAATTTATGAAATATTCATTCAAGTGACTATAAAGTGTCATGGACTAGGAATCAATTATACGGCTCTTAATGCTAATAAATAATCTCTTGGAAATTGATTCATTAAAAGTTACAATTCAAAAACTTGCAATTAATTATTAATTCTGATCGAGTTTTATAACCTAGAATTGATTGCATACTTGTTATATTAAATATAAAGGTGCATTAGACAAAAAACAATTTTATAAGTATTAGTTATTCTGCTAATTAAATTCTTATTTCATTATTGACCTGCAATTAATTAAATATTCATCGTTAACTTAAAATCAGTAAAATAATTATGATATGTATGTCCAAAATGCTTTTACTAACTCAGTTTTCCAAGTTGTTAGTTATTTTAAAACCCACCTGAGAGCCAGAAATCATTGACGATCGCAATAAATTGATGCTTCACGTCTTTATTTGATTCAACTACGTACGAAAAGTAACATTTCAAGATGATTCAAGGCATATTAGAGACGTGAAATGCGGTTGAATCCCAATAAATGGACTTTTTACCCTCTTTTCGGAATTAAAACCTATCTGAGACCCAGGAATCATCGACGACGGCGATGAATTGGTGCTATACGTATTTATTTAGTTCAACTACATATGAAAAGTAACATTTCAAGATGATTTAAGGCATATTAGAGACGTGAGATGCGGTAGAAACCCAATAAATAGACTTTTTACCCCCTTTTCGGCCTTAAAACCCACTTGAGACCCAGGAATCAATTACGATCGTAATGAATTGCTGCTTCACATCTTTATTTAATTTAACTACGTACAAAAAGTAACATTTCAATATGATTCCAGGCATATTAGAGACGTGAGATGCGGTAGAAACCCAATAAATGGACTTTTTACCCTCTTTTGGGCATTAAAACCCAACTGAGACTCAGGAATCATTGACGATCGCAACAAATTGATAGTTCACGTCTATATTTAATTCAACTACATACGAAAAGTAGCATTTAAATATGATTCAAGGCATATTAGAGATGTGACATGCGGTAGAATCCCAATAAATGGACTTTTTACCCTCTTTTCGGCATTAAAACCCACCTGAGACCCAGAAATCATTGACAATCGCAATAAATTGATGCTTCACGTCTTTATTTGATTAAGCTACGTACAAAAAGTAAAATTACAAGATGATTCAGGGCATATTAGAGACATGAGATGCGGTAGAAACCCAATAAATTGACTTTTTACCCTCTTTTCGGCATTAAAACCCACCTCAGACCCAAAAACCATTATCGATCACAATAAATTGATGATTCCCGTCTTTATATGATTCAACTACATACAAAAAGTGACACTTCAAGGTAATTCAGGGCATATTAGAGACGTAAGATGCGGTTGAAACCCCTTAAGTGGACTACCCTCTTTTCGGCATTAATAATAAATAAAATACCATAAATTGCAAACACCTTGTATAAAACATGCACAACAATAATCAAATCCTTTGTAAATATTTAAAATATCATTTTTAACCACCTTTCCAGAATATTTTGTTTTCCCGATTCCCTGGAAAGGGTCTTTAAATAGCTTTGGTTAGATCCTTATTCAGCCAGTACTATAGTTTTTCTTTTTTCTTGCGTACTTAGTCTATTGTTAACTCAAAAAGTTAATAGGTTTCCTAATATTACTTATCTTAAAACTGAAATTAGTTACCTACAATTCAACAACATTGACCTATCTTAGATCTGGAAAATCGTATATAAATGTTACATAAATCAAAAATAAAATGACTCAAACAGTATTTTTAGGCGTGATAAGTATCTTGAAAAGCCATCATCAGTTAGGAGTTATTGGACGTGAGCTTTATTTGAATATTTAGTAAAATGAACTGAAGAACTTACCATCCATTAATCTTTTAAAAAAAAATTGAGTAATTCAGTATTTTAAAAAGTCATAGTAAGTGTCTTTTTTTAGAGACAAGAAGGGGACCTAAAAAATTTGATATACTCGTTATTTCTTGATCTTGGAGAGCCATAATAAGTCAGGTAGTATTGTACATAAGCAATATTTGACTTTCCACTAATGCCACTTTTAAAACCTCTTATCTAATTACCTTTCCAGGATATTTTGTTTTCCCAATTCCCTGGAAAAGGTCTTTAAATAGCTTTGATTGGATCCTAGTTTAGCCCAAACTATAGTTTTCCTTTTTTCTTGCTTACATTTATTAAGCTGATTGGATCCAGTATATAAAATAAGGGGGCGACTCCCTATAGATGAAAAAGGACATCGTAATAAAACAATTTATATGCGGTTTATATATATAAGGGACGATAAATTGTATTGAGTATTTGTTTCCGGTTTCACCGAAAAGGCAGAGGAAAGAGAGAGAAAAAAATATTCGAACCATTTAAGCCGAACTGGCGTCCATAAAAATGCAAATGTAAAAAATGCTCAGGAATAACCTCGATAAAAAAAAATTCATAAACATCTCAAACGCGGTCCATCGAGCCATAATTCCTCGTAGAAAACAATATCAATTTTTTCGAAAAAGGCCACCGTACAGTTTTTCTTGCTCCTTTTTTTTTGCGATGTTGTAACAAACGCGAGGAACAGAGAGGAGACGATACACGTTCGCGAAACAATGGGCGCAATATATTAACGAAAAACAAAAGGGCGGCCCCGTGTTATGTTTTATTTAGGATTTTTTTAATTTTTTTTTTTAAGGGGGGCACTGAACAAGAGAAAAGACCATATATCGTGAACGTATATATATAGGGAAAAATCCGGACTGCAAGACCAATATTTAACCAAGTTATTAATTGTCTCTTGTCGCGCGAATGACGTAGCAGCGTTTTTTTTTAATGAATAGAAATGAATCTCGTTAGTTCTGGAACGTGTATTTTTTTTTGATTTATGGAGAAAAAGAGTTCCTGGATATGTTTATTAATTAGGAGCACTTCTAGAATGGAAATGGAGGGATTTTAATAGAAATAAATAATAAAAGAAGTACAGAAAGCATTTTTAATTATTTTATAATCAAAGTGTAGTACTTTGATCAGTTGGGACCAGTAGAAATTTTCCTTAATTTTGATCAGTAGAAAGTTTTTTAAATACAATTCAAGTCGAAATAACCATTAAAGATTCTTGAGCAGATGCTACGACAACGCTACTCACTGCGTTATATTTCTTACAAGCTTTGAGTCTATGGTTTTTGGGGTATCATATATAGTATGCTTTAATATTTAATATGACTGCAGCACTTGACGTAAAAACACATATGCACAATATTTCAAAACTTTGCAAAAATCAATAATTATTTCCTAAATCAACCCCAGATACCAAATATCAATCAAATCGGACCCAGGACCCATAGGAAAAAAGTTTTGGTTGTACGTGACAACCCTAAAAGTCAATATTTTAAAAATTTTCAAAAAATTAATAATTATATCCTAAACCAAACCCAAATACCAAATTTCATTCAAATCGGGCAAATACCAAAAAAGTTTCAAAAAAAGAAATTACCACATAAAATAATAATACCCATTAAAACCCATGATTTCGGGTATAAAAAAAGGTTTTTACCTTATGATTTGTACATGGAAAAATAGTATAAAGCCTTGGGAACAGTTTAAAATCAATTCTGGACCGATTCCAATCGGTTTTAGTAGTCAAATTTCGATTATAAAAAGGGTCTTATTTTAGGTGGAAACGGGCGAAAATCGCCGGTTTCGTTGCCATGCTTCGATAGTAGCATTGGCACTTGTATAGTGCTTGGCCAAGCACTTCGATAGTGCTTGGGACTTTTTAAAAAAAAAAATTACTTTTAGGGTACTTGTAAAAATAGCGAAAAAACTAAATTTTAGTATGTTATAGTAAAATGAATGGCGCATCTGCTCGATTAGTTTTGGTTTTTCTATCACATACCGGGTGCGCACAATTAATTTCCAAAGTCAAAAAATTAAAAAAAATTCATAACTCAAAAACGGTTTTACTTAGAAGTACAGTTGAAATTGCAAAACATTCTGCTTATCACACGCTACAAACCGTCTATAAGCTATTTGGCTCTAAGTGGCGCCACTAAAAAGTTATTAAGGCTGGAACAAAAAAAGTGTGAAAAAGGGTATTTTCAACTGAGCACTGCTGTATTTTCAATTGGTCGAAAGGTTAAGAGATTTTTAATATTCCAGGCCACTCTGACGGTTTTACGGTAACTATATATCGAAGCGACCTATAGAAGATATCCCCAGTAGGAATATTTATTGATAAACTGTTTATATATTGTCCTGATATTTGAGAGACTGCTACGCCTTCCAGTTTGAAAACCTGGAAGGCAAACAAAATGAGTCCGAAAGTCCGAAAGTAAAAAATCGCATTAAATGCTTTGAAAAACTCGGTATACCTTGGATATTTGGCCTTGGAGTCCTGGGGTATATCGAGACTTGACAGGAAATTAAATTTTTCGTCCAGGTAATTGGAGTTACATGGAGTAATGGAGTAACTCAATCATAACCAAGTGGCTGCTGAAATTTGGAGTCGTTGAGGCCTGTTACTTAATATTTATTTTTCAAAAACCGTCCATAACTCTTTTATTTTTGCATTTACAGCTAAATGGTACTCTTTGTGATTTGTTTTATTTTTAATAAGGATTCTAATGCTGAAAGAAAATTTTCCATAGTCCCCGTAGTTTTTGAGAAAACGAGGAAAAAGTTTTAAGAGGTTTTTCTTAATTTTCTGGAATACTTATAGAGTTAACAATTATTTTTCTGTTGCATCTGATGCGCATTGACATTCCAAACAACTTTTGTTTTAATAGTTTTTCTCTTTATTAAATATTTTTCCAGAAAAAAAATAAAAACCATAGGTATGAACTTTGCCCCCTTAAGACTTTTTTGTTGGGTAAATATGGGTATATCTTTTGTCTGGTACATTTTTCAAAAAACTTTTATGAAACTTTTTTAAAGCTTTTTATGCAATTTAGCAACTTATAAGAAAAAAATCATTTTCTCAAAAAAAAAAAAAATTGGAAATTTTTCACTGAAAATTTTTCCAATTTTTCAAAAATCCTCCATAACTTGTTTATTTTGAGGTTTACGACTAAATGTTATTCTATACGATTACTTCTATTTTTTATAACGATTCCAATGCTAAAAGAAAATATTCTATATTCCCAATAATTTTCGGGAAAATGAGGAAAAACTGTTAGGAGGTTTTTTCCAATTTTCTAAAAAACTATTCAACATAGAAATTGTTTTTCTATTGCATCTGATGCGCATTGACATTCTAAGGAAGTTTTATTTACAAATTTGTTTTCTTCAACTAATAGTTTTTCAGAAAAAAAATAAAAACCAAAATTATGAACATTTTCCCATGGGTACCCCTTACGATTTTTTGAGAGACTTTTTTTGGAAAAATTGGCTATAACTTTTTTCTGGTAAATGAGGAGAATATTTTCCCATATTAACCGTTCTTGCAAGTAAAACAGTTTTTGAGTTAGAGCTATTTTTTCACTTTGGAAATTAATTGTGCGCACCCTGTACGTCATAGATGAACCAAAACCAATTGAGCGGATGCGTCATTCATTTTACAATAACGCACTAAAATTTCAGTTTTTTACCATTTTTACAAGTACCCTAAAAGTGATTTTTTTCTAAAAAAACTACAAATCGGCCCACTGGCTTTTCCCCAAGCAGCAGCCTATGGCCAGCGTTTCCTAGGCAACGGATACGTAGCCAAAAAAGTCAAAAACCGTCATTTTTATAATCGAAATTTAACTACTAAAATCATATGGAATCGAGCTGGAACTGATCTTAATCTCTTTCTGAGGCTTTCTACTTTTTTTACATGTAGATATCATAAGGTAAAACGCTTTTTTTATACCCTAAAACGTCGTCTGAAAATGGCCGATTTTGACGTCTATGCGCAGTTTTAATGGCGTCTTTTACGACGGTTTTGACAACATGGCGTCAAAGTGGATGAATCCGCTCTGACTTGCTTCCTAATTGTATTGATAAAACGCTTAAAATAGCTCAGAACTTTCAGGAATTTGTATGGAAAAATTCAGGATACCCTGGACAAACCGATTTAATGCATATCTCTTACCAAATCGTGTTCTTTTAGACGTGATAATTGGGCAAAGTTTTGACGTCTTAGAATTTACCGTGATTTCATGCACGCACAGTGGACGCATGCATGGCATTTTGCTAGACAAAAATTACAATAAAGGCGGTTCTAATTATTATGTGATTTGAATAAAATTTGTAATTTAGGATTTGTTCTTAGATTACTCTATGAACACCCTTGAAATGTGACCAATCAGTCCCCTCTCCACTTTAAGCGCCAATAGCGTGTATATTTTTGATTTTAGAGACATACACTATAAGACAACTTTTATTCAGAGTTAAATTCTTTATCAATTAGAGAGATAACATACAGGGTGTTTTATAATATCCTTTTTAGAGACGAATATCTCCAGATCATCGACTATACTTTTCTCCTTTTAACGCATTTGCTTGTGCATTTTTTTTAACGTACTGCTACAATGAAAAGGGGCACAAAAGAGCACCCTATTTTTATCAAAAAACAAAAACGTTGAATCTGCGAGCCCTTTGTGCTCCACAAAAAAAGTCCTTAATAAAAATTGTAGTTCTCGATAAGGCAAACATATCTTCTGTGAGTCATTATTTCCGGAAAACAACTGTTAAACCGTCAGAAGGGCTAGGATGTCACTAATGTCTGAAACTTTGGACGTTAAAAAAAAATACTTCCCTTATGCTGAGAATAACCAAAAACTATACCGCACTGTCTCACGTAAACTCTAATCGATCCGTGAAGTTTCATAACATTAAGAGAAGCGTTGCGACCTGTAGCGAATTCCCATTGAAAAAATTGGACAAAAAAAATGTTTTGACTTTGAGGGCGTGCTAGTCCTTGAAATAAAAATCTGTAAACAATTAAGTTGTAGCCTCATATTTCTAGATTATAAAAAGGTAAAAATCACCTCTCTACCCTAATTAGAAAAAAAGTTATAGGCACTTTTATCCGACGAGTCCCGAGGTCGTGCGAAAACTCCCAAAAAGAAGCTACGCTCTTATAAAAAGTTGACGGAAAGCAAATTTGTACCCAGTTGAACAGATTCGATGAATTTGTCAATTCAACTCGGGTTGTGACATTTCAACTAATGAATTAATAATAAGTGAGGGAATGTGAAATGTAAATGAAAATTTAATTTTGCTCGAGTTGAAATGAAATTACTGGAGAGTGAATTATTTTTATGAAAACAAGGGAATGAATGTGAGATGTTACTTGTGACTAAGCATGCAAAAGATGAAAAATTTATTGTTTGTTAAAATAAGGATCTGAGAATAAAATATTCAAAAGTTAAGAATGAGTATCTGGAATTAAAACATACATATGACCTAAATAACGGAATAAGACATAATGAAACTGTAGTTTACTGTCATATGGAATCAGTAAAAGTAATAGTATTTTTTATATCATAGTTTTTAATAGTGTCTATCATCTGGAAATAGTGTTTTTCAGGTATAATTCGTCTAATTATACCAGAAAAATATCACTTTAATACCTCTGTATCTAGGTGTCATTTATGTCTAGTGTATTTATATAATGTGCATTATTACCTAGTAAATTGAATTGAATTGAATATATCAATATGAATCCAACTTTTTCCCCTATTTCCTATATCATGGTTTTATTTTATTAGTACTATCTGGATCATCTGAAAATAGTGCTTTTTGGGTATAATTAGTCTAATTGTACCTATCCATCTTTAATTTTCAAAATGAGAGCGGGATATATAAATGAAAATTCAACTTTTCCCCCTATTTCTTATATGATGGTTTCATTTTATTAATAGTGTCTGGATCGTCTGGAAATAGTGTTTTTTAAATAGAATTCGTTTAATTAAACCAGAAAAATATCACTTTAGTCCCATCCTCCTTTAATTCTCAAAATGAGAGAGGAATATACATATGGTAGCTGTTTGTTTAGAGACGGAGGCGGTCGATTCCATTGACCCGTATCTATTAATTTTAAAAAAATTTAAAGTGAAATAAATAATAAATAAAAAAAGTGTTTTAATGAATATAATTGTCAGTGGCTTGTTAGTAAATAAGGAGGTGAACTGAAGCTCACCCCGTAGATTGCATAATTCTTAATTAAAACTTAGTAATTAATAATTCCATCCCGGGAGCAGGGTGAGGTCC
Source organism: Anthonomus grandis grandis (assembly GCF_022605725.1). Lineage (NCBI taxonomy): Eukaryota > Metazoa > Arthropoda > Insecta > Coleoptera > Curculionidae > Anthonomus > Anthonomus grandis. The sequence goes on from NC_065562.1 coordinate 16,629,124, forward strand.
TGGAAAACGAAATAAAAGTCAATAAAATTACAAAGCGGGCAATAACAGTTATTATAGCGATTTGAATGGGAAGAGTCCTCTTATCTCCCTGTCTCTCTCTCTCTTTTTCTCTCTTTGGCCATTTAATTATACTCCGGGCAAAGTTTTGATTGTATAAGCGGAAAAACGGAAAAGTATTTAAAAATGGCGAATTACAACAAAAACTAATTTTAACTTTTTAATTAAATTTTAGAGTCTGTCGAGTCTGGTCGGAGCAGTTGTGCTGTAAATTAACTAACTTATTTAATATATCTCCGGCCTTATATATGTATATGTATAATATACATGCATCTACGTTCGTTCCCTTACTTTTGCATGCCGACGTGACTGTATTTTGTGTGCCGACGTTTTCCCCGTTTTGAAATTATTATTCTTGTGTAACTTTAAAGTTATTCAAGTGAAACTTCAATTAGCCACATAATTTATCAAAAAAGAAAGAATCGAGTTAATGTTACGTCAGTGCCAAGGGTTCGGGTCATTAATAATTTCCAGTTACACGTGCCGGAACACACGGAAAATTCGCACTTATTTAGAAAACGGCCTTGGCATAATTAACAGGATGTTTTTGGGGAAAAATGTACTTTTTCTATTGGATCATCTGGAAATTGTGTTTTTCTGGCACAGTACTACGGAAAACATCTGTAATCTCTGATGGAGATGTAAGAATGGCAATTAAAAATTTATTTCATTTTATTGAAGAACAGTAAAAATTGCACCAATTGCTTGAAGTATATAGAAGAATTAGTTGGGGGGCCTAAGTACGTGAAAAATTTAGTTGGAATGCTTGGAAAACATAAAACAATTCTCCTGGAAAGTTATTTGAAATTTAAAAAAACGAACCGAAGTGCTAGAAAATTATATCAAATTTAAAGCAGTCTGGAATTATTATGTTTGGCTTCATTTCTTAATTTCAGGATACACCTGGAAAAGAATCTTCTATTCAAAAAGGACCTGTAACAGTGGAATTTTATATACAAATGATTTTTTTTCAATGCCTGAAAAATAAGTTCAAGAATCTGATTGAGAATACGATTTCTTTTTTAAAGCCTTAATACAATGAGGAATTTCTTAAAAATAGCTTTAAATTCCTGGAAGATTAATGCCTGAAAAATAGCCCCAAAAGCCTGGAATATATTTTTTTCTGAAATATCCAGAAAATCAGGTACTTCAAATAAAATGTGGAATTTTTTAATTAAAAAAAAATCGAATAACATAAGCAATTAGAAAAAGTTGAATTAAATGCCTGAAGTAAATTTTGAAAAATCCTTTTGCTTAAAAAATGACTCCAAGAGCCTAAAAAATACGATTAGTGGAAAATGCTGTCAAATAAAAGAGATTTTTCTGCAACAGTTTAAAAAACCTGAAAAATTATTTCAATTTTCTGGAGAACGTGAGAAATGACGTTAAATGCCTGGAATAAAATAAATATTTTTCCTAATATCTGGAAAATTCCTTCAAGAGCCTGGAAAATATTTTTTCTTAAATATCCAGAAAATTGGATTATTCGGTTTAAATTAAATGAGGAATTTCTGAATCTAAATATGGCTGGAAAACATGAGCAAATTATTCTAATGCTTTCTGAGCAACTGAATCAAATACTTAGAATATTTTATTTTTAATTTATCTTTTGGAAAATTACTCCGAAAGCCTGGAAAATACGATTTTTTTCCAATTATTGAAAAATGCAGTCAAATAAGAAAAAAATTCTGCAACAGTTTAAAAAACCTAAAAAATTATTTAAATTTTCTGGAGAACATGAGAAATGACGTTAAATGCCTGAAATAAAATAAATATTTTTTCTATGTCTGGAAAGTTCTTTCAAGAGCCTGAAAAATATTTCATTTTAAATATCCAGAAATTTAGAGTATTCGGTTTAAATTAAGTGAGGAATTTCTTAATGTAAATATGGCTGGAAAATATGAGCAAATTATTCTAATGCTTCCTGAAAGACACAAGCAACAGAATTAAAAGCGTAGAATTTTTTTTTAATTTATTTCCTGGATAATTACTCCGAGAGCCTGGAAAACACGATTCTTTTTCCAATTTTTGGAAAATCAAGTCTAATAAGAGAATTTTTTTCCAAAACTTTAGAAAACCTTAACAATTATTTCCCTTTTCTGGAAGAGATGAGAAATGACGTTAAATGCCTAGAATAAAATAAATATTTTAATTAATGCCTGTAAAGATTCTCCAAGAACCTGGAATTTTTTTTTATATCTAGAAAATTGGTTCAAAATTGTATAATTCAATGAGGAATTTCTTCATCTAAAAAATGCCTCGGAAAACATGAGCAACTATTTCTAATGCTGCCTGAAAGACACAAGCAACTGAATCAAATATCTGGATTAAAATTTTAAAAAAATCTACTAACTGAAAAATTTCTCCGAGAGCCTGGAAAATACGACTTTTTTCCCCTTTTTGGAAAATCAAAGTCCAATAAAAGAGAATTTTCTCCAAAAGTGTAAAAAATTATTTCACTTTTCTAGAAGTTATAAGGTATGGTATCAAAAGCCTGGACAAACATGAAAAATGACTCGAAAAACCGGAAAAAAAAATTATTCGAAGTGCTAAAAAGTCGTAAAAAGTGACTCCAAAAATCCTGGAATATTATTCCAAATTCCTGGAAGAGATAAAAATAACATAAAAGGCCTGTAATTATTTTTTAATGCCTGGAAAATGCGTTAATTTTTTCGAAATATCTGTAAATTCAGGTCATAAACTATGAATGAAATGGGGATTTTATTAAATTAAAAAAGCCTGAAAAACATTAAAACTGATTTCAAAAACCTATAAAATATGCTAAAAGAATTCTAGTTTTTTTGAAAAATATACGAAATGGTGTTGAATGCCTGGAATAATATTTCAAGAAATTCTGTTGCCTGAAAAGTGACTATGAAAGTCTCGAAATTAGTTTTTTTTTATATCAGGAAAATCAGGTTAAACACTTCAAATAAAATAAGGAATTTCTTTAAAAAATAAAGCCCACAAATGCTTTTTGAAAATCCTAAAGGCCTGGAATAAAATAGGCGATTTTTCCTTGTGCCTGGAAAATTATCCCAAAAGTCTGGAAAATGTAAATTTTTTCTTAAATATTTGGAGAATCAGGTCAAATGCTTCAAATAAAATGGAAATTTTTCTCAAATAACTTCAAAAATCTGAAAAACATAAGCTCATATAAAAAATAGAATTAAATGCTTGAAATAAATTTAGAAATATTCTACTACTTAGACAGTGACTCCAAGAGTCTGAAAATACAATTTTTTTCTACTTTTTGGAATATCAAGTCCGATGAATGAGAATTTTTTACAACTTTTTAAAAACTCTGGAAAATTATTTCAGTTTTTTTGGAAGACATAAGAAATTGGATCAAAATCCTGGAATAATATGAAAAATTCTTATGATTTTACGGAAATTTGTTGTATTTCTTTATTTTGTTCCAGACATTATAAGTAAATTTTTGTAAAATGTCGTTTGTATTTTTCAGGGATTTTAAATAAAATTTTTATTTATTCCAGGCATTTGAAAAATATTTCGATTTTTTTTTTAGGCATCTGATGTAACTTATAATCGAAAAACCTAAAAAATATACAAAATTATTATATTAAAAATGGCTCCAGAAGCCTTGCATATTATTTGAAATACTGAAAAACATGAGAAATTACTCCAAAACCTGGAAAACTGTTGAAAATGCCTGGAAGACATAAGATGTTATGTTGAATGCCTGAGAAATCTGTAAAGTGAATACAAAAATCTGGAAACTTTTTTAATTATCTGAAAGGTCAATAGCCTGAAATTATTTTAAATTTTGAAGAAATACGAAATAACGTCTAATGCCTGGAATCAAATATTTTTTTTAATGATTAGTAAATTATAATGTAATATATAAATGCTTTAACGAGTACGGAATTTTAATGAAAAAAAACCTGGAAAACATTGACAAATATTCCAATGATTCCTTGAAGACTGAAGAATTTTAGAAAATTCTACTGCCTGAAAAATGACTCCAAGAGCCTGGAAAGAAAATATTGTTGATGTTGAAAATATTTTCAAAAAAATTAACCATAAAAACAGAATTTTTGCAATTTCTTGTATCAATAAAAATGCCTTCGGATAACTGACAGAAATGGAGCAAACTCGTGATCGAAACGTCCCTCGAAATGAATCACAATCAGTAAAAGCGATTTGACAGAACAATTATTACGTAATTGTTACTTAATCAATAATTAATAACATGGCGATGTTAATTAGTAAGCGTAAGTTATAATAAGGCACAATTATCAAGGTTCCTCGATCTGAATAATATATAATTGCAAGCTCATTATGTAGAATGCGTATGCACGTACCTGGGTAAGGCTAAAAAATATAGTATAAGTCATTGGGAGAATTATGTGGGTAAAAACACTGTAACTTCTAAGATTTGTTTTCTGAAAATCGGACTACCGTTTTAACCAAAAAATATTTTTCAAAAAAAAAACATTAATAGACACCAACTTTCCATTAAAGTTTGTACATTAATTGAAATTTAAGATGGGACACAATAATGTACAGCGTAACATACAATTACGGATCTCGTAACAAAAATGTATGTATTTGAAGAAAATACTGTAACTAAATAAAAAAAATTAGTTAACCGAGAAAAATTGGTTAACTGAATTAAAAAATCATTGACGTACAATTAGGCATAATAAATATGATAATAAATACAATTAGAAAAAGAAACAAAAAAATTTAAAAATAAAACACACACCACCGCTTGGGTGTTTTTATAAACATCTTTTTCTTGCTGTATTTTGGAAAATGTACATAAATTATTTTTTACCTTATTTTTCAAATTTGAAGGACAAAATCTTTTCCAGGTTATTTCAGTTATTTTCCATGCAGTAGAATATTTTGTAATTTTATTTCAAGCATTTTATCAAACAATTTATTGAAGAAATTACCATTTTTTCCCACAATATCAAATAATGTTTTAGGTTTTCCAGAAATTTAAAATACTTTTCCAGGTTTTGACCGTTTTGGGGTCAGTACTAGTGTTTTATGTGTTTTGTATTAAAAAAATCTCCCTCATTAAGCCTGAGTTTCCAGAAATTCCAATAAAATCCCTTGGAGTGATTTTTCAGGTAGCAGATTTTTTTAAAATTTTATTCCAGGCATCAGACGCCATTTCCTATGCCTTCAAATAATGTTAAGTAATTTTCTAGCTTTTCCAGGCTTCGAAGTTTTTCTTATTTTCACTTTTGATGTAATTTCTCGTCATCCAGACAGTTAAAAATAGTCCAGGTTTTTCAGGCATTGCACATAATCTCTTATGTCTTTCGAACATTCGAAGTAATTTTTCAGATTTTAGAGTAATTTCTCATGTTTTTCAGCATTTAAAATAGTAATATTCCAGGTTTGTGGAGTCATTTTTCATATAATAATTTTTTCCATAATAAATTAATTTAAATGCATGGAGAAAATCTGATTTTTTCTTAAGTGCCTGGAATAAATCCAGATTTTATTTTAAATCCCTGGAAAAAAAACAAAGAAAAATTGGGTCAAATTATTAGACTAAAATGCCTGGAATAAAATGGACAATCACTTCAGGAAAATAGTACTAGGAGGCATTATGAATTACTTGGAAGGCCTGAAAAACCATGGAAAATTATTTGAAATATCTGAAAGATGTTAGAAATGACATCAAATGCCTGGAATAAGAAATCACTGGTTAATTACATGAAGTAACAAAACCATTCAAATACCTGAAATAAAACACTAAAATCCCCATAATATGAGACGACAAATTGGAATTTTAAGTAAAAGAGTGCCTGTAAGAAACAAAATGAGTTATCTTTTATGAAACAGTAAATAAATAAATGTCTGATAGTCAGAATTATGGAATAATTGGCTTTAAGGGATTTTTTAGGGGCTTTTTTAGGCTCTTCCGAAAAAAAAACTCAAATTTCTATAATATAAATTGAGAAATTGGAATTTTAAGTACAGGAATGCCTGTAAAAAACACATTCATTTATCACTTATGGCAGAGTAAATAAATATAAGTTTCTTGTAGTCAAAATTAAAGAATTATTGATTATGGGGATTCTCTGAAGGCTTTTCTAGGCTCTCCTGAGAAGAAACATTAAAATCCCTATAATAGGAGTCAATAAACTGGAATTTTAAGTACAGGAGTGCCTGTAAGAAACAAAAGACTTTGTCTCTTACTGACAAGTAAATATCTTGGATTCTAGGCGTCAAAACGTGGAAATTATTGATTAATGTACTACTCTGAAGACTTTTTTATTAAAACGACCAAAATCGATGCACTAAAATTCCAAATAACGGAATTCTTATTCCGGGAGTGCCTGTAAGAAACAAAATTATTTCTCACTTAATATCTAGGTTCCTAATAGTATACATTAAGCAATTATTGGCCCTAAAAATTCAACTACCTACAACAAAAAAGAGTAATGTAGGGACGCATTAAAAATTAGTTGGAAGGCCTGAAAAACCATGGAAAATTATTGGCTGGAAAATATTAAGAGTAAGAACCAGTGCCTGAAATCATTAGAAAAATGCCTGGCAAATGAAAATTATATCCAGTACCTTAAAATTTATTCGAAAGCTCTGGAAAATTACGTGAAACTCTTGGAATTAATTAAAAAATGCCTAGAAAATTGGTAAGTTTTATCCAAAACCTAACCGAAATTAAAATTCACCTAAAGGCCCTGGAAAACATCAAAAATTACTTTAAATGCCTGTGAAACAGGATAATTAATATTAAATACCTGTAAGGCATTAAACGTTACTTGAAAGGCCTGAAAACCATGGAATATATTTGAAATGTTTGGAAAATCCTTTAATATATGGAATAAATTGAAAAATGCCTGGAAAATATTAAAAATTAATTTAAATGCCAGAAATAAAACGAACAATTATTTTAAATACCTGTGAAACAAAGAAATTATATTAGGTACTTGGAACGGATTAAAAATTACTTACAAGGTCTGAAAAATTATGTAAATTTATTGTAAGTATCTAGAAAATGTTAGTAATAACATCAAATGCCTGGAATAAAATAAATATTTACTTTAAATGCTTATAAAACAGGGAAATTGATTAAAATACCTGGAAGGTCTTAAAAATTATTACTTAACATTATTTGAAATGTCTGGAAGGAAAATGTTAAAAACTACCTCAAATGCCTGGAACGAAATGGAAAATTACTTAGAGGGTCTGAAAAATGAAACATAAAAAATTATGTGAATTATCTGGAAAATATTAGGAATAGTAGTAAATGCCTGAAATAAATTAAAAAATACCTAAAATATATTAAAAATTACTTCAAATTCCTAGACTAAAATGGACAATTACTTTAAACGTCTGTTACACAGGGAAAATATATTAAATACCCATAATTAATTACCTATAATTAAAAACCCGGAAGTGCCTAAAATAGGAAATCTGAAGTAGAAAAACCATTTAAATACGTACAGTATAAAAGAGTGGACCTATTGCTTGAAAAAAAATGCTAGGCTCAACTGCCTGAAATTTAAAAAATGTGGGAATAACTGTCTGATGAATTATGGACTTAAGGGATTCTTTGAAGGATTTTTTAGGTCCTTTTAAAAAAAACAGTAAAATCCCTGTAATAGAATACGAGAAATTGGAATTTTAAGTACAGGAGTGCCTGTAAGAAACAAAATCATTTATCACTTATTAAACAGTAAATAAATGAGTTTCCAGTTGTTAAAATTAAGAAATTATTCTCTATAGGGATTCTTTGAAGCATTTTTATGCTCTTTTAAAAAAAACAGTAAAATCCCTGTAATAGGATACGAGAAATTGGAATTTTAAGTACAGGAGTGCCTGTAAGAAACAAAATCATTTATCACTTATTAAACAGTAAATAAATGAGTTTCCAGTTGTTAAAATTAAGGAATTATTGGCTATAGGGATTCTCTGAAGCTTTTTTATGCTTTTCTAAAAAAAACAGTAAAATCCCTGTAATAGGAGTCGAGAAATTGGAATTTTAAGTACAGGAGTCCCTGTAAGAGACAAAATCATTTATCACTTATGGAACAGTTAATAAATAAGTTCCTAATAGTCAAAATTAATGAATTATTGGCTATAGGAATTCTTTGTAGGGTATTTTAGGCCCTTCTAAAAAAACAGTAAAATCCCTATAATACGAGTCCTGCAATTGGCGTTTTAAGTACAGGAGTCCCTGTAAGAAACAAAATCATTTATAACTTAGTAAACAGTAAATAAATGAGTTCCCCGTTGTTAAAATTAAGGAATTATTGGCTATAGGGATTCTCTGAAGCTTTTTTATGCTTTTCTAAAAAAAACAGTAAAATCCCTATAATAGGAGTCGAGAAATTGGAATTTTAAGTACAGGAGTCCCTGTAAGAGACAAAATCATTTATCACTTATGGAACAGTTAATAAATAAGTTCCTAATAGTCAAAATTAATGAATTATTGGCTATAGGAATTCTTTGTAGGGTATTTTAGGCCCTTCTAAAAAAACAGTAAAATCCCTATAATACGAGTCCTGCAATTGGCGTTTTAAGTACAGGAGTCCCTGTAAGAAACAAAATCATTTATAACTTAGTAAACAGTAAATAAATGAGTTCCCCGTTATTAAAATTAAGGAATTATTGGCTATAGGGATTCTCTGAAGCTTTTTTATGCTTTTCTAAAAAAAACAGTAAAATCCTTATAATAGAAGTCGAGAAATTGGAATTTTAAATACAGGAGTCCCTGTAAGAGACAAAATCATTTATCACTTATGGAACAGTTAATAAATAAGTTCCTAATAGTCAAAATTAATGAATTATTGGCTATAGGAATTCTTTGTAGGGTATTTTAGGCCCTTCTAAAAAAACAGTAAAATCCCTGTAATAGGAGTCGAGAAATTGGAATTTTAAGTACAGGAGTCCCTGTAAGAGACAAAATCATTTATCACTTATGGAACAGTTAATAAATAAGTTCCTAATAGTCAAAATTAATGAATTATTGGCTATAGGAATTCTTTGTAGGGTATTTTAGGCCCTTCTAAAAAAACAGTAAAATCCCTGTAATAGGAGTCGAGAAATTGGAATTTTAAGTACAGGAGTCCCTGTAAGAGACAAAATCATTTATCACTTATGGAACAGTTAATAAATAAGTTCCTAATAGTCAAAATTAATGAATTATTGGCTATAGGAATTCTTTGTAGGGTATTTTAGGCCCTTCTAAAAAAACAGTAAAATCCCTATAATACGAGTCCTGCAATTGGCGTTTTAAGTACAGGAGTCCCTGTAAGAAACAAAATCATTTATAACTTAGTAAACAGTAAATAAATGAGTTCCCCGTTGTTAAAATTAAGGAATTATTGGCTATAGGGATTCTCTGAAGCTTTTTTATGCTTTTCTAAAAAAAACAGTAAAATCCCTATAATAGGAGTCGAGAAATTGGAATTTTAAGTACAGGAGTCCCTGTAAGAGACAAAATCATTTATCACTTATGGAACAGTTAATAAATAAGTTCCTAATAGTCAAAATTAATGAATTATTGGCTATAGGAATTCTTTGTAGGGTATTTTAGGCCCTTCTAAAAAAACAGTAAAATCCCTATAATACGAGTCGAGTAATAACTTGTCTCCCCCTTAACAAAATTTATAAACACTAGTATTAGAAATGGCACTTTTTCCTCTGCCTCAAGGTAGTCCCTATTTTTAAGAAGGGCTCTCACAAAATTCTTGCCAATTACAGACCTATTTCCTTGATACTTGCTATTGCAAAAATATTTGAACTGGTGTTAAAAAACCAACTCTATCAATATTTTGAAAAAAATTATCTCCTTTCAGACGATCAATTTGGGTTTAAAGTGAAGAGATCTACCACAGATGCAGTCATGAGCATACTCGATTGCCTTGCGGGGGTGTTTGAGGATGGGGAATATATGTGTGCTTCCCTCTGTGGCCTCTCCAAGGCTTTCGATTGTGTATCACATGACATTCTCAGGAGTGCCTTTAAGAAACAAAATCATTTATCACTTATGGAACAGTTAATATCTAGGTTCCTAATAGTATAAATTAAGGAACTATTGGCCTTTAAATTTCAACTACCTGCAATAAAAAAGGGTAATGTAGGGAGGCATTAAAAATTAGTTGAATGGCCTGAAAAACCATAAAACAATATTGTCTGGAAAATATTAAGAGTAAAAAAGCCTAAAATCATTTGAAAAATGCCTGGAAAATGAAAATTATATCCAGTACCTTAAAGACATTAAAATTAGGTGAAACTCTTGGAATTAATTTAGAAATGCCTGGAAAATTGGAAACTTCTATCCAATACCTGGACGAAATTAACATTTACTTAAATGGCTTGGAAAACAACAAAAATTACCCCCGGAATGAATTATTTTAACAAAACTAATTGCCAGTCAATATCAAATATGATAAAAATCCCACCTTAGTCATACCTCCCGCTACCCCATTTTACCCCGCGACACTCTCAAATAAAATAATTAAACTCAACCCTCCAGAGGCCCATTATCGCCCTCCATTTTCCCTAAAAAAAAAAAAAAACTCCAGAATTTGTAAAGTAATCTTCCGAACGACAGATTTATAGCGGTCATATAAAAGTGTGATTTATAACTTAATCCCGGACAATTTTTATATATGTTATAAGGCAGCAGGAGCCTCCCCCCTCTTTGTCCCTGGGGAATACTGCTGTAACTTTTTTTTTTTTTGGGAGAGGGAGGGGGTGATTTTTGTCATTTGAAAAAAGTGAGTTTTCTCGTCTTTTTTACCGAAAAAAACATGTTAAGTTTAAAAGAGTTAGAGGAACTTTTACCAGGGACGAGTGATAGCGAGTCGAATGATTCTGAAGACATTTTCAATAAGTATAAAAAGGCATGTGTGTTTTAATGTAAACTGTTTGAGATTAAAAGGGAGATTTTAGGTAAGTTGGCAACGTCGCATTTAGTTTTCTAGGCGAATTTCAATAGGACGTGCTGGCGATGTTGTTCAGGCAAAAATTATTGTGACAGACAGTCGTTTTCCAGTTGTTCAAGGCCTTTAAATAAATGATTGACTTATTCCAGGCAGTTGAAGTCGTTTTTTGTTTCTTTCAAGCATTTGAGGATTTTATTGATGTATTTCAGGTAATAAAAACAGTAACAGGGTCTTTAGAATAGTCCACTGATCAATAATTTTTACATTTTGACCACTAGAATCCAAGATATTTACTTGTCAATAAGAGACAAAGTCTTTTCTTTCTTACAGGCACTCCTGGAATAAGAAATTCAATATCTTGAGTTTTAGTGCATTGATTTTAGTCATTTCAATAAAAAAGACTAAAGAAGTCTTCAGAGTAGTCCATTAATTAATAATTTTCAAATTTTGACTACTAGAATCCAAGATATTTACCTGTCAATAAGAGACAAAGTCTTCTGTTTCTTACAGGCATTCCTGGAATAAGAAATTCAATATCTTGACTTATGATGCATTGATTTTAGTCATTTCATCAAAAAAGACTAAGAAAGTCTTAAGAGTAGTCCATTAAATAATAATTTCCACATTTTGACCACTAGAATCCAAAATATTTACTTGTCAATAAGAGACAAAGTCTTTTCTTTCTTACAGGCACTCCTGGAATAAGAAATTCAATATCTTGAGTTTTAGTGCATTGATTTTAGACTTTTCAATAAAAAAGACTAAAGAAGTCTTCAGAGTAGTCCATTAAGTAATAATTTTTAAACTTTGACTACTAGAATCCAAGATATTTACCTGTCAATAAGAGACAAAGTCTTTTCTTTCTTACAGGCACTCCTGGAATAAGAAATTCAATATCTTGACTTTTGATGCATTGATTTTAGTTATTTCATCAAAAAGACTAAGAAAGTCTTAAGAGTAGTCCATTAAATAATAATTTCCACATTTTGACCACTAGAATCCAAAATATTTACTTGTCAATAAGAGACAAAGTCTTTTCTTTCTTACAGGCACTCCTGGAATAAAAAATTCAATATCTTGAGTTTTAGTGCATTGATTTTAGACATTTCAATAAAAAAGACTAAAGAAGTCTTTAGAGTAGTCCATTAAGTAATAATTTTTAAACTTTGACTACTAGAATCCAAGATATTTACCTGTCAATAAGAGACAAAGTCTTTTCTTTCTTACAGGCACTTCTGGAAAAAGAAATTCAATATCTTGAGTTTTAGTGCATTGATTTTAGTCATTTCAATAAAAAAGACTAAAGAAGTCTTCAGAGTAGTCCATTAAGTAATAATTTTTAAACTTTGACTACTAGAATCCAAGATATTTACCTGTCAATAAGAGACAAAGTCTTTTTTTTCTTACAGGCACTCCTGGAATAAGAAATTCAATATCTTGAGTTTAAGTGCATTGATTTTAGTCATTTCAATAAAAAAGACTAAAGAAGTCTTCAGAGTAGTCCATTAATTAATAATTTTCAAATTTTGACTACTAAAATCCAAGATATTTACCTGTCAATAAGAGACAAAGTCTTCTGTTTCTTACAGGCACTTCTGGAATAAGAAATTCAATATCTTGAGTTGTAGTGCATTGATTTTAGTCATTTTAATAAAAAAGTCTTCTGAGTAGTCTACTAATCAATAATTTCCACATTTTAATCACTAGAATCCAAGATATTTATTTGTCAATAAAAGGCAAAGTCTTCTGTTTCTTACAGGCACTCCTGGAATAGGAATTTCAATATCTTGAGTTGTAGTGCATTGATTTTAGTCGTTTTAATAGAGAAGTTTAAAGAAGTCTTCTGAGTAGTCCATTAATCAATAATTTCTACATTTTGACCATTTGGATTCAAGATATTTACTTGTCAATAAGAGACAAAGTCTTTTCTTTCTCACAGGCACTCCTGAAATAAGAAATTCAATATCTTGATTCTTAGTGCATTGATTTTAGTCATTTTATCAAAAAAGACTAAACAGATCTTCAAAGTAGTCCACTAATCAATAATTTCCACATTTTGATCACTAAAATCTAAGATATTTACTTGTCAATAAGAGACAAAGTCTTTACATTCTTACAGGCACTCCTGGAATAAGAAATTCAATTTCTTGATTTTTAGTGCATCGATTCTAGTCAATTCATCAAAAAAGGCTGAACAAGTCTTTAAATTAGTCCACTAATCAATAATTTCCACATTTTGACCACTAGAATCCAAGATATTTACTTGACAATAAGATACAAAGTCTTTTGTTCCTTACAGGCACTCCTGGAACAAGAATTGTAATATCTTGACTTATAGTGCATCAATTTTAGTTATTTCATCAAAAAAGACTAAACAGGTCTTCAAAGTAGTCCATTAATCAATAATTTCCACATTTTGACCCGTAGAATCCAATATATTTACTTGTCAATAAAAGACAAAGTCTTCTGTTTCTTACAGGTACTCCTGGAATAGGAATTTCAATATCTTGAGTCGTAGTGCATTGATTTTAGTCATTTTAATAAAGAAGTTTAAAAAAGTCTTTAGAGAAGTCCATTGACCAATAATTTCCAAATTTTGACCACTTGGACCCAAGATGTTTGCTTGTCAATAAGAGAGAAAGTCTTTTCTTTCTTACAGGCACTCCTGGAATAAGAAATTCAATATCTTGAGTTTTAGTGCATTGATTTTAGTCATTTCAATAAAAAAGACTAAAGATGTCTTCAAAGTAGTCCACTAATCAATAATTTCCACATTTTGATCACTAGAATCTAAGATATTTACTTGTCAATAAGAGACAAAGTCATTTGTTTCTTACAGGCACTCCTGGAATAATATTTCATTATTTGTACTTCAAGTGCATCGATTTTAGTCATTTTATCAAAAAAGACTAAACAAGTCTTGAGAGTATTCTATTAATCAATAATTTCCAAACTTTGACTACAAGAACCCAAGATATTCACTTGTTAATAAGATACAAAATCTTTTTTTCCTTGCAGGCACTCCTGGAATAAAAAATCCATTATCTTGACTTTTTATTACATTGATTTTAGTTATTTCTTTCAAAAAAAGTCTTCAGAGTTTTCTAAATCTTTATTGCTAGAACCTAAGTCATTGACGCGCCATTTTTTAGTATGTGAAGTTGGACTGTGTACCTCAATCTTCAAAAAACAATAACATCTGTCCTTTTCTGGATCGTTGCAGTCCTTGATACGTTCGTGGATTAACTGCTCAATATTATGCAGTGCGACTTCAACTATGACCTCATCAAACGTTTCTGAAGCCTTAAATTCTCCGAAGTTTTCCATCTCAGATTAATTTCTGAAGTTACAAACTGAATGTTGGAACTATGTACTGTACTAAGAGCTTTAATTACTTTCGTGTTCATAAAACTACTGGAACAGTTCTGATTTTAGTCTTGTACTGAGGATTGAGACTAAATCTACTAAAGATCGCCGTGGTTTTGTTATAAGGATATACCATCAATATATTTTTCGTCCAGCAGTTCTTATTAGAGGACAATATTCTATTATACTAGGTCCATGAGCTTCATTACTTTTAAGCACCATCAATTTGTCCCATTTTTACTGCTTCCATATTGATTCTTTATTTTTTTTATCCTTGTTTCAAATTTGGTTTTCAATGGAGGTCTGTTGCATCAAGTTTCCATAGATGAAGCTCGACAAAGATCGCATGAGAGACGTTGCCGATGTAAAAATTTGTATGATATGCAAAAAAACGATAATAAATAGAAAATTATTTATTTTGGAAAGGTAGGCAACGTCGGTGGTGGTGCGCCTGCTTGCCTGTGCAACGAAATATTGGCGACGTTGCCGACAACTCAAAAAAATCCAGAAACGAATTAATTCTTACAAGAATCTAACCGCAAACAAAAAAAAAAAGCGGAAACTCGAATTCGACCGCGGAAACGTAAATATTTACATTTTTTTTTGTTTAGTACCCCCCCCCCTCGCCCGTGTTTCACAATTATAATTTTAATTAATATTCTGTTTTTTTCGAAAAAGAAAACAAATAAACGGGCTAAAGTTTGAACAATGAAGATTAAAAGTAAACACTGCTGCTGCGAGTTTGAGTTTAAAATGGCGGAGAGTCGCGGCCGCCGAAGAGTGTGGAGCGAAAAGGGGGTGCGCGGGGGGCGGCAAAAGGGGCCGAGATGGGTAGGGCGGAGGGGCGGCGGATGAAGGGGGGGGCGGATGAAAAATGGGGGTGCAGTTTATCCCTCTTTTCGAAAGATTTATTCGCTTTTAGTTTATTTGATTGTCAGGGGCGGAGGAACCAGATAAAGAATTATTAAATATTGTTAAAAGTAAAGTTTTTCAGTTTATATCTCTAATAAGTACGCTACCAGAGCTGATTTTTTATTATTTATATGCCTAAGCTTATTTAATTTAATTTTAGCTCCTAGTTGATCAACAACGTCTATAGACTGCATCGACTGTAAAGTGTGTGGATGGCTTCTAAAGGCCTGATGATGCTCTAACTAGAGCGAAACACGTGTAGCCCGTTTGATTACATGTTGTGAGACCGTGACTTTGTGACTTTGTGTTTTTATTTGTTTTTCGTCAACGTCTATAGAATTTAATTCTGAAAAGACTCACTTAATTTTTAGTAATTACAAATTTAAAACTTTGTTTTTTGGTCACTATCCTGCGGCTTTAAACCACGAGCAACTCAAAGAAATTAGTTTACTCAGTTTACAATTTTTTTTCCATCAGCATTGAATTCTTTAGCTTCTTTACTACTTAGGTAAAGGACTTATTTCAATCCGTATTTTCTTCTAAAATAACTAAATTTGAGATATTGTTGTGTCTCATGTAAAGTCATAAGAAAATCTTTTCTAAATAAAAGTCTACTTAGAACTTAAAGAAGCGGGATATTGGGAACTTAAATTTACAACCAGCACCTTTTTATTATGATTTTGTATGTTGATTTAAAGCATCTTGTGCCTTATAAAGAATTATAATAAATAGTAAATAATGCGATACCGTACAGGGCGTTACAGAATAAGATGCTGATCCTTAAGAATATTAATCTTGTTCAAAGTTGTAACCCTTAAAACCGAATTTAGGAGACCCTGTATGAAATTTTCAGAAACTGTTTAATAAGTACCGCTAGACTTCTAGAATTAGAGTTGTTATACTGCGTAATGGTAAAATATTGTACATATGTTTATAAAATAAATATTTTTTTTACCAATAAATTGACCATACAAGAATTTTTATTTTTTTTTATTTTACGGAAAAGCAGCGGCGTATATAATATTTTTTTTTTAAATATTTAGTCTTTGTTTATGTACGGACGCCACTGGTTAAACTTCCTAAAAAATCTCCTACATCAAAAAATCGCTCAATGGGTAACTAAAAATAATTCGGTCATCGTCCACTAAATTTTAACTTTAAAACTTTTACATGTTTCGGACTTATAACATGTCCATCATCAGGGATACCATAAAAGAAGCAATGAAACTTTATACATCCATTTTAGTAATTTTATCGAAAGAGACTAAACAGGTCTTCAAAGTAGTCCATTAATCAATAATTTCCACGTTTTGACCACTAGAACCCAAGATATTTACTTGTTAATAAGAGAGAAAGTCTTTTGTTCCTTACAGGCACTCCTGGAACAAGAAATTTAATATCTTGAGTTTTAGTGCATCGATTTTAGTAATTTCATCAAAAAAGACTAAACAGGTCTTCGAAGTAGTCCATTAATCATTAATTTGCATATTTTGACTACTAAAATCCGAGATAATTACTTGTCAATAAGAGAGAAAGTCTTCTGTTTCTTACAGGCACTCCTGGAATAGGAATTTCAATATCTTGAGTTTTAGTGCATTGATTTTAGTCATTTCAATAAAAAGCCTAAAGAAGTCTTTTAAGTAGTCCATTGATCAATAATTTTCACATTTTGACCACTAGAATCCAAGATATTTTCTTGTCAATAAGAGACAAAGTTTTTTGTTTCTTACAGGCACTCCTGGAACAAGAAATTTAATATCTTGAATTTTAGTGCATCGATTTTAGTCATTTCATCAAAAAAGACTAAACAGGTCTTCGAAGTAGTCCATTAATCATTAATTTGCATATTTTGACTAGTAAAATCCGAGATAACTACTTGTCAATAAGAGAGAAAGTCTTCTGTTTCTTACAGGCACTCCTGGAATAGGAATTTCAATATCTTAATTTTTAGTGCATTGATTTTATTCATTTTATTAAAAAAGGCTAAACAAGTCTTTAGAGTAGTCCATTAATCAATAATTTTCACATTTTGACCACTAGAACCCAAGATATTTACTTGTCAATAAGAGACAAAGTCTTTTCTTTCTTATAGGCACTCCTGGAATCAGAAATTCAATATCTTGATTCTTAGTGCATTGATTTTAGTCAATTTATTAAAAAAGGCTAAACAAGTCTTTAGAGTAGTCCATTAATCAATAATTTTCACATTTTGACGACTAGAATCCAATATATTTACTTGTCAATAAGAGACAAAGTCTTCTTGTTTCTTACAGGCACTCCTGGAATAAGAATTTTATTATATTCACTCTTAGTGCATCGATGTTTAATTTTTTTAATTAGAGCTATATTGTAATGGTAAAATAATGTACATATGCTTAAAAAATAAATATTTTTTTTACCAATGAAAAATTTTTTTCCGCATTTACATGCAAAAATGGCTCAATGGGTAACTAAAAATACTTCGGTCATCCTCCTAAATTTATTTAAGAATTTAACATATTTCGGACATATTACATGTCCATCATCAGGGATACCATAAAAGAACCAATAAAACTTATAACATATAGATTCAAATTGGTAAGTTACAAATGGTATTAAAATTTAATTTCATTTATTTATAATCCAAGAATTTCTCTTTTAATCCGCTCTCAAAGCCAGTTAATACAATAATAATAATAGTAATAATAAGAGAACAAGATATAGAGAATTCAATATAAGGTAGAAAAGAGAAGCAATTCAGAAATTAGTTGGTAATCTGCACTATAACCTATAATTTTTTGAGTAATAAAATGATCCTAATAATAGCCTAAAACTATTAGAATTTTCATGCATAAATTATTTACATAAATTAAGGGGTTTCGTCAATATATTTTACAGATCTAGTGCCTCAACTTTAAAAAATGGCTGTTGATACTCAGAGGGTGTGTGCTAAATTTCATAAACATGTCTAGGAAATTAATGAAGTTATGATGAAGAAATGATTTTTTTCTTAAGATTTTAACTCCATGTAGCTCAAAATTTAAGGGCCTTAGGACATAACTTCATTTGAACTTTTTCTTCTTAAAATCACCTAAAGTTTAACATCCTTAAGGATCAGCATCTTATTCTGTAACACCCTGGACGACTCGCCGGTGAGAGGGAAAAAGCAGTATCCCATAAAAGTCCCAAGTATCTCCTGAGAAAACACCCCCTGTGTCATCAGCAGATGATATAACAGTTCCATTTTTTTGTATGTATGCTACAAAGATAATAGGACCAAGAGTACCCTGGGGAATTCCTATTTTGATTATCAATTCTTGACTTATAGTCATTAGTCGCCAAATACATCCAAAACAGCACCCCTTATACCATAGGATTCTAAAACCTAAAAAAATAGGTCGTGGGGCACCGTGTCGAATGCCTTGGCTAGATCCAAAAATACAGCGAGACTTTTTTTCCATTATCCAGACTATCTGTAACTTCACGACATAGCTACTAATTTTTTTTGCAAATCCTTTATGTTCCTTAATAACTCAATAATGTCATTCTTACTTTCGATGTTTTTTGTTTTGTGCTTAATAGTCGGGTATAAACAAGTCTCAAAAAATTAACATTTTTTGCAATGAAATCTAGAACAGACCAACATAGGTAAAACTGCTTAGATTTTTTTTCACTGTGTCGCATGAATATTATTATATTGCACGGTAAATTCTTCAAACGTCAAAAGTTTGCCGCGTTATCACGGCTAAAAGAACACGATTTAGTAAAAGACATGCATATATTTGGATTGTCCAGAGTCTCTTGAATATTTCCATACCAATTTTTGGAACTTTTGAGCTATTTTAAGCATTTTATCAATGAAATTAGGAAGCAAGTCAGAGCGGATTCATCCACTTTGACGCCATGTAGTCAAAACCGTCGTAAAAGACGTCAAAATCGGCCATTTTCAGACGACGTTTTAGGGTATCAAAAAAAGGTTTTACCTTATGATTTGTACATGTAAAAATAGTAGAAAGCTTCAAGAACAGATTAACATAAATTCCGGCCCGATCCCAGTCGGTTTTTTAGTTAAATTTCAAATATAAAAAGGGTGTTTTTTCGGCGAACATCCCCGTCTTCGTTGCCACGGGTTGCTTTGAAAACGCCCAGTGCGCAGAGTGATTTTTACTGATTTTTCGCGTTCGGTACTAAATCTGAAAGAAATTACTTTTGAGGCACTTATAATATCGGTGAAGTATTGAGATTTTAGTGGTTTATACTAAAATAAATGACGTATTAGCTCAAGCAGTTATGGTTCATCTATGACATACAAGGTGCGCCCAATTAATTTCCAAAGTTAAAAATTGTATAACTCAAAAACGGTTTTACTCAGAAGTACGGTTACTATTGAGAAATATTCTCCTCATTATAGGCTACAAATTGTCTTTAAGCCATTTGGCTCCAGGTGGCGCCATTAAAAAGTTATTAAAATTAGAAACAAAAAAGTGGAAAAAAATTATTTATTTTGCACCATTAAAAGTTTACACAGAAAAAACTAAAAAAAATCAATTTTTTAAGGTTTTTTTGATTTTTCTCAAAAAGATTTTTTTTTTAAGTTTATAATAGTAGCTCTCGATAAGACGTATAATTCTTCTGTAGGTCACTTCATTGTCTTTTCATGCTTAGTATGTGACAATTTAATTTTTTTGATTTGGCCAATTTTTCCAAAAATCCAAAAACGCAAATAACAATAAAACACTTTTAATTTCCTGCTTAAAAAAAGGTATCGATTACAACTAAAAAAACAATGAAAATTTCAATGGATTTTGAGAAAAAAGTCGTTTTTGGTTTAGAGGTTTTCCGGTGTTTTCTCCCACTATATGAAATATAAAATAAAAATTTTGATTTCCGATTATAGCCGTTATAATTTCGAACAACTTTTGTACCTACAATATTATACCAAACATTTAACTCCTATGAAATACTAATTGTATATTATTAACATGTCGTATTTAACCTTCTCGTTTAACGTGAATAACATAAACATAATATCAGAGGAATAACGTACATCACGCGGACATTTTATCCGATATTTATAGTTGAAGTTCAACCAAAAATAAACGTTTATTTAACTATAGTGTGTTGCGTGAATACATATTACGTAATGATGCTTTTTGTTTGCATTTTTTCTACTATTTGCTGATGATTCCAAATCAATATGATAACAAACTTAAATCAGACATAAGTCTTTTAATACAGTGGTGTAACCAAAATGGAAATTATTAATACTCATATTTACAATATATTAAAGGATCTCCTTTATTATTAGCTTCGCACATAAAAGACCTGGAAGTGATGCTTGATAGTAGACTTCTAAAGGTCGTTTTCCATTTCTTCCAGACCTTTGAAAACATTTTTAATTTAATCCAAGCAGTTGAAGGTTTTTGCCATTGCTTCCGTGTTACACAAGGAAACACCGAAATAAAGAAGAAGTTTTATTAAACTTACATAGAGAAGACAAAACTTATTTAAGTGACATAATTAAAAAATAAAAGAGAGACCAATAACGACTGCACTAACAGCTGACATGACATTGAAAAGACAAAGACACATAACACTCAACTTAAACGTAGTACGAAATTATGTCGAATACCAGTTGAAGTAGTTGAAGAGAAATGTTTGACTTATTCCAGGTAGTTGAAGTCGTTTTCCATTTCTTCAACATCGATGATCCTCTTTAGTATGTGAAGTTGGACTGTCAGCAGTTAAAGTGGTTTTTAATTTCTTCCAGGTATTTGTTGACTTATTCCAGGCCCTTAAGCCATTTTCCATTTCTCTCAAGTATTTCTTTCAGGTTCTTAGGTCAGTAGTGCTCGATCAATCAATATTTATCCTTTTCTGGATAGTTGCAGTCCTCCATCATAAGCTTCTAAACTGATGAACTCCGAAGTTTCCTTTCTCCGAACATCACTTAAGTTACAAACAAGACTCCAAGGTATGCTTCAAATTAATCCTCGGTCGCATTTATACTATTAAATCTATTAACATGTATTTAGAGCGCATAAGGATTGAGACTAATACTAAGTTGATTGTATGAACACACAAGAAGTTTTCTCTATCATGGTCACCTTAAGTAATTTTCTAGTTAAAATCTATTCTTTAGCAATTAATTATCTGATGCTAAATTCTCTTTTCTAGGACATATATTTGAGCACAAATTAAAAGCAGCTGTTTGAATCCATACATCGTCATTGATCGAGAAATGGAATCTTTGTTTGTAGGGGGTTAAACTATGTTAGAAAATTAGATTAAATCAGAAAGTTATGGAGACGTGAAATGGGGTAAAAAGAAAAAAAACTAGGAGAACGTGCATATTTTTGCCTGTTTTGACCTTACTTTAATATCAATGAGGATCGGAATGAAAAAATTATCCTCGTCTACAGTGTGTTAAACTACTTTAGAAAAATATATTTTGCCGATGATCCAGGACGTAGTGGAGACGTGAAATGGCGTAGAAACAAAAAAAACTAGGAGAACGTGCAATTTTCCTTTGATATAGTTATATTTTGAACATCTACGATCGTTTTTAGTGCCAAATCTTAATGATCCAAAATAACGTACTGTTCATTCGTTCTCACGAACATAACACGTCACAATGTGATTTTTAAAATTGATTTATTTTACTACCTGAAAACATTGAAAAACGGTTGTTTTTTATTTGTTTAATTTTACGAGGAGGGCAATTGACCCCTAAATAAAAGCTTAAAACAAACGCGTACCGGTGGTCGCGTAAATGATTCGCAACAAACCTAATAATTGATTGTTGGCATCTGTCGGGGTCTATACTTAATTGCTTACATATACATAGGTACCCGACTATCGGCCATAACTAATTCCAGACATTAAACAATTTCGTAACGCCGTAATAAAATTAATTTCGAAATTTTTCTGCCAGTCACTCGTTCACTCGCTCGTCGCGATTTTAATGCGAATTACCGGCTGTAGAACGAGTTAATTTACTCTCAAGTGCATACAAGGGGGATAATCAGTCTGTGTGTGTGTGCTAGCCTAAGAAAATATTAATTTTTAATTGAATTCTTTATGATGTTTTAACGTATTAAGAAAAAAACGTTTTTTTGAGAATTATTTCGGTTTGGCCAGGTTCTCGTTGGATTGACACATTATCGCAAGAAAAGTGCATAATTCTAAAACGTTGCACAACATTCAGGAGAAATAAAAAAAATGTCTCGTTATTTACAATTCGGACCCGTCAAACAAAAAGTGCTTATAACTTTGTTGGTATTTGGGTTAGAGAAACGATATTTACCTTTTTATTATCTAAAAATGTGTGGCTACAACCTGATTATATAAAAATTTTTTTCATTTATTTTTTGTTTGGGTCAAAGACGCCTTCACAGTCAAAAAACCTTTTTTTGTCCAATTTTTTCAATAGGAATTCGATACAGGTCGTAACGTCTCTTTGAATATTATGAATTTTAACGGGTCGATTGCAGTTCACGTGGATCTTATCTGTATAGTTTTTGGTTATTCTTAGTATACGGGAAGTATTTTTTTTGAACGTCCAAAATTTCAGACATGTGTGATCTTGTTTGGAGAAAATCCTGAAAAATCCTTTACCCAAAAAAGGCAATTTTCCCAAAATCTATGGGAATTTTCAATATTTTTATTTTAGGAATCAATACTTCCCTTGAAGAGAAAATTAAAATTTTCAAAAGAAAATTAAAGTTTTTTGCCAAAACCGACTGGAAATTTTTGAAAGTTGGCCAAATCAAAAAAAATAAAATAACCATATATTAAGCGTAAAGAGACAATAAAAAAAGTCTCATGAAAAAAGTCTCAATTTCCTACTAGAAAGCCAGGAAAAAATAAAACAGTATATATAATTTTCATAAGAGCCTGTTAAGCAATAAAATTTTCAAATTTAAATTTTTTACAAAAAAAAAACTGTTAGTTCTATAAAAAAATCGTGTATACCTATATTATTTGAGGACGTTTACGAAATTCGTTTAATGGAATGAGCTTCTTAGCTAGGAATTCAAATATATTATTATCAACAAAACGTTGAATTTTTAGTTATAGAAAACCGGTATAGAACCTTTATTTGAGTTGTTAAATAATTATTTATATATGAAAAACTTTGTGCACATAATTGGTCCTTCGAGCCGGATTTTTCATATTTAAAATGAAATATCTCTGCAAGAAAATGAGTTTGACATATAGTGCTCATTCTACTCAGCGCAAAAATCTTTATTAAATTTTAAGGTATAATTTAAATAAAAAGTTACTTTTTCAACAAAAAAATTAAACCATGTCTAAAATCTTGAAAAAATACGCCACTTTTGTCTCTTGTAATTTTTCAAAATTTTGTATACGTACGTAGATATTTAGGAAAAACTTCGTGTACATAATTGGTCCTTCGAGCCGGATTTGTTTCATTAAAAATCAAATATTTTTGCAAGCAAAGCAGATAGACATGTCATATTTAGGTTTATTTTAATCAGCCCAAAAATCAGGTCCATTTAAAAGAAAAGTCTATTACTAAATTAAAAAGTTACTTTTTAAGAAGGGAATTAAAACCATTTAATAGATTTATAAAAAATACGCCACTTTTGTCCTTTTGAAAATTTTCAAAATTTCTGATTTTTACTGGGATATTTACGAAATACTTTATAAACACAATTGGTCCCTCGAGCCGGAATTTTAAGATATTAAGTCAAATATCTCGACAATAAAAGGAGATAGACATATTATCATGTTTGGGCTTATTTTAATCAGCGCGAAACTTTTTATTCAATTTTAAGGTCTATTTAAAAAAAAATAAGAAGTTACCTTTTTATATTTACTGGGATATTTATAAAAAAACTTCGTGCACATTATTGGTCCTTTAAGCCGGATTTTTAACATTGAAAATTAAATATCTCAGCAAGAAAAGGAGATAAATAAACCATATATTATTTTTAATAGCTCGGGAACTACTTTAGCCACCGCAACCAATTTTGGGTGGTAAATTATTGTTAGTACGTTTATTCTTTTGAACCTACTAAATTAAAAAAATATTTACCAGGGGCTTCAGAATCAGGGGGGTATTTGGTAAATTTAGGCCCATTTCTTTAAGACTTCAATTTCTGCCCGTTTGGGCATTAGATTATGATGTTCCTATGCTTTTTACATAAAAAATGTGCTCTTTATAAAAGTCGGTAAATATCACCGTTTTTGTGGAAATTGACTAAAACCAAACTAAGATACAGCACCTGAATTAATTATTTTAATAATAATAATAATAATGCTAATTCATTGCCACTGTCAGTATTTTTTAAATTTGTCACTGTCAGTATTTTTTACATGATATTAATTCCCTTTTTATTACGGTTAAGTAATGGAAGATTACACTTTTGCTGAATACGCCGATATGCTTTTAATTTATGGGGAAGTTCGGTGTAATGGTAGAGCTGCTTCTCGACTATATGAAGAGCGGTTTCCGGAAAGGCGAATCCCAGTTCACACACTTTTTGAAAGGGTCAATCAACGGCTCAGGGAGACTGGCTCCATTAAAATAACCGCCAAGATAATGATACACTTTTAAAAAATACGTTATTTTTGTCTAAAAATGTTGTGCACATAATTGGTCCTTCGAGCCGATTTTTTTATGTTCAAAACCAAATATCTCTGCAACAAAATGAAATAAATATATCGTGCTTGGACGTATTTTAATCAGCGCAAAATTCTCTATTCAGGTTTTATTAGGAAAAAGGTCTAATTACATTGAAAAGTTACTTTAAAAATGCAAGAAGGATATCCCTCAACTGCCTGGAAGAAACAAAAACATTCTGTAAAATGATTTTTTAATGTTTTTTTTTCATCGTTCTTCTGGTTTTTATTCAACAATTAAACAATCAATATTTGTGATACCGACTAAGGTATTTATGACAAATTTTGAACACATATAAAGACAATCAATACCAGAGGGCCAGACTCCAAAAAAAAAATTAAAACACACTTTTCCTATACGATCAAAAACAAACCGAAAGGGTTCATTAGCGATTCACAGTTTTTAAATTTCTATTCGCTTTGTGTACCGACGTTTTGTTCCTTTTCACACTATATATACACGCGGGGCTGCAATTTATTTTTTTCCTTCATAACGAGGCACAAAAAGAAATTAACGAATAACGAATACGTACTTGGAAAAATTCCCTTTATTTTTATTCACTGTTTAATGAATAATTCGAATTTTATTCGCGACACTATATAGGCTAACCTTTTGGATTGTATAACGACGTTCGGTTCAGTGATATTTGCGCCCACGTTCTTTGTTAATATAATAAAATCGGCGAAAAAGTCTTTTCCTTGGGAACGTTTAGTTTTGACATTCAAGCGCGCAATGAGACGACGCAAAAACGGAAATGAACTACATTAGGTTATAGAGATAAAGGTTACTTAATTAGGTTATATAAGGTTATTGTTTATTATCGATATAACCTTTTTAAAACGATGCACAAATGTCACTCTCAACAAGTATTGTAGGACAAAAAAGGACGTTTTGTTTGGGCTTTTATGAACAGAAAACTCGATTAAAAATGACATGGAAGGTGTCATAGTTTAAAGAAAGTTAATGAGAAAACTGTATGTTTATCTTCTTTATTTATCTTATCAGATAGGTTTATCTTTTAGTAAATCCGGCTCGAAGGACCAGTTATGTGTTCAGTTATACCTTAGTTGGTATCACAAATATTGATTGTTTAAGTGTTGAATAAAAACCAGAAGAAAGATGGAAAACATTAAAAAATCATTTTCCAGAATGTTTTTGTTTCTTCCAGGCAGTTGAGGGATATACTTCTTGCATTTTTAAAGTAACTTTTCAATGTTTTAGATCCTTTTTCCTAATAAACTGAATAGAGAATTTTGCGCTGATTAAAATAAGTCCAAGCACGATATGTTTATTTCATTTTGTTGCAGAGATATTTGGTTTTGAACATAAAAAATTCGGCTCGAAGGACCAATTATGTGCACAACATTTTTAGACAAAAATAACGTATTTTTTAAAGGTGTATCACATGGTTTATTTATCTCCTTTTCTTGCTGAGATATTTAATTTTCAATGTTTAAAATCCGGCTTAAAGGACCAATAATGTGCACGAAGTTTTCTATGAATATCTCAGTAAATATAAAAAGGTAACATATTTTATTTATTATTTTTTTTTTAAATAGAACTTAAAATTGAATAAAAACATGATAACCTGTCTATGTCCTTTGATTGTCGAGATATTTGACTTTATATCTTAAAATTCCGGCTCGAAGGACCAATTGTGTGAATGAAGTATTTCGTAAATATCTCAGTTAAAATCAAAAATTTTCAAAAGACAAAAGCAGCGTATTTTTTAAAAATCTATTAATTTCGTTCTTAAGAAGTAACTTTTTAATTTAGTAATAAACTTTTCTTTTAAATAGACCTTGAAACTAAATAGAAATTTTTGCGCTAATTAAAATAAACCCAAACATGACATATGATCTCTTTTGCTCGCTGAAATATTTGATTTTTAATGAAACAAATCCGGCTTCGAAGGACCAATTATGTACACGAAGTTTTTCCTAAATAACTACGTAAGTATAAAAAATTTTGAAAAGTTACAAGAGACGAAAGTCGCGTATTTTTTCAAGATTTTAGACATGCTTTTAATTTTTTGTTGAAAAAGTAACTTTTTTTTTTTTTTAAATTTAATAAAGATTTTTGCGCTGAATAAAATAAGCCCAAACACCATATATGTCTATCTCATTTTCTCGCAGAGATATTTTATTTTGAAGATGAAAAATCCGGCTCGAAGGACCAATTATGTGCACAAAGTTTTTCGTAAATATCTCAGTTAATATCAGAAATTTTAAAAATGTGCAAGAGACAAAAGTGGCGTATTTTTTCAAGATCTTAGACACGGTTTTAATTTTTTGTTAAAAAAGTAACTTTTTAATTTAAATATAAACGTTTTTTTTAAATAGACCTTATAATTAAATAGAATTTTTTGTGCTGAACCATCAGGTGTTCCAAAAGGTGCACACTTAGGGCCTATATATTATTAACTTTAAATTCAACGATTTTTTAGTAAATTTTCAGTTTTGGATATTGAGAAAAAAACTGGGAGAACGTGCCTTTGATACAGTTATTTTTTGAACCTCTACGATCGTTTTTAGGTCGTTTTAGTGCCAAATCTTATCATTATTTGAACAGTTAATACATATGTTCCTTATAGTCAAATTTAAGGAATTATTGCCTCTCAGAATTTCTTGCCAGTATTGCTATCGGTTTTCTACTCGAGAAAGGGTTCTCTTTTGTCATTACTTAGTAACAAGCATCTTTCTTTCATCCTTGATTTTTCTGTATTGTACTCTTTTTGGTGAGCGAATTTATACGTAAAAATGACAAAAAATTGTGTAGTTGAAATTTGACTGTTAGGCATCCAGCCCTGCTTGATTAAAAAATAAAATTTAGCATAATTTTATTTTTTTTAAATGAAGCATGCCTTGTTTTATGAGTAGGTAAAATAGTATTTCTAGATTACTGTAATAGGAGTCGAGAAGTTGGAATTTGAAATACGGAAGTGCCTGTAAGAAACAAAATCATTTATCATTAATTAATTTTTAAATATAATAAGACTGGAAAAAATTCTTATAGACAGTCGAAAATTTAATTTTAAGTGAAATGAAAAAAAAAACCATTTTAAATATCTGTAGAAAATGAGGAATTTCTTACAGGTAGTTTCAATTTAAGTTGCCTAGAATAAAAGAAAGATACTATACATACCTAGAAGAAAAGCCTTTAACTGCCTAAAGGAAATGAAAAATTACTTTAACTGCCTGTAAAAAATAACAAATCATTTATAGGCAAATGAAAATTCTAAACTGCCTGGAAAAAAGCAAAAGTAACTTACAGATAATTGAAATGTGTCTGGAAAAAATGAAAGATGTTAAAAGATTTTTTTGTGGCATTTTAGATTTAAACTTGTTTAAAATTTTCAGAGATTTTGAAAAAACTTCGAGTTTTAACCTGTAAATTCCTTAAATTTGTTTTGAGGATTTCAGGACATTTTTATTGGATTTTATAGTAAATTCTAGGCACTTTTGCCTCTATTAATAAATTTTTTAACCTTTAAATTGCATTAAAAACACCTTAAAATTACATTTTCAACTACCTGTTGTAGCTGAAATTTCTTTCAGTTAATTCGAGATTTTTCAATTTTTTCCCAAATAGTTAAAAATCCAATTTTCAAATGGTCTTTAAATTATTTTCGTTTTTTTTTTGCAGGCAGTTGAATTGTCTCTTTTACCTTCAAGTAGTCAAAACTACATTTGCAACTGCCTATAAATAATTTGTCATTTTTTCCAGGCAGTTGAAGCAATTTTTCATTACCTTCAATTCCTAAAATAGAAGTCGAGAAGTTGGAGCTTGAGGTACAGAAGTGCCTGTAAGAAACAAAATAATTTATCATTAACGGAACAATTATTATATAGGTTCATAATAGTCAAAATTAAGGAATTATTGACTCTAGGGATTCTTTGGAGGCTTTATTAGGCTCTTCATAAAAAAATAGCAAAATCCCTATAATATGAGTTAAGAAGTTGGAATTTGAAGTACAGAAGTGCCTGTAGGAAACAAAATCATTAATTACTAATGGAACAGTTAATATATAGGTTCGTGATAGTCTAAATCGAGGAGTTATTGGCTCTAGGGATTCTTTGAAGGCTTTTTTAGGCCCCTCATAAAAAAACAGTAAAATCCCTATAATAGGAATCGAAAAGTTGGAATTTTCAGTACAGGAGTGCCTGTAAGAAACAAAATCATTTATCACTTATCGAATTCCAAACATTTCGATGTATCACATTCCATACCTTTCAGTGATTATTTTTAAGATACAGGGCGTTAAAGAAAACGTTTTTCTATAAACTTAAAGAGGGTTCTTTTAAATCTTTTTCTCTAATAAGTGTTCAAAGTGTAAACGATTTACTATTTGGCAATTCCCTAAACGTACTACAGATTCATAGTTTTCAACTCCTTAATATTGGCCGGCTTGGTCACATAAACTTTGGATTTCAAATATCCCCAATAGGAAAAAATCCAGCGGAGTCAAATCGGGCGATCTTAGTGGCCATTCGAAAGGTCCTGTCCTATCAATCCATCATTTTTATGAAAATTTTCTTCGTAGAAAATTGGGCCTATAACTTGCTGACCTAGAATTCCTGCCCAAACATTTACTTTTTCTGGGTACTGAGTAAGCTGAAAAAAAAAAACAGTAATTGATAGGATTTCTATAATAGGAGTGGAGAAGTTGGAATTTTAAGTACAGAAATGCCTGTAAGAAACACAATCATTTATCATTAGTTAAACAGTTAATATATAGGTTCCTTATAGTCAAAATTAAGGAATTATTGACTCTCAGGCTTCTATGGCAGTATTGCTATCGGTTTTCTACTCGAGAAAGGGTCCTATTTTGTTATTACTTAGTAACAACCATCTTGCTTTAATCCTTTTTAATTTTCCTATATTGTACTCTTTTTGGTGACAAATAAATTATCCGAATTTGAATTTCAAACCTTATATAATATACAGTGTGTCCCAGGATGAGCGAATTTATACGTAAAAATGGCAAAAAATTTTGTAGTTGAAATTTAACTGTTTGGCATCCAGCCCTGCTCGATTAAAAAATAAAATTTAGCATATTTTTATTGTTTAAAATGAAGCATGCCTTGATACGAGCATTTTTTTAATTTTATGAGTACGTAAAGTAGTATTTCTAGCTCATAAGAAAAAGTTGTTTAAAATGCAAAATTGTATCTGAATACCAAATTTCATAACCATAGGCTTACTTTCACTGATCTAAGAGTTAAAAACCATCTACAAAAATATGTTTGTAATAAAATGATTTAACAAGTAAATTTATTTTATTTACTTATTTTAAATTTATTCAATATGAAAGAATTTCTAATTTCTTCAATGGAAATTGAATTACAAGCGTATCTAATTATTAAGAAATTTCAATAAATTCTAGACAGCCGAGGTATTGAATTTTTTTTTCCAAATTCCAGGCATTTGAACTGTAAGTGAATTTTTATTTTTCTTTCAATTTTCAGACAGTTAAATTTTAAGTGAATTTTTTGTTAATTCCAGGCAGTTCAGATATAAAAGTTCTGCCTTAAATTATAAAATGTATTTAAATAATTCCTATTTTTTTTTTTAATTAATATGATAATTGTACTTATTTTGTCTGTCCAAAAAATCACAGCAATATCTCAGATTCCACCAATCTTAATTAATTAATCAATTCCACTTCTGAATCGCAACAGTTACTCCATTGTTTGATTTTCCTCTCATAATAAGCTATGATAATCAATTCTAGTTCGTTAGAATTATGATTCTTAATAATCAAGAATATTTAGCCAGTTCTTGTTCTAATAAATAAATACTTGATTGAATCATAACAAAGATTTAATTGATATCAGGTCAGTGATTAATACAATAAAGGCATCTCTGATTCACAGACTGAGTTATTGATTCCCAGTAGTTGGTTCTTTATTAATTTTTGTTAATCATAAAAAATAATAAAAAAATAAATCTTTAAATTCATAACAGTTCAGTTTTCGAGAACTATTTTTTTCATATTCTAGGCAGTTGAGTTATAAGTAAATTTTTATATTTTGTTTTAAGTTTCCAGGCAGTTTATTTTTAAGTGTTTTTCTTTTAATTTCAAGCAGTTTAATTAGGTATTAAGAAATGTCAATGCATTCTAGACAGTTGAGTTATGAAGTTTTTTTTTTCAAATTCCAGGCTAACTATAAGGAAGAACTAACTATAAGAATTTCAGGTTTTCTTATTGGCAATATTTAGAGACTCTTGAAAACTTTCCTTAAATTTTACAGATTTTTGGACAATTCCCTTGATAAGAGGTTAAATCTGTAAATTCCATAAAATTTCTATGAACTTTAAGATGTTTTTATTGAATTCTAGGCACATATGGCAATATTAAGAAAATTTTACAAATTCATTTAAAAAGCGGAGGTCGATGGACCGGAAAACTTCAGATTTTTGAAGATATTTAATTATAATAAAAGACGTTTAATTAGTCGTTAAAAACTTGGTTTTTGAGACGTTCTAAAGAAACGTTTTTAACTTCATAGTAGCTCTAACCTTATTTTTTAAATATTCTCTTTGAATGTTAAAACAAAACGTTTTTAAGAGAATGTTGCTTCCTCTTTTAGACAATTTAAAATTGTTGATTGTTAAAAATTAACAAGAAATGCCTTAACTGCCTGGAAGAAATTAAAAATGCCTTCAACTGGAATTTTAATTGAAAAAAAAGAAAAAATGCTTATAGACAGTTGATAATTTAATTTTAAGTCTTTAAAAATTGAGAAATTTCTTACAGGTTTAATTTCAATGTCCTGGAATAAAAGAAAAGTATTGTAGATGATAAATTTAAATTTTCTCAATTGTCTTAAAAGAAAGAAATTGTCGAGGATTTCAAGACATTTTTATTGAATTTTATGGTACATTCTAGGCACTCTGGCCTCTATTAATAAAATCCGGCTCGAAGGACCAGTTATGTGTTCAAAATTTGTCACAAATTCCTTAGTCGGTATTAGAAATATTGATTGTTTAATTATTGAATAAAAACCAGAAGAAAGATGGAAAACATTAAAAAATCATTTTACAGAATGTTTTTGTTTCTTCCAGGCAGTTGAGGGATATACTTCTTGCACTTTTAAAGTAACTTTTCAATGTAATTAGATCCTTTTTCCCAATAAACTGAATAGAGAATTTTGCGCTGATTAAAATAAGTCCAAGCACGATATGTTTATTTCACTTTGTTGCAGAGATATTTGGTTTTGAACATAAAAAAATCGGCTCGAAGGAACAATTATGTGCACAACATTTTTAGACAAAAATAACGTATTTTTTTAAAGGTGTATCACATGGTTTATTTATCTCCTTTTTTTGCTGAGATATTTAATTTTCAATGTTAAAAATCCAGCTTAAAGGACCAATAATGTGCACGAAGTTTTTTATGAATATCTCAGTAAATATAAAAACGTAACTTCTTATTTAAATTATTATTTTTTTTTTTAATAGAACTTAAAATTGAATAAAAACATGATAATATGTCTATGTCCTTTGATAGTCGAGATATTTGACTTTATATATTAAAATTCCGGCTCGAAGGACCAATTGTGTGAATGAAGTATTTCGTAAGTATCTCAGTTAAAATCAAAAATTTTCAAAAGACAAAAGCAGCGTATTTTTTAAAAATCTATTAATTTCGTTCTTAAGAAGTAACTTTTTAATTTAGTAATAAACTTTTCTTTTAAATAGACCTTGAAACTAAATAGAAATTTTTGCGCTAATTAAAATAAACCCAAACATGACATATGATCTCTTTTGCTCGCCGAAATATTTGATTTTTAACGAAACAAATCCGGCTCGAAGGACCAATTATGTACACGAATTTTTTCCTAAATAACTACGTAAGTATAAAAAATTTGGAAAAGTTACTAGAGACGAAAGTCGCGTATTTTTTCAAGATTTTAGACGTGGTTTTAATTTTTTGTTGAAAAAGTAACTTTTTATTTTTTTAAAATTTAATAAAGATTTTTGCGCTGAATAAAATAAGCCCAAACACCATATATGTCTATCTCATTTTCTCGCAGAGATATTTTATTTTGAAGATGAAAAATCCGGCTCGAAGGACCAATTATGTGCACAAAGTTTTTCGTAAATATCTCAGTTAATATCAGAAATTTTAAAAATGTGCAAGAGACAAAAGTGGTGTATTTTTTCAAGATCTTTAATTTTTTGTTAAAAAAGTAACCTTTTAATTTAAATATAAACGTTTTTTTAAATAGACCTTATAATTAAATGGAATTTTTTGTGCTGAACCATCAGGTGTTCCATAAGGTTCACACTTAGGGCCTATATATTATTATCTTTAAATTCAACGATTTTTTAGGAAATTTTCAGTTTTGGATATTGTGAAAAAAAACTAGGAGAACGTGCAATTTTCCTTTGATACAGTTACTTTTTGAACCTTTACGATCGTTTTTAGGTCATTATTTGAACAGTTAATACATAGGTTCCTTATAGTCAAAATTAAGGAATTATTGGCTATCAGGATTCTCTGGCAGTATTACTATCGGTTTTCTACTCCAGAAAGGGTCCTATTTTGTCATAACTTAGTAACAACCTTCTTTCTTTAATCCTTGATTAAAAAAATTGATATCGTACTCTCTTTGGTGACAAATAAATTATCCGAATTTGAATTTCAAACTTTATAAAGGAAAAATTGAGAAAACGGACCAACAACATGGTCCCCCTAAACCGAGTCAGAAGAGCAGGCAGGCAGGCAGGCAGCGTCAACCTTTTAAAACATCAATATTATAAAAATGATCCCCAAACATCGTAAACTCGAACTCGCGCGTCGGCTCCCCCCTTCGCCCCTCCTGGAGTGTGAGGAGGGAAGAAAGAGGTTGCCAAGTCGCGCCGAAAGCTCCTTAAAACGTTCGAAAGCTCCACTACCCCCCACCACCGTTATTAAATAGGAAAAACATGCGGCAACCTCGCATTTTAACGAACGAACGAACGAACGAGAGAAATTATAAAATGCACGTCTGAAGTTTAGTCGTCTACGGACCGCGTTATCATAACCTTACTTACGCGTCTCGTTGTACACGTGTGCGCGTATAACACGTATCGAACTCAATTAATTAACTAGTTATTAATTAATTAATTAATAGTCGCGTGTGTGTCTGTGTGTGCGCGTCCCTTTAACTCTCACTAACTAAATTAAGCGACAGTTTTAATGCCACTGTTGCATTTCATCCCGTATTTGCACGATCACTTTATCGAGGTAAATTTTATTTGATATTATAATATGTTTTATAATGTCCCCGCGCATTCGCCAATTTCCTTGGAAGTTATATTAGTATAATAATAGTGGTTTTATAAAGTTGCTTTATATAATAATAATGATGATGTTGAGTTAGTTGGTGTGTAAAAGTAATTGTGCCGTTTTTCTGTTCCAGAGATCCGAGAACGTTGATTTGGCCCTGAGTATACCGCAGTCGAATTTTCAAGCCAACGGATACGATATGGGCGATCAGGTACGTTTTATAAGGGTTTTATAGGGTGTTCTAAGGATATTCTTTGGTTTTAATTTTTTTTCAAGTATATAATGCTTTCTTAAAATATTCTCTTTATTTTATCAAGGATAGAGTATTGTCAAGAAGTACTCATGAAAGAGAGACATCAGTATTTATTTAAAGGCTTTTTAATAATCTTTTTTGAAGAATATTCTGAAAATTATGCAAGGAATATTCCAGTTCTATTCAGCTATTTTCACAATAATACTGAATAAATAATTAGTTCTCTTTTACTAACTTATATCAAGGATATTTCTAATTTAATACATTACATGAGAATGTCTCGTCATTTTTTTTAATTACGTCATAGAATTTATGTTTTAAGAATATTTTAAATGAATCCAGGAATATTCCAGTTTTATTCTTGCAACTCATCAATATTAATAAATAGAGTAAATTAAAATATTCTTCTTTTATAAATACTTCTAAGGATATTCCTATATTTTTTTAAATCATTAACAAAAGAATGTGTTCGATTCAGAATAAAATTCAGAATATTTACATTACATTATGTTCTTCTAAGAATATTCAAAAAAAATATGTGAGGAATATTTTATTTTTATCTTTATTCATATTTAAAGAAAATGTTTTATTCTTTTATAAATACTTCCAAGAATGTTCTCAAAAATGTGGACTTACATTTAAGATATTCTTTTTAAATTTTTTTTTTAATTTAATTAATTCCAAGAATATTCTCTGAAATGTCTGATGAATAATCTGATATACGGACAACAGTATTAAATAATTGTAATTACACAGAATATTCTGATCTCATTTAAATAGTTCCTAGGATATTCCAATGTTTTCAAAAAAGCTTAATAATAGTTTCAAAAAGGTCATACCTTCAGAATATTCTTATTTAGGTTTTTTTTGTTACATTACATTATTTTCTTCTAAGAATACTCTATAGAATATCCAAGGAATATTTCAATTTTATCCTGATACCTTGACAATATTGGTAATTAAATTAAAGGAGAATATTCTGTTTTTTTATTAATAACTTTAAGGATATCCCTAATTTTCACATTATCAGAATATTTTTTTTTATTATCTTGTAAAAATATTCTAAAGAATGTCCGAGGAATATTCGAATTTTATCTAAAACCACAAAAAAAAGGGAAAAATGTTCCTTCTTTTATAAATATTTTTAAGTACATTTTTTTTTAATTAATAAAAAACGGAATGTTTCCAAAATAGTGGTCATACCTTCAGAATATCCTTTTATAATTTTTTTTTTAAATTACATGATTTTCTTCTAAGAATATTCTTAATATTTTCCGGACATTCCAGGGAATATACCAATTTTATCCTGATAATTTGACGCTATTAATAAATAGTTATAGTTAAGGAAAATATTTCTTTTATAAGAATATAATGTTCTTAAATTTGTGGTTGTACCCTTAATATATATTCTTTTTTCAATTTTTTTTTAATTAGGCTATTTTCCTTTAAGAATATCCAGGGAATATTCCGATTTTATACTGATCTCAACACTATTAAGAAATAATTATAATCCAGAAAAATATTTCGTTCCTTCAAAGAACATTCCCATTTTCTTAATAATAGACATAAGAATTAAATTATGTTCTAGAAATGCATGCATGCCCAAAAAACATTCTTTTTTTAAATGTTCTTCCAACTTTGCATTTTTTTTATTTTCAAAAATTTTAAAGAATATTCAATAGATATTCCAATTTTACTCTGATGTCTCAACATTAATTATTATCATAAAATATTCTTTTTTCTTATAAAAAATAAAAAATATTTTCAAAATAATGCTCATACCTCCAGAATATCCGGAGAATATTCCAATTTGTTCATGATATTTCAACAAAATTAATAAATAATTAGGGTAAAGAAAAATATGTTTCTTTTATAAATACTTCTAAAAATATTCTTTTTTATTTTTATCATGAACCAAAGAATGTGTTCAAAATTCAGAATATTTACATAACATTAGGTTCTCCTAAGAATATTAAAAAAAAATGTGAAGGTAAGGAATATTTTATTTTAATCTTCATGCCTGGACAATATTAATAAATATTCATAATAAAGACAAATGTTTTATGCTTTTATGAATATATCCAAGGATATTCCTATTTTTTTTTTAAATAATTCACATAGAAAAGTTTTCAAAAATGTTGGCATGCCTTTAAGATATTCTTTTTTAAAAGTTTTTTTTTAATTTCCAAGAATATTCTCTGCAATGTCTGGAAAATATTCCATTTTTTACCTGATATATGGACAGCATTATTAAATAATTGTATTAACACAGAATATTCTGATCTTTTTTAAATAGTTCCTAGGATATTCCAATTTTTTAATAACAAATAAAATAATGTTTAAAATTTGACAATATTAATAAATACATAGAGTAAAGGAGAATATTCCGTTATTTTATAAATAACTTTAAGGATATCCCTAATTTTTTTTAATTAATTAAAAAATAAATGTTTTGGAAAATGAGGTCACACCATCAGAATATTCTTTTTTTTTATGTTTTTTTTATTAACATTATCTTCTTGTAAAAATATTCTGGAGATTATTCGAGGAATATTCGAATTTTATCTGAAACCACAAAAATAGGGAAAAATGTTCCCTTCTTTTACAAATACTTTCAAGTACATTACTAATTTTTTTTTAATTAATAAAAAACGAATGTTTCCAAAAATGTGATGAATATTCTTTTTTAAAGTTTTCTTTTTAAATTACATGATGTTCTTCTAAGAATATTCTTAATATTTTCCGGACATTCCAGGGAATATACCAATTTTATCCCGATATTTTGACGCTATTAATAAATATTTATAGTTAAGGAAAATATTCAATTCTTTTATAAGAATATAATGTTCTTAAATTTGTGGTTGTACCCTTAATATATATTCTTTTTTCACTTTTTTTTAATTAGGCTTTTTTCCTTTAAGAATATCCAGGGAATATTCCGATTTT
Organism: Anthonomus grandis grandis; assembly: GCF_022605725.1. Classification (NCBI taxonomy): domain Eukaryota; kingdom Metazoa; phylum Arthropoda; class Insecta; order Coleoptera; family Curculionidae; genus Anthonomus; species Anthonomus grandis. Next base: position 16,666,464 of record NC_065562.1, read on the forward strand.
ATCCTGATCTCAACACTATTAATAAATAATTATAATCAAGAAAAATATTTCGTTCTTTCGAAGAACATTCCCATTTTTTTAATAGTAGACATAAGAATTAAAGAATATTCTAAAAATGCGTGCATGCCCTTAGAACAATCTTTTTTTAAAGGTTCTTCCAACTTTGCATTTATTTTTATTTTCAAAATTTTAAAGGATATTCCAAAGATATTCCAATTTTACTCTGATGTCTCAACATTAGTAAATAAAATATTCTTTTTTCTTATAAAAAAATAAAAAATATTTTCAAAATAATGCTCATACTTCCAGAATATCCGGAGAATATTCCAATTTGTTTGTTATATTTCGACAATATTAATAAATAATTAGGGTAAAGAAAAATATTTTTCTTTTATATATACTTCTAAGGATATTCTTATTTATTTTTGTCATGAACCAAAGAATGTGTTCAAAATTCAGAATATTTACACTATATTAGGTTTTTCTAAGAATATTCAAAGAAATATGTGAGGAATATTTTATTTTTATCTTTATGCCTGGACAGTATTAATAAATATTCATAATAAAGGAAAATGTTTTATTCTTTTATAAATACGTCCAAGGATATTCCTATTTTTTTTTTTAAATAATTCACATAGGACAGTTTTCAAAAATGTCGGCATACCTTTAAGATATTCTTTTTTAAAAGTTTTTTTTTATTTTATTATTTCCAGGAATATTCTCTGGAATGTCTGAGAAATATTCCATTTTTAACCTGATTTATGGACAGCAATATTAAATAATTGTAATCAAGCAGAATATTCTGATCTTTTTTAAATAGTTCTTGGGATATTCCAATTTTTTAATAACAAATAAAATACTGTTTAAAATTTGACAATATTAATAAATAATTAGAGTAAAGGAGAATATTCCGTTATTTTGTAAATAACTTCAAGGATATCCCTAATTTTTTTTTAATAATTAAAAAATAAATGTTTTGGAAAATGAGGTTACACCATCAGAATATTCTTTTTTTTAATTTTTTTAACAGAAATTATCTTCTTGTAAAAATATTCTAAAGAATATCCGAGGAATATTCGAATTTTATCTGAAACCATAAAAAAATGGGGAAAATGTTCCCTTCTTTTACAAATACTTTCAAGTACCTTACTAATTTTTTTTTAATTAATAAAAAACGGAATGTTTCCAAAAATGTGGTCATACCTTCAGAATATCCTTTTTTAAAGTTTTTTTTTTAAATTACATGATTTTCTCCTAAAAATATTCTTAATATTTTCCTGATATTCCAGGGAATATACCAATTTTATCCTGATAATTTGACGCTATTAATAAATAGTTATAGTTAAGGAAAATATTCAATTCTTTTATAAGAATATAATCAAGAAAAACATTTCGTTCCTTTGAAGAACATTCCCATTTTTTTAATAGTAGACATAAGAATTATAGAATGTTCTAAAAATGTGTGCATACCCAAAGAACATTATTTTTTTAAAGGTTTCTCCAACTTTGCATTTATTTTTATTTTCAAAATTTTAAAGAATATTCGAAATATTTTCCAAGTTTACTCTGATGTCTCAACATTAGTAAATAGAATATTCTTTTTTCTTAAAAAAAATTTAAAATATTTTCAAAATAATGCTCATACCTCCAGAATATCCAGAGAATATTCCAATTTGTTCGTGATATTTCAACAATATTAATAAATAATTAGGGTAAATAAAAATAAATTTCTTTCATAAATACTTCTAAGGATTTTTATCATCAACCAAAGAATGTGTTCAAAATTCAGAATATTTACACTATATTAGGTTTTTCTAAGAATATTCAAAAAATTATGTGAGGAATATTTTATTTTTATCTTCATGCCTGGACAGTATTAATAAATATTCATAATAAAGGAAAATGTTTTATTTTTTTATAAATACGTCCAAGAATATTCCTATTTTTTTTTCAATAATTCACATAGAAATGTTCTCAAAAATGTGGGCATACCTTTAAGATATTCTTTTTTAAAAGTTTTTTTTTTATTTCATTATTTCCAAGAATATTCTCTGGAATGTCTGGGAAATTAGAATAAAATTAGACAATATAAATAAATAATTAGAGTAAAGGATATTTTATAAATAACTTCAAGGATATCCCTAATTTTGAAAAATGAGGTTACACCATCAGAATATTCTTTTTTTTAATGTTTTTTTAAATAACAATATTCTCTTTTAAGAATGTTCTAATTTTATCTTGATAATTTGACAATAATAATAAATAATTATAGACAAGGAAAATTTTCGATTCTTTCATAAATACTTCTTTTGAGAACATTCCCATTTTTTTAATAATAAAAATAAGAATGTTCTAAAAATGTGATCATGCCCTTAAAACATTATTTTCTTTAAAATTTCAACGAATATTCCAATTTTATTCTGATATTTAAACATTAATAAATAAAATATTCATAAATATCAAAACTACGGAAAATTTTTCGTTATTTTATATACTGCCAAGAATAATCTAAGAAACAAAAGAATATTTTCAAATAAGTGCTCATTAAATTACATTATCTTCTCCAAAGAATATCCAGTGAATATTCCAACTTTATCCTGATATCTTGACAATATGAAAAAATAATTACAGTTGAGGAGAATATTCTGTTCTTTTATAAATAACTTCAAGGATAACCTTAATTTTTTTTTAATTAATTAAAAAATAAATGTTTTTGAAAAATGAGGTTATACCATCAGAATATTGTTTTTTTTTTTAATAACATTTTCTTCTAAAAATATTCTAAATATTCCAGAAAATATACCAATTTGATCCAGATATTTCGACAACATTAATAAATAATTAGAGATGAGGAAATTATTGCTTCATTGTTAAATACATATAAGGAGAATATTCTTAATTATTTGCCCCAATAACTAACATTCTCAAAAATTTACTTATATGCGAAGAATATTTCAATTTTATCTTCACAATACTGTTTAAATATTTTTAATTGAAAAAGATATTCTGTTTCTTTATAAATACTTGCACAAATATTCATTTTCTCTAATAAATAAAGGAATATTGCTCATGCTAGCAGAATATTCTAAAGAATCTGTGTAGAATATTCTAATCTTAATCCGCTATATCTACGATATTAATATTTAATTAAATTAAAGACAAATAACCCTTCATCTATAAATGCTTATTTTTTTTTAATAAATAAAGGAATATTGTCAATTTAAAAATGTCTCTAGACAGTAGATCCTGCAGAATATGCGAAAAATTTTCCATATTCTTTCAAGGAAGTTTTGATATTTTTTCTAATATGCCAGAGAAAATTCTCTGCAGAATATTCTCATATAATTTGATCCAACATGAAGATTTTTTCTTAACAGTTTATTAAATATAAGGAGAATATTTAAATTTTTGTATTAAACATTATAATATATTTTATTATATTATATTATGAGTTAAGGCAATTATTCTGTTCTTCTTTAAATACGTTTTAACCAAATTTTTCATATTTTTTTTTAATAGATGAAGGAATATGCTCAAAAACCTTTCAGAATAATCCTTGTTTTAACATTTTATGTTTTTATAATATGATTTTTATGGACAATTGTTCTGAAGAATATTCCAATTTTATTCCACAATATGCATTAAGGCAAATATTTTATTTTTTTATTAATCCTTCATAGGATATTCCTAATTTTGTTTTTAATAAAGAAAAAAATATTCTCAAAAATGACTCCAAAATATTGTATTTTGAAGTTTTTTTTGGTAAAGCTGTCATATATAGAAGGTATTTAAATAAATTTTTTTTGTATTCAAATTATTTCCTTTCTTAACCAATTTTTCGAGAAAATTATAGAGACCAAAGTGATAGAGCATCAAGATCTCTAAAAAAAAAATATAAACAAATTTTATGTTTTAGCGAAGGTGCCACGCAAGGTTTAAGGGCATTTTAACTGACGATAACTTTAGAACGAAACAAGCTATTTTAATAATTCTTCATTTATTTAAAAGCGCATTCTTTTGGGATCATTTCAATTTAATTTTGTAAAGCTGTCATATACGAGGAGTGTTTACGACATAGAGAATTATTATCATTCCAAAAAAATTACAAAAATTGCCAAAACTTTTACAAATTTAAAATAAAAATGCAATTTCAAGTCCCAATTGAACCATCTCCTAAAAGTTTGGAAAGCCGCAAAAATAGCGAAAACAAATATGCTAAAACTGTACGAATAATTGCAAAAATATTAACACAATAATCCGAGAAAATTACACAAAAAAATATTCATAGTGCAAATTTCTATAAGCAAATAATAGTCCAAAAAAAAAAAACACTACTAAGTAAAAAAAATCTAATAAATGACTCGAATAAAATTAGAGAAACTGAAAACATTTCAATGAAAATTAACTAGTCTTAACTGCCTGGAATAAGAACGAAATTAACTTCAATTATCTAGAACCAAGAAAAAAATCTTTCATTACATAAACCTTTAAAAATGCCAATATCCCTTGACTCCCATTGTTCTTTAATAGAAAAACAAAAACAATAACATTTCAAACCGAATAATCATTATTCAAAATAAAAAATGAAAAATCCGATTAAATCTTTAAAAAAATAACATTAAAGGAAGACAATGTAATCTCTCGGAGCCACTCAACATGGAAGATATTCGCGAGAGATATATGTAGTTATTGCCATTGTGATTTAATCTCCTTTTCTTCGACGGTAACGTCATCTTCGTCTTTTTTCTAGTAAATAATATGATGTATGCGCTCTACAGTCACCTTGGACGTGGCCGTTGACCCACACTCTTCATCTTCTTCTTCTCTTCATTGTTTGCACATTATCTATTATTGGATCTTGGGAGAATTATGGGAAATAATGAGGGAAAACGCGTATTTATCTTTAAATCTTTTCTATTTTTTTCTTTAATCTATACTATGTTAAAGTAAATTTAGACGTAATTTCAACCACATGCCTGAACCAATGATCTGTGTTTTTTAATGTATTAGGGTCGATTATTATTTAAAAAAATTAAATAAGAAAGGCATAGCGGTGCCTCTTTGAATTAATTTCAAAACAATAATGATTATATATGATTAATAAATAAATAATCTTTTTAGGTCAGGGATAATGAAGTCGATTAAGCGTTTCATAACTATAATCATATGAGTTTGCTAACGCTGAATTAAGTCAAACGTTATTAAAATTTAAACTTTTACCATTGAAGTGTAATTAATTATGGGATATGGAATATTAAATTCCTCTCCAAAAACAAATTAAGGAGTTCCAAAGAAGGAATCTATATTATATACAGATCGATCGGGAAAGCGAATTCTTGACAATAAAATTCGTTGTAAACAACGTTGTAACCGCCAAATATTGTTTTGTTGGGAAATCGAAAAATAACCGATGGCTTAATCAAATGAATATAATATATGGCTAATATCAATAACACTAAAGAACTTAACCATAGAGAGGCATTGCAGACTTGACCACATAAGAATTCGGATTTACGAGAATATTTTCCTTATTTCAATAAAACAACGTTGTATATCCACGTCGGTTACAACGTTGTTTTAGGATTCAAAATAAAGTTAAAGTAAGTGAAAAAATAATTTTCATTTTTCATGTCAATCAAAAATAAAACGAAACTACATATTTTCAGGCACCGCTTTTAATATTATGATAGAAATTGATATATTTTAATGGAATATAATCACACATATGTAATAGGTTGGCAAGTTTCTCCTTTTTGATTGGAAGAGGTTCATTATAGGCCTCCCGTAGGTCATTCAGAGATACTTCAACCATCGTTTTCTTGGCTGATTTTAGCGAATACGACATCCATGGTTGAATTGTGTTATGGGATTTTCTTATCCGGATACTGTTCGGGTCATCCGATGTTATTTGAATCCACACTCCCTGTGTTATTTTGCATTTAGGATCCTTCCAAATTGAATTTTCTGCATCAAAATGAAATCCTATTAAATTCCCCTATATAAAGTAGAAAAAATCCCTTATTTAAAATAATGACTTATTAAGATAATCGGATTCAAAATCTCCCTTAATAACGAAAATTTCAAGAAAAAAAATCGTTTTAACTCAAAGAAGGAGAAAAAAAAACTTCATTTATATTAACGAAAGTGACACGAACAATTTAGATACTTAACTGAAGAAAATGTATGCTTAGGGCCACAAAAAGGAGACTTTAATTTTTCGTTTAAAAAGCCCATTATAAAAAGGGGCGGTGGGAGGGAAGGAGGGTGAAAAAGAAGGAGGAGGAGGGACGGCGCAGAATTACAAGAAAAAGAAAATCATAATACGGGAGAACGAGATGAAAGTAGATGAAGACGGCGACGTACTAACTTTAAGAGAGAAGTTGCAGGGAGAGTGTTTTTTTACTCGTTTCATATTTGTATATGTTTAAAAATACGTTTCTTAAAGGAAGTAATAGAAACCAGAGTGAGACTGGTCAATTTGTAAAAGGACTTGCATTTTTCTTAAGATTGTTATCATGGAGTTTCTTTTTAAATTAATTAGGATCTATAGGAATTTTGGAAAATGTCGCTTGTTCAGGTTTTTATCGTAATTAATGATTTTTTGATAAAACTAATAGAAACTGAGATATTGAAGGACAAAACATAGATACAAAAAACTTGAATTTTTAGGCCATTCTCTTGCAAAGAAATTATAGTAAAATTTAATGATTTTCAATTGTTGGTTGGGATCGTTCTATGGTGGAACTTATTCAAGAAAATTATAATAAAATTAAAAGATTTTTAAAAATAATCGGGACTTTTCCCTTGGGCTCTAATTTTAAATAGGATGAATCGAAATTTAAGTAAAAGTAGACAATTCGTAGAGAAGCTTTTTTTTGGTTAGTTAATATTTTTTGAAAATATTTCAGATTTTTTACTTAAAAATATATAAAAATAATATTAGTCGAATTTTTGGCTATTTTCAAAACATCCTTTTTTGGCAATTTAGAGGTTTAAAAAAAATTTTTTTTTTGAATTTTGTGAAATTCGTAAAAACTTACTTGACATTTGATTGACATTTTTAAAAATTCATTTGGCATTTAATTAAAATATCGGGCACATTTCTGCTTTAATTTTAATCACTTGTTGAAGTAAAACTAGACATCATTGCTTTGTAATTAAAATTTAAAATTAATTTTTTTTCGCATTTTTGGAAATTCCTCCTCAAATCCTTGTAATCCAAGTAAACTTGAAATCACTGATTTTTTATTAAAATCGTTTTTTTTTTTTTGCATTTTTGCTTCTTCATGCCTAACATTTTTTTATCAAGAGACTGGGGTAAAATCAGCAACATTAAAACGTTCGTACTTTGTACACGAATGTAATTCACCTTATACCTCATAAAAAAAACTCCCTAATTGATTCCCACCAAGTAAACTCCTAAAAGCAAAGTTTAATTTCGCAATCAAACTATAAAACTTTAACATTAAAACTTTCCCAGACCAGACCGGTTTAAAACTTCGTTCGCAACTTTAAAAAGAATAATAATTTAGGGGATTTAATTAGGGGCAAATAAAACCGTGGATAATAAATAAGAATTATATAAAACGTTGATTTATAATATCCAATAATAATGTTTCATAAATAATTCTTATGAAGTTTTCCTATGTAACTTATGAGCGATATTTCAAGCCGCTGCCAAATAAATTATACGTACAACGGGTTATTCGGCTCAACTCTATTAAAGTTAGTTCGGTAGGTCGCCGCGAGGGGGAGAGCGAGACGACGGTAGAGAGAGAAAAAGAAGAGAATCGTCGAGGCTCTATAGACGTACGAACAGTGAGATAGAGGTTTTGATTTAATAGAGGGGGGAGGGGGAATTAAGGTTTTCTTGTTTCAAGGAAAAAGTCATTGTTTTACTCCTGGTTCTACTAATTTCCTGATATATTAGACAAAGATCTGTAGAGTTTTTAGGACCTGAATTATACCCCTTATTTATTTCTGCACATCTATAATTATATAGCATGGTTAAGATAAGTTGTACTCTGGAAATAAACAAAATTTGAATTTAAAAAAAAAAACGAGAGTCGTCCATTTTAATAAAGAAACCATGAATTTCGAAGAATTCAAGAAAAGAAAAAATTAAAATTACTGCTTTCTAAATAGTGTTACTTCAGGTTCTCCTAGTTTCTTTCTTCTTAATATTCCAAGAAAGAAAATACAAAAAACAGTATGAACAACAAAAACTAAAAAATTTAAAAGAATTCCATTTATCCAAATTGTGAAAAAAGCAACTGAAAATGTCAAAAAAAACATTGTTCAAAGCTTCATATCTTAGAAATGAATGATTCCAGAGAGTTGAAAATTGGTATACAGGGAGTTCTATTAAATTAATAAAATACCTAATTCGGCGTTTTTATCTAAAAGTCTCTAAAAATCGAGAAATTGACCTCTGAAATTAATAAAATATATTTTTTTCAGATATCCTTAAGACACCGATTGCTCATATTGCAGAAAGTAATGGAGATAGAGGATTGAAAATTCCTATATAGGTTACTCCATTAAAATAATTGAACCCGTATTTCGGCTTTTTTCCCGAAGATTCTCGAAATTGAGAAATTACCATCTGAAGTTGAAAAAATATATATTTGTTTCAATTATCTTTAAGAGACCACCAGTTGCTCATATACAGTGCTTTTCTTTGAAGTCTCCCCCGCCATTTATTTTTTGAACGGGTCAAAAAAAATTTTTGAAACTTGGCATAAGTAAATTGGTCTATAGATACTATTTTTCACTGTAAACTAGGTAGTTGTAAATTCCAAGATGGCGGCTGGGCGACATCTTGAGAAAAAATTTTAAATAGAAAGGGGGGTCGTATGGTACCTCATTTTAAAGGTCTCAATGAGTACTTTATAACCCTGAAATATTAGACCCATATCTTAACTCGTTTCAAAATGGCGGCCTAATAAAAAAGTATTTTATTTTATTTTATTTTTTTACATTTTTATGATTTTTGAATAGGTAAAAATCAGTGTATGAAAATGAATGCGTCACTATTTTATTTTGACATAAAAACGACAGTTCTAAATGTCAAAATAACATATAAGCGCCATCGCGGGAGCGGTGAGCCATGAGCGGTTAAAAATTAATATACAAGTTCCATAAAAATGATTTGCCAAATAAATTTTTAAAAATTCAAATCAAATGTCAAAAAAGTTTAAATTTTTTTCTGCAAGCACATTTACCAATTTAATAAAAAAAATCATTAAAAACCCAAAATCAACTTAAAGCGTAAAAAAAGATTCTTTTGAAAAAAGCCAAAAATTTCTAATTAGTAATTAGATAAAAATAAATATAAAAAGAAATAAATTAATTAATTTTTCTAGGCAGTTGAGACTAAATTTTAATCAAAAGGCCTTGAATTGTAAAAAAAATACAGCTCCAGCGAATAACATAGAGAAACATATGCCTGGAATTGTAAAATTATTTTTTAACGTCATCAATAAATCAATTGATTATTCCAGGCAGTTAAAATGCCTTAAATTTTAAAAAAACTACGGCTCAACTATCTCAAATGAAGAAATTAAGGACATTGGTTTTAGAAACATTGAATGTCAAACAATTTGCGTTACAACAGTCATTTCTTATCAACAAATTTGTTCTATAAGAGAAAATAAACTAATTTATATTTCCAGGCAGTTGAGACTAAATTTTAATCAAAAGGCCTTGAATTGTAAAAAAAATACAACTCAACTCAATAACATAGAGAAACATATGCTTGGAATTGTAAAATTATTTTTTAACGTCATCAATAAATCCAGGCAGTTAAAATGCCTTAAATTTTAAAAAAACTACGGCTCAACTATGTCAAATGAAGAAATTAAGGACATTTGTTTTGGAAACATTGAATGTCAAACAATTTGCCTTACACCAGTTTTTTATTATCAACAAATTTGTTCTATAAGAGGAAATAAATTAATTAATTTTTCCAGGCAGTTGAGACTTAATTTTAATCAAAAGGCCTTGAATTGTAAAAAAAATGCAGCTCCAGCGAATAACATAGAGAAACATATGCCTGGAATTGTAAAATTATTTTTTAACGTCTTCAATAAATCAATTGATTATTCCAGGCAGTTAAAATGCCTTAAATTTAAAAAAAACTACGGCTCAACTATGTCAAATGAAGAAATTAAGGACATTGATTTTGGAAACATTGAATGTCAAATAATTTGCGTTACACCAGTTATTTATTATCAACAAATCTGTTCTATAAGAGGAAATAAATTTGTTAGATAAATTAGATTCTAATTAGTAAGATTTCCTCTTGAAATTAAAAATTTCGAAAATTCCAAAAAATAAAATAAGCATGTTTGATACAATTTTAATTTAAAATAATCATTAATCACAAAAAACCGAAATATTAAAATTTCAATAATTTTTAAAAATTCACTAAAATATCCAAAAGATTCGCTAAATATTTGAATTTTAAGTTAAATATCTAAAAAAGCCATACCTCCAGGAAATCCTAGACTTGAATTTTAATGTAAAATATTCAAATAATTTATTAAGCACCAAAAATCCTATATATTAAAAATAAAATTAAAATTATATTAATTTTTAAAAATTTTACTAAAATATCTATACAATTCAATTAGGATTAGAATTTCAAATTAAAATTTATATTTCTGGAAAAACCTGCACTTCAATTTTAATTTAAAATAATTAAAAAGTTCATTAATAAAAAAACTTGAAATATTAAAATTTCATTACTTTTTAAAATTTGATTGAAATACTCCAAAGATTTGATTAAAACAAAAATAATTTTTTTTTTTAATTTTAGGAAAATATAAGAAAAACTAAAATTCGAATATTTAAATACCAACAATTTAATTAATTTAAAATACCTGAAAATTTGCTAAAAAATTTGAATAAATATTGAATAATATGATGAAATTATTACTTAAAATATCAAAAAAAAATTCGAATTATTTTTGAATGTCAATTTAAAATATCCAACAAATTCAATAATATAAAAAAATTAAATGTTCCAAAAAAAATTAAATACGAATAATTTTTGAATTTTAGTGAGAAATAACAAACGAAATTAATTAAATTAAAATTCCAAGAAATTCGTTAATTCAAGAAATTTATTAATTGGAAAAAAGCAAACAAAAAAAAAATGACGAAATTTTAATTTTTATTTAATAAAATTACAATTATCTAGAATGAAAATAATCAATTCTTACTGAGATATTTGAGAACTTGATACATTCTAAACCCATTCTGTTTGTTTCTGTCCCATAAGAACATGCTAATAATGTATTACAGTCACCACATACACGAGAAACCCTCCCCCCTCGCCCAATTAATACCACTTTTTAAATAATAAAAAAATAAATAAAACTAGGAACAATTTGCAACTGTCAAGTCTATAAGATTTAAGCGCAGGTAAAATGCAAATAAATTTACATAATGGCGCACTTTAGCGTAATTCATCGCCTCTCGACTAATAAAATTTAATTTAAAGCCTTCCTACCTACCGACCTAACAAAAGAACCGACGGAATTATTTATAAACCTCCCCCTTCAACCCTCCCTTCGCACCCTTTATTTCGGCCATTTTAATAATAATTCATTTTGTAACAATCGTTTTAATCAGTTAAACATTACGTAGTAATAATAAGTTTCTAGTAATTTTTGTCATATTAATCAATATTTACTCAAATTTTTGAGCAAATTTGAGCTTAATTTGTTGATATTTGAATATTCGAATTTTAGATTCTTTTCTTAATATTTTATCTAAATAGAAACGTTCAATTTTTCCTAACTAAACTTCCCCCCTTTAAACATTAAATAAGTTTCGGAACGATATATCCTCCATAGTGTCCATGTTTACGTGTTTTCCTCGTAGGAGGAAAAATGGTTAAAGTTGGGTTCTCTCTACATTTAAATAAATTATTTCTGCTTTTCCAGACGTTTCATACGCCGAATTTCGGCGACGAGGAGTTCGATATACCGAATATAAATCACCAACAACAACAGCAGCAGCAGCAGCAACAACAGCAACAACAGCAGCAGCAACAGCATGCTCAACAGGCGCATAATGATCAACAGCAACAGCAGCAGCATTATCAACCTCCTATGCAGGTAAAGAGGTTTATTTATTTAAAGAGTTTAGGGTTAATAAGGTCCAGAAGTTAAGTCATCTCCTAAATGTTGACCAGAATAAAATGTTGATGTTTCGTTTTTATATAAAGTAATGAATTGTCAGCTGAACACTCCTCCTATTTTGTCACTTTTTAAATTCAACATTCCTCAAGTCAACATCAGATCGAGCGAATTATTTTTTATTCCATTCAGGAAAACAAATCATGGTGAGAACTCTGCATTATGTAGAATAACAAAAAGTTATAATTTGTATTGCCGTTCATTGGACGTTTTTAACATGTCACTTAGTACAGTCAAAAATACTTTAAAACGAAATATTGTCTTTGAAAGTTTACGAGGCTAATGTAGATATTTAGCATTAGAAAGTTGCTTTTTTTGAAATATATTTTTTATTTTCTTTAAGTATATTCTTTTATATTCAAATTATTTTGATTTATGTACTTAAGCATTTAGTCTTTATATTATTCTTAATAAAATAGTATATTTAAGTTAGTTAATATAAGTTTGTGGATGCTTTTTTGGGCTTGTAGCCTGTTGTGTCCCTATATGGTCACCAAACAAATAAATAAATTATTATCATATTTAATATTTATTTATTTAACTGTAGAATATATGTATATTATATACGATTCTGTTTACAAAAGGAAGAAAATTTTGGCATTTAAGAAAATTGACAAGGAATTTATATATTTAGTTTTTAACTCGATTACTACACCTCAAATGTTTGATTAAATTCTTCTGAAAAATCACCGTTTTTTGTCCAGATTATCCAATCTAATAACACTGTTTTTATATTAAATATTTATATATAACATTGTATCAAATTTAAATTAACAGTGTTATTACATTAAATATTGAATATATATTTTCTGCAAAAACATTGTTTTTCATCAACAAAACCCTTACACCCCCCACCCACCCCAAACATTTACCCAGTAAGAAATTTCTTTGAAAAATCACCGTTTTTCGTCCATAACATCCAATCAAATAGCACTGTTTTTGTATTAAATAATCAATAATAAACATAAATATAATTATATAAAATTTAAATAAATAAACTGTGTTATTAGATTATATATTAACGATGAAACCAGTTATTCATGCGTATTATTTTGAAAAGCAATGATTTTTGTTTCAACAGTTTCTTACTGGTGAGTTGTGTGGGGTGGGTGGGGGGCTAAGGGTAGTATTTATAAAAAAACGTTTTTTTTGCAGAAAATAATTGCCTGAGAAAAAAATGGTTTTTAAAAAAATTATAGATGATAAAAAAATCTATAGTTTTTATATTTAAATTTATAGAAAATCCTTTGGAATGTTGATCTTTTTTGTATAAGGTTTTTATTAGCTTTATGATTAAAAAAATTGCTTCAAAAATTGAAATTTGACGATTTTTAGATTTTTTGGTGTTCCGGGCATATTTTAATTAAAAAAAAAATATTATAAAAAGTCGATTTTACAAAATAAAAAAATCTGATTAGGATTACAGGTAATTTGGAGTTAATTTTAAAATTTTGATTTTTTTTGTCTAATTTATTTAAGGTTTTTCTATTTATTTATTGTCTTTTATTTCCTTGGATTTAATAGAAAATCGAGTCCTTTTAAACTCGTAAAATTTGCTTTCTTTTAAAAATCTGTTTTAATTAGTTTTTTTTTGGAAAATTGTGAAATGCGTCAATTTGAAAAATTGTAAATGTTTTAAAGATTTATGATCAATAGATGCCTCTCCAAAGTACAAAAAAAAGAATTTTACAAATTTTTCCAAAAAATTAATGATAAAGAAGTTATTGGCATTTTTTTCGGTTTTTTGAATGAAACTCTAGTAAGTTACCTAAGTTGAAAAAGTCCAAAAATTTCCTTTTTTTTTTCAAAAATCTTTTTCATTTAATTTTTTTTTAGAAAATTTATTTTTCATAAAAAATGTTTTTATTAGAAAGAGAAAATTTAATTTTTTTCTAGCGTTTTTTCGTTTTTAGAAGAAAAAAATTGTTTCTTCTGTTATAAAAGGTAAGCATGGAAGAATTTTTGGTTTTAAATAGCAAGTAAGTGGGTTATTGTTCGATTTTTGGAAAAAATCAACTCTGTGGGTAAATTCTGATTTTTTGAAAATCAAATAAAAAAATTTTATCAAATTTAAGGAAACAGTGTTATTAAATTAAATATTGAATATTGTATATTTTCTGCAAAAACATTGTTTTTCATCAACAAAACCCTTACACCCCCCACCCACCCCAAACATTTACCCAGTAAGAAATTTCTTTGAAAAATCACCGTTTTTCGTCCATAAAATCCAATCAAATAGCACTGTTTTTGTATTAAATAATCAATAATAAACATATATATAATTATATAAAATTTAAATAAATAAACTGTGTTATTAGATTATATTATATTAACGATGAAACCAGTTATTCATGTGTATTATTTTAAAAAACAATGATTTTTGTAGACAGTTTCTTACTGGTAAGTTGTGTGGGGTGGGTGGGGGGCTAAGGGTCATTTTTTGCGAAAAACGTTTTTTTTGCAAAAAATTATTGCCTGAGAAAAAATGCTTTTTAAGAAAATTATAGATGATAAAAAAATCTATAATTCTTGTACCGATACTTTTCTCACATAACTTTAAGGTTTTCGAGTAAAAGTAAGAAAAGAACTTTTCATAAGGAAACCTGAAAAAATCAAAAAAACCAACTCATCTGCCTGGAATAATTTTTTTTTCTTTTCCAGGCAGTTGAAGTCACTTTATGGTGCATATTAGGCGACTTACGTAATATTTTATCACTTGGAACACTATACGAACAAATTCACTTACTGCTAGTTACTTTCTTACTCAGTTACTTACTTGAGTTTTCTTACTATCAAACTTAAAAGCTCTTTCCATTAATAAAGACACTAAATTAAATGACTCTTAATAGGGTTTCCAGAGAATTCTGAATACAAATTTATCTGGAAACGTCAGTAAACTTTGAATTTTTATCATTAATTTAACGAGATGTTTTAGGGTTTAAATATCCACACTGACCTAGTATCTTGCAGAAAAGAAACTACCAACACAATTTCTTTGAAAGATTGAGTAAAGTCAATTACGACAAATAAAGATACTCGGCATTATTATTTCGGAAACAATAGAGCTTTTGAAACTATTGAAAAAAAGGACGAAATTGTTAGAAAAAGAACTCATACAGCTTTTATTAGACAAGATAGGCCCAACTAGCAATCAACTCAGTATTTGAGTAGAAACACTAAATGTACTGCAAATTCAGTGCATTTATGAAATTGAGTTAAGTTTATGTATGCTAAAAAAGTAAGCTAATTAGGAAAAATAAACACTCTAAATAGGGTTTCCAGAGAATTCTGAATACAAATTTGTCTGGAAACATAGAAAAACGTTAAATTATTCAAATTAATTTAACAAGATGTTTGATAGTTCACATTTCCAAATTGACCTAGCATGAGCATGTAAGTGAGAGATATTAAAGTAGACCTTTCTCTCAAAAACGAACAAATTGTCCTAAAAATCAAAATAAAACCATCAAGTTGCGACTCATTTTTAGCTATTTTATCCCAACTAACCCACTGGTACCAACCGTTTTTTCCTCAAACCAATCAATCACTCGCAATTCAACATTGAAACCATAAACACGTGCGAATCGCGTACTCGATTAATCCGATAATTCCCGCGGCGTGGCTTATGACAAAAGGCATTCAGAAATCCTAAATCAGGGTCATCTCATTTCCATAATATGACACGACTATTTCGAGTAATGATTATGCAAATTGATCCGTGTGTGTCGGATTAAAGTGGTAAATCAACACACGCGATTAACTAGAAAATATTGACCGATTATGTTTTACGATCCAATGGTCAAACATGTTTGTTTAATCGATTTAAAAAAAAATAATTAAAATTGACCATCATCGGCTTCTTAAAGTGTTTTAATAAATGTCACTTATTTGTTTAATTATTTCCAGAGTATGCAGCAAATGAATCAACAAATGAACCAGCAACAGGACGCGATGGGGATGCACGACCCCACCGGGGGGTACCAGCAACCCTTGTACCTCTCAGGTCCGGATCATGGGATGGTGGGGCAGCAGTACCACAGTCCCCAGCCCAACTATTCAATGTCTCCAAGCCAACAGGTACCATTCTTGGAATAAATTCTTTCAGTTGTACTCTATATTTGACTATAGAAAAAGTCGAAATAATATAAAAACACGTATTGAGCCTAATAAGAAACATATTAATATCTTCCCAGTGCTTTCCGCAGTAGGTTATGAGGGCTGCAAAAAACATAAATAGGTTAAAATCATTAATATAGAACATGTAAAACAAAACAAAATTACAAATTATTTACTTATCAAAAGGACGACTATAAAAGAAAGAAAAAAAAACCTCAGACCATCGTTACATAAATGGCTCCCTCGTTTAGATTGTTTTTTTACTATAGGCTCGTGTCAAAAGAGAAAATACAAAAAGTGTGTACATAATGGTGGAAAATGGTAGAGCGTATAAGAAACTATAAGAAACATCTTATCTATCTTCAACAGATTTCAAAATAAACGCTGTTTTATAAATTGGCGAATGTGCCAGAGGAGAACCTGGTCAAAGATAACTGATGATAACTTTTAAACGAAACAAGCGATTTTATTAATTTCTTTTTTAT
Source organism: Anthonomus grandis grandis (assembly GCF_022605725.1). NCBI lineage: Eukaryota > Metazoa > Arthropoda > Insecta > Coleoptera > Curculionidae > Anthonomus > Anthonomus grandis. The sequence goes on from NC_065562.1 coordinate 16,683,271, forward strand.
AAGAAAGGTTATAGATGTACGATCATTTCCGCGTATTTTTTTTATAACTGGTAAATTTTAAAAATAGTTTATTAGGGCTTCATAATGTTAAAATCTTTATAACTTGTTTATTATGCTTTTTTCGAAAAAACTATAGACAATAAAATGATAGAGAGGGATATTCCCTATAAGAAATTATAAAGAATATTTCTTCTACCTTTATTAGATTTTAAAATAAAAGCTGTTTTATAAATTGGCGAATGCGTCAGACGAGGACCTGGTCAAGGTTAACTGAGGATAACTTTTAAACGAAACAAGCGATTTTAATAATTTCTTTTTTATAAGAAAGGCTATAGCTGTACGATCATTTCCGCGTATTTTTTTTTATACCTGGTAAATTTTAAAAACAGTTTATTAGGGCTTCATAATGTTAAAATCTTTATAACTCGTTCATTATGCTTTTTTCTATAAAAACCGTAGAAACCAAAATGATAGATTGTAATATTCCCTAAAAGAAACTATAAAAAAAATTTCATGAATCTTCAACGGATTTTCAAATAAACGCTGTTTTATAAATTGGCGAATGCGTCAGACGAGGACCTGGTCAAGGTTAACTGACGATAACTTTTAAACGAAACAAGCGATTTTATTAAATTATTTTTTATAAGAAAGGATATGAATGTACGGTCATTTTGGCGTATTTTTTCTTACCTGGCATATTTAAAAAGTAGTGAATTAACGCTTCATATTTTTAAAATCCTTGTTACTCGTTTATTATGATATTTTCTGTAAAAACCACAGTAACTAAAATGATAGAGCGTAACAATCCCTATAAGAAACTATAAAAAAAATTTCATGAATCTTCATTGGATTTTCAAATAAACGCTGTTTTATAAATTGGCGAATGCGTCAGACGAGGACCTGGACAAGGTAAACTGACGATAACTTTTAAACGAAACAGGCGATTTTATTAATTTTTTTTTATAAGAAAGGTTATAGATGCACGATCCTTTTAGCGTATTTTTTTATACCTGGCAAATTTTAAAAAATAGTTTATTAAGGCTTCATAATGTTAAAATCTTTATAACTCGTTTCTTATGCTTTTTTCTCTAAAAACCATAGGAACCAAAATGATAGAGCGTAACATTCCCTATAAGAAACTATAAAAAAAATTTCATGAGTCTTCAACGGATTTTCAAATAAATGCTGTTTTATAAATTGGCGAATGCATCAGACGAGGACCAGGTCAAACATAACTGACGATAACTTTTAAACGAAACAAGCGATTTAATTCGTTCTTTTTTTATTGGAAAGCCCATAGTTTCAAGACATTTACAATAAAGTTAATTTTTTTGGAATTTGCGACAATTTCCTATAATAGTCTCGATTTTTCCCCATTCGTAATCGAATGGCTTGCATCGGTTTTATGCACGTACCAGAATTTTTTCAAAATTTCCCTTAAGAAAAAAAAAGCTAATTTATTGAAAAATGTATCTTCGAATAAATTACTGACTTCTCAGATAAATTTAAAATTCGGGTTTTAGAAAGCAGCTTAGTACTTTGATCAAAGATATACTTTTTCCCCTAATTAAATTTTTACCACGATTTTTAAATACTAGAAACATTTGTACAAACAATACTATAGCAATTAGCACAGAACTCGTTGGCTGGAGTAACTTTTTTCCAGAGATTTCAATTAATTTTCCTGTTTTTTCCAAACTGACTCATAAAAAAAAATTAATTCTTCCAGGTTCTTATTGCCTGAAAAATTCCAATTAAAACTGACATCAACTGCCTGGAAGAACTTCTTTCTTTGAGGAATTTTAGAGTTCTGGAAGAAATTGGCATTTAAAGCAACCGCTTGGAAGGCAGGGAATCAATGTTTGTTTTAATCCAGGCACTTGACTCCTTTGCTATTCTTTGATGCGTAGAAAAACTTAAGAGTTACCTCAACTGCCTGGAATAATTTAATTTATTTTTTAACTTGAATATTGAATTGGTATTTAGTACCTTATTATAACTTTATATCGATAAGTTTGTCTCACTACTGGCTACTTTTGTCAGTAGCTAAATAGTATCTGTTGTTGAAAATCACATTAATCGGACATCTTTATTATTACTTTATTTTTATTTTGTTCCCAGCAATGTATTGACTCTTTATGGCAAATAAATTACTTTTTAATTTAAATTGGAAGATTCTATAATTGAAATGTACTCTTAATAATTAATTAAACTGACCGCACTAAGGGGCAAATTCTAGTAAATTCCATCTTAACCTGAATACTTTCCCAATATACCCTTATTGGATTTCTTTTATAAAACAACTATTTTCTCTTTAAGCAACAACACAACAATCAACTTCTTATGATCCATCAGCAGCAGCAGCAACAGCAGCAACAACAACAACAGCATCAGCAGATGATGATGAGTCATGGGCAACCACCTCCCGGTAGTATAGGGTACGGGGCGTCTCCACAACATCCCCAAGGAAGAGGAAATAGTCCCCCTGCACCTGGACAGGAACATACCACGAGCGATGATAGTGACGATAGTACTCCGCATCCTGCTATGGTAAGATCGATCGTTGAAGATTTTGGTGACGAATGAGTTCTAGGGGTTCCAAGTAGTTGTTGTGTCGTTCCTCAAGAATTGAGGAAATTTGCTCAACATGGTGCTTTTTACCCCGGATTTTATTGGTGCAATCCATTTTTCGTTTGCAGCAAACGAAAAATTCCCAATATGTTGAGTTTTCAGTAATTTTTCCAGTGAATTTATTGGTGCAAACTATTTTTCAAGACCACTTACCAGTCTCTTAAAATTACACTTTTTTCTGAATAAAAAGATGACCATCATCAGTCAGGATATAGACAAAAAAAAACATTAATGAGAAACGGATTTCCAACTTTTCACAAATCAACAGGATAAAAGTCATTGGAATTGTTTTTCTTGATTGTAGTAGGGCCTTTGACACCACATATATTGATCATTTTATATGAGAAAATGGTTTTAAATGCAATGTGTGCTTACACATAGAAAAAAAAACTTAAATTTGAGTTCATTGAAATAAATATCTTCTTCATATTCTCCATTCGTATAGTACATACATAAGTACTTGGATATTTAAATGAATCTTATCAAAGTATTGGTAAAAAAGGCTAATTTTATATACAGGGTGATTTTTAAGTTGATACTTTTTTTAACTGTGTATAGAACTCGGTAAAATATACATTTTTTTCAAATAACTTTTTTCGATACACTTATAAACAAGGGACATACAGAATAAACTTATCAACTTACAGCGATGTTGAAAATTGGTTTTTTGAATAAAGATATTTGAAAAAAAAATTTAATTTTACCGAGTTCTTTACACAGTTAAAAAATCAACTTAAAAATCACCCTGTATATATATATATATATAGTGTCAATGTGAAACCAAGAAAAAAATTAGAATTGAATACTATATATCTAATTGAATCATTTAATAGTGATGTAATTTAAACAAACACGTTATTTCTTTAACATAGTTTCAAAATAATTATATTAAACTTAAAACTAGTCACAGAATCATGTTATTGCATTTTGAGTCAAATGTCCTAAAGATACATTTAAACAATAATTGTTTGCTTGATTGATGTATTTTAACTTGTCCAAAGTACCTTATTTAATTTGTCTAATTAATTATTCTGTAAACAGGATGTTTAAAGTGGGATTAATAACATGACAATTAGAAAACTAAAAAATACCCTTAAATTAATATAGACATTAGAAGCAAAATCTTATATAAAAATTAACAGGAATTAGTTTAGCTAATAATACATGTTTCTTTAAAATATGTATCTGTATACATTTTCAAGTTGAAATTCTGACTAGTTTTTGAGTTATGAGCATTTTGTAAAATGTTTAGGAGGAACATAATTTTCTCCCAAAATCCTGTACACGTATCCAAAATGTATGAAATATGTCTCTAGTAAAAATATTCAAGGAATATATTTCTGAATTTTCAAGTTTGGATTTTGACTATTTCTTGAGTTATGGGTATTTTGTGAAATTTTTAGGAAAAACATAATTTTGTTTCAAAATCCTGTACAGAATCCAAAATTCCAGAAGTATGTCTCTAGTCAAGTAATACAATTTTTAGCAAAAACATAATTTTTTCCTTAAAATCCTGTACATGAATCCAGAACTTTTAAAATATATAAACATTTTCCAATTTGGATACTGACTGGGTAGTTTTTGAGTTCTGAGCATGTAAAATTTTTGGGAATTTTTTTCCAAAATCCTTGTTTTTCTCAAAATCCTGTACATGAATAAAAAATTTCTGAAATATGTCTCTAGTCAAATTATTCAAAGAATATACTATGAATTTTCAAATTTAGATTTTGTCTAGTTTTTGAGGAAAAAAATTATTTTATTTCAAAATCCATTTTTTACAAAAGTCATGTACATAATCTTAAATTTCCTAAAATGCGTGTCTAGTCAAATTATTCAAGGAATATGTGTACACATTTTCAAATTTAAATTTTGATTGGTTTTTCAGTTATGGGCATTTTGTGATTTTTTTTCCAAATTCCTTGTTCTTGTCAAAATCCTGTAAATGAATCCAAAATTCCTGAAATAGGTCTCTAGTCAAATTATTCAAGGAATATGTTGATACAGTTTCAAATTTAGATTTTGATTATTTTTTGAGTTGTTTGAGCATTTTATAAGATTTTTAGGAATTTTTTTCCAAAATCCTTGTTTTTCTCGAAATCCTGTACATGAATCTAAAATTTCTGAAATATGTCTCTAGTCAAATTATTCAAAGAATATACACTATTGGACAAAAGTAGAGCAACACTTCCAAAAATATTTGCAAATACCGATTTTAAAATTATAAATGCATGATAATGTATACAGATCGACTAAGTTTTAAAACTCCAAAATAGGCTATGATTATCAATGACAACAAAAATTTTCGCAATCAAAACAAATGATTTTATTTTGACGTTTAAATTGAAATGCTTCATAGTAATGCGTCAAAAGTAAAGCAACATTCAAATAATTTGTTCAAAAGAAGGGTTTTAGCAAAGGTAAAGGGCTAAAATAATTGTGTAAGGTGATTTTTATGTTTTTTTGAACATTTCTGTGTAAGATTAATCATGCCGAGAGGAATTCCAATTTCAAAAGACTTGAAGCAAAAAGTTGTGAATGGATTCATGGAAGGTAACAAACAAGCCGATATTTCAAGACAGTTTGATTTACCCCGGTACACTGTGTCCAAAATAATATCATCGTATAATGAGAGGGGACATTTAGAGAAGTTGCCAAAATCGGGAAGGCCAAGGAAAACATCAGTAATGACTGACAGACGCATCAAAAGGATTTCCCAAAATGATCCTGGAAATCCGCACCTCGAATTATTGCCGAAATTCCAGAAATTACGGTTGGTATACGAACAGTACAAAGAAGGTTAGTAGACGCAAAGTTATTTAGTAGACGTCCAGCTAAAAAGCCGTTAGTTTCAATAGAGCAGCAAGGTTGGCACGCCGGCATTTAAACTGGACCGTCAATGACTGGAAAAAAGTTCTATTCAGTGATGAAACGCGCTATAAAATATTCAACTCTGATGGAATGGGGCGTGTGAGGCGACCAATCAATACAAGGTTTAATCCTAAATACGTAACACCTACAATTAAAAATGGTAAAGGTTGTGTATTTTTATGGGGTTGTTTTTTATGGATTGGGCTAGGCCCTATGCACTTTATTAATGATACGATGGATCGATTTGTTTATAGGGATATCATGCAGAATGTTATGCTTCCTTATGCAGAGTGGGAAATGCCATTGCGTTTTATTTTTCAACAGGACAACGATCCAAAACATTCTTCGCAAGTTGTTCAACAGTGGTTTGGGGAAAATAATGTGGCCAGCACAATCCCCAGATCTTAACCCCAGCGAGAATCTCTGGGAAGAAGTAGAACGTCGTATTCGTTCCCAAATGTTTCCAAATAAACAATCCTTAATATCAATTACTAATGTATTACTTTCAATTGTTTTTCTGGTTAAATGTGTTAAATATTTTTTGTTGAACTAAAGTAAAATAAAATACTGTTAAATACAATTTGTTGCTCTACTTTTGTCGACCCCATTCTTATCAATTATTATAATCATTAATATTTACCTTTCTTAAAATGATTAAAATTACACCGAAATGAACTGACATATTACTTTCAGTGTAAGGATAGTGTGACATTCAGCTTAGCGAAAAATCACAACTCAATAATTTTTTTTATTCAAACATGAATAAAATTGAACTTTGTTGCTCTACTTGTTGATTTTGTCTAGTTTTTGAGTTATTATTTTATATTTTTATTATTTTATTCCAAAATCGATTTTTTACAAAAATCTTGTACATAATCTTAAAATTCCTGAAATAGGTCTCTTAGTCAAGGAATTATTCAAGGAATATGTGGAAAAAATTTCAAATTTGGATTTTGTCTAGTTTTCGAGTTATTGGCGATTTATGAATTTTTAAGGAAAAAATTGATTTTTATCCACAATCCATTTTTCTAAATTCCTGTACGTAATAATAATAATATACTTTATTAAGAATGATAAAAACCTACATATAAAATACAATATATTTTTGTAAAATTTAATAAAATTATAATACTTTTATCAACCCAGTACATTATTACCTACTTTCGTCAGCAGGAGTAACATATACCCAATTAATACATATACCTACGTAATCTTAAAATGCCTGAAATACATGTCAAGTATAGTCAAATTATTCAAGGAATATGTGTAAAAAATTTCAAATTTGAATTCTGACTAGTTAATTTCGAGTTTTTCCAGCATTTTGTAAAAATATATTTTTTCCTAAAAAATTCTTGTTTTTCTCAAAATCCGGTACACAAATTCAAAATTCTTCATAAAAAAATCAATATGTAAATATAATAGTTTGAAATATTTGCTTTATTAATTTTAAATCATTACTTATAATATTGGTTAAACATATACCACTTTCTACCAAATAAATATGCCTTCATTAATACACCATTTAGTTCAATTTTACCACAATCAGTCCATAAAACTGGAGTCCCTCAAGGGTCTCTAGTACACCCCATTTATTTTTTATAATTTATAAAAATAATATAATTCTTCATGTTAAACATTGTAAAATCAAAATCTTTGCAGATGGTACTTTGTTATATTTTTTTAGCACTAAAGGTCTAAATGAAGAGTATAGACTTAAAATAGTTAAAACTAGATACAAATAAAACGACGTTCATGATATATTATAGAGAGACATAATTGTCATGAATCGAGGATGTGGAATCTTTTAAGTATTTATGATTAATGCTAGACCCTAAGTTGTTTTTGGCCCTGTGAATATTATGTAAAGTAAAAATTAGTTTTTTTTTCAAAAGTCCAGACATGTCAAAAACCTGGAATTTGTTGTGTTTTTTCTGTCAAATTTCAAAATTGACGTTTTTTTGACATTTCAGATAACGGCCATGAAGAGACCCAGCCCGGAACCCGCCGATCCCGGTCTAACAAAAGCCCAAAAGAAACCGAAGGTGCAAAAGAAGAAAAAGAAGAGGGACCCCAACGAGCCACAAAAGTACGTTAAAAAACCCCCCCGTTAAAAGTCCATTTTTTCATGCGAATGAGAAAATTTAAAAAAAAAAGCTTCGCTTAAAAAGCCCATTTCACATCCCCTTTCTTTCAATTTCAACCCCCTCGTATATATATGTTTGCTCGGGGGTAAATGGGATTTTCCCAAACTACCCATTTTTCATCCCTCCTTGTTCAAATCGATCTTTTATTTCAACCTAGCAGGGTAAAGAGGGAGAAAGTGTTATTTCCAACCCTAATGTAAAATTAGAGGCAGTGGCGTCCGTGCAGGGGTATAATAAAATCGATGTAAGAACGTTAAAATATCACCGAGAGACGGTAATAAAAACCTGAAACCGTATTATAATGGGGCACGAGAACGGGTCGCGAAAAGAGGAAAATGTATGCAAAGAATCGGGATAGAGTGAATTTTAAAAACTGAATAAAATGCATATAAAGTTTGAATTTTATAATGGCGCTCTTTTAAGGCGGCATAAATAATTCATTGAATACATTTGAAACTTTCAGATGTTACTTTGTATATATATTTATATTTTAATAAAGTATTGTATGAGGTAGCCATAAAAAATTATTATAGCATTTTGTTGCATGATAAGAAAATGGCTTTTTCCTCAAAAACCAGTCCTTTACTCTTCACAATTTTAAGGGTTTTTCCGTTTTTCTAATATATTAAAGGAAAATTTAATTCTCGCGCATTTATGCCCATAACTCATAAATATAGATGTTTCTCATTAAATAACTGGATAAGTATTTAAACGTTTTATCCAGAAAAAATGTGTAATGGAGAAGTCAGCACTGGAAGCTTGAAAAGAGAACTAAAGTTCTCTGGAACCCAATATCACCCATATATCAAAAACTAATGGAGATGCAAGGTTAAAATATGGGTACGGCAATTTTGACGAGAAAGACGAGTGTGAAAAAAACCAAGCTTTTATTACAATTTTCTGGATTTTTCCAACCCAAAAGCTTAATTTCTTTATTCCAGGCAGTTGAGCCATGGTTTTACCTCAATCTTCAATATTGAAAAACGATTATGTAAAATCCAGGCACTCGATCATCACAATTTCAAGGATTTTTCAATTTTTTCAACTCAAAAATTTATTTTCAGCTAAATCTTACTATTCCAGGCAGTTGAGCCATGGTTTTACCTCAATTTCCTGGACTAAATTCCTGTTTATTTAAAAAATTAAAAATCTTAAACATTGGAAAACGATTATGTGAAATCCAGGCACTCAATCATCATAATTCGAAGGATTTTCCATTTTTTCACTCAAAAATTTATTTTTAGATTAACCTCACTTTTCCAGGCAGTTAAGGCATGGTTTTACCTCAGTTTCCTGGACTAAATTCCTGTTTATTTAAAAAATTAACAATCTGAAACATTGGAAGATGATTATGTAAAATCCAGGAACTTAATCATCACAATTCCAAGCATTTTTCAATTTTTTGAACTCAAAAATGTATTTTCAGCTTAATCTCACTATTCCACGCACTTGATCCATGGTTTTACCTCAATGTCCTGGAATAAATTCATGTTTATTTAAAAAATACAAATCTTCAATATTGGAAGCTGATTACGTAAAATCCAGGCACTCAGTTATCACAATTCCAACGATTTTTCAATTTTTTCAACTGAAAAATTTATTTTCAGCTTAATCTCACCATTCCAGGCAGTGGAGCCATGGATTTACCTCAATTTCCTGGACTAAATTCATGTTTATTGAAAAAATTAAAAATCTTCAACATTGGAAGACGATTATATGAAATCCAGGCACTCGTTCATCACAATTCCAAGAATTTTTCAATTTTCTCAATTCAAAAATGTATTTTTAGCTCAATCTCACTATTCCAGGCAATTGAGCCATGGTTTTACCTCAATTTCCTGGACTAAATTCATGTTTATTTAAAAAATTAAAAATCTTTAACATTGGAAGACGATTATGTGAAATCCAGGCACTCAATCATGATAATTCAAGGATTTTTCAATTTTTTCAACTCAAAAATGTATTTTCAGCTTAATCTCACTATTCCAAGCAGTTGAGCCATGGTTTTACCTCAATTTCCTGGAATAAATTCATGTTTATTTAAAAAATGAGAAATTTTAAACATTGGAAGACGATTATGTAAAATCCAGGCACTCAATCATCATAATTCCAAGGATTTTCAATTTTTTTCACTCAAAAATTTATTTTCAGCTTAATCTTACTATTCCAGACAGTTGAGGCATGGTTTTACCTCAGTTTTCTGGAATAAATTCCTGTTTATTTAAAAAATTAAAAATCTTAAACATTGGAAGACGAATATGTGAAATCCAGGCACTGAATCATCACAATTCCAAGAATGTTTCAATTTTTTCTCGAAAATTAAAAAATCCTTGAAAAAATTGAATTGAATTAATTGAATTAATTGAAAAAATCTGTTGCTTCAACTGCCTGGAATAAAATTCTCTTTATTTAAAAAATTAATAACCTTTTACTTTGAAAGGCGATTGTGCTAAAAACCATACTCTCAATTATCACATTTGTCCATTTTTAAACCTTTAATATTTTTATCTAAAAATATTAATTTATAAATTTGACTACCCATAACCAGTAAAATTTAAAAGTTAATAAAAAAGCTTATCACAGTAGTGCTTTAAAAGTAGTTTTAAGACAAAAAAGTAGTGGTTAAAACGTGTGTGAAAGAATATTTATCACGGCTGTGATTTTCAGTTATTTATAAAAAAATTAAAATATTTGATAGAAACAAATAATAAATAATAATAAGTAGAAAAAAAACTTTCTTCATAAAACGAGGAAAATAAGCAAAAAAAAACAGTTCAATTAAATCAGCGACAAAAAAGTACAAATAATTTATAAAAATATATAAAACAAATAAATAGTAATAATAAAATTATAAAAATAGGTTGTTGCCTTATAGGCGTCATTCGTTGAATACTGCCTCTTTTCACAAAGTTGTATAACAGAGCATAAAAAAATTATCACCACTGTTATCTAATAAAATATTTATCAAAGTAGTGAATTGATAATCTCAGAAAAGTCAATAAAAAATGTTCTCTTTGTTTATAGGCTTAATGAATTGAATACAATTAAAATGTACAATTGTTCTTATGTTTTTTTTTTGACAGTTGAAGTTTGTAACAGTAAAAACAGTAATTTTTTTGTACTACTTTTGTATAATAAAATATTTATCACAGCAGTGATTCCATAAACTCATAAATTGCACCAAAAAAATTTTCCTTTTAACAGAGATAATTACTTTTACTTAAGAGGAATTATCACAGAAGTGTTTTTTTGTTTCACTGTTGTATGATAAAATAATTATCACCGTAGTGATTTGATAATCTCAAAAATGCCAATAGAAAAGTTTCATTCAACTTTATGCATTGAATACATTTGAAGCGTACAGTTGTTTTTCTGTATGTTTTTGACATTTTGTGAACAGAAAAATGAGCACAGCAGTGATTTGTTTTTCTTTCGCTGATAAAATATTTATCACAGCAGTGATTTTCTAGTCGTAAAAACTCAAAAAAGACAATACATGTTTTTTGTTACTCTTTATTTATTGAACACAGTTAAAAAAATCACTAAATTCTGCATACAGGAACAATAAGCCCAATTATCGCATCAGTGATTTTTTTGCTTAATTATTTCTCTTTGAATACAATTAAAATGATCAAAAAATTATCTAGGCTGGATTGTTTCTTCTCCTGCAATTAATTTATTAATTTTATGATAAAATATTTATCACCACAGTGATTTATTATAAGTTTTTTCACCAAGAAGAGTTAATGCAGTCTAATTAATGTGTTATTAAAATATTTATTTCAGCAGTAGTTCTAGGGCGAAAAATGATTATTTTTACCTTCTTATACAGATCTAATGATGGTCTCAGCAATGATTTTTTTAAAATTTGACTGCCAGTTATTATTCTTTATCTATTGTCTTGTCTCTTTTAATGTAATAAAATTTTAATCACAGTAGTGATTTTAAGAGTTTGAAAAACCAAATAATTTATAAAAATATAGAGACAAATAAATAATAATAATAAAATTAGACTTTAAGGACAAATGAGAAAATTAAGAGGCGACAATAAATACAACAAGGAAAATAAGAAATAAATAACGAAAAAATGCGTGTAAACACACAAAAAATCACTCTAGAAAACTAGTGGTGTTCTTAAGGCTATTAAGGTGTAATCAAGCGATTAAATTGGAAAACAAATAACAGCATATCAAACGGCCTTACGACCGGACTTAAGGTCCATAAAAACCCCATTTAGGGTGTACGTTATATCAGCAATAACCCTCGGGGGAGGGGGAGGTTCCTGCAAATAAATTCCCAAACAGCAAATTTTCCTCACATCGAATGTTAACTTTATGGGGCCACTATAATGGCTCTTTTTCTCCACGCGTTATAGGCCTTTTTTATTGCTTTCCTTTAGAGCAGGGGGCTTGGAAAATCAATGATTATTTTCCCTATAAGAAAATTAAAGTTTTATATATTATGTATATCAAAGAAACCGATAACCAGGCATCTCTTTTTAAACTATTTATCTGAGAAGGGGGAAGGTGCTTTTATGTATGTATAAGGGTGTGAGGGTGACATCAAAGGGTCTTTTTCCATGCAAAAAGACGATAAGTGATATTGAAGCGAGACGTCAAAGGAATATTTGTACGGTAAAAGGCTTTAAAGTAAGCCTATTTAAATTGATTGCTTTTATGTAGTAATGTATGTTTTATATACGGTATTTAAGTAATATGGGATTTTTTAAGGCTCATCAGAATTTTAACCTAAAGCACTCAAATTAGTTAATATTTTTTTTATTATCTTGTGATATAGTGTTTAAATATTTTAATTTTTTGGTAAGTGAATTTGATTTTTTTGTTAATGGTATTTAATTTTATTTTTTATTTAAACTTTGTTTTATTTAAATTTTTTCAAAATTTATTGGTTAAATTAAAAAAAAAGGAAAAAATATATAATTTCTTTTTTTTTTTAATAAAATCGACAACTCAAAGAGATTAAAAAATTGGCTTCTGTCATAGCGTCACAATGTTGCCAATATGTGCAAATATCTCAGAAAATGTCAACGAAAATAAATTGGAAAATTCAGAATTTTCATAAGTGAAAAAATTTTCGTTAACATTTCTACGCCTGGAAAAATCAAAAATTCATTATTTAAAAAAAAATCTATTTTAAATTTTCTGGATAAACTGAACGAAATTGACATTTAAATGTTTTAATGCCTGGAAAAATGAGATTTAAAAATTTTCATATAAATTTTCGTTTGAATATGCCTTGCCGAAAAAAAATTAATTAAAAACTTTGAATAAAAAAATTTTCCTAATTTTCATAGCGCCTCACGATTTTATTTCGAAAATTTAAAATTTTCCATTTTTTTTAATAGTAATAGACAAATTAAAAAAAAAAGAATTATTTTTTAATTTCACGTTTTCTTACTCCTATTTTTTTTCTCACTTTCTCTGTACCTACCAGCCAATTTATTTTTTACTTTTATTTTACTAAATAATTTTAAATTATTAATAATTTTCTTTTATTGCCTCATAATATATTTTACTGTACTTTGTTTTTTATTAGATTTAAATATAATTAAATTTATTAATTTAATAGTACTCAATAAGCAATGAAACCAGTAAGGGAAGAAAAATTTGCTACCACTGGATAATTGTGCCTAAAAAATCACTGAATCAAAATCACGGTTGCGATAAATATTTTATAAAGGCAAATTTAGGATACAAAATCACTGCTGTGATAATTTTTTGATTTCGCATAAAACCAATAAGAAAAATAAATTATTTTTTTTTTTATATTATAAAATCATTCCTGTGATAAATCTTTTATCATTTCTTAAGGCATAATCGTATGATGAAAAAAAAAGAGTCATTGAGTCATTAAATCATTGCCTAAACAATTAATGCCTGGATATTTTTTTAATCATTTTAAGTGTCTGTGATAAGTTAAATATTTTTTCTTTATGCTTAATTTAGTGATATATGAATTCTTTTAATTTCTTGTAATTTTCTTCACGTTTTGTAATTTTTTTTAATTATTACTTGTTAAATATATATTGAAGAATGACTTAAAAAATATGAAGTAAACAAACCTAAGCCAAAACGCAAATAAAGCTATAAATACCCCTTCATAATTAAAAAATAAACTCTTTTAGGGTGCGTCATAAAAAACCCTTATACCCACCCCAGGTGCCCTTCATTAATCAAATTTAGCGCTAAAAATGCGAAAAAAAAATTAAACCGCCCTCCCTCCCAATTTACGTTTATTTACGTACCAGTCGTAAAAGTCGCGAGTAAAACGTCGATCTGAACGTGAAAATAACGTTTTACGATTACGGTTGAGGTACATATTTTGCGTTTTTTATGTCCCTAACACGCCCGCTATTTAATTTATCCAGTCACTACATATTTACGTATGTACATTGTGTTTATATATTATATATTTTTTTAATTTTGTATTTTTTTTTAGGCCCGTATCTGCTTACGCCCTATTCTTCCGCGATACACAGGCGGCCATCAAGGGCCAAAACCCTAACGCCAGTTTCGGGGAAGTATCCAAGATCGTCGCTTCTATGTGGGACGCCTTAGATTCAGAACATAAAAATGTAAGAATTAATAAAAAAATTAATATAAGACTATTAAAAGAAATATAAGTACCTAGAACAAAAGAACCATACTATAGTAATCGAATAAAGTTTGTTTCATGGTCATAGCTTCAGTAGGTCAGTAAGAATCAATCAACCAAAGGGTCTGCTGACGTGAGGTCAAATTAAGCCTAGAAGAAGAAGAACAGTAGAACATCTACCTAACGTACAGAGGTCTCTAGTTCAAACTTTCTTCTTCTTCCTCTTCTTCTTATGGTTGTTTAGTGCTATATTTGTCCTTATAAACAACAACGTTTTTTTTCCTTATTTTTAGGTGTACAAGAAAAAGACGGAAGCAGCTAAAAAAGAGTATTTGAAAGCCCTGGCCGCCTACAGGGCGAGTTTGGTGTCCAAGGGGGCGGGGGAGGGCGAGGGCGGCCCCATGTACGGCAACTACGGAAATTACGCCGCTGGTCCCCCTGGAGGATCTCCCTACGGCGGCTATCAACCCCAAGTGAGTACGATATCCCATTTTTTTATTTACTACACGTCAACCATATAATTAACAGAGAAAAAAAAATTGATAAAATGTCGCTCACTCTTTCTCTCTCTGTCTATTCATTTGAAGTGTTTAAAATCCTTTTAAATGGCAACCGAGGGTTCCAAAAAAAAAGTACTTTATGATTAATGGTTGTAACTTTTTAGCTATTGTAGTTAAGGAGGTGATTTAAATGGCGCTGTCTAGGGAAAGGTTGGGGGTTCATTTAAGGTCTCTATAGTTTTTTTGAGAAATTTTTACTTTTTGAAAAAAATCAAGAAATGGCATCCAATGGTTGGGGCAAAAATTGTTCTTTAACATAAACGGTTGTAACTTTTTAGCTATAATAGTTAAGGAGGTGATTTAAATGGCACTGTCTAGGGAAAGGTTGAGGGTTCATTTAAGGTCTTTATAGTTTTTTTGAGAAGTGAGTACTTTTTGAGAAATTTGAAGAAATGACACCCGACGGTTGGAAAAAAAATTGCTCTTTAAGATAAATGGTTGTAACTCTTTGAGTATTATAGTTAGGGAGGTGATTTAAATGGCACTGTTTAGGAAAAGGTTAAGGGTTCATTTAAGGTCTCTATAGTTTTTTTGAGAAATTTGTAATTTTTGAGAAATTTCAAGAAATGGCACCCGACGGTTGGAAAAAAAATTGTTCTTTAAGATAAATGGTTGTAACTCTTTGAGTATTATAGTTAGAGACGTGATTTAAATGGCACTGTCTATGAAAAGGTTGGGGGTTCATTTAAGGTCTCTATAGTTTTTTTGAGAAATTGGTACTTTTTGAGAAATTTCAAGAAATGGCACTCGACGGTTAAAAAAAAAATTGTTCTTTACCATAAACGGTTGTAACTTTCTAGCTATAATAGTTAAAGAGGTAATTTAAATGGCACTGTCTAGGGAAAGGTTGAGGGTTCATTTAAGGCCTCTATAGTTTTTTTGAGAAATTATTACTTTTTGAGAAATTTCAAGAAATGACACCCGACGCTTGAAAAAAAAACTGTTCTTTAAGATAAATGGTTGTAACTCTTTGAGTATTATAGTTAGAGACGTGATTTAAATGGCACTGTCTATGAAAAGGTTGAGGGTTTATTTAAGGTCTCTATAGTTTTTTTGAGAAATTATTACTTTTTGAGAAATTTCAAGAAATGGCACCCGACGGTTGGAGAAAAAATTGTTCTTTACCATAAACGGTTGTAACTTTTTAGTTATAATAGTTAAGGAGGTAATTTAAATGGCACTGTCTAGGGAAAGGTTGAGGCTTCAGTTAAGGTCTCTATAGTTTTTTTGAGAAATTATTACTTTTTGAGTAATTTCAAGAAATGGCACCCGACGGTTGGAAAAAAATTGTCCTTTAACAAAAATCGTTGTAACTCGTTGAGTTTTATAGTTAGGGAGGTGATTTAAATAGCATTGTCTAGAGAAAGGTTGAAGGTTTATTTAAGATCTCTATAGTTTTTTTGAGAAACTATTACTTTTTGAGAAATTTCAACAAATGAAACCCGACCGTTGGAAAGAAAATTGTTCTTTACCATAAACGGTTGGAACTTTTTAGCTATAATAGCTAAGGAGGTGATTTAAATGGCACTCTCTAGGGAAAGGTTGGGGGTTCATTTAAGGCCTCTATAGTTTTTTTGAGAAATTATTACTTTTTGAGAAATTTCAAGAAATGGCACCCGACGGTTGGAAAAAAATTGCTCTTTACCATAAACGGTTGTAACTTTTTAGCTATAATAGTTAAGGAGGTGATTTAAATGGCACTGTCTAGGGAAAGGTTAAGGGTTCATTTAAGGTCTCTATAGTTTTTTTGAGAAATTTCAAGAAATGGCACCCGACGGTTGGAAAAAAAATTGTTCTTTAAGTTAAATGGTTGTAACTCTTTGAGTATTATAGTTAGAGAGGTGATTTAAATGGCACTGTTTAGGAAAAGGTTAAGGGTTCATTTAAGGTCTCTATAGTTTTTTTGAGAAATTTGTAATTTTTGAGAAATTTCAAGAAATGGCACCCGACGGTTGGAAAAAAATTGTTCTTTAAGATAAATGGTTGTAACTCTTTGAGTATTATAGTTAGAGAGGTGATTTAAATGGCACTGTTTAGGAAAAGGTTAAGGGTTCATTTAAGGTCTCTATAGTTTTTTTGAGAAATTATTACTTTTTGAGAAATTTTAAGAAATGGCACCCGACGGTTGAAAAAAAATTGCTCTTTACCATAAACGGTTGTAACTCTTTAGCTATTATAGCTAAGGAGGTAATTTAAATGGCACTGTCTAGGGAAAGGTTGGGGGTTCATTTAAGGTCTCTATAGTTTTTTTGAGAAATTGGTACTTTTTGAGAAATTTCAAGAAATGGCACCCGACGGTTGGAAAAATAATTGTCCTTTAACATAAACGGTTGTAACTTTTTATCTATAATAGTTAAGGAGGTGATTTAAATGGCACTGTCTAGGGAAAGGTTGAAGGTTTATTTAAGTTCTCTATAGTTTTTTTGAGAAATTATTACTTTTTGAGAAATTTCAACAAATGGCACCCGACGGTTGAAAAAAAATTGTTCTTTACCATAAACGGTTGTAACTTTTTAGCTATAATAGTTAAGGAGGTGATTTAAATGGCACTGTCTAGGGAAAGGTTGAGGGTTCATTTAAGGTCTCTATAGTTTTTTTGAGAAATTGGTACTTTTTGAGAAATGTCAAGAAATGGCATCCGACGGTTGGAAAAAAAATTGCTCTTTACCATAAACGGTTGTAAGTCTTTGGCTATTGTAGTCAAGGAGGTGATTTAAATGGCACTGCTTAGGAAAAGGTTGGGGGTTCGTTTATGGCCTCTATAGTTTTTTTGAGAAATTATTACTTTTTGAGAAATTTCAAGAAATGTCACCCGACGGTTGAAAAAAAAATTGCTCTTTACCATAAACGGTTGTAACTTCTTAGCTATAATAGTTAAGAAGGTGATTTAAATGGCGCTGTCTAGGGAAAGGTTGGAGGTTCATTTAAGGTGTCTATAGTTTTTTTGAGAAATTATTACTTTTTGAGAAATTTCAAGAAATGACACCCGACGGTTGGAAAAAAAATTGTTCTGTGATATAAATAATTGTAACGCTTAGAGTTTTATAGTTAGGGAAGTGATTTAAACAGCATTGTCTAGGGAAAGGTTGAGGGTTTATTTGAGGTCTCTATAGTTTTTTTGAGAAATTATTACTTTTTGAGAAATTTTAAGAATTGGCACCCGACGGTTGGAAAAAAAATTGCTCTTTACCATAAACGGTTATAACTTTTTAGCTATAATAGTTAAGGAGGTGATTTAAATGGCACTGTCTAGGGAAAGGTTAAGGGTTTATTTAAGGTGTCTATAGTTTTTTTGAGAAATTATTACTTTTTGAGAAATTTCAAGAAATGACACCCGACGGTTGGAAAAAAAATTGTTCTGTGATATAAATGATTGTAACGTTTAGAGTTTTATAGTTAGGGAAGTGATTTAAATGGCACTGTTTAGGAAAAGGTTGAGGGTTCATTTAAGGTCTCTATAGTTTTTTTGAGAAATTATTACTTTTTGAGAAATTTCAAGCAATAGCACTCGACGGTCCCAAAAAAAAAATTGTTCCTTTACATAATTGGCTGTAACTTTTTAGCTATTATAGTTCAAGAGATGATTCAAATGACACCCTTTAGGTCAAGGTTAAAGCCTCATTTGAGATCAAATGTCAATTTTTTATTTTAGGGTACAATACCGTCACCACCGATATCCTCAGGTGCGCCCACCCCCTCGCCATCCCAGTCGCCGATTAATAAGAAACCGCCCCAGATGATGGGCGGCATGGGCGGCGGTTCGCCCCAATCCCACCCCGGCATGATGCCGTCGCCGATGGGCGGTCACATGTCCATGCAGCAACACATGCAACAACAACAGCAACAGCATAGTAGTTATATGCAACAGGTAAGGAATACCGGTAGGTTTCGACAATTTTTTTTACTTATTACTACTTTTTAGGTTAAGGTTAGTGAGTAGGTTGGGGTTGAAATAATGGGCGGTGCTGAGAAACCGCTGGCAACGCTGTAATGTTTTCGGTTTCTGTCTGAGAGAGTTGACAGGGTCACAGTGTTGCCAAATGCGTGCAAAAATCGGGAACGGTTCACAACGACAAAAAACGAGAAAATCTACAAATTTATTAACATTTTCATGCATGGAACAAACGGAAAATTTCTAATTTTGAAGAAAAAAAACCCATTTTTATTTTTTTGGAAAACATTCCTGGAAAATGAGAATTTAAAATTTTCTGAAATAATTTTAAATAATTCGCGGGAAAATTTGACATTTTTTATCAATACTGACAAAAGCAAAAATTTCTTCCGGTAAGCAAAAGATAAATTTGACAATACGGCAACGTTGTACTGCATACGTCAACCAATTCCTTTAAGTCAATTTCCAATTCCCGTCAAAACTATTGATATCACGACGTTGCCAAAGTGCCTTGCAAGTCATAAAAATTCACTCATATTATTAAACTCTTTTCCTGAAACTTAGTGGATGGCAACGTTGTAGCGTTTACGTCAACTCCCTTGTCTGTCAAGCGCATTTCCGGTCAACTGTCACGAACTGTCAGTCTTAAATTACGTTTGTTTACGTTGGCTTTCTGGTTTACCTTGTCATTTTACGCACTTCAAAATAACTAGCAAAACCAAACGTGTTTTAACGGGACAAAAGTGACGATAGGCTCAATTTTTAAGGTGTAAAGCTCCGTTTATGACCGTTTAATGATGATTTAAGGTTCCTCAACAACAACACATACCACTATCGCCGCATCAGAATCACCCCCAGCAAGTGCCCGTTTCCCCCCACAATCCCCACATGCAGCAGCCCCAGCAGCAGCAACAGCCCCAGCAACACATGAGCCCTCCCCCCATGGTATCAAGTTCCCCCCCGGTGTCACAGGTGAGTTTCTTTTGTGGTCATTTTGTTATAATTCTAAGGGGGGATTCATTTTATTTTAAGAAAAAAAAATAACGTTATTTAGTGCGAAAACTCTCCGATATAGTTATGTGCTATAGTTAATGTGCAATGTCGCTATAGTGGAATTGCAGAGTTTTCGCATTGCAATGACGTCTTTTGAACATAATTCGTAAACTCGTTAAACATTCAGTGTTGACATGTTTTGATTTCATGTTTGGCTAATGTTTTTCAGGTTATGTACGTCGGTAAGGAGGTGGTGCCCTGTAAGTGCCGAGTCCTGAGTAGTTACTGGTTAACAATTCCGTTTTATTTTTTTGTACCACCCCCCACCCCGGTGGGTTTTACTGGTACTAATGGGGTAATTTTGTTTGTTTTAGGCTGGAGTCCCTCCATCAGCCCCACCCTCCCAACCGCCCCAGCAGCAAACCATGGCTCCTGGCGGTATGAGGCCCCAGCAGAACTCCTGCATACGTCACGGATGTACTAATCCGGCCATTACGAATCCGGAGTGGGAGGACGAGTACTGCAGTAACGAGTGCGTTGTTAGCCATTGCCGGTAAGATAATTTTCCCCTCCCCCCCTAACCCCCATCTGTTTTTTCTCATTTCTTTTGGATCTTTGACCTCATTTTCCAGAAGAAAAGAAAGAATCACATTTTCCAGGCTTTCCGAGTAACTTAAAATCGACGGTTTCCAAAATATTTGATACGTTCAGCTTCTCTGAATATTATGCCTTTTGTTTCATGAGAATTACCCCAATAGTTGCTGAGATATTGGACTTTAAAGTAAGAGCTTCAAAATAAAACATTATTCTTAGACAGCACTTGACAAAAGGTCCTTTTTCGCTAAAACTGTCACCTGGATCAATTTAAACCCAAAGCATTATTTGTTAAGCATGCTTTTCCCAATATTATGCTTTTTATTTCATAAGAGTTGTCCCAATGGTTGCTGAGTTATTGGACGTTAAAGTGACTCATCAGTTTGAAGAAGAAACTTCATTCTTGGACGTCACTGGACCAAAAGGCATTTTTCTCCAAAACTGTTATCTGGATCAGTTTAAATCCAAAACATTATTTGTTAAGCATGCTTTTCCCAATATTATGCTCGTTGTTTCATAAGAATTGACCTAATAGTTGCTGAGTTATTGGACTTTAAAGTGAGTCATCAGTTTGAAGTTTATTAATAAATATTTAATACAAAAACAGTTGGATATCATGGAAGAAAAACGGTGATTTTTCAAAAGAATTTCTTACTGGTGAAATGTTTGGGGTGGGTGGGGGGGTAAGGGTTTTGTTGATGAAAAACAGTGATTTTGCAGAAAATTTATATTCAATATTTACACTGATTGTACACTGATTTGTAAATTCTATTATGTGATTATGACTAATTATTCGTAAATGTTTGGATTTTATTTACAGTTATTTTTGAGATCACCTACAGTGGCGTCCGTTTAAAACAAATGAAATAAAATCGTAGGTTTCTTGAATAAAATTGTTTTACGCCGTCGATTTTTAATGTAAATTTTGCGATTTTTTTGTAATTATCTGCAGAGGCGTGTATCCGAAAAAATAAAAAATACATCATTTTTTTTATGCCTGCCCATTTTACCCCTTGTTCTCTTTGATCTAATTTTTGCCTAATAGAATTGCACGTCACTGGATGTTTTGTGAATTTTCCGATGTAATGCACGCCAATGCGTTGTTATTTTAAATTAAATTGTTCGCCACTGATTTTTTTGTAAAAATACTTGCAGGGGCGTGCGCTTGAAGAAAAATCTTTTGGTTTTTTTTTATTATACCCCAACGGTTTTATACTATTAAAGTAACTATAGTGCCGTGCGTTTGAAATATGAGAAAAAAATATTAATTTTTTGAATCTGTACGCCACTGATTCTTTTGTGAATTTTCCGATTTGATTTGACAATTTTTCAAAAAAAAACATTTTTTCCTAAAAAAAACTTTATTGGCACGCGTTTAAATTTTATGAAAAATTTTTCTTGAATTGTACGCCTCTGGTTTCATTTCGCATCCGTTTGGAAAATTTTCTTGGATTTTCCTAAATTGTACGTCACTGGTTTTTTGTACATTTTCCCATTTAATTTATCATTTAAGAAAAGTGATTAAATGAGTGCAGCGGCGTGTAGTTGGCAAATGACAAAAAAGTCGACTTTTTGCTTAGTTGCACTGCACTGATTTTTCTAAATTTTTCAAAAAAATTTGATCAAATATTTGAGATGTAGTAATCGAGTTTAAACTAGGTTTAGTTTTAACATATATTTAACCATAAAAATGTATGATACTAATTACTGATTTTTAATCCAGGATAAAATAAAAAAAACTCTGACCCTACAGTATCAATAAATGTCTTTATTCATGTAGTATTTATGATGACATGTTTCGCCTTAAGGGCATCATCAGACCTATAATAGAAAACCTAATTTTTCTCCCCAAATTATAAAAACTAAAAAGAACACTTACTAGATGTTTAAACAATCAACATTCACAATATAAAGATTTAATTAGTAGCAAAAAAAACTAACAGTTATTAAAGTATAAATTAATTGGATGAATAGTGACACCTATAAAAAAAAAGTAGTAGAGAATTCCTAATGTTTTGAACACATATATTTTGCTCTCCATATTTTGTGCTTTTCCTGCGCTCACAGTAAGTTTTAATGTCTGAGTATTACATCATTGGAAATTTGAAAGTCGGCAGTTTTAGTGAAAGTGTTGATAAGCAAATTGTGCATTTGTGCTCTTTAATATTCACAAAAGAAGCTTGATGGCCAGTTAAAGTGTGTATCGTGCTAAAATTCTTTCCATTGTTGACCGGATTGCCCAGATAAATATGGTATGCAGGTGTTTCTGCTAGGCTCCTGGGCCTGTTTTCGGACTGTATTATTGTGGTTGTTCAGTTGAGTTGTAATTGTACAATTTCTAGTACAATTATAGAGTAACAGTGTTGCCGTTCCAGACAATCACAACTGAGAATAGCCTGAAAAATTAGATCCCTTAATGTCCCTATTTACAGTGGGCTCAACTGCAAACAAAAATAAGGGAATATCAATTTAAAAATTAGTTTGGCTTGTTGGTGTTGCCGCGCCTAGCAATTTTTACTACTGAACTTTACGAAAAATAAAAAGCTGATTAAAAATGGAGTGTGATGTGTGTAAAACTAAAATTAAACCACTTTTCCAATGTGACACATGCAGAAAAGGAATATGTAAGAATTGTGGGAATTTGTCAGCATCGGAAGTGAAGGTCCTAGAACTAAAAGGTGAGAGAATTTTAAGATTTGATTGCACTGAATGTCAAAGATTTAAACCTCACAAACTTCTTCAAGGAACAATAGAGGATAAAAATAAAATAATAGAAAGCAAAGAAGAAATAATTGCCCTACTACAACAAAAAATAGAAAGTCTTGAATCCAGTAAAAGTGAAGCTCATGTATTAAATTCCTTACAATACAGTGATATCCTTAAAAAGCCATTAAATCATCAAAAACAAACAAATATTCCTAGCCTTATTATTAGGCCAAAAAAACACCAGAACATTGAAAAAATAAAGGAAGACTTGAGAAAGAAGATAAATCCTGCCGAATTAAAGATTAGTGTAAATAGTATAAAAAGTACAAAAAACGGCTATATTCTAGTTAAATGCCAGGGAAAAAATGATATAGATATACTTAAAAAGGAAGCAGAAGAAAAATTGAATGGCTACAACATAGAGGTGACAAAACTAAGAAATCCCCGCTTCAAGATAATTGACTATAAAATAAATGATAAAGACGATTTAAATAGTGAATTTGTAGAGGCCAGAATCCGGGAACAAAATCATTTTATTGAAGCAATGGACCACCTAGAAATAACTTTCTTTAAACTCAATAAAAAAAAAGATTCTTATACTATCTACGGAAATTGTTCAGCCAAATTATTTCATAAGTTAATTGCAGTAAAGAAACTATATATAGGATGGCAGCGTTACCCAGTATTTGAAGATATAAGTGTACCCAGATGTTTTAAATGCCAAGGATTTTTTCACAAAAATACGGAATGTCCGAATGAGGTCTTTTGTGAGTATTGTTCGGAGAAACACGCAGTTAAGGAGTGCCCAAAAAACCAAAAAAAATGCATCAATTGTATTCATGCAAACGCAAAGTTTAATTTGGAGCACAATATAAATCATGCCGCAAACGACAAAACTTGTCCGTCTTTTGAACATCAAATCACGCTTTTGAAAAACAAAATTGACTATGATGGAAGTTATGGCAAATAATAGGCAAGAGGTAGAAGTGCTACAAGAACTGGACGTTTTAGATAATGCGGATCAACAAAGTACGGACTGTGATTATGTAAGCAAAAAAATTAACATAGGTTCCAAACTCTTAAATATCATTCATTTTAACATAAGAAGTTTAAAAAAAAACTTTGATCAAATGATAGTTTTTCTACAAACATATAATTTAATATCCTGCGACATTATTGTTTTGGGTGAAACATGGCAATTGGTTGGTAATGAGTTTAATATAGAGGGCTTTAAAATGTATTATAATGGGGGAGACTGTAACCAGAATGATGGGGTGGTTGTTTATATAAAAAATAATTTAAACATAAACAAAGTAGAAAATATAAAACTAATTAGGTCGGGAATTACTTTGATTAGGATAACTTTAGCTATAACTGATATACAATATGGCATAACGTGTATATATAGACCTCCCTCGACGGTAGTATCGTCTTTTCTCGATGACCTGGAAAATTATTTATTACGTGAATGTAATCAGCAAACAGAAATACTTTTGGGAGATATAAACATAAATACTCTATCTGAAAATTCAGCTGATACAAATAACTACCTAGCTCTCTTGATGTCTTACGGATTCTACTCCCTTATAACTGGTCCTACACGGGTCACATTAACATCAAGGACCTGTATTGACCACATTTTCCTTAAAAAAAAATTTTTGGAAAACAAAAATAAACATCTTTCTTTTATTTTGGAAACTGACGTTACCGATCACTATCCTGTGTTGCTTAATTTTGCTAGAGACGAGGTTCGGGCAGGTAATGTTTCCAATAATATAAAAATTAAAACTATAAAAATATTAAACAATGAGAAGGCAAAAGATTTACTTATAAAGCAAAATTGGGAAAACACTATCTTAAATATTAATGATGTCGAAATTGCAACCAAAATTTTTTATAATGTTGTCGAACATATTATACAAAGCTGTGAAGAGACAAAAATATTAAAACAAAAAATAATTAAAAAAATAAAACCTTGGATAACTGCTGCTATTATAGGTTCAATAAAAAATAGGGACAAAATGAAAAGAAAATTGAATAAAAATTATAGTTTGGAAAAAGAACAACAATATAAAACATACAGAAACTCATTGGGTAAAATAATAAATAAATGTAAAAATGACTATTACAAAACAAAAATTGAGGAATCTAAGAATAATATGAGCAAAATGTATAAGGTTATAAATGAGGTTACAAATCAAATTACTACTAAAGGAAATGACATAATAAAAATAAAAAATAATAACAAAGAATTTTCAAATAACAAAGACATGGCAAACTTTTGTAATCAGTATTTTATAAACGTAGGAGTAAATATGCAAAACCAAATAAAAAAACCAAAAAAACAATTCAAAATTAATCATAACAGTGTATCTTCAATGTTTCTAAAACCAACTAATAGGAATGAAATAATTAAACATATTTTTTCGTTAAAAAACAATTCCGCGCCTGGGATAGATACTATTAGCTCAAAATTAATAAAAAAATTTCATATTTACCTTATTGAACCATTGGTTCACATTATCAACCTAATATTTAAAACAGGAACAGTACCTACTCAATTTAAAGTATCAATAATCACTCCAATATATAAATCAGGTGATAAATGTGAAATAGGTAACTATCGTCCTATAAGTGTGATCAATAATTTTTCCAAGCTCTTCGAGAAATGTTTGAAAGATAGACTTATTGACTATTTACAAAAAAATAACATATTAACACAAAATCAGTTTGGTTTCATTGGGGGGCTCAGCGCATCCGATGCTGTCTGCGAATTAACAAAGCGAGTGAATCAGGCTTTTGATGGTGATAGAAAGTGTTTGGCAGTGTTTCTGGACCTAGCAAGGGCCTTTGACACTGTACCGCATGAGCTTTTGCTAGATACTTTAAGATCTTATGGTATTAGAGGTCCAGTGTCAAGGGTCTTTGAAAGTTACTTGGGGGACAGAAAACAGTCTTTAAAAATAAATAATGAGATTAGTGAACCATCTTATATAAAAATTGGAATTCCACAAGGAACAGTTATTGGACCTATACTCTTTATAACTTATATTAACGCTCTTACCAATCTTAAAATTCATGACGGGTCACTGATATCATATGCAGATGACACGGTTGCGGTGTTTCACGGAATTTCTTGGGGAGACACAAAAAAAACTGCAGAACTTGGTCTAGCAACAGTCAAGAACTGGCTGGATTCTTTTAAATTAAGTCTCAATAGTCAAAAAACAAACTATATTGCATTTTCTATAACAGCTGCTAATCGCCCCAGCTTTCAACAAATTAAACTTGAATCAATTGATATCAAGGAAGTTTCATTTACTAAATATCTGGGTATCATTGTGGATAAACATTTAAAATGGGACCAACACATTCTAAAATTAACACAAAACATCCGTAAACTTATTTATCGATTTCATATTTTGAGAAATATCTTAAATGAAAAACTACTAATTTTAATTTATAAATCTTTGGTTGAGTCCTTGTTAAGGTATGGGGTGATTGTCTGGGGAGGTCTATACAAGAATTGTTTAAAACAACTTAATGTAGTACAAAACTTTATTTTAAAAGTTATATACAAAAAACAAAAAAGATTTCCTACACAACAATTATATTCTGAAGAAATTTTTAATATACGCTCAATTTACATATTGTCATCATGCATTTATACACATAAATCAGAAAAAATCAAGAATTATGTTAGTCATTCCTACACAACCCGAAATAATATAAACAGACACCTAAAAATACCAAACATAAAAAAAACTATAGGGCAACGATTTTTAGGATACTTGTCCCCGAAATTTTATAACATCTTACCAAACAGCTTAAAAAATATAAATAATATTAAAAACTTTAGTAAGGTCTGTAGAAAATTTATTTATTCAAATATAGATAAATTTAATTTTTTTAAATAGTTTTGGGAAGGGAAATTTTATTGGAGAATTTTTGTTTAGTTGTAGATTATGGTTAGTTATATTTTATATTATTACTAAAATTTTGTGATTTCTCAGCATACACAAACAGATGTTACAACATCTAGGTGTATGTTAAAAACAATGACTGTTAACTATTATTATTGAATATAATTAAGTTAAAAATTGTTATAATATAACCAAAATGATTAATAAATTTGAATTTGAATTTGAATTTGAATTTGAATATAAATAAATAAATGAAATACTGATACAAATCACAGATTTCTCATTTAAGATTGGACATTAACGCTATATGTTTAAATTAGTTAAGGTATTTGCTTATTTATCTCTAAAGTATTAAATTTTTTACTCTTACTTTATGCCTGTAATAATGTTATTATTGGCAAAAAAAGACTTTGAAACAATTTAAGCATGAAGGAATTTCGATTTAAAAATTCAGCATTTTTTAATTTTTCTGGAAATACGAAAGAAATTGGAAAAATCAAAACTTAAATGCCTGGAAAAAATTAGAAATTTGAAGAGAATTCTTATGAGAGATTCCAGGGTTTTGTGAAAAATAAGGTGAGAATTTTTATTCCTGGAAAATGATAAAAAATTGAATTTTTTTATCTAGGGAAAAAAAATTGCAAAATTTACGATTTTGCAGAAATTCCGTCTGGCCTGGAAAGTGCAAAATTGAATCTCAATTTTTTAATAATTTCCATAAAAATCGATATTTTTTGGTACCTATAGAAAATTTCAAAAACAATTAACTTTTTCTTTGGCACCGAAAAACTGTTTATTTTCAACTTTTTCACAAAGAATATTCCGCAATAAGAATTTTCAAGATTTTTTTTTGTTGTGTACCTTCTTGATCTATTGATTGAGAACTGTATCTCTTATAGACGTTTAGATCTTATAGACGCTTAGATCTTCATTTCGTGTGTTAAGAATTCCTACCGGAATACGATTAGAAACAGATTTTACTAAAATTACTGCAACAAAAACACCTTCAGAAATTTCATCTTGCAAAACAACACAATCTTCATTTGTGTTAATGTTAAAATATTTTATTACTTCATGCCTTGCCTGAATACAAGTATTATTCTCATATTTCGATTGAATAGGCGCAATTATTTTGTTATTGTCTACTTTAAATAAAAATAAAAACTTTTCGAAATCTAAATTTGCAAAATAGAGCTTAAAAAAATCTGTGCCAATGACGCTGTCCTCAAAACTGTCGAAAAGCAAAAACTCATGATACACATTTGACCCATTTAAATCTAAACACAGATTTCCTGAACCTTGCGAAATTATTGTTCCAGCAACTCCGTTAATTTTTATTTTCTTTGACCCATTAATTTTTTCCGTTGGATCTATGCAATTTTTAAAAATTACGCTTATTGAGGCGCCAGTATCAAGTAAAATTTTTAAATTTTTATTTTTATATTTCACATAAATAAAATTAAGCCCGCTGCTATTAAATATAAAGGGATCATGAAAATCTGTGTTTTTATTCGGCTGAGCCTCGGAAAAATGTATCGCTATTATTTTGACGATAGTTTCCAATATCCATGTAAAAACGCCTTTGATTGGAATGATTGCCATTACTAATAAAATGGCCTCTTCTACTAGATTGACCTCTTGGTAAATAATTACTAAAACGAGAGCCTCTACCCCTGAAATTATTATTACTTCGCGGACCTCGAGAAAAATTCCCTCTAAAATTATTATATTTTTGCCCCTAAATTCAAAATTATTTCTGCCTCTATTACTTCTAAAATTATTATTTTGTCCCCGCCGATTGTTAGTTATACCCTCTATTATTATAGTGTGAATAACTATTATTGTTTCTACCCCGAAAATAAAATAAAGAATTTGTATTGGTTTGATCCAAATCCTCATCTTTAGCACCACAGATTGCCTCACTAAGGGTATCATAGTTTCGTGCCTTAATTTATGGTTCGTAAGCTTGCATTTCGAAGGCCGTTTGCAAAAGAATTTATGGCAATTTTCTCATTGATTGACCTTAAAATATCCATTGTTCCAGAGTCTCCCCCAGATTGAGATATTGTCAGGTCAGCCATTAAGTGTTCAATTGCTCTACCAATGTCTTCTACAGACTTTGAATCTTGTTTAATGTTAGGGTAAATGGAGGAGAGATGGACCACCTTTTAAAACACTGGCAATAAATACTTTATTTTTTTGAATAAACCTTTGCAAAAAAGTTCAACGTAAACATACATTTTGGTATTCTATTTGACACAGTTTAAATATGAATGCAAGTTAAAAAATAATTATAAGATATAAAAAACTAAAAACTTAAATTGGTCCATCTCTCCTAGAGGGTATAGGAGAGATGGACCATAGTAGGAGAGATGGATCATCTTTTAGAAAACTTTCAATAAATTATTAATTTATAAGAATTATTCTCTTAAAAAAAGTACAACGTAAATATATATGTTGGTGATCTTTTTGACACAGTTTAAATATGAATGCAACTCGACAAATAAATGTAAAACATAAAAAACTGAAAACTTAAATTGGCCCATTGCTAGAAAGTCTTGAAAGAGATCTTGTGTACACTAATTTAGTCTTTTCTTCCCCTTTTTCATAATGGGGGCGGCACCGCAGAGTTGGCATATGTTGGTGTAGGATGTGCAAATCTTCGTGCAACCATCTAGAACAGATAATGCATTGTAGCCAGTCCTCTTTTTTCTTTGTATGGCGATAATCTTTAAGACACCCGACGCACTGATTTTCTAAGTCATCGAAGGTTTCTTCCCCGCTAGACGAATCATCCAAAAGAACGTCTTTAACGGTAGACTCATGCCTCCGTTTCTTTTGCAACACTTTTTTAGTAGATTTTGGTGATTTCTTCTTGGAAGGTTCTTCTTTCTTCTGCCTTTTAAGCTGACGTGTTTGTCTCTGCGTCTTCTCGCGAATTCGAGCCATGTAACTTGGTGATGTTAAGTTACCTACTAGATTAGAACGAGCCTTTTTCATTGCTGGTGTTATAAGAGGCACAGGAGAAAGCTCCTGAAGTAGTTTCCCAGGTAATAATTCTTCTTCAGTAGGTTCTTCCATACTTTTCTGCTGCATTCCAGAAGGGCCTGGTTGAGGTGAGTCACATTCGCGCGGAAAAGTTTGAGAATAAATTTCTTGCAAAACAGTTTCTGTTGCCACTTCTGTGAGGACACCTTATTCCCCAAATGTGTCTCAAATGAATGTAATGCAGCCTCATTTGGTGGCTCCGTTAGAAAAGCGTAATCGGGTATTTCATCTGAATTGTAAGGCCAGATTCCTGTTGCCCGAAAGGCCGATACGGCATTACTGACTGTAGCCGATTTGCCCCAGGCTTCCCCTAAAAGTTTGCCGAATTGTAATCGATTTAACTTCCTAGTGGGGCTGCATTTGATCATCCTTCTGCACGAATCGTAATAATGCCCCTTAAGGCTCTTGAAAAAGGCCCGATCAAGGCCGGCTGCAAGTAATGCGTAGTATGACTCGGCAAACAAAATATAATAATGTCGTTATCCCCAGCGAATTGCAACGTGTCAAGATTAGTCGTGTGGAAAGAGTGTTCGTCTACTATTAGTAAAACCTTTCCAGGTGCTTTTCTAGGGTAGAAATGATTCTGTAGCAAAACGAGAAAAATTTCTGATGTCACGTACGCTGACTTTTCTGACATGCGTACACGTGAGCCGGGTGGCATTCCATCAGCCCATTCCGCTTTAGCATTTTTTCCCTTGAACACGCAGTAAGGAGGCAAATAAACTTCTGCATTACAGAAGGCAACTACTGTAAACGTTTTACCCGGGCTAATTGAAGGTATACTTTTTGATCCTTTCTTACCCAGCACCTGCCCAGCTCGCGTGTTCAATTGTAGACTTGTCTCGTCCGTATTATAAATGTTGCCAGGCCTGCCAAACAAACCATTCTCAGAAAGTACAGCATCGAGGTCTTTAAAATAGTTGTCTACAACATTTTTAGACATTCCCAAAGCTCGCGCTATTGAGGTATTTTCAGCTTTGCGAACAGTAATGTCTGAATTCCGTCCACCAGCTTTACCTAAAAATTCAGTCAATAATTAGCTAGTCTTTAAGTATGAAGATCATCTACTCACTATCTTCCCGATTAAATTTATGTTGAATTCCAAGACGTTCGGCTAAATTATAGGCCATTATGCGTACTTCCTGTCTAGTCGGTGCAAAGCCTCTTTTCTGTAATTTTTGGATGTGGGTAGCGAGCTTGGCCTCTGCTTCTCTCCCAAGCAAGCTGCCAGGGCTTAAACAATCGGTTTTATTTAGATTGCTAGCTGCAAGTCTGCGTTTAAAAGTAGTTTTTGGAATGTGAAATGCTTTTGCTGCTTCGTTAACACCCATTTCGCCAAACACTACTGCATTAATGGCAGAACATAAGTCCTCTGCAGACCAAGAACCCCTTTCGGGCACGTTTCGTTCGCGAGTATACTGATTGGGCATTATTATCCTGAAACAACAATCATGTATTATATAGGTCCATCTCTCCTATCCCGTGCTGGTCCGTCTGGTCTAAAAAAGAAGGATAGAGAGACCAGTAAATCCTCAAGCAAATAAACATGTGAACGCTCTATTTTTAAGGTTAAGTGCATGCCGAAATACATATTTGCCTATTACAAACGTAACTAAAAACTTGTGAAGTAACTGTTGAAAGAAAAAAACCATGCAAAATTTCGATGACGATTCAGATCATCAGAACAAAATAACTTTTAAAAAACCGCGCACACACGCGAGTAGCTGTACTACCGATCAACAACTAATGCTATTGCATCATTCTACACCGGCGCGGCAAGCACTACTGTTGCCACGGTTTCCGAGATATCGCGAGTGGACCATCTCTCCTCGATTTACCCTATTTAATTTAGAAGATAAAGCAGTGGCCGATTTTCTGATGATAAAATGCCGCTTAAGATCCATAACTAATAAAGCATTTGAAGCATAGGAAGATTTTAGCCTAATATTAGCACTCTGAGATAAACGTGTTTTTTGTACATATGTTGTCAACAATTTTTTATTTTCATCGTCTGAAAGTGCATCACGCCACTCAATACCCTTAATTAATTGCAAAGTAACGGCCTCAGAACCATCCATAATTGGTAATAGGCTTGATGCAGTTTTAGGGTCAAATTTCGGTGTCATGTTTACTTTTTTGTTTAAATTACTTTCAATAATACTTTCTGAATCTGAGTCAGAAGATACCAAATTTGTACTTTTTTCACTTGCTTTTTTGATATCCCCTAACCTAGATTCCTGAAAATATCCTGACCAGCTTTAAGATATTTTTCTATATGTTCTATATATTCCTTAACTAATTGTATTAATTTAGAGTCATTTAATTTTGAGCTAAAATTTTCTTTAATATTTTCTAATTATTCTAATACATAATTATTAAATGTAGCTAACTTACATAGGTTATATTTCTCCTTTTGTCTCTTTTTTAAATTGTCCTTTGTCTAGTAAATATAAATTCCGTGGGCACCGACATTCCATGTTATATTAGTCATTCATGACTAATATAACATGTATGTAACAGTATTTATACTGGTGTATTGAACAATAATACTTTTGCAACCTTCTTCTTCTTCTTCCTCAAATACAATGGACTCGCGTCGTATTGCGACGGCTGCCCAATATTGTTGTTTATGGACCTACAGTTTAACGTGGGTTCCGAACCACAATGTTTTGCTTTTTATAAGACAAACAGAAACAACCATGCCCTTGCCGGGATTCGAACCCGAGACCACGCGATTGCAAGATGGTGCTACCGGGATCGGCTCTTTTGCAACCTAAAAAAAAAACTAAAAAGTCTTCCCTTTAGACTCGTTCTCGGCTTCTTCCAATTTCATCTCTTATTTCTGCACGCATCCTTCTTAGCATCGTTTTCTTTACTTTTGTATATAAAAACCATCCAAGGTGCAAATATCCTGGATCGAGCCAAAACCATGTGTGCTGGGACTATTGGTTTTGTCCCCCACTATTTTCTGCTTGAGCTATTATAATTTCCTCCTTGCTCTGTGATTTTCCAATTTTTCTTTAATCACTTTTACTTTACTTTACTATATGGTTCAAAAGGCAGGGTCGCCATGTGATTAAAAACGTATTGATTAAGGGTTTTTCATTAATTCAGAAGTATGTCCATTTTCGTTTTAAGGTAAAATACCATTGTCTATTGTTAATAATAATTCAATACAATCAAAACCCCAAGATGCTTACTAACTAAAACACATTGCGAATGATTAACTTAGAATTTCTTGCTTACCTCTATACATTATTTATAATATATTTTCATACATTTATACCGAGAGTATTTTAAAATTAAATAGTTATACTTACACTACATTGAACATGATTATTAAAAACCATATTTGTACTAACAAAAAAAATGTTTCTTTTCCAGAGACGTATTCTCGAACTGGGTGGCGGGCAACAAGAGCCAACAACAAAACTTCTCGACGGTTAAATAAACACCCCTAATAACCGACAGCCTACATAGGAGGATGACGTAAAACTTTTCAAAAATAAAAAAAATATTAATAACGTTATAAAATTTCATAGCAATATCCGATTTAAAAAAAAAAAAATTAGCGGTAGACGAGTTTGTACGGAAAATGTTATCGGTAAAGTTGGATAAATATAGGAAGAATGTAATAGTGAGAGGCTAGAGTAAGTAAGACGTATTCTTTGTATATAAACTGATAATCACTATTTTTTTTGTTTGTTTTGATTTAGTGAGATTGTATTGGCCAAGCAATAACAGCAATACGATTTCTTTTTTTTTTGTTTTTTAGGTTATCCGCTATTGTAATCATTACTATTATTGTATATTATAACTTGCTATTATTACACTGTTGCAAGTCAGACCGAAGAAAGTATTAAAACGAAGACATTCAGGATATATTATATCGGAAATAATAAGAACCGTTTGGTCTGCTTTGTAAAATCAAAAAAAAAATAAATAAACTTGTTACATGCTATGTAAACTGCATGCCCTATATCTTTAAAGATGGTAGTTAGATATGTGCAAAGTACATAACTATTAATATTGAGGAAAAAATTACTTAGTTATACGTAGTTAGTTATCATAAAATTCCTAAAAGTTGTAAATTAATCAAACCAGTTAGTTACTCGACAAAGGCGTTTTCGTTCCGTTTAGCATGAATTTATGTGACAACAAAACTCGAGTGTGCAATTTTTGTTTTTCATCCTTTTTTTAATTGTATAAATAGTAAATAACTTGTAAATAATTTTCAAGGGGGGGCGGGGAGGAGGTTTTTCCAGTTTTGTACATTTTTAACAATGTACAAGACCCCCCCCGGTTATTATCAAAAATAAAATGTACTAAAAAAAAATGAAACAGTATCGTTTTGTTGTACATAGATTCCTAAAATATACGTAGGGTGTAGTACAATTATTTTTATATCATTGACCAATCAAAGTTACGCTTTTTCGTCGATGTATATAAATATTGCCGTTGTTAATTTTTTAATTATTGTTATATAGCGAATTATTTGACACTGGTGATCTTCTCCCATGAAGGGCGTTTTTTTTTTTGAAGTATTAAAGTGACAACCCTGTAATAGACTGGTTAACTTGACAAAAAAGGCTTTGAGGGTCACGTAATAGATTATCATAGAAGGCTTGGCATTCAACGTATGTCTTAGATTGGATCGTGGTTTGGTGTGCACGCCACTGGATTTGTATATGTTATATAGCAATAATATTAATCTTTATTTAGCAAAAATTGCGTTGGTAAGCCACTGCCTTCGCTAATTTTAAACAAATTAAATTTACTTTTACTGAACGCCATTGAGAACAAAATATTTTCTTTTATAAAAAAGGAACGTCACTGTGTTTTTAATTATGCTGATCCGCCCACCTTTCTCCTTTCTTACTTTTTCGTTTGAATTGTTTTAAATGAAATTTCGCATTTTATGGGAAACGTACGCCAATGATTTTCTATTGTTATTTCTCCTCTTTTATTACATGGAATAAATTTTGCAATTTTATTTAAATTTTCGTTGAAATTAACCGCAGTGGCGTGCGTTAAAGAAATCGATTTTTTTTTTAATTTCTTGAATTGTACACCGATTTGTAAATTTTTGAGATTACCTGCAGTGGCGTGCATTTAAAAAAAAATTAAAAATGTTCGTACTTTTCTTGAATTTGTACCGCGCTGATTTCTAGTATAAATTTTGCGATTTAAATTTTTTTTTTTTTTAGTAAGTACCCACGATAATGTGCGCTTTAAAAAAAAATCGTAATTACTTGAATTGTTGTACGCCACTGGTTTTTAGAATAATTCATTCATCGTGCACGGGTTTTTAGAATAATAACATTTTATTTACGATGTTTCTCAAATTTATCCGCAGTGGCGTACGTCTAAAAAAAAATTAAAAATCGTTTTTCTTCTCTTGACTTGTCACTGATTTTTTAATTTTCATTATTCTTGCCCATTTTACCCCCTCTCCTCTCTTTGATCTAATTTTTGCTTAATAGAATTGCACGTCACTGGATT
This sequence comes from Anthonomus grandis grandis, assembly GCF_022605725.1. Taxonomy (NCBI): domain Eukaryota; kingdom Metazoa; phylum Arthropoda; class Insecta; order Coleoptera; family Curculionidae; genus Anthonomus; species Anthonomus grandis. The sequence continues at coordinate 16,718,747 of NC_065562.1, forward strand.
ATTTGTAAATTTTCCGATGTGATATAAAATTTAAAAGAAGAATTAAAGGGACCGCGTTGAAAAATGAAATCGTACGCCACTGATTTTTTTGTAAATTTTTTCGATTTGATTTACAATTTTTAGAAAAAAAATATTTTTTTGTAAAACAAACTTTAGTGGCATGCGTTTCAATTTTTTGATTTTTTTTATTGAATTGTACGCCTCTGGTTTCATTTGGTACATTTTTCGATTTAATTTGTAATTTACAAAAAAAAACTAATATAAGTGCAGTGGCGTGTATTTGGCAAATGAAAAAAAATCGACTTTTTGCTTAAATGCACTCCACTGATTTTTCTACATTTTTCCCATTTTCTTTGATTGATTTACAATTTTTCAAAAAAAAATATTTTTTTGTAAAAATATCCGCAGTGGCGTGCGTTTGAAAATTGAAAAAATAAATATTTTTTAAATTTTTTTCTTGAATTTTACACTAACGGTTTTGTAATTTGATTTATCTAACCCACCCTTGCTTCTTCTTTTTTGTACAGTGGCGTGCGTTACATTTTTTTTCATAATTTTCCTTAATTGGACGCTTCTGATGTTATTTACATATGTTTGAAAAATTTTATTTTTTTTGAATTTTCTTTAATTGTACGCCACTGTTTTTTTTGTATTTTTTTTTCGTTTGATTTCCAACTTAAAAAATTAAAGTGACTGCAGTGGCGTGCATTTGAAAAATAAGAAAACAAATTGCACGCCACTGATTTTCTGTAAATTTTCCCATTTGATTTACATTGGTTAAAAAAAAAACCTTGAGTGGCGTGTTTATAAAAAAAATTATATTTTTGTGAAATTGTACGCCAATGGTTTTGGTATTTGATTTACCAACCCACCTTATTCTTTTTCTTCTTTTTTTTTGGTCTGCAGTGGCGTGTGTTAATTTTTTTTTTTTTATTTTCCTAAATTCGACGCTTTTGATTTTATTTACATATTTCAAAAATTCATTTTTTTTGTAATTTTCTTCAATTGTACGCCACTGGTTTTTTTGTAATTTTTTTTCGTTTAATTTCCAATTTAAAAAATTAAAATGAATGCAATGGCGTGCCTTTGAAAAATAAGAAAAGAAATTGCACGCCACTGATTTTTTGTAAATTTTCCCATTTGGTTTCTATTGGTTCAAAAAAAAAACCTTGAGTGGCGTGTTTGAAAAAAAAATATTTTTTTTGTGCAATTGTACGCCAATGGTTTTGTTATTTGATTTACCAACCCACCTTATTCTTTTTCTTCTTTTTTTTTTTGGTCTGCAGTGGCGTGTGTTAATTTTTTTTTTAATTTTCCTAAATTCGACGCTTCTGATTTTATTTACATATATTTGAAAAATTGATTTTTTTTTTCAATTTTCTTTAATTGTACGCCACTGTTTTTTTTGTAATTTTTTTTCGTTTGATTTCCATTTAAAAAATTAATGTGACTGCAGTGGCGTGCATTTGAAAAATAAGAAAAAAAATTGCACGCCACTGATTTTTTGTAAATTTTCCCATTTGATTTAAAAAAAAAAAACCTTGAGTGGCGTGTGTTTTTCTGGAACTGTACGCCAATGGTTTTGTAATTTGATTTACCAACCCACCTTTCTCTTCTTCCTTTGTGTCTGCAGTGGCGTCTGTTAATTTTTTTTTTAATTTTCCTGAATTGTACGCCACTGATTTTTTGGTAAATTTTTTGATCGATTTTTTTTCTCAGAAAATACTCACAGTGGCGTACGTTTGATTTTTTTAAAATTGTACTCTTCTGGTGCCGAATGTACTAATATGGCAATTTTTTTTGTATTATCACTGATTTTGCCAGTTAAAAAAATGCATACCTTGAACGCCACTGATAATTAAATTATTCAAATTTAAAAAATTAATTTATATTTGTCAGAATTTAAAAGAAAACGTTACGCCACTGATTTTGCGCATTCGACATTGTTTGTTCCCGGTTTTTTAAAAGAAAAAAAAGAAGATTTACAATACCAGTGGCGTTCGTTTAAAAACTGAAAATAAAACGAAAAATACAAAAAAAACAGTGGTAAACCACTTCCTCCTTTTCTTCTATTTAATTTTTCACATTTTTACACCAAAAAAATCCACTGGCGTACATTAAAAAAAATGTATGTTCTTTTGATAACGTAACTGTTAAGTTCCTCAACCTGTACGTCACTGCTAAAAATGAAGGTGCATTAAAACAATAGTCAGTGGCGTACCACAGCTTGCAGCAATCTACGACACACGTACCGGACCACAAACACTCCAAATGCGCCATTGCCAAGTCATTGTTAAGATGTTATTTTTTAAGTTTTGTTGTAAAATTGTTTGTTTAGTTTAGTTTTTTGGGGAAAATCGTAGCGGGACGTAGGTATTTCGTTTTTTCATAAAACTAGAGCAAAAAACAATCGCCTGCTACGAGGGAGGAATTTTCCCGTTTTGTTTTTTTGTTTACGCGAGAAGACACACGGATCTGATGTAACCAGTGGTAGCTGTAAAATATTACGATTTAAAAAAAAAAGCCCCTAGGGGGGCTTAATTATGTTTTCTTTTTTTTTTTTTATTTAAGTACCTACAATTTACGTTTTTTCACTATTACATTGTACATAACATGATATTTTATCCCGACAGGCACACACTATACTATGTAATCAATAATATTTAAAAATAAATAGATTCTACTCGAAGAAAGTCGATTTATTTAGGCCTTTGATCTTTGACTTTCTTTTGACCTTGACCCCTACAAAAAAAGTGACAATTTTCGTGTTTTAAAAATCAGCTTAACCTTGAAAAAATGGTTGCAAGGCAAGGATGACATGATTTAATCCCTGGAATTAGACAGGAAACGTCTTTAAAAGCCTGGAACAAAAACGACCTTTAGGATCGTAAAAATGACGTCGAATGCCTGGAAGAAAATTGAATATTATTCAAAGGAACATACTGATTAAAATAAGACACCCTGTATCTATTTAAACCCTTTATTTGATAACCTCGAACCTTTATACAAACGGAACCGTTTCGCCGACACTTCCAGGATTGGGGCTGGCGGTGGAGTCAGTCGAGCTCAACGTCTCCTCCTTAACGAAAGTGGGCGTGGTCGACGGAGTGACTTCCTCCTTCACTTTCGCCCTATTGTTCGGGTCCTTCTCTTTCTTGTGCTTGTGGTGTTTGTGTTTGTGCTTGTGTTTCTTTTTGTCCTTTTTCTTCTTCTTCAACTAGTAAAATTGAAACGATCCCAATCACCTTAATCGCACCCCGTTTCCAGTGGCTTACCTTAATTCCCGACGGGTCACTTTTGTCTTTATCCTTATGCTTCCCGCCTGCGATACTCCCGACACTTCCCGGACCCTCTTCCTTCTTAAACATCCCGGGTTCGAACCCTATGGGTCCGGCCTGACCCATACCGGGCAACGACACCGAATTATCCGAGAAGTATTCCTGTTTAGGCTCTTGTTTTATCACGTTTTCCCCTATTGAAACCACGTCCATAGGCTCCGACTTAGGCTCCACCTAAGTAACAACCCTTAAACTAAAAAAAAAAAAAAACACCCTTCAAAACACACCTTAACATCCGCCTCCACCAAATCAATGACGTCATCAACGTTCATACACTCCGCGTTAGCGTCAACGATGACGTTCGAGGGCGCCACCTCCGTGGCTTCCGGAACCTTCGACGGCGGTTCTCGTTTGATCTCTGCCGCCGCCACTGTCGCGCTGTTGTCGGCATGTGCGAGTTTCGGTATGGCCGTCTTGATTTTCTTGATGTCCGGTTTGGCGAGGTTTACTAGGCCGGAGAGTTCCGGCAGAGGGATGCACACCGGCCGTCTGTTACCGTAGAGGGTGTAGTAGAGGTCCACCCAGTCGCAACGTAGACGGCTGTCGTGCGGGAGGGTGGCGCTAAAATTTGAAGAGAAATTTGGCAACGGTGCGGTGGCAAAGGATTCAGAGGTAGGCAATAGTGGTTAAATACAATCTACATTGTTGTGACGAATTTATAATTATTTAGGTATTGGCAACGCCGCGAATACCGGCTATATTATATTCTTCGTCATTCCGGTGTGATGCAAGTGAGCGACATCTCTGGAGGTTCATGGAAGCTTAGCGAATCTTCTGGAAGAGTGGTCTGCCGAGTATATAAGGAGGCCAGTTGATAGTTCCCTTCGAAATATTGGCGCGTAATTTAAATCTAGTGCGTAAGTTGTAGTAAGTAGTCTTATGTGATCGTTTTTAGTGTATATAAGTGTGAAAATAAATCAGTCAGTACTTTTGTCGAGTGTTTTAATTCATACCTAACGAACAGTACCTTGACTTGCCCTTCAACGTGACCTTGAACTTGACCTTCAACGTAACCTTGACTTGACTGACACTCAGATCAAAAAACAGTTTTAGCAAAGAAAGGTCAAGTAAAGTCAGAAAAACGACATCGAGGGTCAGTCCAAGGTCACGACGGAGGCCAATTCAGGTCGAACATCAATTCCAGATCACGTCAAGGTCAAGTTCTAATCACATTGAATGTCAAATCCAAGTCATGTCGAGGTCTTGATTTCGACATGACCTTGGTCACCTTCGACGTGACCTTGGACTTGATCTTCACTTTACTTTCGACGTAACCTTGAATTGCCTTTCGACATGACCTTAAACTTTACATTCGCCGTGACTTAAACTTGGTTACTGACGTGACGTTAACTTGATATTTGTCGTGACCTTGACCTATAGTTTATTTTAACGTGACCTCGACTTGAATTTGACCTCCGATGTGACCTTCGACGTGATTTGACATGGACGTGACTTTCAACGTGATTTGGACTTGACCCCGACGTGACCTTCGACGTGAATTGACATGAACTTGAGTTTCGATCTCACTTGGACTTGACCTCCGACAGGACCTTGACTTGACCTTCAACGTGACTTAGACAAAGATGAACTTGATCTCCGAGGTCACCTTAAATTGACCTTCAATGTAAACTTGGACTTTATCCTCGACATTACTTAGACAGGAACTTGACCTTGAACTGAAATTTCGACGTGAATTTGAATTGACCACCGACGTGATCTTGACTTGACTATTAGGATAAGGTGGATTTCACCTGCGACGTGACTTCAACTTGACCTTGACTTGGCCTTCAACGATTTGACTTGAACTTGACCTCCGACGTGACCTTGACTTGACTTTTGAGATGATCTTAGACGTGACCTTGGCTTGGTATTGACCTGGCTTCCAAAGTGATTTGTGGCCTTGACTTTAACGATTTCACATGAACTTGACCTGCGATGTAACCTTGACTTGACTTTGGAGTTGAATTTTATCTTTGACGTGACCTTGACTTGCCCTTCAACGTGACTTGGACTCACTGTTGATGTGACTTGAACAGACTTGACCTTTGATCTAACCTTGACTTGAACTTCAACGTGTACCTAAAGTTTAATTTGACTTAATCTTCGACGTGACCTTGACTTGACCTTCGACGTGATTTGACATGGACTTGACTGTCGACCTGACTTGAACTTAACCTCCGACGTGACCTTGGCTTCACCTTTAACATGATCTTAGACGTGACCTTGGCTTGGTATTAACCTGGCTTTCAACGTGATTTGGACTTGCTGTGACGTGACCTTGACTTGGCCTTCAACGATTTGACATGAACTTGATCTTCGACCTGACTTGAACTTGACCTCCGATGTGACCTTGACTTGACTTTGGAGTTGAACTTGATCTCCGACGTGACCTTGACTTGCCCATCGACGTGACCTTGAACTTGATCTTCGACGTGACTTGCACATAGACTTGACCTCCGACCTAACCTTGACTTGAACTTCAACATGTACTTAAAGTTTGACGTGCTCTTGACTTGGACTTGATCTTCGACGTGATCTTGACTTGCCCTTCGACGTGATTTGACATGGACATGACTTGAACTTGACCTCCGACGTGACCTTGAATTGATCTTTAACGGTTTAACATGAACTTGACTTTCGACCCGACTCGGAATTGACCTCCGACGTGACCTTGACTGGCCCTTGAACGTGGCATGGACTCACCATTATCGTGACCTTGAACTTGATCTTCGACGTTGAACATAGAGTTGACCTTCGACTTAACCTTGATTTAAACTTCAACCTGTACCTAAAGTTTAGTTTGACTTGATCTCCGACATGCCCTTGACTTGACATTCTACGTGATATGACATGGACTTGATTTTCGACTTGGACTTGACCTCCAACGGGACCTTGACCTTGTCCTGAATGTGATCTCTTGAACCTTGACTTGACCTCCGAAGTGACCTTGGACTTGATTTTCGACGTGGCTATGAGTTGACCTTGGACTTAACCTTCGACGTGATCTTCACTTGGATCACTTCGACGTATCGAAATTTTCTTCACTTGATCTACGTGAACTCGACTTGATCTCGGAGGTTACCTTGACTTAATTGTTAATTTGATCCTTGACGTGACCTTGACTTGACATTCAGCGTGACTCTGATTTCGATGTCATTTGAACATCTACTCGACCTTCGAAGTGACCTTGGCTTGACGTTCGTCTTGAGCCAGGGCGATTAAGGAACACACAGTGTTGCGAAATGTGCTTGGAAGGAGAAGCCAGTGGCGTACGTTTGTAGTAAGAATTTTTTTTTGTGGTTTGCAGTGTCGGGGATAAATTGAGCTGAAAACCCCCCAAAGTATCGCTGATTTACGGTTAAAAACGTATTTAATATAGACTTAGCAACAGTGGTAATTCTCGAGTAAAACCATGGATCAGGATTTTCCAATTCTTGACTGTTGTTATAATAGAATTCCACTGTTGCCAAGCAGAAACATCAAAGAACCCTATGAAGTTGAATATTTTTTTTGAATATCCAGGATTTTTGCAACGCCGCTATTCATATTTCTATTAGATGTTAATTTCACAAAAGTCGTTCCTGAAATATCCATACGTTTTCAGCATAAAAAAAATTAGCTAACCTTGTTCCATTGTTGCCAACTGTACTCAAAAATTTAAAGCTAAAGCACGTCGTTGCTTGTCAAAAACTGTATATTATCGGGACATTCTTCAAATATACCGTGCAACAACAACAAAAAAATCAAAACTTACTTGGCATTATTCCATATCCGCTCCACCAGTTCGGGCGTGTCCAATTTCGACCGGTGCGCCCTCTTAAACGGCGGATCCCGCACTAAAATCTGGAGCAACTTATGCTTCAATCCAGGATCACAGTCCGTTTCTACAATATCCAGGACGCACTTCAAATCGTCCGTTTTCCCGTCGGCTTTTACGAACTCCACTAGACATTCCAGAGCCGCGATCCTCACATCTACAATATAGAGCGAAAATGCCAATTTTTTTTTACTGTTGGGCAACAAGCGACGGCACCGTTGCCATATCATAGCAAAACTCTTTGAAAATCATCTGGAAAGTATGACTTACCGATAAAATGTCCGTACTGGGCGTAAAATTTGAATAAAGTGGCCCTGCTCGGCAAATGGCCGTAACACTGCAATTTCCTGATCGCCTTAAGACATTCGATGGAAACGGTGTATTTGTAGCACGGTAGGGCCTTCTCCAGGTTCAATAGTCGCGTGATCTCTTCTAAAATTAATTTTGTGTCCGCACTTAGGTTTTCCGCGGTTATGGGAGCCCCCTGGGACACCACCGACACCACCGGGGTAATGGTGTTACCTGAAAACCTTTGAAATTTAAGTTTTTCCCGTTTTGACCGACGTTTCGGTAATGTGGTTTCCGTCATCTCATCCGTACCGCCGAACAATCTACAATCAGATAACAATCTACAGAAATTCCGTATTCTGACTTACCCAAGGACTGAATGAGGGCCGCCCGATAATAATTATCGGAAAAGCGATTTTTCGAATTATCGTTGTACTTGAAGAGGTCCAGCAGGAACCTCACGACCTCGGGAGGACAAATTCCATGATTGTTACTGAAAAAAAAACCATTAAACTTTAACCCATTAAATCGACACTTATTACGGGATTTTTGTACCGTAATCCGGCCATTGCCAAAGGAATATTCTTCTGGATGTAGTAGTGCTGAAAGTTCTGGAAATTGTTTTGTTTGATGATGTGCGGGGCGGCAAAGGATCCGAAGAATTTTCGGAAAATTGCCAACATGGCAGGAGGGCCTGCCCAGTTTGCCACCATTGCGTTTGCTACCTGGAAAAAAGGTGGAAGTATAGTGGCTTTTTGGGGAAAATAAGCTACCTGTAGGTTAAGAAGAAGACGAGGAAAACCTTTAAGAAATGCCAGGATTTAATTGGAAAATGACTTTAGATCAGTACGGAGACTTAAGAAGTGTCGTAATATTCCAGAGAAAATAACTAAAAGTGACTTGAAATGCCAGGAATAAACGTTTTTGAGACTTTCGGAGTCTCTTTTTCGTATCAGGTAAGAACTTGATCTTTTACAGGCATCTGAAGGAATTTTCGAATTATTCCAGGCAGTTAAACATTTTTTTGTTTGGTTTCAACTGCCTGGAAGAAACCACTGACTATCCAACTGTGTGGAATTATAAGGAGAATTGAAGATTTTGCCACTTTTTGGAGTCAATTGACAATTTTATTGTGGCAGTTAAAAAATTGATAACTTCCAGGCATTTAAAGGAATTTTCCAATTTTTCCAGGCAGTTGAACATTTTTTTGTTTGGATTCAACTGCCTGGAAGAAATAACTGACTATCCAACTGTGTGGAATTATAAGGAAAAATGAAGATTTTGCCACTTTTTGGACCCAATTGACAATGTTATTGGAGCACTTAAAAAATTGATAACTTCCAGGCATTTGAAGGAATTTTACAATTTTTCCAGACAGTTGAACATTTTTTTGTTTGGTTTCAACTGTCTGGAAGAAACAACTGACTATCCAACTGTGTGGAATTATAAGGAGAATTGAAGATTTTGCCACTTTTTGGAGTCAATTGACAATGTTATTGTAGCAGTTAAAAAATTGATAACTTCCAGGCATTTGAAGGAATTTTCCAATTTTTCCAGACAGTTGAACATTTTTTTGTTTGGATTCAACTGCCTGGAAGAAATAACTGACTATCCAACTGTGTGGAATTATAAGGAAAAATGAAGATTTTGCCACTTTTTGGACCCAATTGACAATGTTATTGGAGCACTTAAAAAATTGATAACTTCCAGGCATTTGAAGGAATTTTACAATTTTTCCAGACAGTTGAACATTTTTTTGTTTGGATTCAACTGCCTGGAAGAAACCACTGACTATCCAACTGTGTGGAATTATTGGAATTATAAGGAGAATTGAAGATTTTGCCACTTTTTGGAGTCAATTGACAATTTTATTGTGGCAGTTAAAAAATTGATAACTTCCAGGCATTTAAAGGAATTTTCCAATTTTTCCAGGCAGTTGAACATTTTTTTGTTTGGATTCAACTGCCTGGAAGAAATAACTGACTATCCAACTGTGTGGAATTATAAGGAAAAATGAAGATTTTGCCACTTTTTGGACCCAATTGACAATGTTATTGGAGCACTTAAAAAATTGATAACTTCCAGGCATTTGAAGGAATTTTACAATTTTTCCAGACAGTTGAACATTTTTTTGTTTGGATTCAACTGCCTGGAAGAAACCACTGACTATCCAACTGTGTGGAATTATAAGGAGAATTGAAGATTTTGCCACTTTTTGGACCCAATTGACAATGTTATTGGAGCACTTAAAAAATTGATAACTTCCAGGCATTTGAAGGAATTTTACAATTTTTCCAGACAGTTGAACATTTTTTTGTTTGGATTCAACTGCCTGGAAGAAACCACTGACTATCCAACTGTGTGGAATTATAAGGAGAATTGAAGATTTTGCCACTTTTTGGAGTCAATTGACAATTTTATTGTGGCAGTTAAAAAATTGATAACTTCCAGGCATTTAAAGGAATTTTCCAATTTTTCCAGGCAGTTGAACATTTTTTTGTTTGGATTCAACTGCCTGGAAGAAATAACTGACTATCCAACTGTGTGGAATTATAAGGAAAAATGAAGATTTTGCCACTTTTTGGACCCAATTGACAATGTTATTGGAGCACTTAAAAAATTGATAACTTCCAGGCATTTGAAGGAATTTTACAATTTTTCCAGACAGTTGAACATTTTTTTGTTTGGATTCAACTGCCTGGAAGAAACCACTGACTATCCAACTGTGTGGAATTATAAGGAGAATTGAAGATTTTGCCACTTTTTGGAGTCAATTGACAATTTTATTGTGGCAGTTAAAAAATTGATAACTTCCAGGCATTTAAAGGAATTTTCCAATTTTTCCAGGCAGTTGAACATTTTTTTGTTTGGATTCAACTGCCTGGAAGAAATAACTGACTATCCAACTGTGTGGAATTATAAGGAAAAATGAAGATTTTGCCACTTTTTGGACCCAATTGACAATGTTATTGGAGCACTTAAAAAATTGATAACTTCCAGGCATTTGAAGGAATTTTCCAATTTTTCCAGACAGTTGAACATTTTTTTGTTTGGATTCAACTGCCTGGAAGAAACCACTGACTATCCAACTGTGTGGAATTATAAGGAGAATTGAAGATTTTGCCACTTTTTGGACCCAATTGACAATGTTATTGGAGCACTTAAAAAATTGATAACTTCCAGGCATTTGAAGGAATTTTACAATTTTTCCAGACAGTTGAACATTTTTTTGTTTGGATTCAACTGCCTGGAAGAAACCACTGACTATCCAACTGTGTGGAATTATAAGGAGAATTGAAGATTTTGCCACTTTTTGGACCCAATTGACAATGTTATTGGAGCACTTAAAAAATTGATAACTTCCAGGCATTTAAAGGAATTTTCCAATTTTTCCAGGCAGTTGAACATTTTTTTGTTTGGATTCAACTGCCTGGAAGAAATAACTGACTATCCAACTGTGTGGAATTATAAGGAAAAATGAAGATTTTGCCACTTTTTGGACCCAATTGACAATGTTATTGGAGCACTTAAAAAATTGATAACTTCCAGGCATTTGAAGGAATTTTACAATTTTTCCAGACAGTTGAACATTTTTTTGTTTGGTTTCAACTGTCTGGAAGAAACAACTGACTATCCAACTGTGTGGAATTATAAGGAAAATTGAAGATTTTGCCACTTTTTGGACCCAATTGACAATGTTATTGTAGCAGTTAAAAAATTGATAACTTCCAGGCATTGGAAGGAATTTTCCAATTTTTCCAGGCAGTTGAACATTTTTTTGTTTGGATTCAACTGCCTGGAAGAAACCACTGACTATCCAACTGTGTGGAATTATAACGAAAATTGAAGATTTTGCCACTTTTTGGGGCCAATTGACAATGTTATTGTAGCAGTTAAAAAATTGATAACTTCCAGGCATTTAAAGGAATTTTCCAATTTTTCCAGGCAGTTGAACATTTTTTTGTTTGGATTCAACTGCCTGGAAGAAACCACTGACTATATAACTGTGTGGAATTATAAGGAAAATTGAAGATTTTGTCACTTTTTGGAGTCAATTGACAATGTTATTGTAGCAGTTAAAAAATTGATAACTTCCAGGCATTTAAAGGAATTTTTCAATTTTTCCAGGCAGTTGAATCCAAACAAAAAAATGTTCAACATTTGCAGTTGAACATTTTTTTGTTTGGATTCAACTGCCTGGAAGAAACAACTGACTATCCAACTGTGTGGAATTATAACGAAAATTGAAGATTTTGACACTTTTTGGAGCCAATTGACAATTTTATTGTAGCAGTTAAAAAATTGATAACTTCCAGGCATTTAAAGCAATTTTCCCATTTTCCAGGCAGTATAACAATTTTGTGTTTGGATTCAATTACCTGTAAGAAACAAGATATTTTAAACATTTGGTTTTGCTTATAACAATTATTGACAACCGTATGTATTAACTAGAAACTACAGAAAGGAACATCGTAAGTTCCTACTTTAAATGCTTCAAATTCATGTAAAATTACGGGACTTAAAGGCCTGAAGAATATAAAATTATATCTGAAATCCTTTAAAAAAATTGACTCAAGAAATGTAGATTAAATGAAAAATGTTTCAACTGGCTGGAAAAAATAATTAACTATCCACCTGCTTGGAATTACAAACAAAATTGAAGATTTTTTGAAATAATAGCTATTTTCTCCCAAATTTCTTCTACTTAACAATTTCCATAACTTTAAAGAGAAAATTTAAAAAAAAGATCAGAAGATTTTCAACATCTAAAATTTCTTAAGCTTGAGTGAGAAAATGATGATTCTCCCAAAGTATATCAATCAAAATGAGCATCATACCTTAGTTAAACAATGGGCGGCCTTACACCGCACCTTGTAATAACACTGTTCGTTTTCAATGGTGTCGGTGAGTGCTAATCGGGTAGCAGGTGTGGGATACCTAGAAAAAAACACTAATTTATTATTTAAAAAAATCAACAGGTACAAAAACGCACCTTTCTAAAGCATAAATGGCCTCAATTTGGGCAGTGACGTCCCTCTCGTGCCGCAACTGATATTGCCACTGATAGTCCGGTTGTTCGATCACCACGGACCTTAAAATGGTCATTTCCGGGTCCAGTCTGATCCATAAAACTGGAGAATCACTAACAAAAAAAAACTTTCTTTAGTCTTTTGGTGAGAAAATGAATAACTTACATTGTATGAAGATCATATACAGTATTGGCCATAAAACTTTTAAAAATTTAAAATTTTTCCAATGTTTTAAATTTATATTTTATTTTTGTACATCCAATCAATAAACATAACTAAACAAAAAAGTATTCAATTCAATTCATTCAATTTCAACCTTATTTTGTTTCCGGCAATAAGTAATACTTTAAATTTTTGTGCTGGACAAAATGCTTGGAACTTTTTATAATTAAGATGTATTTTACAGGCAGTCTTTGACACACCAGTGTGCAAGTAGGTTATTTTTATTTATTTTATTTTGTATTACCATGGGAAAAGGCAAGGCCTATTCCAGCGACATTCGCCAAAGAATTTAAGATTTTTACAATCAGGGTGTTAGGCAGCGTAATATTGCTCAAAGAGTAAACGTTCCTAAGAACACCGTATCACGGATAATTATGAAATATCGTATATTTGGAAATGTGGTACCAGGTAAAAGCACTGGAAGACCTAAAGCCACGACTGCCCGTGTAGATAGGCGAATTTTAAATATTTCCTAGAATGACCCATTTTTGTCATCCTCCAAAATTTTACAAAAATTAAATGAAGATGAGCCTTCCAATATCTCTGCAAGAACGGTAAGAAGGCGATTGTGTTCTGATGGACTTGACAGCTACAGACCTGCTAAAAAACCTTTGCTGCGGAAGAAAAATGTCAAGTTACGCCTACAATTTGCAATGGATCATCTTAACTGGACTGTACAAGATTGGAAAAAAGTGCTATTCAGTGACGAATCTAAGTTCAATCTGTTTTCCAGTGATAGAATACTTCATGTAAGACGACCGAAAGGTGAAAGACTCAAGAAAAAGTTTATCCGACCTATATGGTTAAACATGGAGGTGGTAATGTGATAGTATGGAAACGTACTAAATAATAATAATAATAATAATAATTAACAGCGTAACTCATATTAGTAGATATAGGTATTTGTTTTTTGATAACACTAATAAAATTAGTAAATTCTTGCTTCTTGCCATGGGATACAATACCATTACATCCAACATCGATATAGAAAAAACAGTAATTGTGGTCTGTAATTGCCATGAGGACAATACTATTATGTCCTTTATAGTTGAAAAACTCTGTTCCACAGTTTGGAGGAGCTTGAATTAATATGTGCTTACCGTCGATAGCATCAGATCAGCAGTAGATCTTTCTTGGAAACCCCTCTCTATCTGTTTCCAAGCTTCTAAAGTAGAAGGGACCTGAATCGTAATAATCATTCTCAATAGACAGAAGAACAATGTTCGATTATAATATTTTAATTTTCCCTTTTTTTTCTTTTCAGATTTTGCAGCCAATTAGACAAAATGAAGAAAATACGAAGAACGAACTGGAATCGGAACCTGGTACTTCTAAAGAAACATCAAATTGAACTTTTCAAACTACTACAACATCTGTAGTTTCTGAAGTTCGAAACCTTAAAACAGCTTCTCAGAAAGCAATAGCACGCAGTTCCCTAGCGGGATCAAAAAAAAATACCAGGATTTATCAACCGCAGTTTCAGAGCTTTGTGACATTAATTGTTCCTTACTGCAATTTGGTAATGAAGAAGATGAATTTGAGGCTTTTGGAAGATATATGGATATAACCTAACCTATTGGGGTCCAAACTATTCAACCCAACCACCGTTGCAGTCGCCGCAATCTCCTGGATACCAACTACCGTCGACGTCGGCACCGTCTTCTGAACAGCGTTCACCTCTGCATGTCATCTCCTGTACAGCAACCACCTTTATTATCTCCAACAATTTACGATTTACCACCGGCACCTCTTGACCAACAACAGCAATCATTCTCGACTCCTGGATACCAACTATTGCAATCAACTTCAGAACAGAATGTATCATCATCGTCTACCACATCAACAAATAATAATTTGCAATTTGAAAATGTAACCTTTGAAAATATTAATTATTCCGTCTCGAATATTTAAAAAAAAAGGTCGAAACGAACTTTAAGTTGTACACTTTCGTTCTGTATTCTTGATTTCATTTTACTCACGTAATAATGTGTTCATTAATTTCATATGGTTCTATGTTTAAATATATACATACATTTATAAGAAAAAAATTATGTTTAACTTACCTTTATATACTTATTCAGTGCATCATAAATTGCGTCGCAAACTTCTGGTACAAACTTCGATATTGACGTCTTTGGAACTCGAAAAAAATGTTGAAGGGTTCTATAGCTATTTCCAGTTGCCAAAAAATTAAGGGTAACTTCTAATTTAACATGTGCTGGTAAAGCGTCTCTTAAAAGTGTATCGTTTCTTTGAATTCTAGGCAGAACCATATTCAGTAAGTCATTAAATGTACTCGGTGTCAACCGAAGGCATAATCTATATTCTTCAGGATCTTCCATACGAAGTTCTTTTAAAAGAAGAGCGGATGCACCTCTTGTACCTCTTCTATCTATCCACCTTCGAACCCATATCCTTTTCGGACGACATTCTTCTTCTTCAATCAAACTAATAGTTTCTTCAATTAAAATGCTCGATATTTTAAACATTTATTCTTTTAACGCGATTTTTAATTATTAATTTTGAAATGCCCAAAGCATGTTGCCGGCAATGAAAAGGAGTCATCTCATCTACTGCACGTTGGGAACTGGCTAGCGAATAATTACTTTTATGTGTAAACACCTACCTTGTCCACTAGCGAATGTGAACTGTCCTAGATATACTTGTACAAGTAAGTGGTACAACTAACTATACCAATGTAAACTCGGCCTTACACATTTGAGCCAATGCCAGTAAATTTTGTATTCCAGCATGATAACGGTCCAAAACATTCGTCAAAATTGGTTGGACCAAGAAAAGATCACAGTTTTAAAGTGGCCGGCCCAGAGTCCAGACTTAAACCCGATTGGAAATTTATGGGAACATCTGGATCGCAAAATTCGGGCATCTGGAACAGTCAAAAATGCTGATGAACTATTTCATAAGCTTGTTGAAGCCTGGACTCACATTGACAGACAAATAATTGAAAATTTGATTGAATCAATGCCCAGAAGAATGCAGGCAGTAATTAATGCTATAAGGGTTACCATACCAAATATTAATTATAATATTATGGTTTCAATAAGTTATATTTTATGTCGTTTTTAAATAAAAATCATTTAGTTCCAAGTATTTTGTCCAGCATTTTTTTAATTTTTATTCGGAACTGCTACTGGTGCTAAATTTTTGTCAACATTTAAATTAATTAACACTAGTTTTTCGTAAACAACAACTTAAAACTATAAAAGAAAATAAAATGCTAATTAAAAGGCACACGAAATATAATAAATTTTCAAAAGTTTAAACTATTATGGCCAATACTGTACCTAAAAAACTGGCAAACAAAGCAAAAAATTACTCAGCGGTTAAGCGTGCCTTTCTGTTTAAAATCCGGATTGATTTTTAACATAAAACTTGATACCACGACATATTCGACATTTAGTTAATTAAAATTTTAATATGATCTAAAAGTAAATATTCTAAGAGGTGCTTTTTTATATTAAGAGGCCTATTAACATATACTAAGTTATGGTCAGAAATTGCTAGTTTGGTAGGCTTAATAGATCAAAAAGTATCCATTATAGCATTAGATAAATTAAAAAAGTTGATGTTAAAATTCCCCCAAGTACAAAAGTATTGTCTTAGATATTATGTTTTAAAAATCATCATTTATCCAGAAAAAAAATCTGATCTTATCCAGAATTTTCATTATTCTTCCAACAAGACATCTAAAGTTTATTCCAGGCAGTTGAGAGGGGAAAAAGGGGGTTAGTTGCCTGGGAAATCTCCAAAAGAAAACACGTCTTTTTTCCAGGAAATTATGATAATCGGTTGACTCTTCCAGGCAGTTCAGCCAATCAAATTTTGTACGTTTTCTTTACTGCTGGTAGGTGAGTAGTCAATTGATTCTTCCAGGCAGTTCAAAATACCCAAAAAAATGTTTAACTGCCTGAAAAAATTGGGACTGTTATTGGTTGTTGTCAACAGTTGATTATTCCAGACAGTTGTTCAAACCCACATTGCCACAACAAGATTTTTATTAATTATCCAACATTTTTAATCATAACTTTGGAACCGCTGAAAATATTTTCATGATTCTTTCACCCAAATATAAACGAGTTCCTGAGGATCGATTTGAGGGTAAAAATGTCGTTTTGGGTTAAATATTTGGGCAGTTATGACAGTTTTGGTAAAAAAGTTTTTTTGCAACTTTCTCATTAAGTTTTGAGCATATTTGACGAGATAATTGGAGCATTCTCAAAAGAGTTTTACTGTAAAAAAGCGCCCTCCTTATCGAATAATTTAATATCAGAACGATTTTTGTACCTCAACAACTTCTTAAGTTACAAGCAATTTAGTCCAGCAAGGTCTGAGAGGCAACAAATTTGAACTGGTAAAACCCACATTGCAATAACAAGATTTTTATTAATCATCAAACATTTTTAATCATAACTTTGGAACTGCTGAAAATATTTTCATGATTCTTTCACCCAAATATAAACGAGTTCCTGAGGATCGATTTGAGGGTAAAAACGTCGTTTTGGGTTAAATATTTGGGCAGTTATGACAGTTTTGGTAGAGGAGTTTTTTTTTTGCAAACTTTCTTATCGATTTTTGAAGATATTTGACGAAATAATTCGAATATTCTCAAAAGGGTTTTACTGTAAAAAAGCGCCCTCCTTATCGAATAATTTAACATCAGAACGATTTTTGTACCTCAACAACTCCTTAAGTTACAAGGAATTTAGTCCAGCAAGGTCTGAAAGCCAACAAATTTGAACTTTTAAAACCCACATGGCAACAACAAGATTTTTATTAATCATCAAACATTTTTAATCATAACTTTGGAACCGCTGAAAATATTTTCATGATTCTTTGATTTAAATATAAACGAGTTCCTGAGGATCGATTTGAGGGTAAAAACGTCATTTTGAGTTAAATATTTGGGCAATTAGGACAGTTTTGGTAAAAAAGTTTTTTTTGCAAACTTTCTCATCAATTTTTGAGGATATTTGACGAGATAATTGGAGCATTCTCAAAAGGGTTTTACTGTAAAAAAGCGCCCTCTTTATGGAATAATTTAATATCAGAACGATTTTTGTACCTCAACAACTCCTTGAGTTACAGGCAATTTAGTCCAGCAAGGTCTGAGGGGCAAAAAATTTTAACTTTTAAAACCTACATTGAAACAACAAGAGTTTTATTAATTATCAAACATTTTTAATCATAACTTTAGAACCGCTGAAAATATTTTCATGATTCTTTCACCCAAATATAAACGAGTTGCTGAGGATCGATTTGAGGGTAAAAACGTCGTTTTGGGTTACATATTTGGACAGTTATGACAGTTTTGGTAGAGGAGTTTTTTTTGCAAGCTTTCTCATCAATTTTTGAGGATATTTGACGAAATAATTGGAACATTCTCAAAAGGGTTTTACTGTAAAAAAGCGCTCTCTTTATGGAATAATTTAATATCAGAACGATTTTTGTACCTCAAAAACTCCTTAAGTTACAAGGAATTTAGTCCAGCAAGGTCTGAAAGCCAACAAATTTGAACTGTTCAAACTCACATTGCAACAACAAGATTTTTATTAATTATCAAACATTTTTAATGATAACTTTGGAACCACTGAAAATATTTTCATGATTCTTTCACCCAAATAAAAACGAGTTCCTGAGGATCGATATGAGGGTAAAAACGTCATTTTGAGTTAAATATTTGGGCAGTTATGACAGTTTTGGTAAAGGAGTTTTTTTTGCAAACTTTCTCATTAATTTTTGAGAATATTTGACGAAATAATTGGAACATTCTCATAAGGGTTTTACTGTAAAAAAGCACCCTCCTTATCGAATAATTTAATATCAGAACGATTTTTGTACCTCAACAACTCCTTAAGTTACAGGCAATTTTGTCCAGCAAGGTCTGAGGGGCAACAAAGTTGAACTTTTCAAACCAACATTGCAACAAGATTTTTATGAATAAACTTTTCTGATGATTCTAGGCAGATGGATAAAGCAGATTGGTTCTTCCAGACCAAAATGTTAAACTGTCTGGAAATTTTCTTCAATTGCCTGGAAGTAAACAATATTTTAACTGCTACAACAAAATTGTCGATTTACTGATTTTTCTAATTAATGTATTTTTTAAATCAGATACTATATGAGTGCCATCGTACAAAGTTTTGAAGCAAAGGCATAAATCCAGCTTAAGCTCAATAACTTCAATTTAAAGTAACGGATTGCGAATTGGGAAGGATGTGAGGGTCTTATCCAGGCAGGTGAGTAATCAATTGTCCCTTTCAGGCAATTAAACACAGAGAAATCGGTCTGGAAAACTTGAAACATTACAAAGTCAATTTCAATGTCAGTTTTTTGCAGTTTAAGGCAGGCAAGTCAATTGTTTCTTCCAGGCAGTTGAAACCAAACAGAAAACGTTCAATTGGCTGCAAATATTGGAAAATTCCTGCATGTGCCTGGAAATTATCAATTTTTTAGCTGTTGGCAGGAAACTCCAAAAAATGACGACATATTCAATTTTCTTCTGATTCCAGGCAGATTGATAGTAAATAGTTTCTTCCAGGCAGTTGAAAAAATTTAGACTGTTGTTGGTTGACGGCAAGAGTTGATTATTCCAGGCAGTTGAGAGGGGAAAAAATAGGGTTAACTGCCTGGAAAATCTACAGAAGGATACAACTTCTTAATTTTTTTTTTCCAGGGAATTAAAGTAATCGGTTGTCTCTTCCAGGCAATTCGGACGAAAGAAAATCTATACGTTTTCTTGTCCAGGTGGGTGAGTAGTCAATTATTTATTCCAGGCAGTTAAAAATATTCGAAAAAAAGTTCAACTGTCTGGAAAAGTTGAGTAATTATTTCAAGTGCCTGGAAATTATCAGCTATTTAACCAGTAGAAGAAATTTGAAAAAAATGGCAAAAAATTTAAAAGAAAATATCGTCAATCCTCCTTGTTTTTCTAGTAATTCCAGGCAAGTGAATAGTAGTCAATTATTTATTCCAGGCATTTGAAAACAAGAGAAAAATGTTTAATTGGGAAAAATTGCAAGTGTCTGGACATTATCATCTGCTCCACTAGTATAAGGGATATGGAAACAATTAAAAAAATTAGAAAAAAATCTTCAATTCTTTTTTGTGCGATTTTCCAAGTCAAAAATTTGTTCAACTATTTGGAAATTTTCAAAAACTACTAAACCTGAGTATCTAAAACATATCACATCTCTGATTACTTGACTAAGTAAGAAACCCAAAAAATTGGCAAAATTTTAAAAAAATCACACACCGACCCTTAGGGGAACATTCCAGTAATGTTCCTTGGAATATTCAGGAAAAATTCGCTATTGATCTTCTAATTTGTCTAACCAAACTTGTACTTTAAAAAAAAATTAGATTTTGATGTATTAGCAAACATTTTTGGGTCTAACTTTGGCACCGTTTAAAATATTTTCATAATTATTTTATATCAATACAAAGAAGTTCCTGAGGATGAATTTGAGGGCAAAATCGTCGTTTTGGGTAAATAAGTCTGTTTTAATTAAAATATTATTTTTTTGTTAAATTTTTGCGAATATTCAACGAAATAATTGAAACATTCTCAAAAGGGTTTTACTGCAAAAAAGTGCCCTGAATAATATATGATCAAAATGACTTTTGTACGTCAAAAATTCATTGGGATACAGGCAATTTAGTCCAATAAGGTCTGAAAGCCAACAAATTTGAACTGTTCAAACCCACATTGAAACAACAAGAGTTTTATTAGTTATCAAACATTTTTAATCATAACTTTAGAACCGCTGAAAATATTTTCATGATTCTTTAATTTAAATATAAACGAGTTCCTGAGGATCAATTTGAGGGTAAAAGCGTCGTTTTGGGTTAAATATTTCGGCAGTTATGACAGTTTAGGTGGAAGACTTTTTTTTTGCAAACTTTCTCATCAATTTTTGAGGATATTTGACGAAATATTTGGAACATTCTCAAAAGGGTTTTACTGTAAAAAACAGCCATCCTTAACGAATAATTTGATATCAGAACGATTTTTGTACCTCAACAACTCCTTAAGTTACAAGCAATTTAGTCCAGCAAGGTCTGAAAGCCAACAAATTTGAACTGTTCAAACCCACATGGCAACAACAAGATTTCTAATACTTGTCCAACATTTTTAATGATAACTTTGAAACCACTAAAAATATTTTCATGATTCTTTCACCCAAATATAAACGAGTTCCTGAGGATCGATTTGAGGGTAAATACGTCGTTTTGAGTTAAGTATTTGGGCAGTTATGACAGTTTTGGTAAAGGAGTTTTTTTTTGCAAACTTTCTCATCAATTTTTGAGGATATTTGATGAAATAATTGAAACATTCTCATAGGGGTTTTACTGCAAAAAAGCGCCCTTTTTATCGAATAATTTAATATCAGAACGATTTTTGTACCTCAACAACTTCTTAAGTTACAAGCAATTTAGTCCAGCAAGGTCTGAGAGGCAACAAATTTGAACTTTTCAAACCCACATTGAAACAACAAGAGTTTTATTAGTTATCAAACATTTTTAATCATAACTTTGGAACCGCTGAAAATATTTTCATGATTCTTTGATTTAAATATAAACAGGTTCCTGAGGATCGATTTGAGGGTAAAAACGTCATTTTGAGTTAAATATTTGGGCAATTAGGACAGTTTTGGTAAAAAAGTTTTTTTTGCAAACTTTCTCATAAATTTTTGAGGATATTTGACGAAATAATTGGAACATTCTCAAAAGACTTATACCGCACAAAAGCACCCTCCTTAACGGATAATTTAATATCAGAACGACTTTTGTACTTCAACAACTCCTTGAGATACAGGCAATTTTGTGCAGCAAGGTCTGAGCCAATAAAATCAAAATTCTTATTAATCATCAAACATTTTTACTCATAACTCCGAAACCACTTAATACATTTTCACGATTCTTTTACCGAAATATAAAAAACTTCCCGAGGATAAATTTGAGCCTCTTATCAAACAAATCGCACTAATACTTACTCCATTACACTCAAATCCATATCGACCTCCTCCCCAGTACACAACGGAATCTTCTTCTTCTTATTCCTGCGACTCTTCGAATGACAAGTGATATCGTGCTTCACCACGATATTCTCGATTTGTAAATTATGCTTGAAGGTGCCGTCTAGCTCTTGCAGAGTAACCAACAGCGGCCCCACGTACTTTCTTATGCCCAACTGTGACGTCGCGTCTTGTCTTATTTCCAGCTCGATAGTGTTCCTACAATATGATGGTAAGAAGGAAACAAAAGTCCGGGTTAAATGTGGCTAAACCTTTTTCTATTAAAAACGGACGTCAAGTGGAATTTAGCGTGTCCCCCCGTCCGTACCCATTGGTCAATAAAAACGGCCATATCCTTACCGGTTACGGTGAAGATCGCTTTCGTGAAGACGTTTGTGCTGATTAACATGTGGCCCCATAGGCCGCTGCCGATCTTTTGGGAGGCTGCGTTTGTGGCTAACGAGAGTTGCTTATTAAATACCTTATATAGAAAACAAAATAGGGACTTTAATTTCACACCAACCAAACGGAAAAGACACTTACTTGCAACAATAACTCCAGCCCGATCCTATGCTCCAACATTCGCATGACCAGCATCGCTTTCTTATGTAAAGTTTCAATATACATGGGGGACATGGTGTGTAGATTCCTGATGGAAAAATAAAACTTTTCCTCGTTTTTACTTTGGGTCGTTTGCGCGGGGTTTCCACCGACAGTTAAAGGGGCGGGCGGCTGACTTGGATCTAATTTTTTTTTGCCAAATTACAAAATCTTACAACAATATGCCAATAACCCACCTAAAATGATTCCCCCATACTCCTCCTCGTATTTAACGATGTCCTGTAACATGCTGTGAATCATCTCGCGATATTCGTTATTTCCGAAGCTTTTTTTGCAATATAAACCGCACAGGTACTGGCTGATTCCCTTATTGAGCCACATATCGGACCAGCTTTGCATGGCAATAAAACAGCCAAAGAATTGTTCTGCTATGGCCTGGGCCATGGCTTTCCTAGTAATATATACCTAAAAAATTATGTTCAAGGGTTCCTTAGGGATTATAGGCCTCAATACCTGATCAATAATGACAGCAGAATGCAGCAAATTAACACTCAAGATGCTCATGGTGGCATAAGAGTGATAATCTTCATATGCCTCGTCAACAAACACTTGCTTATAGCAAGAATATGGGTAGCGGTTTGATAAAGTTTCTTCGTAAAACTCAAAAGCTTCATGCATATATCTGAAATATATCCTCTTTGTCATATAGAACAAATATTTCTAAATAAATAAGAGAAATTTTCTTGCCTGGTGGTTACTTTTAACAAAGGCAACATGCCGGGCAAACAAAAGTGGGTCACCTCATGCATATATGGGTCCACGAAAATCTCAAAAGGCCCCACCGCTAAGGAAATATTCGGGGCCGAAGTGGGCACATTCAAAGTGTAATGGTAAGTTTTCCTTCGCATGTCAGGAGTAAACACCACCTAAACAAACACTTTATCACAAAATTGTTCTACCGCTCCGACCACCCATACCTCGATCAAATCCCCGTTAGATATAGCGGTCATATCCTTGTCCACCGTAAACTCCAACTTCCAAGTGCAAGTCTCGGCGAAACTGTCCACGCAAGGAAACCATAACCGCGAAGAGTTTTGGTGCCCGTAAGTGAACATATGAACCCCCCTCTAAAAATCCAGTGAATTATTTCCATTTTTGGTAAATTTTTGCTAAAAGTACTTCTGCATAAGTGCCCTCCTTTTGGGGCACAACAAAATGGATGCCACCCTGAGGTTGTTCCAGGGAAAATTCAATTCCCACCCTTAAAGCGGTGCCTTCTGCTACTAAATGTATTGCTTCCGGTGGTATTGTGATCACTAGCTCTCCAGCACTGTTATCTGGGTCTGTTTTTAGTGCTGAATTGTAGTGGTTTATTGAGAATTGTTCTAGGCTGCGACTAATGAAATAAATACTCTCTTAATTAGGGAACACTGGTTAAAAAATGCTTTAACTTTAAATGGGTACATTTTCAAAGGGTCTAAGCTAGTTTAGTGGTAAAACAAGCACTTTTTAGCTTAAGATAAGCGTGTTGGTACTTACGTGTCTGTATCACCTTGACACACATCCAAAAATGGGTCAAAATACTGAAAATGGGCCTCATATTGATCGTTCAATAGTACCTTGTAGATCCTGCTTTGTTTGGAATTGATTTTGATTACTCTTAAGGTGTCTTTGATTGGTACTACTGTAAGTTCAACGAAGCCCTATGAAAAGTGCTCATAGAGTGTTTATCTGAGTTTAATATAATATAAATTAGGTTGTACTTACTATAATACTCTTTCTTTCGAAACTTATCCCAGTTAGACTGAGGATTTGATGGGCTAAAATATTAAAAAAAAAATTATTTATCCTTGCAGAGGGTTCATCAATGGCTTTACCTAATTTAAAAGGTCGGGCATTATCGCCGGTTTTGTGTTGCTTCATGTTGCAGTCCCCTAAAGTTGATTTTTGCAGATTTTTTCCACTTATTCACTCATTTTTTTTGAAAAAATGTTTGTTTACGTTTTGAATTATTTTTTGACACTTTGACAACAGTTTGACAAGTGACAAGTATGACAGTTTCAATTGTAAATGATCAAGAATCATAATAATACATAATGGATGTTTTTGCGTATATTTCTATGAAAAAATTATTGTCAGGCATTAATTTAATTGATGATAAGTGCTGAAATAATGGTAATTTAATGCCTAAAGTGTAAAAGTTCATACTACAGTTTTCTTTAAGGCACAAAAAACTGCTTTATAAAAACCCGGTAGATGGCGACGTCTACATCAAACCAATCCCGTTTGTCAGTGTCAGTTTAACCGCCATAATTACTGTCAGTTGCAACTTTTTGGGTCCCTCAATAATTAATTAATAAATTAATCAACGTTAAATTAAACAAATAACTCTTAAATGTGTCGAACGCGTCGCGTAATTTCCTTTTTAGTTTCCATAATGCCCTCGCGGCACCTTACTTAGTTACACCGTAGTATGACGAATGGATGGAGCGAATTTCCAATTACCAAACTTTAAGTGGAAGATTACAGGTTGACAAGCAATTTTGCATAAAATACGAGCCGAACTAGCGAACGGTGGGGAAACCAATTGTGCCCCCTGTGCACCTTCCGGACTTATATTACCCTCATTATTTGGCTTAAGTAGACGGTAAGCTATAATGGCATAAAGTCATTTTTAAAATGTAAATACACCTGCCCTAAATGGGGTGACTTAGTATAGGTAATATATGGTTAATAATGTTATAATAATTAGTATAATAATGGCAAAGGTATTTGTCATTTCATTTATTCCTTGATGGCGATATTTTAACACTTGGAACTGTTATTTGTACCTCAAGAGAATGTCATGCTTAAGGGTGCTCGATAATTTTATGGACTCGTTCCTAATTGAAATACATGAGGAATTGTCCGTGTCCTCTTCGAACACCCTTGTATATATATATATATATATTATAGCCCTATATATTTTCGTTATTTTTGTATAATGATTTTAATATATTAATGTTTCTGATGGACATTTTGAAGTTTTTTTGGTGATTCTGCTGTTCCAGGAAAAAAAGCTTTCAGGTAAGTACCATGTATATTATTTTATATTTCATTTTTAGTACTTTTAGAAGCTGTAAAGCGATACCTACATAGCCATATTAAGTGATTCCAAGAGCAACCATCTCCAGAGGATAAACTTTAAGAACATCTTATTCAACGAGTAGCTGATCATTCTCCAAATGAAGTAGAGAAGAGGAAGAAGACATGGAGGTGTACACATGTATTATCAGCTCCTTCGGGTTAGATAAGAAGCTCTTTTCATGTGCCAGGGAGCCTTCTGGGCAGCTCCTGATTGATGAAGTTACGAAAAATTCCAGTTATATTAGTTCGTTTATAAAGAGATCGATTGGCACAGTGAAATGAGTGTAACAGTGGGCCTACTTTAGACACTTTTGATCCAGTATTTTCAAGTTTTTATTGAGAAATTGAAGCAATTTTTAATGCCCAATAAAATTACCGATGGGGACCGAAAATAGGCAATTCTTCTGAACGCACTTTCCGAGGAATGTTACGTAAAGTTGTGCGAAATTTGTGTGTTCCAATAACCCAGATAGTAAATATTTTCACGAAATATCTACAACATTAACCAGTTGCTTTTCTACTGTAAAGTCATATTTCAGTGACACTCTGGAATTGTTACACAGCAGTTCGAAATCCAAGAGAAACATTTTCTAATGAGTGGGAAGCTCGAGTCTAAGTGAAGCCCTACTTATGGATAAGGAATTACGGAGCTGAATGTCGCCATTGGTATTAACGACGAAAACATTATGGACAGGTTGTTAGAGAAGGATGCCTCTAAATGATCAGTGAATTTAAAATCGTTAGTTTTAATTGCTATAGCTAAAGAATCTGCGTTAAAAGAATACAATAAAGTTTGGGAGACCTTAAGTGCAGTGCATGTGAATTTTCATTGTCAATTATCAGACTGGAGATGATAATAATGCAACACCAAGGGGTTCGTTTCATAACTGTTTTAATAAAAAGTAATTACCATTAAAAGTAGTGGTGTTCAGATAACACCAACCAAAGAACTGATAATTCTACAGACTCTCCGTGGACGATCTCCGCTCTAAACAAGTGACACAAATTATCAAACCTTTCAACCCTTAAAATAGCAACACAAACAAATTCTATTTAGGGTGGGCGAGCACCCACCCCTAGGCCAGATTTAACCCTCGTTGACTCTCGGCGGCCTTCCGGTTGCCCTGCGCACTTCGTACAAAAGCAAAAAAAAAGAAGATAAACAAACCGACATGGTGCGACGGCAGCAGGTACGACCCGCAGTCGTGCTTCGGAGTACGTCGCGGTCGGTACACAACACCGAAGAATTCAAGAGACATTCTAACCTGAAAATATATTGTGTTTGTTTACATTGAACGTAATGTCGTCGGGGGTATAATGGACAAGGGTGAGGAGACGGTCGTTTTCGTACTGGACACCCCGAAAATGCACCCGAGGTACCGGTACCGTCGGCTGTTGCAATTGTTCGTCTTCTTGGTGTTCGTTTTGTATATGGGATTGTTGTTTTACCATAGTTTTTATGGGGGCGTAAACGAGGTTTCTGGGGTAAGTGGAGAGTTGTTTATATAGGCTAGGGTGATTCTTATAATTCATGGTTCACCTTGATTTAAGAGGTTTTTGGTCCTGATTTTTACATGAATTTGGTCCTAAGAGCCGGAAACACAGCAACCTCAAAACATATCCTTCTAGGTCGAAATGTCCATGGACATCCTCTAGTTGTACAAGCCAATAATGGACTTTAAATTATCTTAATCAATAGTGTTGTTGCTTTGAAAAGTTTAGTTAGTTGACTGAGTACAATGGAGAGATTATTTAGAAAAGTTATTGGACTCATATTTTTACAGATTTTTTTTAATGTATAGGAATACTATGGAATAAGGTAAATTTCAAGTCAATGAATTGAAAAAAAGAAAAGTAAAAATCCCTTGGACGCTCAGAAACGAGAAACCAGTAAACTTCTATTTTCCATCTGTATCTTCATTTTAATGAATATATTGGACGTCTTATGAATTTACGAAATTCCTAATCTCATGGCTTCAATAGAATAATAAGTCATTGATCAAACAATAATCAACAGCTATTGGACAATTCCAATGGATGAATTTAAAAAGAGAACCGTTTAATGGACCTTTGGATCATTGGACCTGTTGTTTCGTCGTTATTTGGATGTATATTATGGATAAGGCAAAGTTACGATACATTGCTCTCTCTATTTTACGTATCCCTTTGCATCAACAAATTCTCTATCGAGTGAACAATTTTATTTAATGGTCCTATGGCCTGCAAGCTTCTAACATTTGTATAATCCTATCCATTAATTTTTTAAAGAAATTAAACGGATGTCCACTGTATTCCAAAAAAGAGGAAACCTTTGTTAGTGCATTAGATAGATTTGTGCTGTCTGGGTTTATTTTGTTGACACCATGACTTCAATTAACTTCATATAAACTTCAAGTGAACTTCCGAAAATACTCTGCATTCTTTAAACGTGTTTTCGCCACACACACACACACACGTACCAAAATCCCGCTTGTCGGAATCGAAAGAATTCCTCGGGCCATTATAGAGACATTCGGAATAAGAGATAAGTTACACTTAACACGGTTTGTTTGGACGTTTCTAATTATTTGTTCCAGCACGAGGTAATCAAGGTTATATAGTTGGGAACTTAGAAAGAACGTTGAAAGGATCAAAGGAGCCGCACCGATGTTCGTTATAATTACTTTCGAATATACGACCCGAGGAGATCGCTGTAACATTGTAAATGAGGCTCTTTTTTTTTCTAATTTAAGATTAATCTAAAATCCGGTTCGAAGGACCAAATGTAACAATTTTTTTTACCGCTTTAATACGGTAGTTTTTGTTTCATAATTACGCAAATTTCGGTACAAATGTGTCTCGTTTCGCCTTAATGCCTAACTAAACAGAACAATCGCGTTTATATGCATCATATTTCGAAATTCCTGTTTAGGCATTTCGCAATTTTACGGCTGCGAGAATAAATTGGAACGAATTAAATTTAACGCCGAGAGAGAGAGAGACCGAGAGGAAGGAAATAACGTAAGCGATTTAGTAGAAATATTGTGTCGGAGAGAGGGAGATACAAAAATTGCTTATTGGATTTAAATCCGATTCGAAGGACCAAATTTGAATAGACAGGAGTATTAAACACATTGAAACAATTAGCAAAATATATACTGAGGTATCATAAATTCGTTTGGTTGCACCATTACTCCCTGCTGCACCATTGTTATTAAAATACACCGTTGCATAATGGATATTTAACATGATTGTTGTTATCCTAGATAATATGTGGGTACTACTATTGGATGACTAATTCATAGAATCGTAATGCAGTAAATGAAAATGCAATTTAGCTTCTGCCTTTTTGTAATTGATGGTTTCGTTGGGTGCGGTTTCAATAGGGAAAATATGGTTTTAAAATAGTTGGATTTATGTAAAGCTTTTGACAGTATCAAGATTTTCTTGCAACAGTTATTGCATAACTATTAAATAATACTAAACTAATCCGCTTTCATATACGAAATTGAAATCAATAAAATCGGTGCATGACTCTTCAAGATATTTTGATTTTTGTAAAGCCTTTGATAGTATCAAAATTTTGTCATTTTATTGAATAACTGATCAGTAAGTCCGAAACGGTTGTGTTTACAATGAAACTTGTAAAGACCTTTTTGGTGAAGAAACTTATTGCCTTTCATATAAAATCAAAATCAATGAAATCTATTCATACGTTCTTAAGATATTTTGATTTCTGTAAAGCCTTTGATAATATCAAGATTTTTTTCATTTATTTCGAACACTACTTAATAAGTTCAAAATGGTTGTGTTTACAATGAAAGTCATAAGGATCTTTTTGGTGAAGAAACTCATGGACTTTCATATGAAACTACAATCAATAAAATCGGGGCATGCGTTCTCAAGATATTTTGATTTTTGTAAAGCATTTGACAGTATCAAGATTTTTTTCATTTCATTGAAAAACTACTCAATAACTCTAAAACGGTTATATTTCCGTTGAAACTTGTAAATATATTTTTGGTTAAGAAACTCACGAGCTTTCATACAAAAATAAAAACAAGAAAATCGATGCATGTTTTTTTAGAATATTTTGATTTTTGTAAAGCCTTTGACAATATCAAGGTTTTTTTCATATAATCGAAAAACTGCTCAATAAGTCCAAAGCGGTTATGCCTACAAGAAAACTTTTAAGGACCTTTTTGGTAAAGAAACTAATGGACATTTATATGAAATTAAAATTAATAAAATCGGTGCATGCGTTTTCAAGATATTGTGATTTCTTTAGAGCCTTTGACACTATCAAGACTTTTTTCACTCCATTGACAAACCACTCAATTACTCCAAAACGGTTAAAGCTAAAAAGAAACTTGTAAGAATCTTTTTGATAAAGAAACTTATCGGCTTTCTAATGAAATCAAAATCAATTAAATCGGTACATGCTTTTTCAAGATATTGTGATTTTTTTAGAGCCTTTGACACTATCAAGATTTTTGTCACTCCATTGACAAACCGCTCAATTACTCCAAAACGGTTAAATCTACGAAGAAACTTGTTGGAACATTTTTGATAAAGAAACTTATCGGCTTTCTAATGAAATCAAAACCAGTTAAATCGGTACATGCGTTTTTTCACTCCATTGACAAACCACTCAATTACTCCAAAACAGTTAAATCTACGAAGAAACTTGTTAGGGTCTTTTTGATAAAGAAACTTATCGGCTTTCTAATAAAATCAAAACCAATTAAATCGGTACATGCGTTTTCAAGATATTGTGATTCCTTTAGAGCCTTTGACACTATCAAGATTTTTTTCACTCCATCGGCAAACCACTCAATTACTCCAAAATGGTTAAATCTACAAAGAAACTTGTAAGAATATTTTTGATAATGAATTTTAGGGGCTTTCTAATGAAATCAAAACCAGTAAAATCGGTACATGCATTTTCAAGATATTGTGATTTCTTTAGAGCCTTTGACACTATCAAGATTTTTTTCACTCCATTGACAAACCACTCAATTACTCCAAAACGGTTAAATCTACAAAGAAACTTGTAAGAATCTTTTTGATAAAGAAACTTATGGGCTTTCTAATGAAATCAAAACCAATAAAATCGGTGCATGCGTTTTCAAGATATTGTGATTTCTTTAGAGCCTTTGACACTATCAAGATTTTTTTCACTCCATTGACAAACGACTCAATTACTCCAAAACGGTTAAATCTACAAATAAACTTGTAAGCACCTTTTTAGTAAAGAAACTCATTGGCTTTCATACGAAACCAACATTAATAAAATCATTGCAGGCATGATCAAAATATTACGATTCTTGTAAAGCCTTTGACAGCGTTATACCTCAAACTCCTTTTCAGGTTTCAGTCAAGGACAAATTGTTATTTCCAAAGAAACGGGTGGTGGAACGCACCCTTTCCCAAGAGTCATCTTTGAGCGACGCCTATGAACTGTTGACTACAGAAACGTCCTCTGCTACGGCCACCATTAGGCCGCCCACCACCACTCTGGACGACGTTTTTATTAGCGTGAAAACCACCAGGAACTACCATAGCAGTCGGCTACCGATCATCTTGAAAACGTGGTTTCAGTTGGCCAAAAAACAGGTAAACCCTTCTCAAATTTATCCCTTTTAAAAGTCCATAGGCCTTAACAATCACTCTCAGGGTTGCCAGTATTATTATTAAAAGTCAATTTCAAGCCTAGCTGGATGCCATAATGTTTTTGTTTAAGCCCCTATAAAATGTTTATCCTAGATTTCCCTGTTAATGGCTTTATGGGGTGCGGGGAATCAATTAATTTTCCACTGGATCAGGCCCTAAGGGTCCTTTACAAATGGGTTCCAAAACTTATCAGATTAAGTGTAAATCCGTGTCTGAATCAGTAAAAATGTATCGGGTTTCAATAACAAGGGGTGAAGGAAGATTTATGGGGTGCAGGCAGCGTTCACGTGTCCCATTAATTAGTTCCTATAATATTTTATCGGAATCATTATTGTCAAAGAAAATGTTACAACTAAGAACAATAGTGAGAAAATGATTTTTAAACTGACTGAAAAAAACGCCCAATCCATCTATCTACCCAAAGCAGGTGCTTTAAACGATTGTTTAAATATTGAACCGTTTAGGCTTTACAACCGTTCGCTATAAAGTCGAATGTTATGTCACAGGCTAATGTGTTTATATAACCGTCCTTCAGAAGAAGTTCTTAAGTAGCTAAAGATGAAATATATATTTTTTTTGGACTCTGTAAAATGTCATGTGCTTTACAAGTGGTTCGAGTGGAGGACGTGGTGTTTTTCTTAAGAACTCCATGTGTGTTAATAATGATTGTTTAGGCATAGAAGCAGCAGACTGGGAGAACGATATTTTATATGCCGCCGCCCTTGTCGTTTATTTTTTGATAGCGGTGAACTTTAAAGGCCTATAATGGTTTAGATGACTTTAGTTATAAAAGTGTAGGGTTCAAAGTGGATTGAAGGCTGGTTTTAATTATTTTCTGTTTAGTTTTTGACCTAGGGCACCTTGAAATTTAAAGTAATTAAAGCACCTTTTTATGGAAATGTAAGTAAATGAATTAAAGTTTAATAGTATTTAAGACCTATGAAAAAACTTACAGTGTTTTAATGTTATAATATGTTCTGAAGTTCACTGCATAAATAATTTGAATCAATTCAAATATTAATAGCAATTTTTTTTTAATGAGAGTTATATATTTTTGTGATAATGCCATCATATTTGCAAAAAATAATTTAGTATCCTGCTACAAAATTATAAAAATTAAATAAGTTAAAAAAAAATAAAACACGGGATTTACATATCTAGTTTTTAAACTTGATTACTACATCTTAAATATTTTATGAAATTTTACTGAAAAATCATACTGTTTTTCGTCCATATTATCCAATCTAATAACGCTGTTTTTATAGTAAATATGTATATATTAAATTATGTCAAATTTCAATAAACAGTGGTATTAAATTATATATTGAATATATATTTTCTGAAAAAACATTGTTTTTCATCAACACAACCACTACCCCCCCCCCCACCCACCCCAAACATTTACCCAGTAAGAAATTCTTTTGAAAAATGACCGTTTTTCGTCCATAATATCCAATCCATACAATATATATAATTATATCAAATTTAAATAAAAAAACTGTTGTTATTTATACATATTATTTTGAAAAACAATGATTTTTGAAATCATTTTCTTACTGGTAAGTTGTGTGGGGTGGGTGGGGGGGTAAGGATAGGATTAATAAAAAACTGTTTTTTTGCAGGAAATATTTGTAAAGATTAATTAATTTTGCACAATTCAGACTGCAATTTGGATTTGAATTGTTTATGTAATTATAAGATTAATATACATTCTTCTAAAAAATCATTATTTTTCGTCCATATTATCCAATGTAATAACGCTGTTTTTATACTAAATATGTATATATTAAACTATATCAAATTTAAATGTACACTGAATTGAATATACACTGGGCAGCAAAATTAACGCACCACTACTATATTTTGAAAAAATATTAAATACTATATTTTTGTGTCTAAATTAAGTATATTCTTATTCTAACGTAATAAAAGTATTAACAATAGGAAAAATGTCAAAAGAACGTAAAAAAAGTATAGAAAAAAAAACAAGAAAATTCAAAAATTACAAAGAATATTAACATTAATAAAAGTAATTAATAACGGGTATTTCCTCCCCTATTTTGAATAACAGCTCGGCAGCGATTATTCATGCTTAAAATTATGGGCCTTATCTCGTTTTTACTGGCCAATCTATAGTTTCAATTCCATCATCATTAAAATAATCTTGAACAATCTGAGCAACATGCGGTCTAGCATTATCCTGCTGAAACAAAAAATTCTCAGCAATGTAAGGGCCAAATGGTATCGCATGTTCTTGCAGAATCTCCCTTATGTACCTATGCAAATAATCTGGCGTTCTGGAAGTTACATTGGGCATATCTTTCATTTGGTCTTCGATAATCTCTTATACGTCCACCTGAGTTGAAGAGACAAATTCTGGTTTCCTCTGACCAAAGAACTCTTTCCCAGTCTTCATTAGCCCAATCGATGTGTTCTCTAGCAAAAGTTAACCGTGCTCTGCGATGTATCAGTTGAAATTCTGAGTCCATCTGCTTCCTGTAGCCGTGTCTGCAGCAATCTTCCTGTCACAAACTTTTGTCTTAAAGCAGAGAGTCTTATGAAACGGTCTGTTGAAGATGTCTGCCTTTGACCAGGTCTTCGGATGTATGCGATACACCAAATCTCTCTACAATTCTTCGAAAGCTCCATCCCTCTTCCAGTAAAATGACTGCCTGCGCACATTCTTCGGCCATCAAATTTCTTGATTGACGTTCCATAATAAACATTATACTTCACTGTACCTCACAAAAGTAAATTTTCAGTACCAATGATAAATTTTGCCAATAAAACTTACAAGCAAAAAAAGGTATGTTAATTCAAATTTTATCTGGAATTCCGATAAAATAAAAATAAGACAAACATACTTCGAGTAAAATAAACCCCTGTATAAATTTAGAATGTCTGTAATATGGCAGTTGAAAATAAAAATAAATGTTTCCATTTTTTTGGAAATTTCCAAAAATAATTCGAAATAATGTAGTGGTGCGTTAATTTTGCTTGCCAGTGTATTTGATGAAATTCTTCTGAAAAATCACTGTTTTTCGTCCATATTATCCAATCTAATAACGCTGTTTTCATAGTAAATATGTATATATATTAAATTATGTCAAATTTCAATAAACAGTGGTATTAAATTAAATATTGAATATATATTTTCTGGAAAAACATTGTTTTTCATCAACACAACCCCTACCCCCCCACCCACCCCAAACACTTTTCCAGTAAGAAATTATTTTGAAAAATCACCGTTTTTCGTCCATAATATCCAATCCGATAGCACTGTTTTTGTATTAACTATTTATTAATATGCATATATATAATTATATCAAATTTAAATAAAAAAACTGTGTTATTTGATTAGATATTAACGACGAAATCAGCTATTATTCATGCATATTATTTTGAAAAGCAATGATTTTTGAAATCATTTTCTTACTGGTAAGTTGTGTGGGGTGGGCGGGGGGGTAAGGATAGGGTTAATAAAAAACAGTTTTTTTGCAGGAAATATTTTTTAAAGATTAACTGATTTTGCACAATTCAGACTGTAATTTGGATTTGAATTGTTTATGTATTTATAAGATTAATATATTCTTCTAAAAACTCATTATTTTTCGTCCATATTATCCAATTTAATAACGCTGTTTTTATGCTAAATATGTATATATTAAATTATATCAAATTTAAATAAAGAGTGGTATTAAATTAAACATTGAATATATTTTTTCTGCAAAAACATTGTTTTTCACAAACACAACCCTTATCCCCCCACCCACCCCGAACATTTACCCAGTAAGAAATTCTTTTGAAAAATAACTGTTTTTCGTTCATAATATTTAATCTAATAACGCTGTTTTTATAGTAAATATGTATATATTAAATTATGTCAAATTTCAATAAACAGTGGTATTAAATTAAATATTGAATATATATTTTCTGGAAAAACATTGTTTTTCATCAACACAACCCCTACCCCCCCCACCCACCCCAAACACTTTTCCAGTAAGAAATTATTTTGAAAAATCACCGTTTTTCGTCTATAATATCCAATCCGATAGCACTGTTTTTGTATTAAATATTTATTAATATGCATATATATAATTATATCTAATTTAAATAAAAAAACTGTGTTATTTGATTAAATATTAACGTCGAAATCAGCTGTTATTCATGCATATTATTTTGAAAAACAATGATTTTTGAAATCATTTTCTTACTGGTAAGTTGTGTGGTGTGGGTGGGGGGGGTAAGGATAGGGTTAATAAAAAACAGTTTTTTTGCAGGAAATATTTTTTAAAGATTAACTGATTTTGCACAATTCAGACTGTAATTTGGATTTGAATTGTTTATGTATTTATAAGATTAATATATTCTTCTAAAAACTCATTATTTTTCGTCCATATTATCCAATTTAATAACGCTGTTTTTATGCTAAATATGTATATATTAAATTATATCAAATTTAAATAAAGAGTGGTATTAAATTAAACATTGAATATATTTTTTCTGCAAAAACATTGTTTTTCACAAACACAACCCTTATCCCCCCACCCACCCCGAACATTTACCCAGTAAGAAATTCTTTTGAAAAATAACTGTTTTTCGTTCATAATATTTAATCTAATAACGCTGTTTTTATAGTAAATATGTATATATTAAATTATGTCAAATTTCAATAAACAGTGGTATTAAATTAAATATTGAATATATATTTTCTGAAAAAACATTGTTTTTCATCAACACAACCCCTACCCCCCCACCCACCCCAAACACTTTTCCAGTAAGAAATTATTTTGAAAAATCACCGTTTTCGTCCATAATATCCAATCCGATAGCACTGTTTTTGTATTAAATATTTATTAATATGCATATATATAATTATATCTAATTTAAATAAAAAAACTGTGTTATTTGATTAAATATTAACGTCGAAATCAGCTGTTATTCATGCATATTATTTTGAAAAACAATGATTTTTGAAATCATTTTCTTACTGGTAAGTTGTGTGGGGTGGGCGGGGGGTTAAGGATAGGGTTATTAAAAAACAATTTTTTTGCAGAAAATATTTGTAAAGAATAATTAATTTTGCACAATTCAGACTGTAATTTGGTTTTAAATTGTTTATGTATTTATAAGATTAAAATATATTCTTCTGAAAACTCATTATTTTTCGTCCATATTATCCAATTTCTATTTATTTTTCTCGATTTCTATATTTTCAATAGTAAAAAAGTCCGGCTATAGCGTCGTCGGTTATAGTGACGAAGTCGCTTTTAACGACTTCATTTCACTGAATTTGGATTTTTTAGATCGGTTACTGCGACAACCGACGAGCAACGACTCGTCGCGCATCTGCATGATAGACGTAAACGTATTGTGCGAGGTTTGTTCCAGTCCAGCGTGGATTAACAGTTCCTACAAAGGGTTGATATTGCTTTTTATTATTGTTTTACCTTCGTATGTGCTTTGATTGTGTTTTTGTGATTACAAACATTGTACAATGGCTTCGGTGTCAAAGAAAAGAAAAGTTCTTTTAATTGAAGAAGAAGGTCTTATTATCGCAAGACTTGAATCTGGTGAAAGTAATGCTACTGTAGCTACTGAATTTGATTTATCTCACTCAAGTGTATCCACAATTTTGAAGAACAAAGATAAAATTAAAGAAGTTATCTCAACACCCAGATATCGATCAAGCCTTACTCAAGTGGTTCAAAAGTTAGCGAAGTCGAACTCCCATAAGCGGTCCAATATTACAGGCAAAAGCAAATGATTTTGGAAGAATTATGGGTAAAGTGGACTTTAAATGTTCTGCTTAAGCGTTTTCGTCAAAGACATAAAATAGTGTTTGGGAAAATAAGTGGCGAAGCTGCCAGTGTGCCTCAAGGAGTACGTGAAAACTGGTTAACAACTGTCTGGCCTGAAATACGAAAAGGATATAAGGATAACGAAATATATAATGCCGACGAGACAGGACTATTTTATAAACTGACCCCAGATAAGACATTAAAATTCAAGGGTGAAACTTGTACCGGCGGAAAATTATCAAAGGAACGAATTGCCAATATGACAGGATCGGATAAACCTAAACATATTGTGATCGGCAAGTCAAGAAATCCACGATGTTTCAAACATATCAAGACATTACCTGTCGTGTAAAAGTCCAACAAAAAGGCCTGGATGACTTCTGATTTTATTTGTCAGTATTCTTCGTGAATGGGATGCAAAGTTGGTGAAGACCAAGAAAAAAAATTTTACTTTTAGTAGACAACTGTCCCGCTCATCCGAAAGTTGTTAATTTAAAAAAACATAAAACTCGAGTTTTTGCCAGCAAACACTACCTCTGTTCTGCAGCCAATCGACCAAGGGATTATTCGATCATTAAAAGTGCATTTTAAAAAGTTTGCACTTAATGAAAATCATAGAAAATGCTGAACAAGGTAAAGACTGTTGTATTAACCTTTTAAAAGCTAAAGCATGGGATAGAGTTTCATCAAAAACAATTGCCAACTGTTTTAGACATGGAGGATGTTAGAAATGATAGCTTTGATGAAGAAGATGACATTTCACTGGCTAAATTAATTAATGTTAATTTTGAAGAGGAAGATGAGGTTCCACTGGCTGTAATATAGAAGTCTGCTGCATTGTCAGATGATCAATGGACCGAGTTCTTACATGCAAAAAATAGTTTGAAGTGGTGAAGAACAAATTGTAGACGACATCTTATCCTTCTCTCAGGACAAAGGGGAAAGCGAAGATGAGGGTTCAGAAGGGGAAGAATTTCAGCCTCCATCTGCAGCAGAAGCTCTTCAAGCCACTAATACTATTTAAAAGTTTGTTTTGTATAACATTCATCGGACGAAATATTGGTAAACCATGTTAACAATTCAGAGAAAAAAATTGAATTCATCAAAGAAACAGAGTAAAATCACAGATTATTTCAAGTCTTAAAACTGGAGAAGGTGTAGGTACTACATACATACATATGTCTCTGTTAAATGTTGTGAATTTGTAAATTAGTGGTTAATAAATTGTTTTAAACAAATTGGATAGCGAATTTTATTTCTTCTGGCTATCGTAAAGTCT
The DNA here is from genome assembly GCF_022605725.1 of Anthonomus grandis grandis. Classification (NCBI taxonomy): domain Eukaryota; kingdom Metazoa; phylum Arthropoda; class Insecta; order Coleoptera; family Curculionidae; genus Anthonomus; species Anthonomus grandis. The sequence goes on from NC_065562.1 coordinate 16,756,896, forward strand.
ATCTTTTATTAATTTGCTAGAAAAAAAAAACAGGTCGGATATAGCGACGTAATTTTCGTGGTCCCTTCACCGTCACTAGAAACGACTTTCACTGTATATCAAATTTAAATAAACAGTGTTATTAAATTAAATATTGGATATATATTTTCTGAAAAAACATGGTTTTTCATCAACACAACCCTTACCCCCCCACCCATCCCGAACATTTACCCAGTAAAAAATTCTTTTGAAAAATCACTGTTTTTCGTTCATACTATCCAATCTAATAACGCTGTTTTTATAGTAAATATGTATATATTAAATTATATCAAATTTCAATAAACAGTGGTATTAAATTAAATATTGAATATATTTTTTCTGCAAAAACATTGTTTTTTATCAACACAACCCTTACCCCCCCCACCCACCCCGAACATTTACCCAGTAAAAAATTCTTTTGAAAAATCACCGTTTTTCGTCCATAATATCGAATCCGATAGCACTGTTTTAGTATTAAATATTTATTAACATACATATATATAATTATATCAAATTTAGTTAAAAAACCTGTGTTACTAGATTAAATATTAACAACAAAATCAGCTGTTATTCATACGTATTATTTTGGAAAACAATTTCTTACTGGTAAGTTGTGTGGGGTGGGTGGGGGGTGGTAAGGGTATGGTTAATGAAAAACAGTTTTTTTGCAGGAAATAATTGCAAAGATTACAGAACTCAGACTGTAATCTGGATTTGGATTGTTTATGTAATTATAAGATTAATATAGAGCGAGTCAGTAAAATATCTTGGTGTTTATTTTGATCAAAATCCGAAGTGGAATGTACCAATTGATTGCGACACAACGAAATTTCAATAAGTTAAAACAAATTTTAAATAAAAAGCCAATTAAAAGTATTTTCTATTCATTAGTTGAATCCATCGAAAAATCCTAAATAAGAGTAATCCTCATCTTTAATGATGATAACTGCTAAAGAAAATTCATCATTTTCATTTAATCATTTTCAGATGATAATTTATAGGGCGTGGTTGGAAAATCAGATGAGAGAAAATCTACAAAAGGCAAAAAAAACATAATTTGAAAAAAAATCATTATTCTCCACTTTAGACCCAAGAATCATTAATGATTAAATTAAAATGATGCTAATCATGTATAGTGATAATACATCTGTTCTTATTTCTATTATTAATAATTTTGTAATTTAGGTGCCCACGTATTTGTATTTTCGACCTTTTGTATTTGTCAATCTAGTAAATTTATCTTTGATTTTATACATTAATATATTTTTATTATTTGATTGCATACCGATGATAAACATCACACAAAACTGCAACCTTCAAATTTCAAGGTTTGAACAGTCAAGACCTACAAGGACATTAACCTAAGAACTTATAAAGATTCAAACCCTTTAATTAATTACTCAGTAAATCAAAGGATCTTGCATTTAATTAGTGTATTGGAAAAACTCTCATCTCAATTACAAAATCCCTGTGAAAATGAACAGTTTTTGTTAAGTAAAAAAAAATAGAATATTACATTGACTATAACGAGTCACTGCTACAATAAACCATTAGGGAAAAATATTTTGTTAAATTAATATACACATAAGATCCCACCTGTCACCTTTACCCTGGGGATTAAACCACCCCCTCAGAGCCGCATATTTTCATCCCTCAAGTTAAACGTTTGCTTAGGACAAACTTTGCGAGACTTTCTGGTGGTGGGTATCCGATTACTTTAATCACTGTTTACATCTTGAAAGTTCGTTGCGGCAGGTTCCAATCATCGATCTTACGAGGCAGGTAGAATTTTAAAGCACAAATTAAAGGAAAAGTGGCTTAAAAAGTGATTGAAACTAAACACTCTCGTGTAAAGTTGTATGCACAAGTGTTTTATTACTTCACATTATCCTTATCAGGTAGAAATTAAAGGAAACGTTAAGAAAAAGTGGCATAAAAAGTGATTCAAACTGAGCATTCTCATGTAAAGTATGTACAAGTAGACACTTGTATGTATAATATACTAATAAGATTATTATTACGCATTATCCTTATCGTTCGCCCTTTATGCCAGATGTTTTAAAGAGCAAGCCAAGACAGGCTTTTGGTAAATATTTAGATGCTGATACGGCATCAAATGCATCGTAAAATAGCGTGAGAACATTAGGGAATAAATAAACAAAGATTGTTACAGGAATTATGTAAAAAAAAAATAGTGGATGATTTCTCGTGACCTCAGTGTGTAAGCTTGCTTGATTTTTTTTGTTGGATTTAGTTAAAAAAAAACTAATTTAGAGTATCAATTTATGTATTTTAGTCTTCATTTCGATCACTATAAGAGATAGAGATCTCTATTCTCAAAGATATTTGATAAAATTAACAAACTATTTTTTTAAGCAAAATTCCGACGTTTTTATTTTAAAGGCGGATAGAGACGATGTTACTGTATCTATGGACAAAAATTAATATGTACCTCAAAAAAATTAGCACACTTCTATCAGCTCAAAACCACTATCTAAGACTGAATAAAGATCCTACAGTCACTATATAAAAAAAAACCTAGAGAAATAATTATATAAAAGACGAGAAAAATACTTTCATAGCGATCGTCGAAGATTCATGGGACTCAGATCGGTTTATATGCTCAAAAGAGGGAGAAAAGTCCACTTTTTTACTTTCTACCGCATCTTACCTCTCAGAAACATTCTGGATCATTATGAAATTATACTCTTCTTACGTATTCATGAACTCTACAGACGAGAGAAATAATTTCATAGTGATCGTCGAAGATTCATGGGACTTAGATCGGTTTATATGCTCAAAAGAGGGAGAAAAGTCTACTTTTTTACTTTCTACCGCATCTTACCTCTCAGAAACATTCTGGATCATTATGAAATTGTACTCTTCTTACGTACTTATGAACTCTACAGACGAGAGAAATTATTTCATAGCGATCGTCGAAGATCCATGGGACTCAGATCGGTTTATATGCCCAAAAGGGGGTAAGAAGTCCACTTTTTCACTTTCTACCGCATCTCACCTCTTAGAAACATTCTGGATCATTATGAAATTGTACTCTTCTTACGTACTTATGAACTCTACAGACGAGAGAAATTATTTCATAACGATCGTCAAAGATTCATGGAACTCAGATCGGTTTATATGCCCAAAAGGGGATAAAAAGTCCACTTTTTCACTTTCTACCGCATCTCACCTCTTAGAAACATTCTGGATCATTATGAAATTGTACTCTTCTTACGTACCTATGAACTCTACAGACGAGAGAAATTATTTCATAACGATCGTCAAAGATTCATGGAACTCAGATCGGTTTATATGCCCAAAAGGGGATAAAAAGTCCACTTTTTCACTTTCTACCGCATCTCACCTCTTAGAAACATTCTGGATCATTATGAAATTGTACTCTTCTTACGTACCTATGAACTCTACAGACGAGAGAAATTATTTCATAACGATCGTCAAAGATTCATGGAACTCAGATCGGTTTATATGCCCAAAAGGGGATAAAAAGTCCACTTTTTCACTTTCTACCGCATCTCACCTCTGAGAAACATTCTGGATCATTATGAAATTGTACTCTTCTTACGTACTTATGAACTCTACAGACGAGAGAAATAATTTCATAATGATCGTCAAGGATTCATGGGACTTAGATCGGTTTATATGCCCAAAAGGGGGTAAGAAGTCCACTTTTTCACTTTCTACCGCATCTCACCTCTCAGACACATTCTGGATCATCATGAAATTGTACTTTTCTTTTGTATTGATGAATTTTACAGACGAGAGAAATAATTTCATAGCGATCGTCAAAGATTCATGGGACTCAGATCGGTTTATATGCCCAAAAGTGTTTAAAAAGTCCACTTTTTCACTTTCTACCGCATCTCACCTCTCAGAAACATTCTGGATCATTATGAAATTGTACTCTTTTTACGTACTTATGAACTCTTCAGACGAGAAAAATTATTTCATAGCGATCGTCGAAGATTCACGGGACTCAGATCGGTTTATATGCCCAAAAAGGGTTAAAAAGTCCACTTTTTCACTTTCTACCGCATCTCACCTCTCAGAAACATTTTGGATCATTATGAAATTGTACTCTTCTTACATACTTATGAACTCTACAGACAAGAGAAATTATTTCATAGCGATCGTCAAAGATTCATGGGACTCAGATCGGTTTATATGCTTAAAAGTGTTTAAAAAGTCCACTTTTTCACTTTCTACCGCATCTCACCCCTCAGAAACATTTTGGATCATTATGAAATTGTACTTTTCTTTTGTATTTATAAACTCTACAGACGAGAAAAATACTTTCATAGCGATCGTCGAAAATTCATGGGACTCAGATCGGTTTATATGTCCAAAAGGGGGTAAAAAGTCCACTTTTTTACTTTCTACCGCATCTCACCTCTCAAAAACATTCTGGATTATTATGAAATTGTACTTTTCTTACGTACTTATGAACTCTATAGACGAGAGAATTTATTTCATAGCGATCGTCAAAGATTCATGGGACTCAGATCGGTTTATATGCCCAAAAGGGGGTAAAAAGACCAATTTTTCACTTTCTACCGCATCTCACCTCTCAGAAACATTCTGGATCATTATGAAATTGTACTCTTCTTACGTACTTATGAACTCTACAGACGAGAGAAATTATTTCATAGCGATCGTCGAAGATTCATGAGACTCAGATCGGTTTATATGCCCAAAAGAGAGCAAAAAGTCCACTTTTTACTCTCTAAACTTTTTTCCTTATAAACAATATAAATTCTCTTAAGATCAAATAATTTTTCCAGTGCGTATCCCTTATTATCACTTGACAGTTTCCTAGAGTCCAAATTAGCTCCATTTACCCTCATGGGACTCCCTTGAAAGCAAAAAAAAGACAATTCGACATAAGTGTGTCCACCAATCAAACGTCCCACCGTGGGTCGCACGCGAAGCACGTGTGACCCGTGGGAAAACGTTCTACGAACTTATATTCTTTATGTGCCTTTGTGCCCCACCTGTGTGAACAAACTCCCCTTCTCGTATATAAATAATAAGCCCCCACATTTTTATTCAATTTACGTGTTCGAGGTAGCGTAACTATGTATTCGCGTTGATTGTCTCGTGATTTGGGAACGAAAAAAACGAGATGCTAAGAAATTATTATTTTTTTTGTATATTATATTTATGTTAGTACGTCGATGGTCAAGGGTTACCTCTATTTAAAATATAAGAAAAATTTAAGGCAAAAAAAATCCAAGGATTAGTGCGTCGATGTTTTCGGTGCATTCAAAGCAGATCATCGACGTTCTGAAAAAGAGACAGCGACTTCAATTAATTAAGGTTCAATAAGAATATTTATACTAAGAAACAGTGGTGTACAAAACCGAAAAACTTTGAGATTTTTTAATTTGTATCATTCATTATTTTCCACTTTTTAGACCCTTGCATATAGGGTTTTTCTTAAATTTATTGGTCATTATTTGTTAAATGTTTTTATTATTCTTATTTCAGACGTGGTTTTTCACCGATACGGACGACCAGGAGTTCCAAATAAAGACAAGTAAGATTTTTTACTTTTAATTATAGTCTTATTAAATTAATTTTGTATTAAAAACGTTTCTTTTTCGGGCAGTTAATGGTAAAATTCTAAAGTTCTAAAAACAGTCTCTATTCCAGGCAAATGGTTAGGTTAGTAGTTAGTTGGTACAAAGTTGTTATTACAGGAACAGGAATTTCCATCCAAAAATTGTTGTTTTAAGGCAGACTTATCCCAGTTCCTGTTGACAGAAAGATATTCCAAAAGTAGTCTCTTTTTAAGCAATTGAAGAATATTTAAAATTTAATGCAGATAAGAAATTTTGTTTTTTTTCTAGGCAGTTGAAGGTAAAATCTGCCCACGAACTGCTACTTTTAGGTACTTATTACATGAATTAAATTAAAACTTATTCCAGACAGAGCCGCTCTGCCGCCTGTCATTTTTTTCTGGAAAAGCATTTTCAGACAGTTAGGAAATAGTAATTTCTCTGTAATGTTTTCACGACTGAAAATTTCGTAAACAGTTTGAAAAAAGATAAAAAATAACACAAAAGTTGATCGGCCGACCTGTTTACGCCCAATATTTGCTAGAAAAAAAGTCCCACAAATGTCGCATCAAATCCCAATACAAACATACGTAAAACCCCCCATATGCGACTCGAATACTGAAAAAGGATATAGTGAGCACATTCATTATCACATGCGTAACAGCACACCCGATGGTGCATTGGGGGTCAATGCCACTCTTGGTGTTGGATTACCCATAATCTCTTTTATTTTTTTTTATAGAAGTGTTAAAAGTGTTTCCATGTGATGTATGATTTAAAAACGGATGAAAATGATGGATCCGTTGATCAGAAATTAGCACTTAGCCCAGGCAGTTGAAGTTGAAAGATCGTCCATTTGTGGGCAGTTTTAACTGACAGCAAAATTTCATATTAATTACAGGCAAAATATCTCCCAAAAATTGTGGTTTTTAGGCACCAAAATCTATTTCAAAAAGCACATTCCATGAGAAAAATTAATCCATGATTTGTTCCAATTTGACTGCCTGGACGAATTAAACAATTTTTTTTTGGATCCAAATGCGACCACATTCCCAAAGTTTCCAGACTATGGAAAAATACATCGAACAAGAGACTAGGTTCTCCCTTCACATCAATTCCGGGTATTTTTTCATGAATTTTTGACGTTTATAGCGATAAAAACGCGTCACGAATGTTCTTGGCATATTTGTTAATATACCGGTCGTATAAATTGCGAACCGAAAGGCGCGGATAACATACCGAAACGGGAGATAAATCGTCGATTTCAGATAGCGAGTGCACTATTAAATGTACGTAGTGCCCCAAGAAAGTGGCGAAATATATACGCGAGTCAACTCAACCATGGAAAGCACCTGCCTGCCTGCCTGCATGATGGTACTGCCCATTCGTTCCACATAGAAACCCATGGACAGGAAGCGAGTTTTATCTTTTATGGTGTTTTTCAATTTTTTTTTATTTTTTTTTATTTTTTAAGCCTCGCCTTTGGTCGGTTATTAAGGAAGTTAAGTGAGTTATGAAGAAACCGTAATGATCGCCATGGAGAGTCTTATGGAAAATGTGTGGGATTTATAAGAATTCCCGTGTATCAAAAATCTTATTCCTCCTTTTAGGGGTCTAGAAATCCTTGTTTGTATGTTTAGAAAAAAATTATTCATTGTTTCCAGGCGCTCTTATATTTATCTTTCTTTAATTGCCTGAAAATTGTCAGAAGAACCTTTTTAGAAAAGAAACTTAATTATCTAAAAAATTTACAATTTTAAGAAATATTTTTCCTCTAATAAAAATCAATTTTGGAATTTTTTCATAGTAGTTAACTATGCCAGAAAAAGAACAAATTTTCAACATATTTCTCCTTGAACTAACTGGTTAAAAATTGCCGATTTTTCCATTTCAACTGCCGAAAAAATCATATTTATTAGGCTGATTGTAGAATTAATATTAAATTTAGCAATTTTGAATCCAGTGCCTAAAAGCAGCAATTTATGAATTGATTTTACTTTCAACTGTCTGGAATAAATATTGAAAAAGGACCAATTTTAAAATATGTCACTGCCTAAAAAAGGCAAATTTTCTTGAAATAAACATGAATTTTGTTTTTTCCACTGTCTAGAATCTGTTTTTCTGCAACTAGGCTATAAAAATATATAGACCTATTTTGCCCTCAACTGTCTAAAATAAATATGAAATGTCATTCTCAATTGCTCAATATTGGTTTATATTTCTTTTACATTGACGAATTTTCAAACGACAATTGCCTGAAATAAAAAATAATTTTGAGATATTTCGAATTTTGTATTTTAAATAAATTTTATTTTTAACTGCCTGACAAACAACAATTTGTGGACCAAATGACCAATTTTTCAACTGCCTGCAACTAGTAATGAATTTAATTTTGAATAAACTGTTTATGATCAGATTTTGCTTAACTGCCTTTAATTAACATTAATTTCAGACCCTAAAAACAAATTTCAGACTGTAGAACGAAACAATCCTTATAATTATTATGTTTTTAAATAGTGTCTAAAAAAAGTAATTATCTGAAAGAATTTTTTTTACAGAATTACTTTACTTATATATTTTAACACTTCTTAGTTAAGTTTTAAGAATAACCATCATCATCCGTCTTATACCGATTAACCGTTATCAAAATGCTATTTAGGATTATATTAGGTTATACTGGAGAACGTATAACGATGATCTTAATTAATTATTTTCTTTATATCTTGTATGTCCATTGTTTTCCATAAATCTTATATTTTCGTTCCAATTTAAAAAAAAAAAAGCAATTTTTGAACATTTTTTGCCTTTAACTGCCTGGAATAAGTATTCATTTTATAAATTTGCCTTCAGGTTGGTTTTTCTTTACTGCCTGAAATTTTTTATATAGTATTCAACTATGCCTGAAAAAAAACAAATTTTCAATATATTTTGCCTTGAAATAACTGCTAAAAATAAATATGAATCATTAAGTATTCCACTAAAAAAAAGTACAGTTTGTACACCTATTTTGCCTTCAACTTTTTAAATTAAATATTAAATATCGCTTCCATTTGCTTAAAAATGATTTTTATAAAAAGAATATATTTAACCTAATTTTAGATCTGATTAACCACGGACTGAGAAAACAACAAATTTTTTGTTGTAATAATTTAGGAATTTTGAACTGCCTAAAAACAGAAATATAGGCCTGGAATAAATATTTAACATCGCTCGCAATTATTGCCTGAAATTAGTTTATATTTTTAAAAAAAATAGACGATATTTGAACCTCAACTGGTCGGAATAATTTTTAATTTTAGCAATTTTGAATAAACTATTAAAAATCATAAGACTTTGCTTGGAATGAATGGCCGAATAAAAAAAGGGAATTTCTTAACAATTTTTTTAAATCCCCAAAAAAGACGCTATATTTTTTACATACAATTTCAGGAAATTTTTTTTCAACTGCCTGAAATTCTTTTTCTAAGTATCCAACTGAAAAAATAGGCAAACTATAGAATTAGTATCAAATTAAATAAAGTAAAAAAGGGCGAATTTTCAACAATTTTTACCTAAAAGGGGTAAAAAATAGGCAGTTTTTTAACATACAATTTCAGGAATTTAAAAGAAAAAAAACTAATTCCAAAAATTGTTGTTTATCAGGCAGAAAGAAAATTATAATTCTTGAACCGCCTGAAATTATTAAATTTTGCAGTTTTTAATCGACATTTTGCTTTTCAAGAGTCTGGACTGAACATTTATTTTACGCACTTTAAACCCTAAAAAAGCACAGTGTTTTCACGACATTTTTTCTTCAACTGCCTGGAATTAAGATTAAATACCCTTATTTCACGACGCTTTCTTCCTAAAGTTTGTTTTTATTAAGTATCCAACTAGTCTGCAAAAAAAAGGCGATATTTAGACTTATTTCGCCTTCAAATGCCTGGAATTAATATCAAATGTGGCTCTCAATTTCCCGAAACGACGATTTTTAAACTTAACTGCCTGAAATACAGAATAATTTTTGAATTGTGTCAACTTATTTCTTTCAACTGCCTGGAATAAGTATTCAATTTATAAGTTTGCCTTCATGTCGATTTTCTCCATTGCCTGGAATTTTCCTTTATAACATTTAAATATTACCGAAAAAGAACAAATCTTCAATAAAATTTTCCTTGAACTAAATGCCTAAAAACTGTTGTTTTCCAATTTCAACTGCCTAAAAAAAAACCTAATTTAGAATATTTAAAAAAATTATTTTCAACTGCCTGAAATTTTTTTTTAAAAAGTTGCCATTTTTGGAAATGAATGCCGCTCGAAATAGGCTAGTTTGGCGTTAATATTCCACTGCCTGAATTTTCTCTTCAACTGCTTAAAATAAATACTGAAAGTAGACCAATTTTGAAATATGTTAATGCTTAAAAACGAGGCAAATTTTAAACATACTCTGCTTTGAAATCATTCAAAATCAGAAGTTATTTGAAATTTTTTATTGACTTCTGTAAGAGTTATATACTTTTTTGCACCAATAAATAACTTGCATTGAATAAAAAAATAGACAACATATGTCTAAGCCTATTTGGCCCTCAACTGCCTGGAATAAATATTAAATGTCCCTCTAAATTGCCTAAAATTGATTTGAATTTTTTTTAAATTGGCAATTTTTACACTTCATCTGCCTAATATCAAATATGTCGAATTTCTTTCTTAAATGCCTAAAAACGAACAGTTTTTCGACCTATTTCTTCCTTCAACTGCCTAGAATAACAATTCAATTGATTAATGTTAAATTTTGAATCAACTATCGAAAACCAGAAGATTTTGCCTTTAACTGCCTGGAATAAAGGATTATTTAAAAATCCTGAGTTTTATTTTTAAGAGTTTTTGGACCTATTTCTTGTTTCAACTGCCTGGAATTAGTATTGAATTCAGTTAAGTAAAAAAGAATTTAAAAATTTTTTTTTCCTTAAACCGTCTAAAAAAGAAGTAATTTATTTACATACAGTTTCAAGAATTTTCTTTTTTGGCTCTCAACTGCCTGGAATAAATATTAAATGTCACTCTTAATTACCTAAAATGGCGATTTTTGAACTTCAACTGCCCAGAATAAAAAAAAATTAAAAACTACCTGTAATTAGTATCAAATTTGGTAAAGTAAGAAAAGGCGAATTTTCAAAAAAAAAAATCTCTAAAAGTACTAAAAAATGGGCAGTTTTTAACTTCAGGAATTTGAATGAAAAAAATTGGTTCTAAAAATTATTGTTTATCAGACAGAAAAAAAATTATGATTTTTGATCTTTAACTGCCTGAAATTATTAAATTTTGCAGTTTTTAATTGACAGCAATTTATGGTCAGACTTCGCTTTTCAATAGCCTGAAATGAACGTTTTTTTCAGGCATTTTAAATCCTAAAAAAGCACAGTGTTTTCACAACATTTTTTCTTCAACTGCCTGGAATTAAGATTAAATTTCCTTATTTCACGACACTTTCTTCCTGAATTTTGCCTTTAATGAAATACAAAATAATTTTTAAGTTGTGTCAACTTACTTCTTTCAACTGCCTGGAATATGCATTAAATTTAATAGAGTAAAAAAGAAGCAGTTTCATTAAATACAATCTCAGGAATTTTATAATTTTTTTTCAACTGCCTGGAATTAGTTTTTCTTAAGAATCAAACTAGGCTGCAAACACTTAATTTGCCTTCAAATACCTAAAATAAATATTAAATGTCACTTTCAATTGCCTAAAATGACGAATTTTGAACTCCAACGGCCTGAATTAAAAAAAGTAATTTAAAAACTCGAAAATTGTGTAAATAAAACGGCTTTTTAATTGGCAATTTTTTAACACACAATTTCAGGAATTTAATTTTTTTTCAACTACCTGGAATTTGTTTTTCTTACCTAACTAGGCTAAAAAAAAATAGGTAATATGTAGACCGATTTCGCTCTCAACTACCTAGAAACAATACTAAATGTCGCTCTGAATTGCTTGATTTGAACTAAATTTTGAATGTTGTTTCCAAATGTCTGAAACGTGACAATTTCCTACATAACACTTTCTATAACTGCCTGAATTCCACACTTAACTGTCCTCGACTGCAATTTTCAACCTACTATCCAAAAAGGGCATTTTTGGGAAATATTTTTCAATATTCAAATTTCTAAGTAGTTAATTATGCCTGAAAAAAGGACAAATCTTCAACATAATTGTCTCACAATTTTCCGCCTAAAAATTGTCGATTCTTCCATTTCAATTAACTAAAAAGAAAAGGCTAATTTCGAATATTTTCAAATTTATTATCCTGCTGATTTAGCAATTTTGAATCCACTGTCTTTTTTTGTTTTTTGCCCAACAGCAATTTATGATTAGATTTTACTTTCAACTGCTTGGAATAAATTTTGAAAAAGAACCAATTTTAAAATATGTAATATAAAAAGGAGGTAAATTTTCAACAGATTTTTTCCTTGGAATATACATGAATTTCAGGGTAACTAGGCAATATATAAACCTATTTCGCTTTCAATTGCCTGGAATTAGTAGTAAATTTATTAAATTAAAAAGGCTCTATTTTACCCCAAAATGTCTAAGAAAGAGGCACTTTTTTAACATATAATTTTAGGAATTTCTTTTTCAACTGCCTAAAATTAAAAAAAAAGCACTTAGGTACCTAAATCCTCGTGTGTATGCTATAAACTAATATATAATTATTATTCATTATAAACTAACAATATAATTATTATATACATATTTCCTAACTTTAGTACTGAATATTTCAAGTATTTTTATATTTCTTATTTCAGAAAGAATTACATTGTAAAGTTTTGGACCTAAAAATTCTATTAAATGAAGATAAATCTATTTGTGACTATGTAAAGTCGATCTAGCAGTTTTGCAATAATTGCTTAAGAACAGCAATTTATTTGTTTATTTTTAACTCTACAAGGAAACATTTTTAATAAAGACTAAATTCCCTTACATACTTTAGGTAAGTTTTATGTCCAACTTCCCAAAAATGTCCATTTTCTCTCGTCCAACTGCCTGGCATAAATTTATTATTGGGCGTATGTGTGTTATAGAAAAATAGTGAAATGACATTTTTGTTCACGGTATTATAATTATTTATTTTATTATTTTTTTTTACTTTTAGGTTTATTTAAATATGTCAAATTACCATTCTTAATTTTCGGCTTTTGTGTGTTGTTATTGTGCTAATAAAGAACGATTATTATTTGATCATATTCTTGTTCGAAGCTATAGATAATAAAAAAAAAGTCTAAAAGTCACTGACACCACAAAAAAAAATTCCAACTGCCTAAAATAAAAAATAAATAAACCTCGTAAATTCTCGTAGTTGAGAAAACTCTCTTTATTTTAAGGCCTCAACTCTAACGCTCTAAATCAAAAGTTTCACTCCATAAAACTCTCGTTGTTCTTTTTTTCCAGACAACCACATGATCAACACCAACTGTTCGTCTTCCCACAATCGAAAGGCGCTCTGCTGCAAGATGTCCGTCGAGTTCGATACTTTTTTAAACACCGACAAAAAGTAAGTGAATTACCCATTTTCCCGAATAACGAATTTAAAGCGATTCCTGAAATTTATCCAGATGGTCGTCGTTATATTGGACCGGCGCCACCCAATTATCCGCTAAAACGCGCGAATTTTAATTAAACATGTCTGCACGTCTCGGAATTTTTTTTTCATTTCGAACCGTTAAAATTAGAAATTACGCGCGTGAAACGGTTTGAGACACTAACAAGAGCCAAAAATGCATTTTTTACTTTGCTAGGTGCCCCCCTTAAGAGATTGACAGTTTTGACAACTATGGCGTTTAAGAAAATCTTCTGGGGAGATTGACAGCTGTGACATTTGACGTTCGTAACTAACGCTCAGTCACGTGACGGCTTAATAATAAACCAAAGTTGAACATTGAGTGATTGTCTTTCAAAATCTATTTAAATTATTTTTATCAAAACAACCGTTTAAGAGATATGGACATTTGAATTATGTGCCACGTCAGCAAGCCCTTACTGCCTCGACTTCGTGGTTTTTGGTTGATAACTCTTGATCTACTGAAGCTAGAATTATGAAATAAGATTTATTTGATTAACAAAGATTAGTTCTAAAATATCTATAGGGTTTACTAAAGCTCTAAATATGATATCATTTAAGATATTTAAGTTCTTAATCAAGGTGCCCCCCTCAAAGTGGCTATCACACGAAAATTGCTTATAATTTCTTTGGTAGTTGATCTACAGTCATGATCATCATAACCAAAGTTGAACACTGAGTGATTGTCTTTCAAAATCTATTTAAATTATTTTTATCAAAACAACCGTTTAAGAGATATGGACATTTGAATTATGTGCCACGTCAGCAAGCCCTTACTGCCTCGACTTCGTGGTTTTTGGTTGATAACTCTTGATCTACTGAAGATAGAATCATGAAATAAGATTTATTTGATTAACAAAGATTAGTTCTAAAATATCTATAGGGTTTACTAAAGATCTAAATATGATATCATTTAAGATATTTAATTTCTTAGTCAAAGTGTCCCCCTCAAAGTCGCCATGACACAAAAATCGCTTATGATTTCTTTGGTACTTGTTCTACAGCCATGATCATCATAACCAAAATTGCACACTGAGTAATTGTCTTTCAAAATCTATTTAAATTATTTTTATCGAATCAACCGTTTAAGAGATATGGACATTTGAATTTTGTGCCACGTCAGCAAATCCCTACTGCCATGACCTCAAAGTTTTTGGTTGATAACTTTTGATCTACTGAAGCTAGAATCATGAAATAAACAAGGACCAACTACTAATGCCAACTAAAACAATGATTTTTGTTAATTACGTTTACTCTTGCATAGCACAACCCCTAATTCGTCACTTAAACATTCAGCCGTGGCAAAACTCGTCCAATTTCCATATATAAATGAACGCGAGACACACACACATACGTTTATATAATATTCATATGTAATACGGAGTAACGCTCCCGGGACGTGCCTGGACATTTAAATTTTTGAGCTTTGTACGGAATTCCAATTGTGTATGGGAGCTTAATGGCGGTTATAAGAGTGGAAAGCTCCTCTTTAGAATTAAATGCTCAATAATTAAGTCCCGAATCTAAATGTAAATCGCCATAAAAGTTTAAAGCGGGTACTTTTTAACGTTATATGGTTTCCTTATTATCTCTCGTTCACATCCGTGCTTAAATACCTTGAGTGCTTTAAGGTGATTTAGATAAAAAAAAGTCGATTTTTCTTTTTAAAAGAATAATTTAATCAGCCTAAGGTAATTCAAATCAAATTATACGTGGAACGTATATAAGGATACGCGCATCTATCAACTTGATACGTCTAATTTCTCTTTTTTGCTTTGATTGATGGCCACCGAGTTAAATAAGAATCTCGGTATTATAATTTAAGCCAAGTGGAGTGTAACTAACTCACATTAGGTTGGTAACAATGGCATTGTTCTTTAACGCAGGAAGTTGTTTCCTATAGAAATGCGGGCTTAAGATATACATACAACGGGGTTCCCAAGAAAATATACGAAGTGTTTAATATATTAACTATATCCTAAAATTGCTTATTTTTGACAAGCCAGTGGTTTTTCAAGGTTTTCTCCCACTGTGTGGGAAATACGTTCAAAATATAATTTTTTAAAGATAACCTACATTATTTTGAACCACTTTTATGTTAACTACACGATGGCAAAATCGTAGATTTTTGTGAAAAATAAATGATTAATTTTTTTGAAATTTTCAAACTTTTATTTTTGCCAGCCAAAATCCGAAAAAGGCCTATAAGTCCTTTCTTGTTCATTTTTGGAAAAAATATATAAAATACTTTTCGATTCTGCTTAAATAAAGGAATCCATTGCAAAAATAATAACCCTTAAATTCCCCATACATTTTGAAAAAATTGTTGATTTCTGAAAAGTGGTTTTCAATGTTGTCTCCCACTGTGTAAAAATTCAATCAAAATATCATAACTTACATTATTTTTAACAATTTTTATATGGCCACACTATAGATTCAAACCTATAGATTTTTTGTAAAAAAAATTAAAAATGTGATTTTTTGATTTAGACTTTCCATACAAATATATGGCTCTTCTATGGTTTTTCAAGGTTTTCTCCCACTGTATGAAAAATACATTCAAAATATCGTTTCTACATAGCAAATCCATACATTTTTTGTAATATTAAAAATGCAACTTTTTTTTAAATTTATAATTCTCCATTTTGGCTGATTAAAACCAAAAAATGATCATAACTTTTTTCCTATTCATTTTACCACTCTACATAAATCCGTCCCTTAAAGTTTGATTATAGTCTATTTCAAAAAGGTGGAGAGTAATAAATTTTGAAATGTAGTATAGGTGCGCAAGGGGTTCAGACAAACAATACGCTTTTTTTTGTTCGTTATTATAAATACAAACTTCGTTTAATTAACAAAAATTTGTATTGTTTTCTGCAAACTTCTGAAACAATAATAGTCAAGTCTGATTTTTTTTTCAAAGCATGGACCTATAAATCATATTTACTGTACAGCTGAGACTGACCATAGTTCTCCTTTCAGGATAAATGCAATTTTGAAAGATTGCTTGGAATTAACAGTATGTTTTAAGGATAGTTTTGCCTAATATCTTTCAGGCTATCAGAGCTGTTAAATGAAACGTCCCCTTCAAGGCTGTCACACAAAAATCGTTCATAATTTTTTTGGTAGTCGATCTACAGTCACAATCATAATGAACAAAGTTAAAGACTGACTGATTATCTATCAGAATCCGTTTAAATTATTTTTATTTAATCAGCCGTTTACTAGATATAGGTATTTGAATTTTGTTCCTCGTCAATAGGCCCTTACTGCCTCGACCTTGGAGTTTTTGGTTGATAACTTTTGATCCATTAAAGCTAGAATCATGAAATGAGGTTCATTTGATGAACAAAGATTAGTTCTTAAAGATCTATAGACCTTACTAAAGCTGTAAATCTAATATAACTGGAGATATTTAAGCTCTTAGTCCAAGTGTCCTTGTCAAAGCCGCCATGACACAAAAATCGCTTATAATTACTTTATAAGTAGATCTACAGTCATAATCATTTTAACTAGAGTTCAACACTGAGTGATTATCTTTCAGAATCTATTTAAATTATTTTTATTAAGTTAACCGTTTAGGAGTTATGGACATTTGAGTATTGTGCCACGTCAGCAGACCTATACTGCCTCGCCCTCGGAGTTTTTGGTTGATAACTTTTGATCTACTGAAGTTAGAATCATGAAATAAGTTGTATTTGATTAGTTATGATCCGTCTTAAAATTTTTGTTATAATCATTAAAGCTCTAGGTCTAATATCTTTGAAGCTATCAGAGCTGTTAAATGAAACGTCCCCTTCAAGGCTGTCACGACATAAAAATCGTTCATAATTTTTTTGGTCGTCGATCTACAGTCACAATCATAATAAACAAAGTTAAAGACTGAATGATTATCTACCAGAATCCGTTTAAATTATTTTTATTAAATCAACCGTTTACTAGATATAGGTATTTGAATTTTGTTCCTCGTCAACAGGCCCTTACTGCCTCGCCCTCGGATTTTTGGTTAATAACTTTTGATCTACTGAAGCTAGAATCATGAAATAAGATTTATTTGACTAACAAAGATTAGTTCTAAAATATCTATAAGGTTTACTAAAGCTCTAAAATTAATATCAATCAAGATATTTCAGTTCTTAGTCAAAGTGTCTCTCTCAAAGTCGACATGACACAAAAATCGTTCTTTAAAAAATCTGGCGAGCTAGCCGGCCATTCACGATAATTGAGTATGTATTTTTACATACCATTGGATGCCAGATCAATATTAGATAAAGTTAAAATTTAATTATTAAGTGCCCGCAATAGGAATAATTTAATATTCAATGGATACCAGGGATTTCGATTTTTTTTTTGGAAAACCTTGTATATTGTTGTGTCGTTAGTTCATAGGTATTTTCGTTATAAGTGATAGTGCTTCACTGTAATACAATGCTAAAATGAAAAAGTGACCCTCGCTTAAAGTTTGATTATACTCTATTTCAAATAGGCGGAGAGTAATAAATTTTGAAATGTAGTATAGGTGCACAAGGGGTTCAATTAAACAAAATTGTAATAAGCTTTTGTTTGTTCGTTAATTTATGTATAAACTTCGTTAAATTAGCAAAATAGTGTATTCATTTCATTCTTAATATTACTGTGAAGAAATAATAGACTGCTGTACTAAAATCGGGCTTATGAAGAATTGGAGTGGCTGGGCCCTGATTTATTTAAATAATTATAAATTTGATCAGAGAAAGAGAGAGAAAATGCTGTATTAACCCAAACGTTTATATTCTCTATAGTTTTAAAAAAAAGACAAAAAAACACTCCAAAGGTCACTGACAACATCACGTTGATTAAACCCACTTATTTGGACGATTACGTGGTCGGCATCCGTTAATCTTCTAATAAACCTTAATAACCAGTTCGTTTACTGTTGACAGGTGCTGATGCGGTGCTAACTGCATTACTTACGTAAAAATTGATTAAGACAAATACCGTATTTTCTGGTTTTTGGGGCCATTTTTCACCTAATGGTGCCTAATTAACCGGATGTAAAGAACAGGTCTTGACTCTTTAATTAACCAGTTTAAATCCTAATTTAAATGTAATCTGAATCGTTGGGGAAAAATTAATCAAGCACGCAGTGGGTGATTTATCGATTGGTACTATAAAATGGTGGAAGGGCATTTTAATTTCCTTATTTATCGATTTTTTTTTTAAAGTTTGTTGACGGTTAATTTCTTAATTTTTCCACCAACGTTCATATTCTTTTACGAGCATATTCACTACGGTAAAGCACATCCTTTTTACCCGCATTCTCAAATAACATACTCGAGGTACCCGCAGATCTGCACCCTAAAAGGTTCAACTGACTGGAATTCCTTTTGTAACCCAAAACCCTTTTAAATGTTTACCAACTTAAGCAAATCACTTGGTAACGTTTGAACTTTAAACCAGTTCTTCGGGTTTAATTATCAATCTACATCAAACGTTGTCAAAAAAAAATTAAAATCTGTTAAAGCTTATTCAAGGTAATAAAGAGTGCGAAAATAAAGGATCTCGCTGTTGCACCTGCTTGAAAAACGAAAGAATCTTTTATAACCTTGAATTTTTCCGGTTCAGTTTGCTCAGACATGAGCAGCAGATGGTAAAATAGCATTGAAGAAAAACATTGGATTTTTCAAGCGATTTTATGTCCAAAAAGTCCCCTCATAATTAAATGATGCTTCTCGTATTAAGTGCGACGAATCCTCTCGACTCATTCAATTTTCTTCACGTCGGATCTTACGGACTACGTTAATTTTTTTCCTCTCGAAAAATTTCTTCACAATCACTGTGTCCCCGTATATCATTATTTTCCGGCTCTCGTTGACCCTCTTAAGCCGGTTCTTCCATTCATCAAATCGCCTCAATTTCATACTTAAGAATAATAAGGATTACGTAGACCCCCGGAGGACATAAATTGGTTAATTTCGTACTAAATTAAATCTTTTTTCCCTCGGTTATTATTCAATTAAAGCTGCCGTACCCGCATCTTGTCAGCGGTGCTACCATAAAACCGCATAAAAAAATTGTTATTATTATTTATTTCACCCCGATTTATACTTGCCTGAAGTAACTTCATTATATAAAATATTCATTTATTTGCTAGTTCCGTCAGTTTTTATTGCACGTCTCCTACGGTCCGCGGTCTCGATTTGCCGGTAAATGGGTTCAGTTTGCTTTTAATAAATTTTAGTTTTTTATGACGTCTTATTAGATCTCACGTAGGCTTTGACTTTGTAAACGTATAACAGCTAAATCACATCTGATTTTAATGTTTAAAAATGATCGGTATTTATTTACAATCAATTGTTTGCGTATGTAAATGAGAATGTCATAGAACAAGACTTCATGTCACGGATCTTATAATTACAGTCTAACATATATATAGTTGAAATCTGGAAAAAGTGTCTGGATAGTGGAAAGGCTACTATTTTAATATTGCCCTCTTTAATTCTTGGAAAACTATCTAAGTAATAGAAAGCAATTTGTTAGAATTCCCGCTGGTGAATCAGATTGTGCAGAAGTTATGTCTGGGGTGCCACAGGGCTCCATTCCAGGGCCACTTTTATTTTTGTTGTATACTTTTGATTTAAGCAAAGCTGTTGAATTTTCCCAAACTCACAGCGGACCAACATTCTGAGTTTATAAAGGAATAGGTACCTTAACTTTGAAATTAATGGCGAAGTTCACTGAGGCTTCCAAAAATTTGGGTGTTTGTTTGGATTTTAAGAGGTGCAATCCCCATAGGAATACTCTTCCTCAGAAGAAGACCCATTCCGAAGAGTCCGACGAGTTGTATCAGCCCTCGGATACTTCGGACGAAGATAGTGAAGATATTGAAAGTGATGCAAACGAGAACCTAACCCAACCCAACGACGGCATTATTTCTGCTGAATATTCAGATCATGAGGCTGAAACTCCTGTTACAACTGGTAATATAATTTCCGCATTACCTACAAATACCTATGTCCCAAGACTGAGCATTCCAAATGAAAGTCAATGTATCATACATCCTTCAATTGCTGCAAATGCCTCCCCGCTGGACATATTCACTAAAATTTGTCCTCGAAGTTTATTTACTTTTATTGCTGAGTCTACAAACCAGCGAATCAAAATTTACAAAGAAAATAAAAAAAAGCAGGCGACTTTCACTGATGCAGGGAAGATTATGATTACTATTGGCTGCACATTAGTTATGTGTTTCAATAAGGTGCCAAAACTTCGCCATTACTGATCATCGCATCCATCTTTGGGAAACAAGGCCATCAAATCGGCCATATCCAAAAACAGGTGTTTGTTTTTACTATCCAAGCTTTACTTCAATAATCCAGTCAAGCCAGAAACAATATATGCCACAAAAACCTGTGAAAAGAGGCATAAAATTATGACCTAGATGTGATAAAACAGTATATACATGCATACGATGCAAATATATATTGCGGCAAGGACGACGTTGAAAGGAGCAGAACTTTGGGCGAAACTGTTGTAAAAAAATTATGTGAAACTATACAAAATCCAAACGTAGTTCTGGCCTTTAATCGATTTTTTACATCAGTCCGTTTGATGGATTCCCTCCAATACCCAGCTGTGGGAACAGCCATTATTACAAGAAAGACATGCCAAAAAAATTCATCGAAAAAGGGAAAATGTCTAGGGGTGAATGCGAGTTTTTATCAAATCAAACAAACTCTATTGCGATCAAATGGCAAGATACAAAGCAGATTATTCTTTTGAGTAACTGCCATACCCCTGATATGACCTGTGTGAAGAGAAAAGACAAGACTGGGCAGAGAGTTGACGTACCATGTCCCACTGCTATTGCATACTACAGTGAAATCATGGGTGGTATGGAACTGGCTGATCAGATGAGTGGTATGCATGACTTTGGCAGAAAATCATGCAAATGGTGGAAAAAAGTATTTTATCAACAGCTGGGTAATATATAATGACTTACGTCGTACCCAAAAAAAGATACCCTTACTGGAATTTTTATTTACCTTATCAGAGGACCTAATCGAAGGAGGGCAACAGCAAACTTCAGTCAAACTTCGAAGAAACAGTTGTGGAAGGCCATCAAAGAGATCAAAATTAATGAAAAATTTGGGTGATCACCTTTCAATAGAAACATCGAAACGGCGAAGATGTGTTCGTTGCGCTCTTCAGCAAAAAGAACGTAGAACCACTACTATTTGTGCAATGTGCGATGTAGGGTTGTGCAAGCATTATTTTGCGCTTTATCATTCGTCCTAAAATACTTACCTTTGCGGGTTGTCTTTTTGTGAATAAAAAAAATAAAAATTTTGAAATACAAAAATGTGTTTTTTTGGCCCCTAGGGATATTTATAACCCACCTAAAAATCCCGCTGGGATATATTTGTCCCACAATTTTTTGCTCTCCCTGTATATATTTTTTTTATTTTAACTAGTATATATTATCAAATGATCTCTTAAAATACCATAACTTGCAAAAACATCCTTAAAATCATTAAAAATAAAATTGGGTCCCAAAGGGATAATAGTATTAGCCTAGGAACTAGCCTAGAAATTGATGTAACGTCAGACAGTTGCTTATGTCTCTAGCAACTTCAGGAATAAATATCTTCTGTTTCTATTGATTAATTTTAGTAAAAGATCTGTTCCATCAAATTCCAGAGGCATTCACAGGAGCCGCGACGAGCCTTGTCTAATTATCTTATTGATATAATGTACATACTGTTGCAATTTTTTGTCATGCGTTGTTGTTTTTATTAATTCATTCATCACAATCATACATGGCTTCAACTGCTTCTGCAAAATCTTATATCTATTCACCCAAGTTGTGTCTTGCAGAACAAGAGACAATAAGAAACCAGAAAGAGTTACATGAATATGGAAATAGCAAATGTCTCACAAAAATTATTCTGGATCTTCCTGTCTA
Organism: Anthonomus grandis grandis; assembly: GCF_022605725.1. NCBI lineage: Eukaryota > Metazoa > Arthropoda > Insecta > Coleoptera > Curculionidae > Anthonomus > Anthonomus grandis. The sequence goes on from NC_065562.1 coordinate 16,779,032, forward strand.
TCCAGGATCTATCTATAAAGTGACATTTTGCAATTTCTTAAAAGCAATAAACTTGTCAATGTTTTAAGATGAAGAATGACCACCAGACAAGGGAGTCGTTCTTAATGACAAAAACCTGATTATAGGTAGGATTACAGAGCTCTATTGGTATTCAAGTCACAAGGATCTGATTAATGGAAAGTTTGACTATTGAAAACTATAGAGTAAACGTCCGATTTCTCTGCAAACATCTTTTAAAAACACCGTTGTGCAAATACTTTGAAGAAATCAATACTTTTTTACAATTGGTCAGTGTGGTTTAAGAAATAATCGTTTCACTACTTAAGCTCGTTTGAACCTGAAATGTGGACTTGTCAAAGGCCTTTGATCGTGTATTTCACGAAATCCTGCTTAAAAAACTAAAGCACTAACTGAGGAAAGCTCATCACTCGGGGTAAAATCCGCGAGTAAATTTATGACTCAAAGTATGGTTTAATTCGAATAGAGTGACCCTCAATAATACAAAAAACGGTTAGTATGAGTTTTGGACTTTGTGAAATCTGTCATGTGAATCTGTTCAAATTCCTTCTCTATCAAAATACGTGACTTGATACAGGGTGTTCCATTAAAAAAAAATAGCGCAAAATTGAATTGAAAATATCATCATTTGAGTAACGATTTTGATCATGCTGTATAAAAAAAAAAATTTTGGAATTTTGAACGATGAAATGACCACGATATTAAATATAATAATAGTATTATCACAAGGTAAGTTCAGCCAATCAAAGTGAGGTACACAGCAGTCCGATTTCCACCAACGACCCGAGGACGTACATATTTTCCCAGATAAATAGAAAATAAATTTACATTTATATTTATTTATTAAATAATGTTTGTTTTAAAGGGAAAAATGTGTATATTAAATACTCGGGTACCAGAGCATCCCATACTGTTTCTGTGTTGGATGCGGTTTATCTGCACACACTCAGTTGATAATATAATTTATGCTGCACGTCATCTGTTGACCAACGTTCAAATCCGCTAAGAGTCCCCGGACATACCTTGCGTTAGCTCAAAAACTAGTCATAAATATTTTGGAAATTTTTTGAGTTTCTTGTAGGGGGCACTTGAGCGCACACCACTGTTCAAGTTTGGAAACTCTAGCACAGCTAGTTTTATTGGAAAATTAGGAAATACTTCAAGGTCACCCTACATACAGTCTCCTTGATAGTAGCTTCAAAGTTTTCTTGTAATACAATATTTGACTTTCAAATACAAAAACCTTTGACATTTTATTAAATATCCAATGACTTATTGATTTCAGGCCGTTGATTAATATTCCTAGCTGGTCCCATGGATCACCTACTTAGAATGTTCTGATAAAAATGTCTAAAAAGAGTGTATAAATAGTAACCTGTTCCAACCAACCAATATTAAAATAACTACTCCTCTTCATCTACTAAAAAACAACTAATTGACTACATTTACATCCCATTAAGCTCTTATGAATATAGTTAACGAGCCTGAGATATTTTTTTAATAATCAAATAAACTTTCTATAAGCAGTTACCATGTTATAAGCATTTTATGTTAAGCTGTAAGCATTATTGGTTAGGCCCAAAAAATATAAATCACTCATGCTACGCAATATTAAAGCGGATAATTAAGTCGGTTAATTGGGCGGCTCCCGTTGCGTTTTCGTAATTTATGCCGCAACTTTTTGATAATTTTTCCCCGGCCTTATTCGACCCCGATTTACGAAACGAGCGTGATAAATTTCGGAAATTTTTAAACGGTCTTGCTCTGTCTCTCTCTCTCTCTTTCTTTGACGGGGCAATTACCAACTGATCGGTATTAATTACTTGGCGAACCTTGTAGACTCAAAAAAAAAACTTGATTTTACCAAATTGTTCCAATGCTCGGTCACTCTAAACTACTTTAAACCCCGATAACTACTTTAGTACTCACTTTAGAGCCGTATAGTATTAAATGACTTTTATTTAGAATTTAATTACTTATCGATTGAGCAAAATAAAAACTTGGCGCTGACAAGTCGATTAATAAAACAAACCATTAAAATCCCCCGACCGGTGTCTACATTATCTACATGTGTCCGAAACAGTACAATTAGTTAGACGAGAACGCAGCGGTATCAATTTAATATCATCGGGATAATATCAAACTGGAATCGGCCGTAATAAGAGCGGTCATTAATCTAAGCCAAAGTTAATGTTAAACAACATCCAATCGATATTTTAAGATTAATTATTTGAAAAAACTTACCTGACTTTAATGTTTGTTTTTGTTAGCGAGATCGTTTAGTTTTGGATCGAGTTTGAAAAATAAAATGGAAGTAGTAGATCGGTTGGATACTTGTTTCACCGAAAAGGATCAAAAATCCGTGGCACTAATAGATCTATCAATGGAAAGAGATAAAATAAGACGTTCTCTTGGTTCTATAACTTATAACTAAAAAATTGAATTATATATCGCTATCTCAGTCTAAAAATTAGCGGAAGATGGGAATGAAGTGATATTTTTCAGGTATAATTAGATGAATTAAGCCCTAAAAACACTATTTCCAGACGCTCCAGACACTATCAATAAAATGAGACCATGATATAGAAAATAGAGAAAAAAACTGAATTCTCATTCATTAAATATGCTCCATGGGGTTCAAAAAACACAGTTTCAACTGCCTGGAAGAATTAAATAATTCTTTTCATATTGTCTTCAAGGTTATAGGTCCTTGGGGTTAGATCATAATTTATTTCTCCCAGGCAGTTGAGAAAGAAAATGTTTCAGGCAATTTGGGGTTGTGAAACTCTATGGGATTGAAGAAGCACAGTTTCAACTGCCTGGACGAATTAAATTCATTTTATTGTTCTTCTTTCAGGCAGTTTAGTATAGCCTTCATGTGAACCCAATAAACTTGCAACTTTTTTGTTGTTGTGGATGATGTTCTGAGGTTATGGATAATAATTAACGAATAATCTTAAAAGCGACAAAGGCGTTTAACATAATTCCATATAATCTTCAAAATGTAGTTCGAGAAAAACGGTTTAAATGAAAACTACAAGAATGGATTCAGGAAGCAAATGGCCAAATTCTACACGACTTAGTGTACAATAAATAAAATATACTGAAATTAATTTAAAAAAAAAAGTTTTATTAATAAAATCAAAGTTAGATTGAGATATACTAAACCCCACCTCTATGAATCTAATTGTGACTTTTCCCAAATTGTCCAACTAGATTCCGAGTTTAGACGCTGTTATATTATCGTGCTTGTAATTTGGAGTTTTTTTGTTTGTAGAGTAATACCTGACCATAAATATATCAGGCCTAAGGTTCAAATGTCAGTTATAATTAGTTAGCTTTACTGTAATACAATAAAATAAAAAAAATAAAAAAAACAGCACTAGTTCAATTTTTGTGGGTTTTTTCAGTTTTTATATATCTCCAAGAATTAGGAAAGGATGGGAATAAAGTGATATTTTTCTATTATAATTAGCTGAATTAAACTCGAAAAATACTATTTCCAGATGATGCAGACACTATTAATAAAATGAAACCGTGATATAGAAACTTCAAAAAAATTACATTAAGCTTATCTGTATTTTGGTTGTCTTTGACTTTCGGACCAGGAAAATTTACCTTATCCTGCTATTAAATTATTTACCATTGTTTATGGGGCACTCTGTATTTGTGCGTACATTTAAGGACCTGTCTGCTAAATAATCGCATAATTTTTTTAAAGATTCATATCATAAATACTGTTTATAGGCATAATAATTAGTTAGGACCTTAATAAAGAGGGGATATAATGAATCATATGTCGGCAAGTCAAATGGAGTTTTTAGGTCAAAGATTACACATAGGTAATTTGAATTTGGTTATTAAATGCTTAAAGTTAAAAAATGTTTTAGTTCTACCGTAATGATTTTATAAATATTTTGTCGTAATAAATATGTTTGTTGTTATAATTTTGGAACATTGCCTCTACCTCATTTCATTTGTTCATTAATGCCTAAATTTCCCTAATATGGCTTTTTTAGTATTATTTCATTAAGATCCTCCATGATATTTGGGTCTAAGATGCGTATAAAAACTATGGAATTTTTGAACCTTTAATTTACTCTACCGCATCTAATTTCTCCGTTAATATTAAAATTTTCTCGAACTGGCATTTTTCTCATATAATTTAAGTCAACACTTATACTTTAATCATTATTTTAATAATGCATTTATTTAGCATAAGGCTACAAGAAAACAATATAAATCTTACAATGTAAAAGCATGCATGAAGATCTAAAATATTTAATTATGACATAATATGGTATAGGTGTGCGAAAATTATAATAACATTAATGTATCCCTGACTATCAAATATACACAATATAATTAAATAGTTAAATCGTTCTGCTCCACTTTCTTTGCGATATATCAACATTCGATGGTAGTGCTGATGTTGCAGCTCATGGTCGGCTCGTGTTGATGTTTCGAGTATTTTTTCGGCACATTTCTTCAGGGTCGTCTTTATTGGCTCAGGCTAAACAGGGCACCTCGGTTATTTTCCTGGAGACATTTTGGACCGTCCCGGTATTCCATGGACAATCGCAGCCTCCGGTTTTCCAGAAGTACCTCGTCAAGGAGTCAAGTCACAACCCAACTGTGGAGCACGTCATATAATAAAAGATACTATAAAATAGAATTAATAAAAGACTAATTATACATAAAGCACAGAAAAAAACAACATTACATATAAAACCCATAGAAAATTACCTAAGAACTAATTTATCATACAAAATGATAATATTAAATTAGAGTCCTTTAAAACCATTAAAATAGTCACAGTTTCAGGCAAAACAAGAGATAAATAAAAAAAAACAATTATTTTTATAAATCATTTAGGATACAATTTTAGACATTACATAATTTTTAATTAATCTTTTAAATGCATTAAAATTTTTACATTCTTTGATATTTTTTGGCAGTCGATTAAACTCTAACAAACCCTTATTCAGAATACTGTTCAACATTTGTGTAGTGTTGCATCGATTGACTAGGATGAAATCATTACGGTTTCTGGTATAATAGTCATGAACATTCATAAAGCAATTAACTCTATCTCAAATGTAAGTAGGTAACATTCTATTTTTAATCTTAAATATAAATATTAAAGAAATAAGCATTATTTTTTGGTTTACAGAGAATAATTGCAGGACATTTAACATGGTTATCACAGGTGTATATCTATTACATTATAGGATTGCGCGCATTGCTCTGTTGGCTATTTTATAAATAGGTATACTGAGCAATAAAGTTGAATAGTATTGTAAATTGGGTGCCACTAAGCTATTATAAAATAATAGTTTTGTATACGTTGATAAATTTTTGCCGATTCGAGATACAAAACCAACCTTTTGCAAAAATTTTCTCAATATATAATCACAATGAGCATAGAAGTTCCATTGAGGATCTAATACAATTCCAAGATATTTGATATGTTGCTCATAGTGTAATTTAACGCCATTTATATTAATATTGAAATGTTCCACATTCTCCAAACTTAATCTATGTTTTTTGCCATACACACAGAATTTAGATTTTAAAACATTAATGCTAAGACTATTATCATACAGTCATAAAAACACTCTACTTAAGTCATTATTGATAGCTTGCTGCATTTGTTCGATATTATTACCAACGACACATATCATTCTATCGTCAGCAAATTACTATTTACTAATTACTATTTACTGTTTGTGTCCTGCCTGATAAGTAGTATTTTAACCAATCCGAGGTTAAGTGTTTTATACCCATATTCCCCAGCCAAAACTAGATTATTGTTATCAATTGCACAAACAAACTCATCACAGATGAATGACCTGCTCGAAATCCCGATCGACCAGAAACAATTATATTATTCTGCTATAGCTGCTCCTTGGCAATGAGTTCCAATACTTTCTCGTATACTGGCACAGTATTGATTGGTCTAAAACTCGAGTGCTGCTTAGTATCTTCGAACCTTCGGTACCGGAACTACCAAAGATAACTGGAAAATGCCCCTTAGAAAATGTATGATGTATTTATAACATCCAATATTCGGTTTCCAACCACTGCAAAAGCATCTTTAAAAACTCGTGCTGAAATCCCAGATTCACCGCCACCAACATTTTTCATTCCACTCACTATTCTTCTTAGGTCAGCCACTGAAACGTTTTCAAACCTAGTGAAATCTGTAAAGCTGTGAATCTCTACGTTTTTATTTAGATTGAAGTACGTGAATTTAGCAGATGGTCGATTTATTGCCGATATGATATTCTCAATGCCCTCGACAAAATACTTAACCCTAATAACATAAATTTTATCTCTTTTTTTCATCATTTGTCTTATTTCATAAGCTATTCGCATATTGTATTTATTATTGCCGTTACATCTTCTACAAATCGAACCTCCAATAGGGAAGCTTGAAACTGATCAGCATCATACTTTCCTTAACACCTAAAGTCATTAATTGTAGAATTTTCAGACATTTGTTCTATATCAATAGTTAAAATGCAATGATCGCTGATTTTTGGCGTTAAATGTAGTTTTTTTCCGTAGATACGATATAGTCAATAAGTGTTTGACTACTATCAGTTATACGTGTTGGATTACTAACAATCTGATTGAATCCACTGGAATAAATTATTTTTAAAAGCTTATCACCTTATACACAAACTTAATTGATTTAACTACAAGCCTTTTATACATATTTAAAATAACTTTTTAATAGTTTAATAAATTTAATATATTTATAGTAAAGGCAGTCAAACAACGAAACTAAATTAAATTTTTTAAGGTAAATTACATTAATGTATTACATGCTTTGTATGTTTCTAATTTTTAGTAGTATCATTAATTCAATATTGCAGGTGGTTGAGCAATTAACTTTTTGAAACATCTGACACACAATTTTATTATTTTTAATTTTACAAGTAATTTTTTTCTATGTTATAGTCATTTTATTATTTAGTTTTTCAAAGTGATTAATACTGAAATAAATTTATTCTCTTGAAAAACAATCATTAATTTAAAATTAAAAGGAGCCAAACCATGGAATTAAAATAATTTTTTTTTAAATATTATTTAATTAAAGATAATTGTTAGAAGCTTTGTATGCTTGTAATTTTTAGCAATTTCATAAGAAAGAATAATCGGAAATTAATTAGATGGTTTTTCGTGGATTTTTTGGTTATTTTATTATTTAGTTCTTCTAAATTGTTAATTTTTAGAATAATTTATTGTGATTAAAATTTTAAAAAAATCGTGTTTACATTAAAGGCAGTCAATCCATGAAATTAAAATAAATTTGCAAATATTTGGAATTTACTTTAGGTCCTCTTTAATTCACTATTCCAGGCAGTTTTATATGTTAAATTATTTTAATATCAGAGTATGATTTTTCTTTTTTTAATTTTTAAGCAGTTTAACTTATGCTCTTTATATAAGTCGTTAAATTAGAAAAAGTGTTGTGCATTTCAGGTCGTTTATTATTATAATTTTTATAGTAATTTTTTTCTTATTTTTTGCTATTTTTTGTGGTCCTATGTTTAAGAAATTTTTTTCAAACTCTAAGCCGGTAATTTTGGGATTAATCAAATAAAGTAATAAATAAAGTAATAATACCATTATATTATAATTAATAAAAAACGAAATTGAAGACAAATATGTATGCATAACGAACTTAATATTAAAACTAAGTACTATAATAGAACCACCATATTCAGATATGTCACTGATGTAATAGAAAGGAAGATTCCTTAATTTCCTTGGTATTAATTACCATAATATAAGAATAGGCAAAGGTAAGGTGAAGTAGTATACATTTTTATTGGAATCCTTTATGATACATAGGTGTGAAATAGGTTTTCATGCCTAGGGAAAATATTTAATGTTTCATCTTCTTCAGCACAATTTCTGATAATATTTCTGATATGAATTTTGTGTGTCTGAAAGAAGAAAAAATATTTTTTTTAATAAATCGCCTTTCATTGCCATTTTTCACATAATTTCTTAAAAATTAAAATTCCTTAAAACTAAAGGCGATTCCTTAAAATTAGCCATATGGCTTATATCCTGATGCATTTATGACATTCTCACAATTATTAATTAATTGTTTGTTAAATAAAAAACGTTCATTATTATTATTATTTCATATTTCCATTACGTTCTGATCATCTGAAAATTGCGTTTTTTACTTCCTACACACGAAAATTATAGTTTCACCTTAACGATCTTGAGGACTATCTTGAGGCCAAAAATTTGAAAAATACAGTTTTTTTTACATAACCAATCAAGGCATGGAAGCGAAAAAAATCAAACGAAAGACAAAGAAAACTGGGCACTTGGACTATTAAAAAGACCATTGATACCTGCACTATTTTCCCCTTAAGATTCATAAAAAAAAAAAAAAATGATGAACGCAACCGGGACTCAGTAGCCTTCACTTGTATGATCAGCAGCGTTTAAATCGGGTGTTTCTGAGCCCCGGGCAACCTCGAGAATGCATCTTCGTATCGACCACCTGGCCCACCGTTGCTGCACCACAACCCGTTATTTATTAATTATCTTCGATTGGGGGTTCAATCACTTTTTTTTTTAATATTTAATACTGTCTCAAAGTCCCAAAAATCACTTTAGTCTTGTTGTAGTTGGGTGGTTCGTCAAAAGACTATGACCGAGCGGATTTCTCGCTTCTTTATCGAATTAAATTAATTTTTTTTTCACTCGTTCGATAAAACGTTATGAGCCGAATTAAGGCGTGAAATCGGTTTAATCGTGTTTCTTTTTTTCGGGTTTTAATCAATTTCCTCTATTATATTATAAGTCGCGGGCTTGATGCTTGAAGGAAAACACTGAGTTTCACAATAATTTTCGCTTATTTCAACGATCTTAATCTGTTTAATCCGTTAGGCTGACAATGCAAGAAAAATGATTTTCTCCGTATACTTCTACGTAGTCATTCAAACGAGTCGTTAATAATAATTTAAATCCCCTTCTGAATAGGACAACGAAGAATACGCGCTCCGAGCCGTATTCAAGCGGAATTAAGCGATTATAGAGCAGTAAAAAAAGGCACTCGGGTGAATTGAAATGGTACATTTGATGGCTTTACGTCTGCATATTGTTATTTACTTTGATATGGGGAGCTTAAAAAGACATTTTTCTACACACGAAATGGATTTAAAATCGATTATTTGCGCGCATTTTTTCTCTATGTAAGTTGGTTTTTCTTTTTGCGACCGCAACATTCCTGTGCACACGTTCGCGATCAGATTTCGCAATTCGACCCAGTGGATCGATGATGCGAGAAAATGACTGCGGCTTTTCGCAATCATTCAACAGGGAAAAATGGGAAATTACAATTTTTTTTTTTAACATCGACACCTCTAAGGAACTTTTAAATTTATTTTGGGCATTTCACGTCGTTTTTTACATCCATATTTGCGTTAATATTAAGAATAATAAATACAATCATTAATACCCCCAAAGAAATTTACAATAAAATTATATATGGTATTTAACACCATTTGCCATGTTAGAGTAATTTTTTATTTCTTCCAGGCATTTAAAGTAACTTTTCAATTTATTCCAAGTATCTTTAATATCTTCCAATTAATTAAATAACTTTTACATAATAAATTTACGTGTAAGTCAATTGTAATTTTATTGCAATCTAATTTTTTATATTGGAATTTCAATGTAAATTAATAATTCTAGAACAAAATACAAATGTAAATTTACATTCTTGTTGGGTCCCGTATCAACTCCTGGGTTTGATCGGGGTTTAACAAGGGAAAGAGAATGGAAAATTGCTTTCTTTCCTTAAAAAAATTTACAATAGAATTTAAGGCTATTTACACATAATTTTCTGTGTTTTTTAGGTTAGAGTAATTTTTCATTTCTTCCAGGCATTGAAAATAATTTTTCACATCGTCCAGGCATTAGTTAATAAAATCTAAATGGTAAATTTACGTGAAAAGCAATTGTCAATGTAATTTTTTACATTTGAATGTCAGTGTAAGAAAATCCTAAACCGTGGATTTTAAATAAAATTTTTACAGTATTTTACAGTATCTTGTAATTCATAATAAATCAAAAATTTTTATCTAATTTTAAGTAAAATATGTTGTAAATTTACAATATTTTCAATGTAATATTATATCTAATACTCTGGATTTTAAATTACATTTTTACAGTATTTTCAGACTGTAATTAATGTAAATTTACAGATTCTTTTTGACACAATTATAGAAGAATTTTATGAAATATATTTTAATTTTAATAATTTTACTATGAATTGCAAAAAATACACTTTATGTGATGAATTAATGATACTCACACAAAATATTCTGTAATTTTTTATATAGAATTACATTAAGTGTGTAATTTCTAGTATTGTTTGAAAATTTTAAGTGTAAAAAAATACATATGTAAATATACAATTATTTTAATATTAAATTATATTAGAAAATCTGGATTTAAAATGAATTTTTATTTAAAAAAAAAAAGTATTTTTACATAATTAACAGCTCAGTTTTTTCTATGTAAAATTTATGTAAGAATTACTTAAAATATTTTAACGACATTATATAGTTTCTTTTTTGTAAGAAAAAATTACAAATAAATTTATAATATCTTTTAAATAATTCACAATTTATTAATTCAATTCCATCTTTATTTTAACGAACTGCATAACTTACATTAACTTAAATGTACTATTACATAAAGAACCCTAAACTATAAATTAATTTTTCCGCAATCAATGATACATTGAGCCTGTAAATTAACACTATGATATGTAAATATATAATAGTTCTTGAAAAATTTCAGATGTAAATTTACGATATTTTTACACAATTATTCTTCTAAAAATAGATTGTCTTTAGAATGATAACTGCTTAATATTCCATTGTTTTTTTTCTAAATGTTAATAGTAAAAATATGTAATTTTTTTATGTAATTAACAAGTGTAAATTTTTAATTTTTTTTTGTAAAAAAACTGCACACGTAAATAAAAAAAAATTTTAACAGGATTTTTTAGGAAAAAAATGAGTAATCCTTAATAAAAAAATTTAATCTAATTTTAAATAAAAATTGTTGTAAATAATTTACATTTCTTAATCAAATTAAAGAATGATTAATTTTCTATTTATTTTCTTCTAAATTTGCAATTTTCCTTTCATTTAATGAAAAATGTAAATTTACAATATTTTCAATGTAAAATGAATATTTTACAATCAATAATTTTTTACATAACTAATAGTTCAGGTTTAATCCATGTAAAATTTATGTAAAAATTACATAAAATATTAGACTAGAATTACTAAATTAACTTTGTAAACTAACACTATGCCACCGAAATATTCAAAAAATAAAAAATATAGACTTTTAATATTTTAATATTTTTTTTGTAAATTTTAATTAATAAAATTAAATAAAAAAAAAAAACAAATTTAAATTTATAATTCATTCCTTCATGACTCATTCTGTAAGAAATACAATAGCTAATTCCTGGCCAAGGGATTACTAATAAATTATATTACATGTAAAATTTACATTAAGTGCCTAATACTGTAAATTTAAAAAATACTTCTATAAACAGTTTAAAAGTTCATTTCGGGCCAAGGAATTACTAATAAATTACATTTTCTGTAAAATTACTTTAAGTGATTAATATTACTAAATTTTTTATATAAATTTTAACTATAAATAAAATCCAGATGTTATATTAATGATTTTTTACATAACCAACATTTACCTCAATTATTTTCCTTAAAAAATTATTGTAATGAGGTTACTAAAATTATTTAAAAAGTTCACATTGAACCTGTAAAGTTTTCGTTTTGTAAATTTACCATGCAAATGTACAATCATTTCTGTTAAAAAAAAATTTAATTTTAAATTTACATATTTAAAATATTACAAATAATTAATGTGAATAGTTTACTAAAGATTCATTTTAGATTAAATAAGTATATCTAAAAATTTTTTGTGAAAAAAGGTGTTTATTTTAGTTTCGTTAATTTTCTTATTCAGTTTTTACAAATTACTTTTTTTTGTAACACTATTGCTCCATCAAGTAAAATTCTACATTAAAAATATGTGTAAATTTACAGCTTCTAATTAAATTAAAAAATTACTAATTAATTAAATGTGTTTTTTTATTTTCCTGTAAAGTTTAAATTCATATAATAAAAATATAAATTCACAATATTTTCAATGTAAAACTACATTAAAAATTCATGTAAAATTTTTACTATATAGATGCATTAATCCTGTATAGTTTTTTTTTTGTAAATTTAATTTAAAAAAAAATTCTCGTAAATTTTTAATTTGTTTTACTGTTTTATTAATTCAAGGTTAATAATTGAATTTCGTCTTTACCTATTAAAAAAAAAAGGTAAATTTGCAATAATTTTAATGTAAAATTGCCTCAGAAATTCAAGACTTTTCTGGTAACTTTTTTTTTTGTAAATTTATTTTTTAAAATAAAACACTAATGCATGTAAATGTTTAATTATTCTTAAAATATTTTAATCGTAAATTGATGTAATTGAAAGAATTCTAAGCCAAATCCAATTTTTCCCTAAAATTACCTGCAATATTGTTCTATAAAAAAGTGTAATCTACAACTAAATCTTCCATGTAAAATTCGACTACCAAAAATATAATGATTGTAAATTTACTTACATATTTTAACATGTTAATAAATTTAAACATTACTGTAATATACATTAGGTACTTTAAAAAAAAATCACAATTATTAATGTTTTCTTTTCTACACTATTCTTGTAATATTTTACAACAAATTAAGTAAAGCGTGTAAATCTACAGATTTTTTTGTAAACTTACCTCGGCATACGCAAAATCATTCACAAAATAAATAAAACTCCACAAAAATAAAAACAAAAATTATATTAAATCACCCATAATCAATCACTCCTGCACCATAAAATTAAAACTGGTAAAGTGACGGTACTCCTGTCCCGGATATACCAACACCTCCGGGAAATTCGCCTGAAAAAAACAACCGTTAAAACCCCTTTAAAACACACCAAACTCCACCCTTACATGATGTACGGCATCTGGATAAATTTGAGTTTCCAGACAGAACGCCCCGTGCTTAACATACTTGGCCCCCTTGCCCTCGCTCTCCGGAATAAAGTTTCCAGTGTAGAACTGCACCCCCGGCTGGTCACTGTAGACCTCCATCGCTCTACCGCTCGGCTTGTGTAGAGCCTTTGCCACGAAAGTCACCACCTGAAACAACTCTTTTTAGAACAAACTCTTAAAAGGTTTAAACCCTTTGGTACCTTGGAGGTCGAAGGTCTGGTGATGCAGAAGTTATGATCGTATCCAGGTGCGTTTGGCACCTTATGGATAACGTCACCCAAGAGCTTTGGCACTCGTAGATCAAAAGTTGTTCCGGATACAGCAATAAGGTTCCCTGTGGGGCAAAGAGATTTGCTTATAAAAAGTTTTGACTATTTTAGGAGTCTTTTACCTGTGGGAGTAGCATTGCTGTCCACCTCAGTGTACTTGTCAGCATTTATAGTGATCTCATGCTGATACAACCCCACAGAACCTGATCCGATACCCCCTAAGTTGAAATAAGTGTGATTAGTCATATTGACTGGGGTAGTCTTGGTGACTACTGCCTTATAGTCAATCTGGAACTGGTTGGATGGGGTCAGCTGCATTGTGACTGTGGCAATAAGGTCACCTGTGGACACAGTTTGGTAAATAATTAAATTAACACGTTTAAGAGCTTAAATATTGCCTGGATATCCTTCCTCCATGTCTTTGGAATGATAGGTTAGAATCAACTTGGTGCCGTCCACCCGATAGTTCCATAAGACCTTATCGAAGCCCTTGAGGCCCCCGTGTAGGTGATTCGGTCCATTATTGACCGCCAGTTTATAGTCAATTCCGTCCACGTTCTAAAATTGATAAATTTATGAATTTGTTGAGTGATAAATGAGTGAGAATTCACCATTTCTCCTTTGGCGGTCCTGTTGGCCACTCTACCGATAGTCGCTCCGTAGTAGCGGTTTTTCTCGCTGAAATATTCCTCGATGGTGTCAAATCCGGTCACTATATCCTCAATTTTGCCGTTTTTGTCCGGTATTTGGATGGAAGTGATGGTCGCACCGTAGTTGATCACCTAGAACCGTGGAAAAGCTTGTTTTAATTGCTGGTCCACTCCTGAGGATGGATTTCGTGTTCGAAACCTTGCTGAATAAATTGTTTTGTAAACGAATTAGGCTTGCAATCATTCCTGAAGGATTAGATGTGTAGTGGTAGTTGTCAATTTACATAATATTAAATGTGGCTATTTCTGAATTTTATGTCAAAAATATTTTCTGTAAATGTTTATGAAAATTTACATTAATGCCTGTAATATACACCCAATTCTAATGTAATTACAAATGTAAATTTACACAGATAGTAACAGAGTTTCTACTGTATTTTTCTTAATACTAAATGATGATTTTACGTTTAATTCTATGTATAAAATAGGTAAATTTACATATATTTTGATTAAAACTAATAAGAAGCTTATAGCACTTTTTTTACTACTTGTAATATCTAGAATATTTTATGTAAAAAAAAATCAGTAAATATAATGTAAAATTTTAATAAAAATATACGCTTTTTTCACAATTTAAGTAAACCTTGATTTGTTGTTTAGAAATGTAAATTTACTCTCTAAAAATTTCAAGAGTTTGTAGATTTATTATAATTAAGTAAATTTTACTTTAAACAATTGGGTTTTATGTAAAAAATACTTTTAACGGTAATATGTGTTGAAAATTTACAGAATAATTCCAGGTCAATGAATTATATCTGAATTACATTAGAAGCAATTAAATTATAATTTTTTAATTGAAAAATAAATAAAAAATTGTTAATAACTTTAATAAATTTTATTTTTTTTAAATTGTAAATTACTTTGTAAAAATTTTATAAATATCTGTAAATTTACAAATAGGTTCTAGGCCAAGGAGTCATTTGTCTGGATATATTTCATCTTAATTTTCGTTATAATATTGTGTAAATATTTATGAAAAATTCTGTAAATTTACATTACAAGCTTTGATGTTTTTACATTAATATTTACACATGCTACTAAGGAGTTTTTACGTCGTTTAAAATATTTTTTTTGTAAATTTTTTACGTAAAATATTTAGAATAATTTACAAATATTTTGTTAACTAAGAATACTTATACAATTAAAAGGAAAAATGTAAAAAATTGTATTTTAACATTTTACATTGTAAACATTTTAAAAACCTGAAAATTTACAATAATTAAGTAAATGTTACATAAATGTTTCGTAAATTTACAAATAAACTACAGGCCAAGCAATGATCTCTGAATTACACTTTTTTTCAATTTATGTAATTATTTATGAAACAATACATAAAATGTGTAAGTGTAAATTTACATTATAAGCCTTCATACACATTTCTATCAGTTAAAATATTTGGAATATTTTGTATAAAAAAACAAATATTTTTTAAATTAAGAAAATTCAATATATTCCTTATACAATTATATTAAAAAAATTAAATTCCTTTTTTACATTTTATTTTGTAAAAATTTTAAGAGCCTGTAAATTTACAATAATTAAGTTAATTTTACATAAATGTTTTGTGAATTTACAAATCGATTTAAAGCCAAGTAGTTACGTCTAAATTAATTTTTATTTTTTTTTTTTTAATATAATAACTCCGTAATAGTATGTGTAAAATATTTATGTAAAATCATCAATACTTGTAATGTAAATGTACAAAGCATTAATGTAAAATTTATTTATTGTACTAATGTAAATTTGCAGACTTTAAGGCTTGGAATGTAAATTAATAAATTGTATGTAATTTTTTATAAATAATTACACAAGATAACAAAAATTACAAAAAAAAGTAATTCCTTGGCCTGGAATTTATTTGTAAATTTACAAAACATATTTTAATTTAAAGTATTTTTTTAATAAAACTCAGTTATTATTAAAAAAAATTACTTTATAAAAAATCTACAGACATTTTTGAAAAGTAAATTTACAAGTCGTATTTTTTCATATAATTTTACAATGAAATATACTGAAGATTTCAAGTATAAGTATTATAAAAAAATTGTGCAATAAACTCTTAAATAGTAAAATATGTCTTGTGTAAAATATATGTAAATTTACATTTTTTTACACAAAAAAAAAATTAAGGTAGACAAAAGAGAAAAAGTTTAATGTAAAATTGTGACTTATTTTTAAAGAAACTATTTTGTAACTAATTATGTAAATTTACATTAGTAATTTTTCTTGAATTAAATATATACATTTGCAGTTATTAATTTAAATTTTCATAAGCCGTTACATAATTTTTTGTATTTTTTTCTCTGTAAACTCTTGACACACATTTCTACCAGTTAAGATATCTAAAATATTTTGTGTAAAAAAAACAAATATTTTGTAAATTAAGAAAATTCAAAATATTCCTTGTACAATTATATTAAAAAATTTAAATTCTATTTTTACATTTTATTTAGTAAAAATTTTAAGAGCCTGTAAATTTATAAATCGATTTAAGGCCAACTAATAACGTCTAAATTAATTTTTCTTTTTATTTTTAAATGTTATAACTCCGCAATAGCATGTGTAAAATATTCATGTAAAATCATCAATACTTGTAATGTAATTTTACAAAACATTAATGCAAAATTTATTTAATTTACTAATGTAAATTTGTAGACTTCAAGGCTTGGAATGTAAATTAATAAATTGTATGTAATTTTTTATAAATAATTACACAAGATAACAAAAATTACAAAAAAAGTAATTTCTTGGCCTGGAATTTACTTGTAAATTTACAAAAAATTCGTATTTTTTCGTTTAGATTTACAACGAAATATAATGAAGATTTCAAGTATTACAAAAAAAAATTGTGCAATAAACTCTTAAATAGCTTGTGTAAAATATATGTAAATTTACATTTTTTTACATGAAAAAAAATTGTAATGTAAAATCATGACTTATTTTTAAAAACCATTTTGTAACTAATTATGTAAATTTACATTAATAATTTTTCTTAAATTAAATATATACAATTGCAGTCATTAATGTAAATTATCATAACCCTTTATATAATTTTTTGTATTTTTTTCTCTGAACTTAAATCATATTATTTCATTTTACTTTGTAGACATTTAAAAAAAGTCAAGTGTAAATTCACAGTAATTAAGTAAATTTTACATGAATGTTTTTTTTAATTTTATAAATAAATTTCAGGTTAAGAAATTGCAAGATATTTGTGGTATCATTACATTAAATAATTTAAAATGTAAATTTACAGTAATTAAGTAAGTTTTTACATAAGCATTAGGGTTTATTTTACAGATTAGATCTATAGAACGTTTTACGTGAAAAAAAAATTACGAGATTTTTTGTAAATTTACAAACAAATTCCAGGCCAAAGAATTAAATTTTCTCTATTTTTTTTTTCACGCTAATGTTACATTTTACATAACCCTCTTCTATTTTTTACCATGTTATTTTCCATTCCTATTTTTTTTTATTCTGTAAACTGACTATTTTTGAAATATTTCTATTAAAATTAAATGAAAAAATTTATATTAATTTTAAGGTCAAATGGAATAATAAGCCATGAATTACAGTGCGTTTCCTGTGTAAAAAATGTAAATTTATTTTGTAAAAATTTTGCAGCACAAACCGAGAATCTTTATAAAATTTCATGTAAAATTACATAAATAATTTTACAATATCATTTTATTTAATTACAATAATATCCAATATGGACACTTGTAATGCAAGTGTCCATATTTGGAGTGCAGCTACTACTTTTTGTCAATTTACATTGCAAAACCCTTATATGGTATTAATTCAGCTTTTCCAAGTAAACCTTTCAACCCCAAATTCATCCTGGATCAGCCCTACTGCTGCTCATTTTTCCAACACTTTTTCACCCTTAAGTACTTCTGAACGTCACAACTGATACCACCAACTAAGTTCAAGAGCCAATTCAGAAATAATTTTTTTTTAAAAATATCCTTACCTGGACCTTGGTGTTCCTCACGTTCTCCCAAGTGAACCTCCTCACCTCCCTCACCACTTCAGAGGAATCAGTGAACCTCCCGAATTCATCCTCACTCATCCATACCGCCGGTTTTTCCAAAGGCATTCTGCAGCACATTTTAATTAATCACAATATCACTGTTGCCCAACTGAATGCTATAAGTAAAGTGGCCAATTTATCAGCTTTCGTACACACTTTTTATCATCAACCAGTGGCGTCAACGATCATGTAAATAATACACTTATCAAGTGCTTAAAACAAACCAGAGCCATTAATAATAAGTATTTATTTATTTATGAGTGATAACAGTTATTTTTTAATGATTAGCCTGTACTCCACGGTATGTTGGTACAATTTGCCTGGATACAGAACGGCTGCAGGGAAGTTTTTCTGGAAATCGAACCGCTGTTAATCGCTCAATTATGATCTCAATATAAGTAAGGCACTCTTACGTGGTTAACGGCGTCTGGATAATTCTGGGTTTCAAAGCAGAACGATCCGTGTTTGTAGTAAGGAGCTCCTCCTTTTCCCCGTAGACTCTTCAGTTTGGACTTGTCACCTTGGAAGTCCCGTGGGTCCTCCGGGATATGATTGGAGGTGTAGAACTGGACTCCCGGTTGGTTACTGTAGATTTCAAGGACTCTCCCTGGAATGCGGATAAATTATTCAAGGAGTTGTCGCTCTTCCAAGGGAATAGAGTGGTGTCCAGAAATTTGATTAGTTGGAGAAGTAAATGAACTCGGTGTTATCTGCAAACGTAACCTGTCAATCTTCAATCAGTCGGGCCAAAAGAAATATGAGAAATTTGGTCGTGTTTATGACCTAATGAGGTTCGAATGAAAAAAGACTAGGGGTACCTCTGGTCACAACTTTTCCGGATTTTCTCAGTACTATGCAGTTTCAGGGAAAAACCCAAAAAAGGTTTTTTCAAGAGAATTCAATTTCCTTTCATTTGATATGCATAACAACCCCCAGTACTTTTTTTTACTAAAGAAATGAAGCAAATAACAATTTTACATGCAAAAAAACTAGGAGCACTTATGGCTTCAATTTTTCTTAATTTACTCAAAAACTATGCAATTTAAAAAAAAACTTATTAGACATTTTTTCAAGGAAAATAAATTTCCTCTTATTTAATATACAGTACAACTCCCGATACTTTTTTTACTAAAAAAAGGAACCAAATAACAATTTCATATGCAAAAAAAAACTAGAAGCACGTATGCTCTAATTTTTTTCACTTTACTAAAAAAATATGCAATTCAACAAAAAACTTATAAAACATTTCTTGAAGACAATTCAATTCCCTTTCCTCTGACGCATATTACAACTACCAATATTTTTTTTTACTAAAAAAACGAAGCAAATAACAATTTTATATGCAAAAAAACTAGGAGCACGTACGTCCTCAATTTTTCTTAATTTACTCAAAAACTATGCAATTAAAAAAAAAACTCATAAGACATTTTTTCAAGAAAATTAAATTTGCTTTTATTTGATATACATTACAACCCCAATACTTTTTTTTATTAAAAAAACGAAGCAAATAACAATTTTATATGCACGAAAACTAGTAGCACGTATGTACGTCCTCAATTTTTCCCAATTTACTCAAAAACTATCCAATTAAAAAACAAACTCATAAAACACTTTGAAGAGAATTCAATCTCCTATTATCAACAATATGGTTTGCAGATGACACTCACCTGTTGGCGGATGTACTGCTCTAGCAACAAAAGTGTTCTCCTGAGCAGATCCTTTGGTAACACAGAAATTATGGTCATATCCCAAATATCCGGGGATCCTATTAATCACCTCTCCAAGGACCTTTGGGATCCTCAGGTCAAAAATCGTGTCTGCTACTGGTAAAAGTTTACCTGGAAAATCAGCAATTATTATAGCTTCCAGTTTATTGATCAAAATACCTCCATACCAGAGGGAATAGAGTTGCGATCAACCTCAGTGGTTGAATCGGCATTAATGGATATCACATGCTTGTAGACCTCTTTGGGGCCAGTTTGGTGTCCAGCCAAGTTGAAGTATCTTGAAACGTAGAGATATTGAGAGAATCACTCAAAAGGCATACCAGTGGACTTACGAGTGGTTGGTCAAGTTGACAAAAGTCGGTTTAGTTGACGTTGACTTGAACTCATACAAGAACCGATTGTCATTGGTGAGTTCATATGTGACAGTCGTTAGCACATCCCCAGGAAAGCCTTCTTCAAGATCCTTTGACAAGTAACTGAGTGATAACTTGCTTCCATCAACATAAGCACTCCAGTTAACCTGAAACCCTCAATTTTCACATACTTTATCATTGAAAAATGATCATTGAAACCTTATCAAACCCCTTGATACCTCCATGGAGGGTATGCTCTCCCAAGTTGGCGGTAACTTTATAAATCCGTCCGTCAATATCAATTTGGGCGTTACCAATGCGGTTAGCCACTCGTCCCACAGTAGCTCCAAAGTATGGATTCAGTGGATTCTGATAACCTAAAAGGCTGATAGTGATTGATTCATGGTACTCCCAATGGTATTACCCTTCATATCATCAAATCCCATAACAATATCATCAACAGTTCCATTTTTATCGGGCATTTTGATGGAGGTGATGGTGGCTCCGTAGGTGATCACTTGAACGGAGACACCTGAGGTGTTTCTCCATGTGAATCTTCTCACTGAGATGGTGTGACCTGTTAAGGAGTTAAAGGGAGTTGTGTGTCTTAAGAAGTTGAGCACCAACCTGATTCTTTGTCTTTATAAGTGTCAAACTCGTCCTCTTCGAATTCAACTTCGTGGTTCTGGTAGTATCTTGTAGCTTGGATCGGAGCTGACTCAGACATCATTATTGCTGACAATTAAATGATCCTCAATATACGCTTTTATGCTAAAAAAAAGAAGTTATTAGCTCTTTAATGCAAAAAAACTAGGGGTAGCTGAGGTGCCAGTTTTTCCCAATTTACTCAAGAACGATGCATTTTCAGAAAAATACTCATAAGACACTTCTTAAAGGGAATTTAATTTCCTTTCATCTGATATGCATTACAACCCTCAATACCTTTTTAAACCGAAAAAATAAGGTAAATAACACTTTTACGCAAAAAAACTAGGGGCACCTAAGATCTTTTTTCCAATTTACTCGAAAACTAAGCATTTTCAAAAAATAACTCATAAGGTACTTTTCGTAGAGAATTTAATTGCCTTTCAGCTGATATACATTACAACCCTAATTATTTGTTCTTTAGTTCAGGATGCCCCTTTAGACCCTAAATATTCACTTTTAATAAAACATTAATTTTCAATTATCAATATCTCAGCCACAACTACAACCACAAAATATGTCAAAATTTTGGAAATTTCTTGATGTTTAGGGGTGATACTAAAAGAAGTACGTACCTGCTGAACTACTCGACCAACTGAATTAATTCCAATTAAAATCGGGTTTTAAATGTGTTTGTGCACAGTGAATGGTTAACCGCGACTCATAACAATATACTGATAAAATTCCGTGTGTTTTTATGGTTTTAAGTTACCTTGAGGTTGGCATTAGTAGGATCGATAAACAATTATCGCATATTGTTTACTATTGATGAAGTAAACAATTATTAACTCCCTTGTTTGTTCATCCAGATTTTCCAGATGGGTCGGGGTGAATATTGATTTTGATGCATTTTTCAGGAAATGTTTCCTTATGTTTTTGGTTTTTAGTTGTATGAAAAGTATTGGTCTTAAGGAAACCGTTGGTGATACTAAGAAACTGGTTTTGGCATTAGACTTGTTGGTAAAAAGTAGCTAAAAATGAGTACCATGTCGATGGGTTTGCGGAGATTTTAAAGAATAATTTGCGATTTTAAGAAAATCGCCAGTGGTTCCAAAAATGTGATAGCACCATTGAATTATTCGAGAAAAAGTAGCTGAAAAGCAGTACCATATCGATGGGTTTATTTTTATTCTTAAGAAAAATTTGCGATTTTGAGATAAGCGTCAGTGGTACCAAAAATTTGATTTCACCATGAAATTTGTGAGAAAAAGTTGGCTGAAAATGAGTACCATGTCAACAGGCTTGCGGAGATTTTTACGCAAAATTTGGGATTTTAAGAAAACTGCCAGTGGTACCAAACATTTGATTTCACCATGAAATTTGTGAGAAAAAGTTGGTTGAAAATGAGTACCATGTCAACAGTCCAGGACCATATCGATGGGTTTATTTTTATTTTTAAGAAAAATTTGCGATTTTGAGATAACCGTCAGTGGTACCAAAAATTTGATTTCACCATGAAATTCGTTAGAAAAAGTTAGCTGAAAATGAGTACCATGTCAACAGGTTTGCGTATATTCTTACTCAAAATTTGGGATTTTAAGAAAACTGCCAGTGGTACCAAAAATGTGATTTCACTTTTATATTATTTAAGAAAAAGTAGCTGAAAACCAGGACTATGTCGATGGGTTTATTATTATTTAAAAGAAAAATTTGCGATTTTGAGATAACCGTCAGTGGTACCAAAAATTTGATTTCACCATGAAATTCGTTAGAAAAAGTTAGCTGAAAATGAGTACCATGTCAACAGGTTTGCGTAGATTCTTACTCAAAATTTGGGATTTTAAGAAAACTGCCAGTGGTACCAAAAATGTGTTTTCACCGTTGAATTATTCAGGAAAAAGTAACTGAAAACGAGTACCATGTCGATGGATTTACTGTGATTTATAAGAAATTTTTCAGATTCTTGGGAAACCGCCAGTGGTACCGAAAATTTTATTCTACGACCTTTACGACCTCATATCGATGGATTTTTGATGATTTTTAAGAAAAACTTGCGATTTTAAGAAAATCATCAGTGGTACCAAAAATGTAATTTCACCGTTGAATTATTCAGGAAAAAGTAACTGAAAACGAGTACCATGTCGATGGATTTACTGTGATTTATAAGAAATTTTTCAGATTCTTGGGAAACCGCCAGTGGTACCGAAAATTTTATTCTACGACCTTTACGACCTCATATCGATGGATTTTTGATGATTTTTAAGAAAAAATTGCGATTTTAAGAAAATCATCAGTGGTACCAAAAATGTAATTTCACCGTTGAATTATTCAGGAAAAAGTAACTGAAAACGAGTACCATGTCGATGGATTTACTGTGATTTCTAAGAAATTTTTTAAGAAATTTTCCAGATTCTTGGGAAACCACCAGTGGTTCCAAAAATTTTATTTTACGACTAAGTTGGTGAGAACAAGTTAGCTGAAAATGAATACCATGTCAATGTGTTATTAATAATTTTTTCGAAAAATTTAGGCTTTTGATAAAATTATCAGTGGTACCAAAAATCTAATTTCTTCATTAATTTATTCAGGAAAAAGTAGGTAAAAACCAGTACCATATCGACGGGTTTGTGATGATTTTTTACCAAAAATTTGCTTTTTTAAGAAAACCGCCAGTGGTACCAAAAATTTACCATAAAATTCGTGAGAAAAAGCTAACTGAAAATGATTTTCATGTCAATAGGTTTGTGGTCGTTTTTAAGACAAAATTTAAATTTTGAGAGAATTATCAGTGGTACCAAAAATTTTATATTACTTTTAAATTATTAAAAAAATGTTGCTAAAAGCAAGTACAATGTCGGTGTGATTATGGTGATTTTTTTAAAAACAAATTTGCGATTTTGGGTAAATCACCAGCGGTACCAAAAATTTAATTCTACCACCAAATTTCATGAGAAATAAAAAAAACGTGAAAAAAAGTCAGTTGAAAATGAATACCAAGTCAATGAATGGGTTTGAAAAGATTTTTACGAAAACTACCAGCGGTACCAAAACTGTTATTCCACCATTGAATTATTTAGGAAAAGGTAGTTGAAAACGAATATCATATCGATGGGTTTATGATGATTTTTAAGAAAAAATGGCGTTTAAAGAAAATCGTCAGTGGTACCAAAAATGTGATTTCACCGTTGAATTATTTAGCAAAAACTAGTTAAAAACGAGTACCATATCGAAGAGTTTATGATGATTTTTATGAGTACCAAATGTTTGATTGTACCATTCAACTATTTAGGCAAAAGTAGCTGAAAAGGATCTATAATGATTTTTGAGAAAACCTCCAGTGGTACTAAAAATTTGATTTTATCTTTAAATTATGCAGTCAATAGTAGCTGAAAACGAATACCATAACGATAAGTTCTCTGATGATTAGAAAAAATTACATTTTGAGAAAACCGTCAGCGGTTCCAAAAATTTGACTTTACTAATATGTTAGTTATAAAAGGTTTTTTGAAAATGACTACTGTGTCTCTGGATTTGCAGTGATTTTTTCAGAAAAAATTGCGATGTTTAGAGAATCGTCAGTGGTACCAAAAATTTTATTTGACCAGTAAACTATTTAGGAAAAAGTAGCTTAAATCGAATTCCATGTCGAAGGGTATATGGTGATTTTTAAAAATAATTTGCGATTTTGAGAAAACTGTCAGAGGTACCAAAAATTTAATACTACCATGAAATTCTTGAGCAAAGGTTAGCTGAAAAGGAGTACCATGTCGATGGGTTTAGCGTGATTTTTAAGCGAGTTTCTGTCATTGGTTATAATTGAATTTCAACCACCAAACCTGATCATTACCAACTAATTATCTTTAAACAACTTGTAAATATTCCCAACCGAACACTAATAGGCCCAAAATTCAAATCGATGAATTAATTTACACGGAAAAAATATAATAAATTACACGAAAATTCTTTTTTAATTAATAGACGAAGATCATTATCGGACACTCGATCCCGATATAATTTATACGACTTTTATTTCCGTTGACGTCCAAAATGGCCCCGATGAAGTTCGACTCAGAATATATCCCGCTGAGGTCGTTTTATTTCTACTATAAATTTAACTGAGGTATAATAAAAATATTTCCGTTATGTGTGGGCGATAGCGTGGGTATTAAATTACAGAAAAAAAAGATTCTTTAAAATCGTTTTCTTTGGCAAATTGAATTATCCTTTAACTGGCAAAAACAGTAACTCGGTTAATGTCCGACTGAATTTCGAATTTTCCGAAATTTTCTCCAGTTAGGGCACAAAGCTACGGTAATCTTGTTTCCTATTGTTTCCACTCCCTAACGTTTGTCAAAGGGATGATCTGAGGGGATTTGAAGGTTAGAAATTGCGAAGTTTCATGGGAAATTCATTGGAAACAAATAGGGACGTAAAATATAAGTAAGGATTCTTAACAGGTCCTGGAACTTATAGTACCACTGGTTGTTTTTCCAATAATCACACAGAAAAAAGCACTGTAATATAATCAATAATAAGGCTGTGATTATTTGCTTTTTCATTTATCCAATAAAAATTAAAGTTTATTATGTCTGAGACAATTAAGGAGAAATAATTGATGCTATTACACGTATTATATTCAGACCATCTCAAAATAGCCATAAATGTGCCAGTTTTAGGTCGATTTCGATGAAATTTGGTTTAAATTAAAGGGTTTTTAATGGAGAACAAAAAAAGTCTCTATAAAAATGTTGATAAAACTAATGGTTTTTGAATGAATTTGTTCCAAGTCAAAAACAAATTTTCTTAAACAATAGCCATAAATGTGCCAATTTTGAGTCGATTTCGATGAAATTTTGTTTATGTTAAAGGGTTTTTAATGGAGAACAAGAAAGGTCTCTTTGAAAATGTTGACAAAACGAATGATTTTTGAATGAAAATATTCTTAAAATTAATAGTTCTTGAATGAATTTGTTCCAAGTCAAGATTAACAAATTTTCCTTAACAGTAGCCATAAATGTGCCAATTTTGGGTCGATTTCGATGAAATTTGGTTTATATTAAAGGGTTTTTAATGGAGAACAAAAAAGGTCTCTATGAAAATGTTGATAAAACGAATGATTTTTGAATGAAAATATTCTTAAAATTAATAGTTCTTGAATGAATTTGTTCCAAGTCAAGATTAACAAATTTTCCTTAACAGTAGCCATAAATGTGCCAATTTTGGGTCGATTTCGATGAAATTTGGTTTATATTAAAGGGTTTTTAATGGAGAACAAAAAAGGTCTCTATGAAAATGTTGATAAAACTAATGGTTTTTGAATGAATTTGTTCCAAGTCAAGATTAACAAATTTTCCTAAAGAATAGCCATAAATGTGCCAATTTTGCGTCGATTTCGATAAAATTTGGTTTAAGTTAAAGGGTTTTTAATGGACAACAAGAAAGGTCTCTTTGAAAATATTTATAAAACTAATGGTTCTTGAATGAAAATAATAATAAACTTCATAGTTCTTGAATGAATTTGTTCCAAGTCAAGGTTAGCTAATTTTCTAAAATAAGTGGCCATAAACATGTCAATTTTAGTCGGATTTTTGTAAAATTTATTTTAAATTAAGGGGTTTTTAATAGGAAACAAAAAAGTCCCTATGAATATTTTTAATAAATTTAATAGTTTTTAAATAAATTTGTTCCAACTCGAGATTAACAAAGTTTCCTAAAGAATAGCCATAAATGTGCCAATTTGGGTCGATTTCGATGAAATTTAGTTTAAGTTAAAGCGTTTTTAACGGAGAACAAAAAAGGTCTCTATGAAAATGTTGATAAAACTAATGGTTTTTGAATGAATTTGTTCCAAGTCAAGATTAACAAATTTTCCTAAAGAATAGCCATAAATGTGCCAATTTTGGGTCGATTTCCATGAAATTTGGTTTAAGTTAAAGCGTTTTTAATGGAGAACAAGAAAGGTCTCTTTGAAAATGTTGATAAAACTAATGGTTTTTGAATCAAAATATTAATAAAATTAATAGTTTTTAAATAAATTTGTTCCAACTCAAGATTAACAAATTTTCCTTAACAGTAGCCATAAATATGCCAATTTTGGGTCGATTTCGATGAAATTTGGTTTAAGTTAAAGGGTTTTTAATGGAGAATAAAAAAGGTCTCTATGAAAATGTTGATAAAACTAATGGATTTTGAATAAATTTGTTCCAACTCGAGATTAACAAATTTTCCTTAACAGTAGCCATAAATGTGCCAATTTTGGGTCGATTTCGATGAAATTTGGTTTATATTAAAGGGTTTTTAATGGAGAATAAAAAAAAATGTCTCTATGAAAATGTTGATAAAACTAATGGTTTTTGAATGAATTTGTTCCAAGTCGAGATTAACAAATTTTCTTAAACAATAGCCATAAATGTGCCAATTTTGAGTCGATTTCGATGAGGTTTAGTTTAGGTTAAAGGGTTTTTAATATTTTTAATGGAGAACAAAAAAGGTCTCTTTGAAAATGTTGATAAAACTAATGATTTTTGAATGAAAATATTCTTAAAATTAATAGTTCTTGAATGAATTTGTTCCAAGTCAAGATTAACAAATTTTCCTAAGAATGGCCATAAATATGCCAATTTTGGGTCGATTTCGATGAAATTTGGTTTATATTAAAGGGTTTTTAATAGAGAACAAGAAAGGTCTCTATGAAAATATTGATAAAACTAATGGTTTTTCAATGAATTTGTTCCAAGTCAAAGTTGGCCAATATACCAAAAAAATTACCATAATTAAACCAATTTTAATCCGATTATAATAATTTTTTCTTTTAATTAAAGGATTTTTAATAGGGAACAAAAAAGGTCCTTATAAAAATTCCGATTAAATAAATCAATGCTTTTTAAATTTTCAATGTTTGTCAGACCAAGACAATTTCCATGAAACATTAAGTTTTATTACAATGAAAGCTTAAGTTTCAACAATTATAGTAATTTATTACAATAAATACTACATAAACTGTGGGTTAAGGTTGTTTAAATAAGACTCTACTTTAAGATAAATAATAATAATAATTTTTGTCACAAAAAAAAATGATTAATTTTAAAAAAAGTTCATCGGACCTTTCATTGCATTTAACATAACCATTAATTAAAACCAACGTGATTCAATCATTTCATATGTTAGTTTAATTACATTTTTATAAGGTTTAAATAAATATCACAATTTACTTCAATGATCCTTATGACCTGATTTTAAGTAGATATGCACAAATAAAAGTCAGATATTTATTTATTTAATCACAAATGTAGTTCAGGTATTGCAAATACACTACCCCGTTGACTCAATATGTAAAAAACTCGTAGACTGAAATATTTTTTTTTAACTAACTTTTCTACCGCAGTTTCTTTACAATCAAGAGCATCGTCAGTCAAATTTTTATTAAATTTTAATTGACTCAGTGATCGGAAATACCTTAAAATGCAAATCGCTCCTTGAATCGGAGCATGGCGGTCATAACTCTTACCCGTTCATGACGTCCCAATGCACGGGTCAATTTACTAAATATGGACTTAGGACATGAAGATGGAAGATTTAGAGTCATTGAATTTCCTCTCAAGTAGATTTATAATATTAGATCACCATAGGCAATTTTAGACATAAAAAACCAGATCTTAATCGAGCCGCTTATTAAGTTGAAAATGTAAAAAAGTTTTTCTGGTTTGTTTCAGGTGGTTTTGTCATTTTGACGATGATAACTACGTGAACGTGCCACGCCTAGTCAAGTTCCTGGGGGATTATAACCCGAGGGAGGATTGGTACCTTGGGAAGCCCAGTATCCAGGCTCCCTTGGAGATTGTTAATAAGGATAAGAAATCGGTAAGTGTAAACTTGACGACGGTTTTTGGGAAAAAATGCTTAAATAGGTGGTCTAGTGGTTTTATTAGAGGAATCTGTGTTACAATTTTCAAGGGGCTTACTTTTTTGGTTTTTGAAGTATGGGCATTTTGTGCCCCTTGGAATTTGATTTTTTAAGAAAGTTTTTTTTTTATATAGAAAGCGATTTTTTTTATTTTTAAAGTTTTTGGAAAAAACGCTTAAATAGGTGTCCAATGGATTTTTTAAAAGAACTTAAATTTCAATTTTCAAGTGTGTAACTCCATTGGTTTCCGAGATATGGGCATTTTGTCCCTTTCAAGTTTGATTTTTCATACGATTTTTTTTAATATAAAAATTGAATTTATTAATTTTTTAATTTTTTTGGAAAAAAACTCTCAAATAGGTGTCCAATGGATTTTTTAAAAGAACTTAAATTTCAATTTTCAAGTGTGTAACTCTATTGGTTTCCGAGATATGGGCGTTTTGTCCCTTTTGAGTTTGATTTTTTCCTACGATCTTTTCTAACATAAAAATTTAATTTTTAAATTTTTTAATTTTTTTAGAAAAAAACGCTCAAATAGGTGTCCAATGGATTTTTTAGAAGAACTTAAATTCCAATTTTCAAGTGTCTAACTCTATTGGTTTCTGAGATATGGGCATTTTGTCCCTTTCGAACTTAATTTTTTTACAATTTTTTAATAAAAAAATTTATTTTATTCATTTTTTAATTTGTTTAGAAAAAACCCTCAAATAGGTGTCCAATGGATTTTTTTAAAGAACTTAAATACCAATTTTCAAGAGTTTAATTCTATTGGTTTTCGAGATATGGTCATTTTGGTCCTTTCGAACTTAATTTTTTTACAATTTTTTAATATAAAAATTTAATTTATTCATTTTTTATTTTTTTTAGAAAAAAACTCTCAAATAGATGTCCAATGGATTTTTTAGAAGAACTTATGTTCCAATTTTCAAGTGTCTAACTCTATTGGTTTCCAAGATATGATCATTTTGTCCTTTTCGAACTTTAAAAATTTCGAAATTTTTTTACAATTTTTTTTATATAAAAATTTAATTTATTCATTTTTTAATTTTTTTGGAAAAAAACCTTCAAATTGGTGTCCAATGAATTTTTTAAAAGAACTCAAATTCCAATTTTCAAGAGTTTAATTCTATTGGTTTTCGAGATATGGTCATTTTGGTCCTTTCGAATTTAATTTTTTTACAATTTTTTTTATATAAACATTTAATTTTTTCATTTTTAAAAAAGAAAAAAACGGTGAAATAGGTGTCCAATGGATTTATTAGAAGAATTTAAATTCCAATTTTCAAGTATTTTACTCTATTGGTTTCCGAGATATGGGCGTTTTGTCCCTTTCAAGTTTGATTTTTCATACGATTTTTTTTAATATAAAAATTGAATTTCTTAATTTTTTAATTTTTTTTTAGAAAAAAACTCTCAAATAGGTGTCCAATGGATTTTTTAGAAGAACTTATATTCCAATTTTCAAGTGTCTAACTCTATTGGTTTCCGAGATATGGGCATTTTGTCCCTTTCAAACTTAATTTTTTTACAATTTTTTAATATAAAAATTTAATTTATTCATTTTTTATTTTTTTTAGAAAATAACTCTCAAATAGGTGTCCAATGGATTTTTTAGAAGAACTTATATTCCAATTTTCAAGTGTCTAACTCTATTGGTTTCCGAGATATGATCATTTTGTCCCTTTCGAACTTAATTTTTTTACAATTTTTTAATATGAAAATTTAATTTATTCATTTTTTATTTTTTTTAGAAAATAACTCTCAAATAGGTGTCCAATGGATTTTTTAAAAGAACTTAAATTCCAATTTTCAAGTGTCTAACTCTATTGGTTTCTGAGATATGGGCATTTTGTCCCTTTCGAACTTAATTTTTTTACAATTTTTTAATATAAAACATTTAATTTATTCATTTTTTAATTTTTTTGGAAAAAAACCCTCAAATAGGTGTCCAATGGATTTTTTAAGAGAACTCAAATTCCAATTTTCAAGAGTTTAATTCTATTGGTTTTCGAGATATGATCATTTTGGTCCTTTCGAATTTATTTTTTTTACAATTTTTTTTTTATATAAACATTTAATTTTTTCATTTTTAAAAAAGAAAAAAACGGTGAAACAGGTGTCCAATGGATTTATTAGAAGAACCTAAATTCCAATTTTCAAGTATTTTACTCTATTGGTTTCCGAGATATGGGCGTTTTGTCCCTTTTGAGTTTGATTTTTTCATACGATCTTTTTTAACATAAAAATTTAATTTATTCGTTTTTTAATTTTTTTAGAAAAAAACGCTCAAACAGGTGTCCAATGAATTTATTAAAAGAACTTGTGTTCCAATTTTCAAGTCTCTAACGTTATTGGTTTCGGAAATATGAGCACTTTGTGCCTTTGGAATTTGATATTTTTTATACGAATGTTTTTTTTACATAAAAAATCATTTTTTTCATTTTCAAATATTTTTAGAAAGAACCGCTAAAATAGATATTTAATAAATTTATTAGAAGAACTTGTATTCCAATTTTCAAGTTTTTCGCTTCACTAGTTTTCGAAATATGGACACTCTGTCCCTTTTGAATTTTATATTTTCTTATACGATTTTTTTTAACATAAAAATTTAACTTATTCATTTATTAATTTTTTTGGGAAAAAACGCTGAAATACGTATCTAATGGATTTATTAGGAGAACTTGTATTCCAATTTTCAAGTCTCTAACTTTATTAGTTTCAGAGATATGAGCATTTTGTTCCTTGGAAATTCTCATTTTTAAGAATAATTTGCGATTTAAGTAAAACCGCCTGTGGTACTAAAAAATTAATTTTACTGTTGAGTTACCCACAAAAAAGTAGCTGAAAACGAGTACCATGGCCATGGATTCATGATGATTTTTAAGAGAAAATTGCAATTTTTTAGGTAACAACCAGTGGTACCAAAAGTTTGATTTTACCTTTGAATTATTTAAGAAAAAGTAGCTGCAAGCGAGTACCGTCCCCCTGGATTTATGATTATTTAGAGGAGAAAAATTGCAATTTTTGAGGTTACAACCGGGGGTACCAAAAATGTGATTTTATTTTTGGATTATTTAGGAAAAAGTTGCTAAAAGTTTGCTTGTTATTAAAAAAAAAAAAATAAGAAAAAAATTTGATTCTGAGAAAATCGTCAGTGGTACCAAAAATTTGATTGTACCATTAAACTCTTCAGGCTGAAATTGAAATTTTGGATTTTTTACTTAAAATTCTTATTTTATTTTATGTTCAAGATGTTAAAAGTGAAAACAACTTAAAAAGCTGATAAAGATAGAGCGTACGCTCTTTGTTTGAAGGGAGAGAGAAAGAACCATTAGCTCTTACTCATAAATCTTGAATAAA
This sequence comes from Anthonomus grandis grandis, assembly GCF_022605725.1. Classification (NCBI taxonomy): domain Eukaryota; kingdom Metazoa; phylum Arthropoda; class Insecta; order Coleoptera; family Curculionidae; genus Anthonomus; species Anthonomus grandis. The sequence continues at coordinate 16,811,178 of NC_065562.1, forward strand.
TTTAGGACATTTTTAAATAAAAATTGAAACAGTTGAAAATTTATCTAAAGAGCTGGTGGAAGAGTATGAGAGTGAAATAAGGAGATGTTAAAAGTGCGAACGAGTTTGAAATTGAAGAAACTGATACTTCAGTTCCAATTCAATAGAATTTAAGAGAGATACATGAAGAAGTTAAAAGTGAGAAGGACTTTAGAGTGGAAGAAAGCATTCATTGATAAAGATGCTTGAAGAGAGACAAAGAGCTGAATTTCAAGAGGAAATATTGAATATTTATCCTAAGGAGGGTGATCTGCTCTTAGATGAGTGAGAAAAAGCCATAACTGATCTCATTTCTCAACCCACCTAAGCAGAAGACTGGGTTATAAATTGTATGGTAACTACAGCCAATCTTCATGATTAAAAGCCACCCTTTAACCCCCCCGGGTTATTAATCACGTAATTCTCAATTTAAAAAGGCATTCGATCAAAACATTCATAAGCAGTAAATTTTTCAGTATAGGACAACCGTGGTCGGGATTTAAATACACCCCGGTGAGTTGCAATATCCTCGGCTACCTACCCGCGCAATTACGGTTTTGCTTGTTGTTGTTGTTGTCCGTTTTCATTCCAATTAAACTGGCCCTATTAGAAATTGTATTAAAGCTCGTTCTCTCGAGAGTCTCTTTTCACATAAAATCATTTAAATCAGCTGATCTTTATCTTGTGTTGACTGAGTTGTTGATTATAATGCGGCCAAGAAGCGAGTTATTAATGAGCGATTTTACATAATTATCGTAACGGATATTTGCCGCACTGAACCGTCACTTTTTGCAATTATATTAACATAACCAGTAGAGTAGCAGTGGAAATAGGCAAGTTTCCTTCCTCACAATCCTCGAAATGAGTTTCGTTATCCTTTTTCAACTTTAGAGGCAAAGTAGGATAAATGATCTTTTTCAGTCCAAACCGTGACCAAAACACACGTGAATGCTGTAAAACGTAGAAAGGCCCATAGTAGTACCACCAACGGTCACGATTTCGTAGTTGGTACTTTGTCATGGGCACGGTATCTACCGAACGCCCATATCTATCGATCAGTTGGAGTGTGCGGTACTTTCAGACACTTCCTATATAGTAACTGAGGAATTATGTTTACACGCCTCGATTTCACCCTATTTATATCCGTATCGATACGTCATGCACATGATTTTTTTTGTGATATTAAGAAGAATGAGAAGACCTTTCTCTTCTCTCCGTCCGTCTCACTCGCCTCAATGGTTTTATTTTTTAATTAAAGAACCTTCATTACCGTGTACTGTTATATGGCAAATGGGCTTGGGCGTGGTCAGTCTGCCGCTACCAGGTCATCCGGGTCACTATTCGAGCACGCTCCGTTGCACTTATTTGTGTATTAGATTTACGATCGCGAGATCCACCCGACCGTAAAACCTGAAATGAATCTTTGATCTTCTATAGGAAGGAGCGTTCGTTTCCATTTTTTTTCTAATGAGAGATTTGATGCGGATGATACGCCTATTGTGGTGGTGATACAAGTTGAATCACGGAAGATTCAAGTGAACCTGTGATCAGTTTTCCAATTTATTGTCTAGTCCCTCTTCATCAACAGTTTCAGTGTCTTCAATTTCTTTTAATTCCTTCTTCTGAGGAGAATGTTCTTCTTTCTCTTCTTCTTCTTCTCCTGATGAATTATTAGTGGAATCCAAAGTTCTTCAGAGACTTTTAGTTTTTTCCAGATCCTAAGGGATGCTGGAGTATTATTGGGGGTCTAATTTCCCCATTTCTTTTCACTCCTCATTTCTTCCAGGCAACTGAAGTCAGTTTTAGTGTTTCCAGTGAGTTGAAAGTTCATTGTTCAATTGCCTGGAAGTAATTCCTTATTTCTTCCAGGCACTTGGAAGGCATTCCTTGATTTTCAGTTGAAATTAATCCTCATTTCTTCCAGGTAACTAAAGTTAGTTCCTTCTTTAGCTTCGTCTTAGACTTTTCATAAATCAATGCTATGACTTCGAAGTCTTCTGATTTTTTGTGGATTTTAAGGGATGCTGGTGTGTTAATTAGGAGCCCGATTTTCCCCTTTGTTCATCCAACTGTTCACTGTTCACTGCTCTTCGAATATAGAAAATAGATGACAAAGCTCAACATTCCGGTGAAGAATCTTCTCTTTCCTTCCAGCTTCTGATTCTATCGATTTTGTTTGAGAATGTGTATGAAGATTGAACAAGAATAGGAGAAATTTCAAGGAATGTTGTTCATCTTCCCAATCTTCTGCCTGTTCCTCATCTTTCTAAGGATATATGTTTCTTATTCATCCTCCTTTTAATTTTTTTGCTTTTTCTTCTTCTCTACCTTCATTTTCCCCTGTTTCTTCAACTTCTCTTGAATCAATATACAGCTCTTGAAATATAGGAAAATAAATAATAAAGCTTCATTCCTGTGAAGAATCTTCTGCTTTCTTCAAATATCTAATATCTTTTGAGGAAGTGAAAATGAAAATAACGATAAGTAAAGGCGGAACAAGAGAAAAAAATAAGTAGAAAGTCAAGAAATGTTCTTTATCTTCCTTATCTCTCTCATCTTCTGTAATTTCTTTTCTATCTCAATCTTTTTTTCCTCTTGTTTTTTCGTTCTTCCATTTTTTCTTATTTCTTCTTTGTTCTTCTTATTGCTTAGCTTTTGGAATTGACAAGAAAAGGTCTTAAAAAGAGAAGAATAATGCTCATGCTCCGTTGCACTTATTGGTGTATTTTGATGAACTTTGATCTTCTATAGAAAGGAGCGTTCGTTTCCATTCTTTTTCTAATGAGAGATTTGATGCGGATGATACGCCTATTGTGGTGGTAATACAACTTGAATCACGGAAGATTCTAGTGAACCTGTCCAATTTATTGTCTAGTCCCTCTTCATTAACAGTTTCAGTGTCATCAATTTCTTTTAATTCCTTCTTCTTCTTCTTCTTCTTCTCCTGATGAATTATTAGTGGAACCCAAAGTTCTTCAGAGACTTTTGGTTTTTCCCAGATCCTAAGGGATACTGGAGTATTATTAGGGGTCCAATTTCCCCATTTCCTTTCAATTCTCATTTCTTCCAGGCAACTGAAATCAGTTTTAGCGTTTCCATGGAGTTGAAAGTTCATTGTTCAACTATCTGGAAGTAATTCCTTATTTCTTCCAGGCACTTGGAAGGCATTCCTTGATTTTCAATTGAAATTAATCCTCATTTCTTCCAGGCAACTAAAGTCAGTTCCTTCTTTATCTTCGTCTTAGACTTTTCATAAATCAATGCTATAACTTCGAAGTCTTCTGATTTTTTGTGGATTTGAAGAGATGCTGGTGTGTTAATTAGGAGCCCGATTTTCCCCCTGGAATGAATGAATGTCTTAAAAAGAGAAGGAAAATGCTTGTGCTCCGTTGCACTTATTTGTGTATCTTGATGAATCTTTGATCTTCTATAGAAAGGAGCGTTCGTTTCCATTTTTTTTCTAATGAGAGATTTGATGCGGATGATACGCCTATTGTGGTGGTGATACAAGTTGAATCACGGAAGATTCAAGTGAACCTGTGATCAGTTTTCCAATTTATTGTCTAGTCCCTCTTCATTAACAGTTTCAGTGTCATCAATTTCTTTTAATTCCTTCTTCTGAGGAGAATGTTCTTCTTTCTCTTCTTCTTCTTCTCCTGATGAATTATTAGTGGAACCCAAAGTTCTTCAGAGACTTTTAGTTTTTCTCAGATCCTCAGGGATGCTGGAGTATTATGGGGGGTCTAATTTCCCCATTTCTTTTCACTCCTCATTTCTTCCAGGCAACTGAAGTCACTTTTAGTGTTTCCAGGGAGTTGAAAGTTCATTGTTCAATTGCCTGGAAGTAATTCCTTATTTCTTCCAGGCACTTGGAAGGTATTCCTTGATTTTCAGTTGAAATTAATCCTCATTTCTTCCAGGTAACTAAAGTTAGTTCCTTCTTTAGCTTCGTCTTAGACTTTTCATAAATCAATGCTATGACTTCGAAGTCTTCTGATTTTTTGTGGATTTTAAGGGATGCTGGTGTGTTAATTAGGAGCCCGATTTTCCCCTTTGTTCATCCAACTGTTCACTGTTCACTGCTCTTCGAATATAGAAAATAGATGACAAAGCTCAACATTCCGGTGAAGAATCTTCTCTTTCCTTCCAGCTTCTGATTCTATCGATTTTGTTTGAGAATGTGTATGAAGATTGAACAAGAATAGGAGAAATTTCAAGGAATGTTGTTCATCTTCCCAATCTTCTGCCTGTTCCTCATCTTTCTAAGGATATATGTTTCTTATTCATCCTCCTTTTAATTTTTTTGCTTTTTCTTCTTCTCTACCTTCATTTTCCCCTGTTTCTTCAACTTCTCTTGAATCAATATACAGCTCTTGAAATATAGGAAAATAAATAATAAAGCTTCATTCCTGTGAAGAATCTTCTGCTTTCTTCAAATATCTAATATCTTTTGAGGAAGTGAAAATGGAAATAACGATAAGTAAAGGCGGAACAAGAGAAAAAAATAAGTAGAAAGTCAAGAAATGTTCTTTATCTTCCTTATCTCTCTCATCTTCTGTAATTTCTTTTCTATCTCAATCTTTTTTTCCTCTTGTTTTTTCGTTCTTCCATCTTTTCTTATTTCTTCTTTGTTCTTCTTATTTCTTAGCTTTTGGAATTGACAAGAAAAGGTCTTAAAAAGAGAAGAATAATGCTCATGCTCCGTTGCACTTATTGGTGTATCTTGATGAATCTTTGATCTTCTATAGAAAGGAGCGTTCGTTTCCATTCTTTTTCTAATGAGAGATTTGATGCGGATGATACGCCTATTGTGGTGGTAATACAACTTGAATCACGGAAGATTCTAGTGAACCTGTCCAATTTATTGTCTAGTCCCTCTTCATTAACAGTTTCAGTGTCATCAATTTCTTTTAATTCCTTCTTCTTCTTCTTCTTCTTCTCCTGATGAATTATTAGTGGAACCCAAAGTTCTTCAGAGACTTTTGGTTTTTCCCAGATCCTAAGGGATACTGGAGTATTATTAGGGGTCCAATTTCCCCATTTCCTTTCAATTCTCATTTCTTCCAGGCAACTGAAATCAGTTTTAGCGTTTCCATGGAGTTGAAAGTTCATTGTTCAACTATCTGGAAGTAATTCCTTATTTCTTCCAGGCACTTGGAAGGCATTCCTTGATTTTCAATTGAAATTAATTCTCATTTCTTCCAGGCAACTGAAATCAGTTTTAGCGTTTCCATGGAGTTGAAAGTTCATTGTTCAACTATCTGGAAGTAATTCCTTATTTCTTCCAGGCACTTGGAAGGCATTCCTTGATTTTCAATTGAAATTAATCCTCATTTCTTCCAGGCAACTAAAGTCAGTTCCTTCTTTATCTTCGTCTTAGACTTTTCATAAATCAATGCTATAACTTCGAAGTCTTCTGATTTTTTGTGGATTTGAAGAGATGCTGGTGTGTTAATTAGGAGCCCGATTTTCCCCCTGGAATGAATGAATGTCTTAAAAAGAGAAGGAAAATGCTTGTGCTCCGTTGCACTTATTTGTGTATCTTGATGAATCTTTGATCTTCTATAGAAAGGAGCGTTCGTTTCCATTTTTTTTCTAATGAGAGATTTGATGCGGATGATACGCCTATTGTGGTGGTGATACAAGTTGAATCACGGAAGATTCAAGTGAACCTGTGATCAGTTTTCCAATTTATTGTCTAGTCCCTCTTCATTAACAGTTTCAGTGTCATCAATTTCTTTTAATTCCTTCTTCTGAGGAGAATGTTCTTCTTTCTCTTCTTCTTCTTCTCCTGATGAATTATTAGTGGAACCCAAAGTTCTTCAGAGACTTTTAGTTTTTCTCAGATCCTAAGGGATGCTGGAGTATTATGGAGGTCTAATTTCCCCATTTCTTTTCACTCCTCATTTCTTCCAGGCAACTGAAGTCACTTTTAGTGTTTCCAGGGAGTTGAAAGTTCATTGTTCAATTGCCTGGAAGTAATTCCTTATTTCTTCCAGGCACTTGGAAGGTATTCCTTGATTTTCAGTTGAAATTAATCCTCATTTCTTCCAGGTAACTAAAGTTAGTTCCTTCTTTAGCTTCGTCTTAGACTTTTCATAAATCAATGCTATGACTTCGAAGTCTTCTGATTTTTTGTGGATTTTAAGGGATGCTGGTGTGTTAATTAGGAGCCCGATTTTCCCCTTTGTTCATCCAACTGTTCACTGTTCACTGCTCTTCGAATATAGAAAATAGATGACAAAGCTCAACATTCCGGTGAAGAATCTTCTCTTTCCTTCCAGCTTCTGATTCTATCGATTTTGTTTGAGAATGTGTATGAAGATTGAACAAGAATAGGAGAAATTTCAAGGAATGTTGTTCATCTTATCAATCTTCTGCCTGTTCCTCATCTTTCTAAGGATATATGTTTCTTATTCATCCTCCTTTTAATTTTTTTGCTTTTTCTTCTTCTCTACCTTCATTTTCCCCTGTTTCTTCAACTTCTCTTGAATCAATATACAGCTCTTGAAATATAGGAAAATAAATAATAAAGCTTCATTCCTGTGAAGAATCTTCTGCTTTCTTCAAATATCTAATATCTTTTGAGGAAGTGAAAATGGAAATAACGATAAGTAAAGGCGGAACAAGAGAAAAAAATAAGTAGAAAGTCAAGAAATGTTCTTTATCTTCCTTATCTCTCTCATCTTCTGTAATTTCTTTTCTATCTCAATCTTTTTTTCCTCTTGTTTTTTCGTTCTTCCATCTTTTCTTATTTCTTCTTTGTTCTTCTTATTTCTTAGCTTTTGGAATTGACAAGAAAAGGTCTTAAAAAGAGAAGAATAATGCTCATGCTCCGTTGCACTTATTGGTGTATCTTGATGAATCTTTGATCTTCTATAGAAAGGAGCGTTCGTTTCCATTTTTTTTCTAATGAGAGATTTGATGCGGATGATACGCCTATTGTGGTGGTGATACAAGTTGAATCACGGAAGATTCAAGTGAACCTGTGATCAGTTTTCCAATTTATTGTCTAGTCCCTCTTCATCAACAGTTTCAGTGTCATCAATTTCTTTTAATTCCTTCTTCTGAGGAGAATGTTCTTCTTTCTCTTCTTCTTCTTCTCCTGATGAATTATTAGTGGAACCCAAAGTTCTTCAGAGACTTTTAGTTTTTCTCAGATCCTAAGGGATGCTGGAGTATTATTGGGGGTCTAATTTCCCCATTTCTTTTCACTCCTCATTTCTTCCAGGCAACTAAAGTCAGTTCCTTCTTTACCTTCGTCTTCGTCTTACTTCTCCGAAGTCTTCTGATTTTTCGTAGACCTTAAGGGATGCTGTTGTATTAATTAGGAGCCCGATTTTCCCCCTTGTTCTTCCAACTGTTCACTGTTCACAGCTCTTCAAATATAGAAAATAGATGACAAAGCTCAACATTTCGGTGAAGAATGTTCTCTTTCCTTCCAGCTTTTGATTCTCTCGATTTTATTTGAGAATGTGTATGAAGATTGAACAAGAATAGGAGAAATGTCAAGGAATGTTCTTCATCTTCCCAATCTTCTGCCTGTTCCTCATCTTTCTATGCATATATGTTTATTATTTATCCTCTTCCTTCTTCGTCTTCTTCTTCTTCTCTATCTTTATCTTTCTCTGTTTCTTAAACTTTTCTTGAATCAATATATGACTCTCTAACCCTTGGGGCACAGAAATATCCTGAAATGAACTGTTCTCCTAATATAGAAAAATAGAGGAAGAAGCTCATCATGATGAAGAATCTTCTGCTCCTCATCAATATCTCTCGATGTCATTTGAGAATGTGTGGTGGGAAAAAATGATGAACAAAAGAGGAAAAAATCCAAGGACTATTCTTTATTTTCCTCATCTTCTTCATCTCCTTTATCTTTTTCATCTTCTTCATCTCATTCATTTTTTCTCTCCTTCTCCTGCTCTTTCATCTTCTCTTAATTCTTCTTTGTCGCGCTTAACTTTTCAAATTACCAAGCAAATGTCTTAAAAACAGAAGAAAAAATAATTGAATTAAGCTTGATTGGCGTGTCTACATTCTAATATGGATATTTTTACTCTGAAGACGAACAGTTGACTGAAATAAGGCAATGGGGACATTTAGGACGTACAAGAGCCTTTGCCAGTCTGGATGTTTTAAGGTGCTTTCTGGATCGTCATCATCACCTTCTTCTCTTTCCTCTGCTCTTTCTTCTTTGTCTTCTTCAGTCTCATTTTCCTCTACACTTTCACCATATCATCAGAAAAGACAAATTGCATGTAATGTTCTGTTAAATTTTTCGTAATTCAAGAACCTCTAATTTTTTATCCAAACGTTCCAGTAAGAAAAATTGATTTTTTGGAAAAAAACAAACTGCATGTCGTGTTCTGTTCAGTTACCATTAATTTATAAGATTATATTGCTCTTCATTTTGATCATCTTCCTAATCATGTCTTTTTCTTTTTCATTCTTCTTCTACTTTTTTTTCTTCGTTTAAGAAGTAGTCCGGTGTAAGTGGAAGTAGTGTTTTATTTATTTCAGGCAACTGAAGTTAGTTCTAGTGTTTCCAGGCAATTGAAAGTTCAGTGTTTAACTGCCTGTAATTAATTCCTTATTTCTTCCACGCAGTTGAAGGATTTCCTCTCACTTCCAGGCAACACAAATTCAATGCAAATTGTGGCCCTGCAACTGCCTGGAAGTAGTTTTTTATTTCTTCCAGGCACTTGGAAGGTATTCCTCAATTCTAAGTTGAGGTCAATCCTCATTTCTTCCGGACAAGTCCAGTTTCTTCTTGACCTTCGTCTTTCTCTTCTTAGACTTTTCATGATATCACTCAGTTTTTGCAATGCTTCTTCTGTAGACCTAAGGGATGTTGGTCTAGTATTAGGGATCCGATATATTTTCTTTTTTTCATTACTTCGCACGTAAAAATGTCCTGGAGTGTAAAGTTACGTACATTTTCACGTAGCTACTCTCCCAGTATGGAAGAATAGATGAAGAGACTCATCATTTCTGTGAAGAACCTTCTGCTGCTTTCCAATAACTCTTGATTTCATTAGAGGAAGTGAAAGAGGAAATAATGATAAATTAAGGTTGAATAGGAGAAAGAGGAAAGCCTAGGAATGTTCTTTCTTCCTCATCTTGCTCATCTTTTTCTTTATCTTATTTAGTTGTTTCTCTTTTCTTTTCGGTCTTTCCCATTCTCTTATTTTTGCTTTTAAGTTTTCGAATTAACAAGAAAAGAAACTAAAACTTATTGAATTACCTTGATTGGCATACCTACACTCTAATATGGATACTTTCACTCTCCAGATAATGAATGTGATAAGATCATGCTATGAAAAGATTTGGATCATAGGAGAGCCTTTGCCAGCCTGGATATTTTAAAGGTGTTTCCTGGGTCAGTCTGTCCTCCTCCTTTTCATCCTCTTCTACTCCTTCTTCTTCTTTACCTTAATGTTCCTCTTCTTCTTAGACTTCTTGTGAATCATTACTGGAACCCAAACTTTTGGTTTTTCTCAAACCTTAAGGGATGCTGTTGTATTATTAAGGATCCAACTTTTCCGTTTTTTGAACCCCTGGCACGTGAAAATGTTTAAGAATGAAAAGTTACGTTTATTTTCACGTAACTACTCTCCAAATATGGAAAAATAGATGAAGAACTCATCGTTCCTGTAAAGAATCATTATTTGCTTCCTTCCAGTATCTTTCGATTAAATTTGAAGAATTAAAGGTGTAAATAATGAAGAATGAAGGTTGAACAAGTGAAGGAGGCAAGTCTGTATCTTCTCCATCTATTGTACCTTCTTGATCATGTTTTTTTCTTCCTCCTCCTCCTCCTTTTTATGTCCTTCTGCTCTCTTGTCTCGTCTTAGAATAGTCAAAGTAGTTTTTTAATTTATTTTATTCCGTTCTAGTGTTTCCAGGAAATTGAATGTCCATTGTTCAACTGCCTGGAAGTAATTTGTTATTTCTTCCAGGCAGTCGAAGACATTTCCGCTTGCTTCCAGTCGATCCAAAGCCAATTGTTGCTCTTCAACTGCCTGGATCCAGAAGTTTTGGAGTTACATAGATGAGGCATGGCTTTCACAAAAAGTCCATTATCTCCAAACCTATGCAAGTTATTGAAATGAAACAAACAGTATTATATTAAGTAAGAATGACTCTACAACTCTTCTTAAGGTCCCAAACCATTTCGTTCAGAAGTTTTTGAGTTATATGGATTGTTGTTGAGGCATGATCATAATCACATATAAAATTAAATAACTCCAAATGTACGCAAGATATTAAAATGAAACAAGAAGTATCATACTAATTTAGAATAACTCTACAGTTCCTCTTAAGGTGTTTGATTGCCTGAAATAATTAATGAATTACTATGAATGGCAAAAGTGATTCATTCCTGTGAAGAATATTCTGCTTCTTTCAAATAACTCTCGATTGCATTTAAGAACATTGATAAATTGTTGAAGAAGAGAATTTCTTTCATCTTCCTTATCATCTTCGTCTTCTTCTTTTTTAACCTCATTCTCCATCTTCGTCCTCTTCATCTTCTTGTCATCAGAAAAGACAGTGACAAGAAAACAGAGACAGAGAAATTGTATGTAATAATCTATTATGCATAATTCAATATATTCTGATTTTTGATATCAATGCTCCAATAAAATGTAAGAAAAATTGATTTCTTGGAAAAAAACAAACTGCATGTCGTGTTCTATTACATCATGCTTAATTTAAAAAATCTTTAGAGAAATCATAATTTTTGGAATCTTTATTTTCATCTTCATCTTCATCTACATCTAGATCTTCATCTTCATCTTCATCTTCATCTACATCTTCATCTTCTCCTCCAGTATCTCTTATTTCTTCTGTTGAATTAGCAAGAAAATTGTATGCGAAGAACGGCGATTATTAATGGTTTCCGCGGTAAATAAATTTTTAATAATTATATCGTGCACCTGGCTTCGAACGCCATTAATCTCTTCTATGGCACCGTCTTTATTCCGCACGTGTACAAAGAAACGCGAGGAAGTGAGACGGTTATATTTAATAAAAAAAAACTCGTGAAACCAAATCTGGAGGCTTGGAGGGCCATTCTAGTTGTCCTAATAATAAATTTAATAAACTTAACGGAACTAAAGCAACCTTTAATTGGCATTTTACGAGAAATCTCTCCGATCTTCGACACCTCGTTCTAATTAGTACGACAAACATTGTTCGCTTTCCTTGTCTCGCGTCGCATCTTCGCAAGCGGTTACCGAGGAATTTCGAAAAAGAAAAAGAGAGATGAGAACACAGAAAAAATAAAGAAGTAACAACCGATGGTGAGCGTGACAAGTGACCATCTGTACCAGACCTTCGGATAAGTATCACTTTTACTTTTTACGGTTGTTTTCTCGGTTGAACCTTAATGGTTGTGATAATAGAGTAGTAACTTCGTGACGTCATAGTTCGCTGTCAAAATTTCTTAAAAAACATCCTCTATCTTTGTTCCACCCTTACTCGATTAGATTTCCAAGGAGCAACGTGGCAACATTGAAATAATATTATAGAAAATGACCGGAGGGCCCTTTGCCCCGTGTTCATTTGCCAAATTGGCAGTTTGGTCAGCACACGATATCTTTACTCTTTCCATCTCACTCTCTCTCACACACACTTTAGCGAGGCATGAATGTAAATTTGCGGTGGAAGTGCATAAGAGATAATGTAATCGCGTTAGGAGAGATTGTGTTTGAGTTGAATTTGCTGCTGGGATTTTCTGCCTCACTCTTTTTTTTTTCATATGAATTCTGTAATTTTTTTTTCCGAGTGCTAGTCATCTGCAAAGAATGTTATTTTCACCGAATGTGTCAATTTTCTTCAAGTTTAGATTAGAGGGACATAATGGAAACGAGTCGAGACTAGCAAAACGTTAAATAATAAAAAGAATTCCAGATAAACTTGACAAAACACTTCTTCTTCTTTCTTCCTGTATTTTTTCAGATTTAAAATATACGCCTCTTACCATCCGCATCTGAAACAGTTTTCCTTCCAAGATCTGCTGCAATAAAAGCCGTGTCGTCTGCAAAAGCCAAATTTCCTCAAACCTCCCTCTGGTCTCTCTAGGTTGTTCGGTTAACAGTTATATAGAAGAGATGAATGATTTTATTGGATACAGGCACTCCTGTGATAAACCTTTCAATATCTCATCATCTACTGCATGAATATCAATGAGTCCTTCACTGGTTATTAAAAAATCATTCAGCAAATCCGCGACTTAAGAATCATACCGTTGTGATCATTAGATCCTTAGTTATTGGCTGATTAACAAGAAATAGAGGAAGGTAATTTATTTGTTTCAACATCACCGAGTTTGACACGATTTGTTTTTAAAGTCGTGTACCGTTGGTGCGTCACGGCAACGATATAGTCTTACGTGAAACTAAACATGCATGGCCTGGCAAACTAGAAATCAAATTAATTTTTTTTTTAAGTCATATGAAGATATTTCAGTTATTCCAAATATTGTTTCGTGTATAATACAAAGCTTTCAAATTTCTTTTGAAGCTTGTAATGTAATTTTAACTTTAGGTTGTCCTCATTTCTTGTATTTCTCTTTTACTTTTTGAAAATTAATTTGGTTTCCTTATTTAAAGCTATCTCCTATTTAATCTAGGCATTTAAAATAATTCATTCCATTTTAATTTAATAATTTTTAATCGGTTTCTTTTATTTCCAGAATTTTGGAATATTTTTTTTTCAACTTTATTCCAAGTATTTCAAATAATGTTTTATGGTTTTATGTCTTGCCTTTTACACTTAATTTTGAAGTAGTCTTCCATTTTATTCCATACTATAAGTTTTCCTCTTTGGATTTGAAGTTACTTATGTTTTCCAGGCTATTGGAGTAAGTTTTCCAGGTTTTTTAAATGATTTTTTCCATGCGTTTGAATTTCTATTAGTCGACCCCTCCAAAATATAAATTTCGTAAAAATTATAGAAAATAAAGAAAACGTTAAGAAATAACTGAGATAATTTAGGAAAAGAAGAGCAAGAATAAATTAGCCGAGGAGAAAAAGAAAAAACATATTATTGGCTATAGGATAAGAGTAGAATAATGTTATTGAGTATAGGCGCTTTTGTAATAAATCGTTCAATATCTCGTCATCTACTGCAAGTTTATCAATGATTGCTTCACTGATTGTTAAAAAATCATTTAGGAAATCGACGAGTTAAGAATCATATCATTCTGATCATTAAATGCTTAGGTATTGACTAATTTACAAAAGTTAAATGATTTTATTTAGTATAGGCACTCCTGTGATAACTCCTTCAATATCTTATCATCTACTGCAAGAATTTTAATGATTTTTTCAATCATAGCTGAAGAATCATTCAAGAAATCCCACAAAACAAGAGTCATTCCGTTTTGATCATCAGATGCTTAGTTATTGGCTAATTTAGAAGAGTTGAATGATTTTTTTGAGTACATGCATTCCTGTGATAAAACTTTCAATATCTCATCATCTACTGCAAGAATTTTAATGCTTTTTTCAATCATAGCTGAAGAATCATTCAAGAAATCCCACAAAACAAAAGTCATTTCGTTTTGATCATTAGATGCTTAGTTATTGACCAATTTAGCAGAGTTGAATGATTTTTTTGAGTACAGGCATTCCTGTGATAATACTATCAATATCTGATCATCTACTGCAAGAATTTTAATGCTTTTTTCAATCATAGCTGAAGAATCATTCAAGAAATCCCACAACACAAGAGTCATTTCGTTTTGATCATCAAATGCTTAGTTATTGACTAATTTACAAGAGTTGAATGATTTTTTGAGTACAGGCATTCCTGTGATAAACCTTTCAATATCTCATCATCTACTGCAAGAATTTTAATGATTTTTTCAATCACAGCTGAAGAATCATTCAAGAAATCCCACAAAACAAAAGTCATTTCCTTTTGAGCATCAGATGCTTAGTTATTGGCTAATTTAGAAGAGTTGAATGATTTTTTTGAGTACAGGCATTCCTGTGATAAAACTTTCAATATCTCATCATCTACTGCAAGAATTTTAATGATTTTTTCAATCATAGCTGAAGAATCATTCAAGAAATCCCACAAAACAAGAGTCATTTCGTTTTGATCATAAGATGCTTAGTTATTGGCTAATTTAGAAGAGTTGAAAGATTTTTTTGAGTACAGGCATTCCTGTAATAAAACTGTCAATATCTCATCATCTACTGCAAGAATTTTAATGATTTTTTCAATCATAGCTGAAGAATCATTCAAGAAATCCCACAAAACAAGAGTCATTTCGTTTTGATCATCAGATGCTTAGTTATTGACTAATTTACAAGAGTTGAATGATTTTTTTGAGTACAGGCATTCCTGTGATAAAACTTTCAATATCTCATCATCTACTGCAAGAATTTTAATGATTTTTTCAATCATAGCTGAAGAATCATTCAGGAAATCCCACAAAACAAAAGTCATTTCGTTTTGATCATCAGATGCTTAGTTATTGACTAATTTAGAAGAGTTGAATGATTTTTTTGAGTACAGGCATTCCTGTGATAAATCTTTCAATATCTCATCATCTACTGCAAGAAATTTAATGATTTTTTCAATCATAGCTGAAGAATCATTCAAGAAATCCCACAAAACAAGAGTCATTTCGTTTTGATCATCAGATGCTTAGTTATTGGCTAATTTAGAAGAGTTGAATGATTTTTTTGAGTACAGGCATTCCTGTGATAAAACTTTCAATATCTCATCATCTACTGCAAGAATTTTAATAATTTTTTCAATCATAGCTGAAGAATCATTCAAGAAATCCCACAAAACAAGAGTCATTTCGTTTTGATCATCAGATGCTTAGTTATTGGCTAATTTAGAAGAGTTGAATGATTTTTTGAGTACAGGCATTCCTGTGATAAACCTTTCAATATCTCATCATCTACTGCAAGAATTTTAATGATTTTTTCAATCACAGCTGAAGAATCATTCAAGAAATCCCACAAAACAAAAGTCATTTCCTTTTGAGCATCAGATGCTTAGTTATTGGCTAATTTAGAAGAGTTGAATGATTTTTTTGAGTACAGGCATTCCTGTGATAAAACTTTCAATATCTCATCATCTACTGCAAGAATTTTAATGATTTTTTCAATCATAGCTGAAGAATCATTCAAGAAATCCCACAAAACAAGAGTCATTTCGTTTTGATCATAAGATGCTTAGTTATTGGCTAATTTAGAAGAGTTGAAAGATTTTTTTGAGTACAGGCATTCCTGTAATAAAACTGTCAATATCTCATCATCTACTGCAAGAATTTTAATGATTTTTTCAATCATAGCTGAAGAATCATTCAAGAAATCCCACAAAACAAGAGTCATTTCGTTTTGATCATCAGATGCTTAGTTATTGACTAATTTACAAGAGTTGAATGATTTTTTTGAGTACAGGCATTCCTGTGATAAAACTTTCAATATCTCATCATCTACTGCAAGAATTTTAATGATTTTTTCAATCATAGCTGAAGAATCATTCAAGAAATCCCACAAAACAAGAGTCATTTCGTTTTGATCATAAGATGCTTAGTTATTGGCTAATTTAGAAGAGTTGAAAGATTTTTTTGAGTACAGGCATTCCTGTAATAAAACTGTCAATATCTCATCATCTACTGCAAGAATTTTAATGATTTTTTCAATCATAGCTGAAGAATCATTCAGGAAATCCCACAAAACAAAAGTCATTTCGTTTTGATCATCAGATGCTTAGTTATTGACTAATTTAGAAGAGTTGAATGATTTTTTTGAGTACAGGCATTCCTGTGATAAATCTTTCAATATCTCATCATCTACTGCAAGAAATTTAATGCTTTTTTCAATCATAGCTGAAGAATCATTCAAGAAATCCCACAAAACAAGAGTCATTTCGTTTTGATCATCAGATGCTTAGTTATTGGCTAATTTAGAAGAGTTGAATGATTTTTTTGAGTACAGGCATTCCTGTGATAAAACTTTCAATATCTCATCATCTACTGCAAGAATTTTAATGATTTTTTCAATCATAGCTGAAGAATCATTCAAGAAATCTCACAAAACAAGAGTTATTTCGTTATGATTATCAGATGCTTAGTTATTGACTAATTTAGAAGAGTTGAATGATTTTTTTGAGTACAGGCATTCCTGTGATAAAACTTTCAATATCTCATCATCTACTGCAAGAATTTTAATAATTTTTTCAATCATAGCTGAAGAATCATTCAAGAAATCCCACAAAACAAGAGTCATTTCGTTTTGATCATCAGATGCTTAGTTATTGGCTAATTTAGAAGAGTTGAATGATTTTTTTGAGTACAGGCATTCCTGTGATAAAACTTTCAATATCTCATCATCTACTGCAAGAATTTTAATAATTTTTTCAATCATAGCTGAAGAATCATTCAAGAAATCCCACAAAACAAGAGTCATTTCGTTTTGATCATCAGATGCTTAGTTATTGGCTAATTTAGAAGAGTTGAATGATTTTTTGAGTACAGGCATTCCTGTGATAAACCTTTCAATATCTCATCATCTACTGCAAGAATTTTAATGATTTTTTCAATCACAGCTGAAGAATCATTCAAGAAATCCCACAAAACAAAAGTCATTTCCTTTTGAGCATCAGATGCTTAGTTATTGGCTAATTTAGAAGAGTTGAATGATTTTTTTGAGTACAGGCATTCCTGTGATAAAACTTTCAATATCTCATCATCTACTGCAAGAATTTTAATGATTTTTTCAATCATAGCTGAAGAATCATTCAAGAAATCCCACAAAACAAGAGTCATTTCGTTTTGATCATAAGATGCTTAGTTATTGGCTAATTTAGAAGAGTTGAAAGATTTTTTTGAGTACAGGCATTCCTGTAATAAAACTGTCAATATCTCATCATCTACTGCAAGAATTTTAATGATTTTTTCAATCATAGCTGAAGAATCATTCAAGAAATCCCACAAAACAAGAGTCATTTCGTTTTGATCATCAGATGCTTAGTTATTGACTAATTTACAAGAGTTGAATGATTTTTTTGAGTACAGGCATTCCTGTGATAAAACTTTCAATATCTCATCATCTACTGCAAGAATTTTAATGATTTTTTCAATCATAGCTGAAGAATCATTCAAGAAATCCCACAAAACAAGAGTCATTTCGTTTTGATCATAAGATGCTTAGTTATTGGCTAATTTAGAAGAGTTGAAAGATTTTTTTGAGTACAGGCATTCCTGTAATAAAACTGTCAATATCTCATCATCTACTGCAAGAATTTTAATGATTTTTTCAATCATAGCTGAAGAATCATTCAGGAAATCCCACAAAACAAAAGTCATTTCGTTTTGATCATCAGATGCTTAGTTATTGACTAATTTAGAAGAGTTGAATGATTTTTTTGAGTACAGGCATTCCTGTGATAAATCTTTCAATATCTCATCATCTACTGCAAGAAATTTAATGCTTTTTTCAATCATAGCTGAAGAATCATTCAAGAAATCCCACAAAACAAGAGTCATTTCGTTTTGATCATCAGATGCTTAGTTATTGGCTAATTTAGAAGAGTTGAATGATTTTTTTGAGTACAGGCATTCCTGTGATAAAACTTTCAATATCTCATCATCTACTGCAAGAATTTTAATGATTTTTTCAATCATAGCTGAAGAATCATTCAAGAAATCTCACAAAACAAGAGTTATTTCGTTATGATTATCAGATGCTTAGTTATTGACTAATTTAGAAGAGTTGAATGCTTTCTTTGAGTACAGGCATTCCTGTGATAAAACTTTCAATATCTCATCATCTACTGCAAGAATTTTAATGATTTTTTCAATCATAGCTGAAGAATCATTAAAAAAATCCCACAAAACAAGAGTCATTTTGTTTTGATCATCAGATGCTTAGTTATTGGCTAATTTAGAAGAGTTGAATGATTTTTTGAGTACAGGCATTCCTGTGATAAATTTTTCAATATCTCATCATCCACTGCAAGAATATCACTGGTTTCTTTCCAGTTGATGATTTTAAGAAAACATTATTTACAGACTATGAGCACTAAAGAAAAAGTTGTTCATTCCATTAAATAATGGAAAAATCCCCTTTTAATAATTTTTTGTCTTTTTCCTGTCCTTTTTTAGATTTACGTCTGAAACAAGTCACGTCTGAAACAAGTGTCCTTCCAAGATCTGCTGCCACGAGAGCCGTGTCGTCTGCAAAAAACAAAGTTCTTGAGGTCCCGCTCTGGTTTCTCTTGGATGTTTTGTTAACAAGTTGATGATGATTTTATAAAAGGGAAAACGTTGAGAAATAATTGAGGTACCCAGAAAATTATGAGCAAGAATTAGTCGAGGAGGAGGAACCCTTTAAATAATAAAAAGAATCTTTTGAGAAAATCTTCAGGTCCTTTAGATTTAATTTGCGTAGTTATCAAAAGACCCTGTTATGTTCTGCTTGTATGTACTTTCAAATTTCTTGTATATCTCCTTAAGGGATGCTTTTTAAAATATATATTATAGTATATAAAATAAAGGAAATTAAGTGAGATTTCTAGTGCTACCAAACATTTTCCTGTAGACTCATTAACAACTGTAAGATACAAAAACTATAGATTTTTTTATCACCTATAATTTTCTTAAAAAGCATTTTTTTTATGCAATTATTTTCTGCAAAAAAATCGTTTTTCATAAACCCTACCCTTGCCCCCCCACCCACCCCACACAACTTACCAGTAAGAAATTATTTTCAAAAATCATTGTTTTCCAAAATAATACGCATGAATAACAGCTGGTTTAATCGTTATTATCTAATCTGTTAACACAGTTTATTTATTTAAATTTGACATAATTATATATACGTATATTAATAAATATTTAATACAAAAACAGTGCTATTAGATTGGAAATTATGGACAAAAAACATTGATTTTTCTAAAGAATTTCTTACTAAGTAAATGTTTGGGGTGGGTGGGGGGGTAGGGGTTGTGTTGATAAAAAAAAATATTTTTGCAATATTTAATATTTACTTTATTTTACATTCAATAATTAATTTTACATTCAATATTTAATTTAATAACACTGTTTATTTAAATTTGATATAATTTTACATATAAATAATTACTATAAAAACAGCGTTATTAGATTCGATAATATGGACGAAATACAATGATTTTTTAGAAGAATTTCATCAAATATTTGAGGTGTAGTAATCAAATTTAAAAACTAAATATGTAAATCCCGTGTCAATTTTATTACGTATATTCTACAGTTTAATAAATATACCTTGACCATATACTGTTGATAAATATACCAAAACCAACAATTTACTAAGAAAAATCATTGAAATACTTGGAAATTATCCTTTTAAGATCTGCTGCCACGAGAGCCGTGTCGTCTGCAAAAGACAAATTCCTTGAAGCCTCTCTTGGACGTTTGATTAACCGTAGATCATTTTAAGAAGACATTCTTCACAGACCTTAAATATAAAGTTCAATTCCCCTGCCTCTTTTAAATCACTTTCCGTCCAATTTATCGCGTTTTATTACTAAAACCTCTTTTATTTTTCTTTTGGGCCTCAGTGGGGAGAGGGTGAAAAAACAAACGATGATTTACGACCCTCGAATTTTAATAAAAATTAAACTCCCCCCGGTTGGGGGCGGATTACTCGCAAAAAGACGGATTAGTTTGCGACTCGGCAAATGTTTAAGTTTCGACCGTTTGTTTGATTAAAAAAGTTAATTTTCTTCCGTCCCTTGACGGGGGAGAAAATTGCCCTTTTTATCGTTTATATTCCGTCACTAATTGCTCGAAATATCCTTGCAGAAAAAAACGACTAGGGCCAGCTTTCTCTATATATATTTAAACGTTTCCAATACAGGAGAGAAGATTGTATCTCTGATAGGGATATTAACCCTCGCCCTAGAGGGGTCTTAAAAAGGGCCTGGAAGTCACCAAAAAGGGTCCTCGGGGGACCCTTTTCTTTAAATTGCCTATATATTCTTAGGTTAAAGTAATATGTCGACTCTCGCAATTTAACATTTGTAGACGACACAGCTCTTATAGGATCATCTAAATTAACAAGAGGAGCAACGAAAGAAGCAGAAAAAGAGAAGAATATGCTGATGACCCTAATAATAAAATAAATTGATTGATGAATGAATGGAGCGAAAGAGAAAGAGAGACAGAAGAATGAGTGACCTGTTGTTCTTACTTTGTTGCCATTCTAATTATGTGCCCTATCAGTAGCCGTTTCATCTTCATTGTATAAAACCCAATAACGTTAATTAAAAGACCCCTGGTCTGAGCCGATAAAATGGACCGATTTGACAATATAATTAAGATCACTGATTATTCAGAAACGGTGAAGTGGATGACGGGCCTAATCTGATTAACTCGTGACACGGGTATCGTTTTAAATTGGAGAAAAATTGCGTAAGAGGTTTATTAAGTTAATTAACTTGGAGTTGAAGTTTTTTGTTATGGAGTTAATTTTACTGGGATTAAATTGGTGATGGCGGTTGTATTTGCTTCTTGTTTAGAACTTCTGGAATGTGTACTTCTTCTTTTTCTTTTCAACATCCTCTTTATTCAAGAGAAGAAATAAAAAGTCTGGATCCCAAAACATCCTATATTCGCTAATAAAGCATCATCAGACCTTATAAAAACTATAGATGACCTGCTTAGTACTGACAGTATTTGTCATAGTGTTTGTAGGTCTCTTTGAGATAATGGACGAGTTCTTTCGACTCTTTATTCAAATTGGTCATCAGTTTGCCACTGGTTAATAATTGGACAAATCTTCACCCTAGATCCTTTAATTATTGCTTTTTCATCAGTTAGAAGTCCAGGAAGTTCGGAAAGTCCAGAAGTGTATCGTCTCTGGATCATTTAGTGTTGTGTGGAACTTTTAAAGGCATTACGCAGTTCTTTAATTAAAATGTGAAAAGGAGAAAATTAAATTGAAACACTTTTAGTAAAAAAGACTTCAGACCTTAAGCAACACACGATGGTTAAATAAACTTTTATTTTCGGTATATACCAGGTGTATATATAAGATATATACAGGGTGTCCCAAAAGTGATGGATCAAACTCAAACAGAGGATAGAGGGAGTCATGTTCAATCAAAATCACCCTCTATGTTGTTATGCAATTGTGAATAGTTTAAAAGTTATAGCCATTTTTATGTATTTTTTAAATTCAAGCACACTGTCAAATAAAAGCTTATAAAAAAATTATACAGTGGATTAAACAATGCGTTTTTTTGTTTGTTTTTACCTAGAAGTGATGTATCTTTCTAATAAAAATATATTTTTAAATATTACTTTTCGAAAGAGCTAAAAAAAAATTCTTTTTGGACTTTTTACGACTTTAAAAATAAGTATCTTTAACTTTGATGCCATTTTTTTCTCAAAAATGTAAGATATAAGAGTGACCCTATAGCTTAAAAACTTCTACGTTTCATACCGATTCCAGCAAGGCATGACTTAAATACATTATTTCTTATTGGCTAATTAAATTTTGAGTTTTTCAAAAAAGAGGCAAAAAAGAATTTTATGGCTTAATCAATATTTACCAATTTTTTAAAATAAATAATTGTGTTTTGTTGGGTTGGTGGATTGCAATAAGGTACAAAAAACATTTGAAAATGGTTGATTGTTTTACATGATAGTTTTGCTATCATTTACAATAAGTGTTCAAAATGTCTGCCGCGAAATCTAATGCATAACCGACATCGGCGTATAAAATTTCTATTAATCATTCTGAATGAACGTTCATTTTGGGTAATTAATCTAGTTGCTGTAATTATTTGGTGGCGTAGCTCTTCCTCATTACGATTTTCCCTGGCGTATACCAACTCCTTAAAGTACCCCCATAGAAAAAAAATCAATTGGATTGAAGTCGGGGGAGCGCGGTGGCCAACGAATTGTACCTTCCCGTCCAATCCAACGACCAAGGTAGGCCTCATTTAAAAACTGTCTCACCTGTAGAAGGCTGTAATGGGCGGGCGCTCCATCGTGCTGCAGCCACATTGATTGACGAATATTTAATGGAATATCCTGAAGTAAAACAGGTAAGTTTTCTTCCAAAAATCTCCTATAGATTTCACCATTTAATCTGGCTGGTAGTTCAAACGGCCCAATTAATGAACCATTAAGAATGCCACTCCACATGTTCGCACTAAATTGATGTTGAAAGCGGTCATTTCTAACAATTCTGGGGCTAAAATAAGCCCAGTGGTGTAAATTGTTAATATTAAATATTCCCGCCCTCTGAAAACTAGATTCGTCTGACCATAAAATTTTGTTAAAAAATGGTGGATCCTTACGATGAAGCATTTCTCTACAAAATTCCACCCTCTTGTCATAATCACCCGGTAATAGATCTTGAACCGGTTGTACATGATAGGGATGCAACTGGTTTCTTCGTAGAATGCGGTGTACTGTTGTTCTCGGAATACCAGACCGTCTTGATATGCGGCGAACACTAGTTGAAGGTTCCTCTAATGCCATTTCAATGATGTCATCTTCTGCCTCAACATTTTCATCAGGTCTTCCTATTCTGCGAGGATTTCCAAGAATCTGCCCCTCCACGTATGCGTTATGCACTCGTTGAAACACCCTGATATCGTTCACGATCAGGAAATCGTTCACGATATTCCCTTTCAGCCGCTCGAGGGTTTCCATTACAAAATCCATAAACATAATGCATTTCTGCATACTCACGGACGGTATAAGGCATTATGTGTTCAGTTGTATAAATAATACAAAATTGTATGTACTTAGCCAGTACCTGGACAACACAACACTACCTATTTTAAATTATTTTTAAATTTTGTTCACGACAAAAAACACGACAAATCAACATTCTTCAAAATAACCGCAGATAAATTGGTCAGTATTAGAAGTCGACATACTTATGTATTTTTAAACATTTTTTTAATTTTATTATTTTTTCATAAAATAATAAAGCAAAATATGTATATTTCTTAAAAAAGTAAAAATTTAATTAGACAATAAGAAATTTTAATAATCTATTCAAGTTGTACTTTGCTGGAATCAGTATGACTTAAAGAAGTTTTTAAGGTTCAGGGTCACTCAGCATGTCTTATATTTTCTTCGCAAAAAAATGGCATCAAAGTTAAGTACTTATTTTTAAAGTTGTAAAAAGTCCAAAAAAAATGGTTTTTCTAGTGCTCTTAAAAAGTAATGTTTAAGAAACATATTTTTGTTGGAGAGGCACATCATTTCTAGGTACAATAAAAAAAAAACAAATTGTTTAATCAACTGTATAATTTTTTTAAAAGCTTTTATTTGACAAAGGTGCTGGAATTAAAAAAATACACATATATGGCTATAACTTTTAACCTATTCACAATTGCATAACAACATAGGGGGTGATTTTGATTGTAAATGACTCCCTCTATCTCCTGTTTGAGTTTGATCCATCACTTTTGGGACACCCTGTATATGTATAGAAGGGTATAGATAGGTATAGATAGGTGTATGAAGAATATATCGTATGCTATACAGTGGTATGATATCGGGGACATTTTATCAAATATTTGACACACTTATTGACCCATCAGGAAAAACTAAATTTTCACTTAGTTGCGATGAAAAACTACTGCAACTTTCATAGCGATACACCTTGCTTTCGAGATATAAAATAAGG
Organism: Anthonomus grandis grandis; assembly: GCF_022605725.1. Classification (NCBI taxonomy): domain Eukaryota; kingdom Metazoa; phylum Arthropoda; class Insecta; order Coleoptera; family Curculionidae; genus Anthonomus; species Anthonomus grandis. The sequence goes on from NC_065562.1 coordinate 16,834,865, forward strand.
TTTTTTCCCGTTTTATTCGAAAACCTTAAGGTTATGTGAGAAAAGTGTAGATACAAAAACTATAGAGTTTTTATCACCTATAATTTTCTTAAAAAGCATTTTTTTTTCAGGCAATTATTTTTTGCAAAAAAGCCGTTTTTTATTAACTTTACCCTTACCCCCCCACCCACCCCACACAACTTACCAGTAAGAAATTGTTTTCAAAAATCATTGTTTTCCAAAATAATACGCATGAATAACAGTGGGTTTTGTCATTAATATCCAATCTAAATTAGATTGGATAAGATGGATGAAAAACAGTGGTTTTTCCGAAGAATTTCACCAAGTATTGGAAGTGTAGTAATCAAGTTTCACATTTTTTTAAATACCGAAATTTTCTCTCTTTTGTAAACAGAATAGTATATGATATACGTATATTCTACAGTTTAATAAATATACCTGGACCATGTTGATAAATATACCAAAACCGTTGAATAAATATATATTTGACGATAATAATATATTTTCTTCTGGAGGTCTAGTAGCGTTTCTTAGATAATCTTCTGCCATGAAGACTGTATCATCTGCAGGGAAAGTTTCCTTTTAAATTTTGTACTGCCACTCTTGTGAAACAATGTAATTGTGACAATGATTAATGAACTTATTTTGTTGGGTATGACGTCACTATTTTAATAAATATTAATTTAGAAAATACTGTCTCATATGCTCAATTATTCACGAGAAAATAAACTTATTGACGTATTTAGAAGGTTTTGGTAGTGACACTTAGACTCTGGATACGAACATAGTATTTAAGTACAATTTTTTTAATATAATCAAAGTTCTATTCACCACCCAGGGTTTACTTATAAAATTGTACAAAGACTTACTTAGAATATCTAAAAGTGCCTTAATTTAAAATACGAAAAATGTGTTAGTGCGGAATATTACGTAGTGATGCGTAGACTCAGATAGTCAAAGATTTATTTGTCTTATTTGTACTAGAAAGTGTTTAGATATTGTCTGATTTACAAGAGATAATAGATTTTATTATGTACAGGCATTCCTGTGATAAACCTTTCAATATCTTATCATTTATTGTGAGAATTTCCTTGATTTTTTAAATCATAGGTTAGGAATCATTCAAGGAATCCCACAAATCAAGAATCATACTATTTTGATCATCATATGCTTAGTTATTGGCTGATTTACAAGAGTTGGATGATTTTATTGAGTACAGGCACTTCTGTGATAAATCTTTTAATATCTCATTATCTACTGTAAGAATTTCAACGATTTTTTTAATGTTAGTTGAAGAATCATTCAGGAAATCCCAAGAGTTAAAAATCATATAATTTTCATTATCAGATGTTTAGTTATTGGCTGGTTTACACAAGAGTAATGATTTTATTGAGTACAGGCACGCCTGTGACAAACCTTTCAATAATATGTCATTATCTGCTGCATGAATTTCAATGATTTTTCAATTATAGTTAAAAAATTATTTAAGGAATCACGTGAATCAAGAATCATACTATTTTGATCATTGGATGCTTAGTTATTCGCTGATTAATAACAGTTGAATCATTTTATTACGTACAGGCACTCCTGTGATAAATCTTTCAATATCTCATCAACTACTGGAACAATTTCAACGATTTTTTTCAATGATAGTTCAAGAATCATCAGGAAATCCCACGAGTCAAAAATCATATCATTTTTATTATCAGATGTTTAGCTATTAACTGATGTACAAGAGTTAAATGATTTAATTGAGTACAGGCCCTCCTGTGATAAATCTTTCAATATCTCATCAACTACTGCAACAATTTCAACGATTTTTTCAATGATAGTTCAAGAATCATCAGGAAATCCCACGAGTCAAAAATCATATCACTTTTGTTATCAGATGTTTAGCTATTAGCTGATTTACAAGAGTTAAATGATTTAATTGAGTACAGGCACTCCTGTGATAAATCTTTCAATATCTCATCAACTACTGCAACAATTTCAACGATTTTTTCAATGATAGTTCAAGAATCATCAGGAAATCCCACGAGTCAAAAATCATATCATTTTTATTATCAGATGTGTAGCTATTAACTGATGTACAAGAGTTAAATGATTTAATTGAGTACAGGCACTCCTGTGATAAATCTTTCAATATCTCATCAACTACTGCAACAATTTCAACGATTTTTTCAATGATTGTTCAAGAATCATCAGGAAATCCCACGAGTCAAAAATTATATCATTTTTATTATTAGATGTTTAGCTATTAGCTGATTTACAAGAGTTAAATGATTTAATTGAGTACAGGCATTCCTGTGATAAATCTTTCAATATCTCATCAACTACTGCAACAATTTCAACGATTTTTTTAATGATAGTTAAAGAATCATCAGGAAATCCCTCGAGTCAAAAATCATAGGTCATGCACAACACGTATTTGTTAATAAATTGTACACATGACTCAAGTTTTATGCAACCACAAGAAAAAAAGGACCATTTAAAACCACCCTATGCAGGAGTTTCGCGCCACCACTTAATTCTTCTCAATTAAACAATCTTTCCATTTAAATGAATACTATTTAGGACATTATTATAAAAAATTGTACCAAGCTTTTTTAATTTTATACATCATTTATAATAATGACTATAAAGCTACTTAAACAACAAAAATTTTGCTAATTTTTTTTTAAATAACGATGTTTCCTTCCTTGTTTCAGCAACGTGTGAGATTCTGGTTTGCAACTGGTGGCGCTGGATTTTGCCTAAGCAGAGCCCTCGCCCTAAAAATGATGCCTATAGCCAGGTAAGCCCCATTTCACCCCAACAAACCCCGACATCTTATTTCGATTATTTAATCAACGAATATTCTGCAAACAACCAATTAATTGCATAAGAAATTATTTTGGGGTTTATACTGCTTTGGGAAGAGGGGGCTATTGACGCAACAGTTTATGTATCCTCCTCATCCTTGTTTCATTTTCGTTCTTTTTTTTTTTTTGTTAAACGGGTTAATAAAAGTTGTATAAAAGAGACCGCGGAGTTCCGCTTAATTGACAGCTGATTAGATTGAACTAAACCCATTAATTTCGAGGGTTTAGGGGCCGCGGAGAAATGCCAGAAATAACCGGAGATCGGGTCGGAATTAATGAGCTTAAAACTGTCTTACGTGCGCCAATTAGAAGGCCGTTTTTCGGGTAAAATATTCGCGAATATTTTACCATATAAATAAAAAAAATTAATTCCTCTCCCCCCACAGTGGATTAAGAAGATTTCATTTAAGTAAGATGTTCTTCTTACTTAAGCTTGTGGATAAAATAAATGTACTTATCCTGCCTCACTTTAATTGTTCTTTTAGTGTATTATTTTTGTTAAAACAAAATGAGTTTATGGCATAACTTTAAAAGTTGCAAAATACTACGTAAACCAAGATTGACTTCAATAAAAGACATGTTATATTAAGTTTTAGAATGCGTGACCAGTCAAAGAGCACCTTTTACTTAATACGCCGGCATTTGTCCATAAGATTAAAATTGATTATGCTCCACAGTATTTGTTGATTGATTTATTGATGATCGAGAAATAATTTTTATATCACAAGAATGGGCTCAAAATTCATTATTTTTCAATGGTCTAAATAAATACAATAGGTTGCCAATAGTATAATAAACCACTTAATTCTGAAAGATTTTTCATATCAATTTGTCCAATTTATGTCTTATTTTTCTTATAATATACATATGTTTATGGTAATTGTAGAGTGTATATAGGTGACGAAAAGTATATATAGGTATTTTATATTAAAATTATTTATTAATTTTTTTTAAAGTAATGTGGAAGTTATTAGATAATCTCATTGTATAACTTGTTTTATTTTTTGTAAACGATATATATAATTAGGCTATTGGACGTTATGGACAAAGATGGTCCTATTTGTTTCAAAGTTTGAAGGTCGTATAAATTAAAAAATCTCTAATTAAAAATTGAGAATTAATGTTTAAAATTTAATGCTATTTATTCGGCTATTCCTTTTATTTAACGGTATTTTATTTTACATACTGTACAGGGTGTCCCAAACTCGAGGGTGACCGTTGGGATCTCGGAAACCGTAAGAGTTACGGGGTCAGGTAAATGGAAGCAAAGTTGCGCAATTTGGAGCTTAATAAAATGACGTTTAAAAAATATCCGTAGAGTTATCCGAAAAAAATCGAAAATTGTCAAAATCGTTTTTACCTTCTACCGACTTTATTTAAAGAGACATCGGAAAACTAAAAACAGTTTTTCATTGCCACTTTTTATGCTCTACAACATGACGCAAAAAAAAAATTAATCCGACGTTTCGTTTTTTTCTCGATCATCATCGTCTTTATTTTTTTCTTATGGGCGCCATATTGGATTTTCTCATTTTTAAAAAAGTATTTTTAATTGCCTTTAAAATGAGGTATCGCACTTGCACGTCCGATTACTCCTTCTTCCCATAAGAACTCCGTGAGTGCAAGAGAGAAAGATATATCAATGGGATTTCCAAATAAATTGATTTTATATAAACTGAAGCTATAAAATACTCTGTATTTGATATAGTTTTTTTTTAAACCAATTCAATGAAAATGTATCTTTTCCTAACCTAATATTTTCATTTTTTTAAATTTATATACTATGACAAAATGAGATTAGCCGGTTAAACTTAATAAAATGAAAGGATCACCCTCGAATTTAAGACACCCTGTACACATGGAGATTTTAATTGAATCTTGAAGAAAATCGGGCATTTTTTTAGTATATTTTTTGGAGAATAAAAGGGTTCTTTTTTGGTACATTTTTTGGGGTTAATTTCAACAAAAATACCTAATTTTTAAAAATTGAAATCGGGCAATATGGAATTGAATCTTTGTGTATTTAAGAGAAAATATTGCTAAAAAAAAAAAAATTTGGGGATTTGCCTTGGAAAAGTATAGCCACTGATTTTTTTGGGGTTTTAACACATTTTCGCATAACTTAAAGGAAATTTGGGTAAAAACTATTATTTTTGAAAAAAAAAATCGGATTATCTTCAGTAAAGTGTATTTTATTGCCAATTTGTGAGAATTTTTCGGTAAGTTGAAATCTGCTGACACGCCTTAAAATCACAACAGTGATTTTTTTAATCGTCATATTTTGTTAGTTTCGGGCCAAAATTGAAATTGATGCTGCTAAATCCCTAAAATCACTGTCGTGATTTCTTTTATGCAACAGGAAAAAATACTGTTTTTCTAAACTGATAAATACATACTAACCAAATAAAATCATGAGATGAATAATTTATCACAGCTGTGATATACATAGCTTCTAAGCCGATAAGAAGGAATAAATATTTATTTATGTTTTAATTGGCAAACTTTAAAAGTCATTGCTGTGTAAGGAAAAATACTGATCTGATAAAGAAGAGTGTTTTTTTTTATTTATTTTCCTTTAATGCGCCCTTAAGAAGATCGCAACTGTTCTAGGCCAAAACCAGTTTTCATTTATCATAAAAATTATTTCTGTGATATTTTTTTTCTATGAAAATCGCTAATGATTAGAAAAAAAAAATAAAATATGTTTTCCATTAATAAGTATTTTTAAAATTTCCAAAAATTGAAAAAACATTTTTTTTTTTTATATTTCGAAATTTAGCTAAGATAAATATGTTACAGGGCGAGTGAAATAATTGTGTTTTCCCTTATTGTCATGGATATAATATATTTATATTGTTAGTGATTAATTCAAATTAACGACCAGTAAAAAAATTTTTCTTACTCAATATTCCAAAAATGTGGGTAAATTGTAAGTATTTTTAAATAATTTTTAAAATTTCCAAAAAACAATAAAATCTAACGTTTTTTTTTAATTTTAAAATTTTCCTGTGTCAAGGTTTCACTCAATCAGTAAAAAGATGATTCAATATAATTGACTCTTGATTTAATGAGTCGCAGGACTTCGAAGTTGGCATTAAAAATATCGGTTTTAACTGAATCAATCTTAAAGTTTTATTTAATTATTAAAAAATGATTTAGGAGTTGGGGAGTCTCGAGGTGTAAAAGTTGACTTTGAGAATGATGATTTTAGAATTATTAAAATATTTATTATCGCTTTTTTTCCTTTTTGCTTTTGGTATAATATATTTATGTTTCCTATTAAAAGTACAAAAAAAATGGAAACATTTCAGTAAATTGTAATGGATTATTAGACTATTTTCAATACGAAAAATGTAAGAAAAAAAATTCTTCTCAATTTTTTTAAAAGTCGTATATTAAGTATTTCTGGAAAAATCCAAAAATTTCAATTTTTTTTTTTTAAAGATAATTCTAAAATATTTGAAAAAATTTAAATATAAAAACAGTTTAATTTTTTAATTTTTATCAATTTACTTAAATTTTGTATTAAGTACTTCTTAAAAAAAAAATCCAAAAATGTCGAGAAAAATTGGGTAAAACGTAATTATTTCTAGAAAATTTAGAATTTCAAGAATTCGGCAAACAAGTAAATTTTTTTTTAATTTTTTATTTAATACGTCCGCAATAACCCCGAAATTCTCTCAAAAAATTTCAATAAAACCGAAATTATTTCTAAAATATTTTAAAAAGTTTAGAAAAGTCACTCTTAAAGCCTTTAATTTTTCTTTTAATAGAAAATTTAATAAATTTCAGTATAATTAACAATTTAGTGAAATTTTTTGTAAAATTTAAATTAAATTAAACTTTAAATTGAAAAATCAAAAAATTTAATGGCATTTCTGTCAAATTAAGATGTTATGAATTTAATTGTTTTCTTATCTGATGCGGGCAAAATAAAATAACTTTTTATCATAAAAAATTTTAATAAATTTATTATAAAATTAAAAATTATTTGTAAAAAATTTAAAAAATAAACATGGTCTTTTAATAAATTATTTGACAAAAAATTTTGTATTATTAACATTTTAATACGATAACAAATTAGGTCTAATTGTAGTTTAATTATTTAACTTTTCCCTAAACTATTAAATAAAATAAATTTAATGAAATTTGTGTAAAATTTAATTTAACTAAAAATTTCATTGCTTTTTTGTAAATTAATAAAATTAAACACCGTGTAGGTTTGATCAATTTTATTATTTTCTGAACCGGTTCCTGTAGGTACAGTAAATTAAATTTATGAATAAATGAACTTTTTATGGAATTAAATCAGACTGTAAATTTAAATTTAGTTTATTCTTCATTGAGATTTTGAAAATTACCACTAGAATACAATTTTTGTAATTTAAAAATTAATAATTTAATATTTTTTTTAAATCGTAAAATAAAATAATAAAAGTGGAACCTCTACTGCAAATTCAAAGAATTTTAATAGTTTTTTAACTGAGTCACGCAAATCTAAATAAATTATAATATTAATAGAGTTTTTGTAAAAATTAAAAATCAATTACGCCCTATGTAAGTTTCCATAATTATAATTTCCTTTTTGAAGAAATGCCTGTAAAATACATTTAATTGAATGGCGTTTCTATGAAATTAAAATTAATTAAAATCTAAACTTAATTAATTTAGTTCTTTTTTTTTAGCTAAAACTAAATTAAAATTAATTGATTGGAGTTCCTGTAAAATAAATTTAATTTAATGGCATTTTTATAAAACTAATATTTCGGAATTAAACTATAAATTTAATTTAGTTTTGTTATTGATTGAGAGCTGCAAAAATGGGCGAAACCCTGGAATTGCTGTTAAATTAAATTTTAAAAAATGTAATTGCGTTTTCGTAAAATTGGAATTTAAGAATTAAATTCAATCAAATCAAACTCTAAATTTAATTAAAATTTTTTTAATTTAGGTAAGAATAAGATTAAATTAAACTATATAATTTTTTGAGCTAAAGTCTGTAAAATGCAATAAATTTATTGACATTTCAGGAAAGTCGTTCTTTAAGCCTTTAATTTTTCTTAATATTCTTTTTATTAATTTTTGGAAGTTAATATCAAGTGTTTGTGGAAACATCCAAAAATCTCAAAAAATTTAACTAGAACTCAATTATTTCAAAAATACAATTCCAAAAATCTAGGACAGTTAGTCAATTCTAAAAGCGTAATAAGGGTCATTTTTCATCCCTTCTTTGCTTGTGCTTACTAGGGAAAACGGTTTTATAATCGAGATAATAGTCCTATTTGTCAATGTAATTTTTATTGACCTATAAAACTGTAAATTTTGACAAATAAACCATTTTGATTTTAAATTTGTATAAGCAAAATTCTATACGAGTAGATAATAAATTCCATCCCATACTATTGGTATGACTATCAATTTGTTTCTGGTTCAAGGCTTTATCCAATTCAATTTTTTTAGGGCACCTTAATTCGCGTTTTAAAGAATGACTGCCATGGTATAAAATATGTATATTTCTGTTGTTTCTTCCAGGTATTTAAAAACGGGAAAAAAATTAACTGGAATTTTACCTAATTTTTAATTTTTTACAGGCAGTTAGGTAGTTCTCATTTATTGGAAAAAATTGAAAATGTATTTCGTCCAGGCAGTCGAGGTCAGGTAAAAAATACCTAAACTACTACTTTATCTGGAAAACTATGTAGAAATTTTCATTAATATTTTCCAGGCAGTCAAAACGAGAAAAACATGATTTATTTGCCTAGGAAACACTAATTATTGCACTCGACTTGACCTGAAAAAAATTAATCACTACTTCAACAATAGGGATAAAAAAAAAATTACATTATATTTTTATTTAGTACAAAAAGCTGTATATAATGACAGTACATTTTACAAAATTCAATGAAAATATAATACTTTCATACACCCAGTATATTATAATCTACTTTCATCAGCAGGAGTACCACATACCCAATTAATACATACGTGTGTCATTGCAAATCGATAATAATATATTTTTTGAACTTTGTATAATCTACTTTTGGAAAGAATCTATCAGTGAAACTGAGGAATGTTAAATTTTTCTCAATTTCTTAAGATTATTATCAAGTATTTCTGCAAAAAATTAAATAACTCAAAAACTTAGCTGTTTTTTAAATTTTATAAACTTTTGTCAATTTTTAAAAAAATATCAAGGGCGATACTTTACCATAGCACGTAAAAATCCTCCGCTTATTTCATTATATTTTACACCTCAAAGAAATGTATTAACCTAATCACTTGGACAATGAGTACTGAAAAAAAAATCTCTATAAAAGAGCGTTTATTTCATGCTTTTTTGTGCACAAGACGTATATAATAAATTAAAATTACTCAGGCCAAGGTTCGAAATAAACCAAAGCAAGTAACGCGGGGTCTATTACATGTGGGTGTAATTCCCCGATTAAACCACTCTGTCCAGGTCTAAACGCGGTTCTCACCTGGTTATCTGATTCTGTTCGTAATTAGCATTTTAACTGTTTCAAGTTCCGAGAGCGAATAGTGCACACACAAAGAGCGAAAGAGCATTTTACACCCAAACTCTATCACGAGAGTTTACAAAATTAGGTTTAATTTTTTTCTTTGCTATATAAAATGCCGTCCCAATTTGGGTTTTACGACGAATTCTTATCGTAAAAAAAAAATAGACAAAACGAACCCCGCGTGTCCCTTAATGAGACCGAAATCGTTCGCAATCTGCCGCCCCAATTTTAGACTTTTTGGCCGCGTATTTCGAATAACTCGGACCCGACTATATTCCGTCAGTGTATAGTCGATTACAATGAACGATTATTTGCCGAAATTCGCCTTTTTCCCAATTAGGGAATATTTGGCAGCTCGTTAGGGTGTTTGATCGGACTTCGTTAAAATACTTATCGGAGATGCCTAAAATAGACCGGCAGAGACAAAAAAGGAATTTGAGGTTATGGCGGATGTGCATGAAGAAAAAGTCGAAAAGAAAAGTGGAATTATTGTAAAAAGACAGTAGTAGTTGAAGTAGTTATAATGACGTAAACTTCGGGTGTTGTTACGGTACCAACAAAATTGAGTTTAACCAACGAAGTAGGTTCCTTTTTTTAGAGACTCCTTACAAGCTTAAGTATAATACATGTAAATATAAAAAGTATATATATAAATTATAACAATTATTACTTTTTCTGGAATCTACGGGTAATAATGTTGATATTGTTGTTATGTCAAAGACATATACAATTCGCAGCAGAAGGGAACAATTTCAACATTCCAGGATGTACTATTTTTTGGCTATAGGCCCATTGCTGTAACAAGCATATTAGGGGGTCGTTATTTATTCAGATTATTTGTTTCAGGAATTATTCAAAAATTGAGCTAATTTTTACTGGAAATGAATTTCTGTTAGACCTGATCAACTGCTTGAAATAAAAATAGAATTCGTCAAGGAAAACAAAACAAAGGTAAAAACACAAAGTCACGGTCTCATCAAATCCATATAATTTTTTAAAGCTACACGTGTTTCGCTCCTATCGGAGCATCATCAGGCCTAGACCTACACAGATCACATTACAACAACGTGACTTTGTGTTTTTACCTTTGTTTTGTTTTCGTTTGGTCTCTTAGTGAAAAATGGATGATACGTTTCTATTCGTCAAGGAAGTTGAGGTTATTCTTTTATAAAGTGAATACCTGAACCTGATCAACTGCCTTGAATAAAAACAGAATTCTTCCAGGAAGTTGAGGTTATTCTTTTATAAAGTAAATTTCCGATGAACCTGATCAACTGCCTTGAATAAAAACAGAATTCTTCCAGGAAGTCGGGGTTGTTACTTTACCAAATGAATTTCTGATAAACCTGATCAACTGTCTGGAATAAAAACAGAATTCTTCCAAAAATTTGAGGTTATTTTTTCTTGAAATGAATTTTTGATGGACCTAATTAACTGCCTTGAATAAAAACAGAATTCTTCCAAAAATTTGAGGTTATTTTTTCTTGAAATGAATTTTTGATGGACCTAATTAACTGCCTTGAATAAAAACAGAATTCTTCCAAAAATTTGAGGTTATTTTTTCTTGAAATGAAATTCTGATGGACCTAATCAACTGCCTTGAATAAAAACAGAATTTTTCCAGGAAGTTGAGGTTGTTACTTTACCAAATGAATTTCTGATGAACCTGATCAACTGCCTTGAATAAATGCAGAATTCTTCCAGGAAGTTGAGGTTATTCTTTTATAAAGTGAATTTCTGATGAACCTGATCAACTGCCTTGAATAAAAACAGAATTCTTCCAGGAAGTTGAGGTTGTTACTTTACCAAATGAATTTCTGATGAACCTGATCAACTGCCTTGAATAAATGCAGAATTCTTCCAGGAAGTTAAGGTTATTCTTTTATAAAGTGAATTTCTGATGAACCTGATCAACTGCCTTGAATAAAAACAGAATTCTTCCAGGAAGTTGAGGTTGTTACTTTACCAAATGAATTTCTGATGAACCTGATCAACTGCCTTGAATAAATGCAGAATTCTTCCAGGAAGTTAAGGTTATTCTTTTATAAAGTGAATTTCTGATGAACCTGATCAACTGCCTTGAATAAATGCAGAATTCTTCCAGGAAGTTGAGGTTATTCTTTTATAAAGTGAATTTCTGATGAACCTGATCAACTGCCTTGAATAAAAACAGAATTCTTCCAGGAAGTTGAGGTTGTTACTTTACCAAATGAATTTCTGATGAACCTGATCAACTGCCTTGAATAAATGCAGAATTCTTCCAGGAAGTTGAGGTTATTCTTTTATAAAGTGAATTTCTGATGAACCTGATCAACTGCCTTGAATAAAAACAGAATTCTTCCAGGAAGTTGAGGTTGTTACTTTACCAAATGAATTTCTGATGAACCTGATCAACTGCCTTGAATAAATGCAGAATTCTTCCAGGAAGTTGAGGTTATTCTTTTATAAAGTGAATTTCTGATGAACCTGATCAACTGCCTTGAATAAAAACAGAATTCTTCCAGGAAGTTGAGGTTGTTACTTTACCAAATGAATTTCTGATGAACCTGATCAACTGCCTTGAATAAATGCAGAATTCTTCCAGGAAGTTAAGGTTATTCTTTTATAAAGTGAATTTCTGATGAACCTGATCAACTGCCTTGAATAAAAACAGAATTCTTCCAGGAAGTTGAGGTTGTTACTTTACCAAATGAATTTCTGATGAACCTGATCAACTGCCTTGAATAAATGCAGAATTCTTCCAGGAAGTTAAGGTTATTCTTTTATAAAGTGAATTTCTGATGAACCTGATCAACTGCCTTGAATAAATGCAGAATTCTTCCAGGAAGTTGAGGTTATTCTTTTATAAAGTGAATTTCTGATGAACCTGATCAACTGCCTTGAATAAAAACAGAATTCTTCTAGGAAGTTGAGGTTGTTACTTTACCAAATGAATTTCTGATGAACCTGATCAACTGCCTTGAATAAATGCAGAATTCTTCCAGGAAGTTGAGGTTATTCTTTTATAAAGTGAATTTCTGATGAACCTGATCAACTGCCTTGAATAAAAACAGAATTCTTCCAGGAAGTTGAGGTTGTTACTTTACCAAATGAATTTCTGATGAACCTGATCAACTGCCTTGAATAAATGCAGAATTCTTCCAGGAAGTTGAGGTTATTCTTTTATAAAGTGAATTTCTGATGAACCTGATCAACTGCCTTGAATAAAAACAGAATTCTTCCAGGAAGTTGAGGTTGTTACTTTACCAAATGAATTTCTGATGAACCTGATCAACTGCCTTGAATAAATGCAGAATTCTTCCAGGAAGTTAAGGTTATTCTTTTATAAAGTGAATTTCTGATGAACCTGATCAACTGCCTTGAATAAAAACAGAATTCTTCCAGGAAGTTGAGGTTGTTACTTTACCAAATGAATTTCTGATGAACCTGATCAACTGCCTTGAATAAAAACAGAATTCTTCCAGGAAGTTGAGGTTGTTACTTTACCAAATGAATTTCTGATGAACCTGATCAACTGCCTTGAATAAATGCAGAATTCTTCCAGGAAGTTAAGGTTATTCTTTTATAAAGTGAATTTCTGATGAACCTGATCAACTGCCTTGAATAAAAACAGAATTCTTCCAGGAAGTTGAGGTTGTTACTTTACCAAATGAATTTCTGATGAACCTGATCAACTGCCTTGAATAAATGCAGAATTCTTCCAGGAAGTTGAGGTTATTCTTTTATAAAGTGAATTTCTGATGAACCTGATCAACTGCCTTGAATAAAAACAGAATTCTTCCAGGAAGTTGAGGTTGTTACTTTACCAAATGAATTTCTGATGAACCTGATCAACTGCCTTGAATAAATGCAGAATTCTTCCAGGAAGTTAAGGTTATTCTTTTATAAAGTGAATTTCTGATGAACCTGATCAACTGCCTTGAATAAATGCAGAATTCTTCCAGGAAGTTGAGGTTATTCTTTTATAAAGTGAATTTCTGATGAACCTGATCAACTGCCTTGAATAAAAACAGAATTCTTCCAGGAAGTTGAGGTTGTTACTTTACCAAATGAATTTCTGATGAACCTGATCAACTGCCTTGAATAAATGCAGAATTCTTCCAGGAAGTTGAGGTTATTCTTTTATAAAGTGAATTTCTGATGAACCTGATCAACTGCCTTGAATAAAAACAGAATTCTTCCAGGAAGTTGAGGTTGTTACTTTACCAAATGAATTTCTGATGAACCTGATCAACTGCCTTGAATAAATGCAGAATTCTTCCAGGAAGTTGAGGTTATTCTTTTATAAAGTGAATTTCTGATGAACCTGATCAACTGCCTTGAATAAAAACAGAATTCTTCCAGGAAGTTGAGGTTGTTACTTTACCAAATGAATTTCTGATGAACCTGATCAACTGCCTTGAATAAATGCAGAATTCTTCCAGGAAGTTAAGGTTATTCTTTTATAAAGTGAATTTCTGATGAACCTGATCAACTGCCTTGAATAAAAACAGAATTCTTCCAGGAAGTTGAGGTTGTTACTTTACCAAATGAATTTCTGATGAACCTGATCAACTGCCTTGAATAAATGCAGAATTCTTCCAGGAAGTTAAGGTTATTCTTTTATAAAGTGAATTTCTGATGAACCTGATCAACTGCCTTGAATAAATGCAGAATTCTTCCAGGAAGTTGAGGTTATTCTTTTATAAAGTGAATTTCTGATGAACCTGATCAACTGCCTTGAATAAAAACAGAATTCTTCCAGGAAGTTGAGGTTGTTACTTTACCAAATGAATTTCTGATGAACCTGATCAACTGCCTTGAATAAATGCAGAATTCTTCCAGGAAGTTGAGGTTATTCTTTTATAAAGTGAATTTCTGATGAACCTGATCAACTGCCTTGAATAAAAACAGAATTCTCCCAGGAAGTTGAGGTTGTTACTTTACCAAATGAATTTCTGATGAACCTGATCAACTGCCTTGAATAAATGCAGAATTCTTCCAGGAAGTTGAGGTTATTCTTTTATAAAGTGAATTTCTGATGAACCTGATCAACTGCCTTGAATAAAAACAGAATTCTTCCAGGAAGTTGAGGTTGTTACTTTACCAAATGAATTTCTGATGAACCTGATCAACTGCCTTGAATAAATGCAGAATTCTTCCAGGAAGTTAAGGTTATTCTTTTATAAAGTGAATTTCTGATGAACCTGATCAACTGCCTTGAATAAAAACAGAATTCTTCCAGGAAGTTGAGGTTGTTACTTTACCAAATGAATTTCTGATGAACCTGATCAACTGTCTGGAATAAAAATAGAATTCTTCCAAAAATTTGAGGTTATTTTTTCTTGAAATGAATATCTGATGGACCTAATTAACTGCCTTGAATAAAAACAGAATTCTTCCAGGAAGTTGAGGTTATTCTTTTATAAAGTAAATTTCTGATGAACTTGATCAACTGCCTTGAATAAAAACAGAATTCTTCCAGGAAGTCGGGGTTGTTACTTTACCAAATGAATTTTTGATGAACCTGATCAACTGTCTGGAATAAAAACAGAATTCTTCCAGGAAGTTGAGGTTATTCTTTTATAAAGTGAATTTCTGATGAACCTGATCAACTGCCTTGAATAAAAACAGAATTCTTCCAGGAAGTTGGGGTTGTTACTTTACCAAATGAATTTTTGATGAACCTGATCAACTGTCTGGAATAAAAACAGAATTCTTCCAGGAAGTTGAGACTGTTACTTTACCAAATGAATTTCTGATGAACCTGATCAACTGCCTTGAATAAATGCAGAATTCTTCCAGGAAGTTGAGGTTATTCTTTTATAAAGTGAATTTCTAATGAGCCTGATCAACTGTCTGGAATAAAAATATAATACTTCAAGGAAGTTAAGTTTATTCTACCTTGAACTGAATTTCTGATAAATCTGATCAACTGCCTTGAATAAAAACAGAATTTTTCAAGGAAGTTAAGCTTATTCTTTTATAAAGTGAATTTCTAATGGGCCTGATCAACTGTCTGGACAAAATTAAGAAATTAGTTAAATGTCTAAAAAAAAAGTGAGAAGTTACGTCCAGGCAATCTCCTCGAGTCTCCTCGAAAAATTAAGAAATGCCGGGAATATTTTTGGATTTGGCCGAGACCTTTGATACTATTGCGCGTCATATTTTACTAGAGGAGCTGAACAAAATGAGAATTAGGGGGTTTGCAAATAACCTCATAAAGTCATGTTTATATTGATGGCGTACTTTCGATTTTGGATGAGGGTAAGGTATACTGTTTTGCTGATGATACTGTAGTTTTGGTTGTAAGCGAAACATGGGAGACAACTATTAAAAGGGCATGGAATGCTATTTCAAAACAAAAATGCTGTAGTGCCTTTTTAGAAATTAAAAATCCACAGTGCAGATTGTGGACCTGATATGGGTGTATGTATTCGGGTATCTATATAGATGAATGTTTAACATTTGGAGTATGTCACTACAAAAATAACAACTCCTAAAAACAATTTACTTTTTTCTTGTTGTACAGTCTCTTTATCAATTATTGCCATAATTGTTTGAGGTAGTACCGGCAAGAATGTCTTAACTAGTTGCTTAAAAATCTATAATAAAAATAATTCTGTTTAAAATAAAAAGATATCCGAGCCAATTATTATTCCAAGAAAGTAACCTCTTAAATGTGGAACAACTGTACTGTAAAGCTGTAAGATGATTTATGTTTAATGATGTTTATTAGAAAAATGTAATAACGCATAATTTCTTGCTGTAAATCGTTTAAATAAATTACTGGATTGTCCATACAAGCATCTCTTTAGACTTTTATTTTTTAGTGTTTCTCTTATGTATTTATATTTTATTTTAGTGTTTGAGTTTGAATGAGAATGTGTTATTATTCAGTTTTTCTTTGATAAGCTTATGCCTATAATAGCCATTCAGAACACAGATCCTTGGTTTATATTTTTGGCAAAATATGTTTAGTATTAGGTAAAAAATTAAGTTGTGTAGTGCTATTGCTGTGAATGTGTACCTGTATCTAAATAAATAAAATTACTTTCTGGGTACCGTAGACGGTCGTTTCAGATCAAAAGCGGTCCAAATTGATCATTTTTCCGCTTCGAAAAACCGATCAGAAAATTTCAATTTCGTCTTGTGGTTAACCGATTTATGAATATAATGGAGGCGATCAAGCGAAAAAACGGCCGGGTTTCATAGGAACAGACGTGATTACATCCATATAATTTTTTCCAATTATTAACGCTACCATTTGGAGTACTTACCGGTACCCACATACATAGTGGGTACCACTTAAAGGCCACACCTTCAATATACGATTTTTTTACTTCTCGATAATTACCGTCGGTACCGTATGGGTGTTATGGGAGAGAGATAATCGATGGGTCTACAAAAGCTTAATAGGTTTTCTTTAAGCCACTTCAATCATCTCTCCCTCCCACTCGTTTCATCTCACATCCGTATCCAGAAAGTCATGAAATCTGGATAAATAATGCATGGATCCGTGATCCCTATTCAATTGCCTCGGCTGTCCGTCATTTGTCTGGACGCCCCTCGATTATCGGAAATTCAATTTCGACCTTTAAGAAACTGGATACCGAAAAAAATAAAGAAAATTCGGAAGGAAAAATTTTTAATTTTTTTTTTTGGCTCTTGTTATATACCTATAGAAGAAAACCCACATATATAATGTACATAATGTACTAGGAAAAAGGCGTCGTTTTATCGAGTGTTTTATGTCTCTCTTGACCCGTTTGAAGGGAAATGGTGTTTTATCACCGTACGTACGGTCGAGTGAGTTTCCACTTTTCCTACGAGCGCCATCAGCGAATTGTAATGAAACTTTAAACGGTGAAACTTCAATTTTGTCCGTCCGAACTGGGGGCTCGGTTTGTTGTTGTCCGATATGCGATATACAGGGAAAACTGAACGAGTTTCATTGTTCAATAGTTTAGTTTTTGATAATGAATTTATTTAAAAAGAAAAACAATAATAAATGTAATGAAGTTTTTGTAAAATTATTTTTTTAATTAAAATCCTTATCAATTTATTTGAAAATTTAATTAATTTCTGTTAACAATTTAGTGGAATTTTTTATTGAATAAAATTAAATTTAATGAGTTTCAGTGTTCTTTACCTGGAGACAGTAAAATGAAATAAAGTAATTGAAATTGCTGTTAAAATTAAAGTGAAATATTTACTGGAATTTTTGTAAAATTCAAACTATATTATTAATTAAAAATCATGCCTATTTATTTTTTTTATTAATTTTGAAATGGATTAATTAAAATAAAATTAAATTAAAATCAAACCCAGTGTAAGAATAATCAATTTTTATTTTATTTTCTGTACTGATGTCTGTAAAATAAATTAAAGTTAATGGCACTTTTATAAAATTAAAATTGACAAATTAAATTAAAATTAAATAAGTTATTTTTTTGGAACTGAGGAATGTAAAATTAAATAGTGAACTCTATATAGTTAAAACTATAATTTTAATTGAACTTTTATAAAATTAAATTTAAATTAAATTATGAATTTATTCCATTAAATTTTTTTAAGCTAAAGCCTGTAAAATGAAACCAGTTCATTGAAATTTCTAGAAAATTTAGTTAAATAACATGTAAGTATATTTAATTTTACTTTTTTTTAATTCCTGTAAAATAAATTAAATTTGATGGCATTTTTATAAAATTAAAATTCAAAAATTAAGTTAGATTTAACAGCAAACTTAATTTCTTTAATTTTATTTTCAGCTTAAGCTAAATAAAATAAATTTAATTAAACTTACATGCGGAAATTAAATATTAAACAATAAATAAAAAATTGTAAATTCAATTATAATTTTTTCTTAATTGATATCTGCAAAATTAAGAATATATTTATTGGAATTGCGGTTAAACATACAAATCTAATGGAATTATAATGAAATTTAAATTAAATTGAAATTAAACTGTTAATTTAATTTAATTTTTTGTTCTGAACTGAGGCTTGTGAAACTAAATAAGTTAATTAAAACTTTTGTTAAATTAAAATTTATAATTTAATGGAACTTTTATAAAATAGGAATTAAATTAAAATATAAGTTAAACCCCTGTAAAATTAAACTGATTTATTCGAATTTCTCCTAAATAAAATTAAACTTTCAATCAAACCCCGTGTAAGTCTGAAAATGAAAATTAAATTTCATGGTATTTTAATTTTTTTTTAACTAAGGGCTGTTAAACTCAAATTAAATTAATAAAATTTTTGGAAAAGTAATTTAATAAATTTTATGTAAAATTAAATAAAACTCTCAATTTTATTTCATTTTTTTCTGAACTGAGACCTGTATAATCAAATAAAGTTATTGAAATCCGATAAAAAAGCTGATAAATTAAAATAAAAAATTTAATGAAAGTTTGATAAAATTAAATTGAAAATTAAACTGTTAAATTTATAGCTCAATTAATTTTGTATTAAGAAATATATGGCTCGATTATTTGGAATTATGAAAAAATTCCGAATTAAACGTCATATTAATGAATTAATTAATTAGTCGAGGCAGTAGAATTACAATTTTAATTAGAAGGCGTATAACTTAAAATAAAATTTATGGTTCAACTGCCTGGAATAATAAAATAATTTTAATTTAAATTTCATTAATTAATTAGTACTGTAACTTGAAATATATTTTTAATTAAATTATTTGCCCTTATAAGAAATCTATGCATCAACTATCTGGAATTATAAAGTAATTCCGATTCAAACGTCCTATTAACAAATTAATTAATTAGTCAAAGCAGTTGAGGTACAATTTTAATTCGGAGGCTTATACTTTATAAAAAAATCCATGGATCAACTGCCTGGAATAATACAATAATTTTAATTTAAATTTCATTAATTAATTAGTACCTACTGTAACTTAAAATATAATTTTAATTAAATTATTTGCTCTTATAAGAAATCTATGCATCAACTATCTGGAATTACAAAGTAATTCCGATTCAAACGTCCTATTAACAAATTAATTAATTAGTCGAAGCAGTTGAGGTACAATTTTAATTCGGAGGCTTATACTTTATAAAAAAATCTATGGCTCAACTGCCTGGAATAATCAAATAATTTTAACTTGAATTTCATTAATTAATTAGTACTGTAACTTTAAACACAATTTTAATTAAAATTTTTGCCCTAGTACGAAATCTGTGTAAGTACATTACAACTGTACATTACATAAAATCTATGTAATGTACAGTTAAGATACAATTTTAATTAAGGTGCTTATATTTTTTAAAAAATCTATGGCTCAGCTGCCTGGAATAGTAAAATAATTTTAACTTAAACGTCATTAATTAATTAGTCCTAGAAATTTGGAAAATGAAACTTAAATTAAATTCCATGGTATTTTAATTATTTTTTTGAACTAGGGGCTGTTAAACTCAAATTAAATTAATAAAATTTCTGTAAAAGTAATTTAATAAATTTTACGTAAAATTAAATAAAACTCTAAATTTAATTTCAATTTTTTCTAATCTGAGATCTGCATCATCAAATAAACGTATTGGAATCGCTAATAAATTAAAATTAAAAATTTAATAAAAGTTTTATGAAATTAAATTTAAACTAAACTGTTAAATTTATAGTTCAATTAATTTTGTAAATAACATTTCGAAAAATTATAATAAACTGTAAATTAAACCCCGTGTAAGTAAATTAAATTAAAAAGTAAATTTAAATTAATTTTTTTATTAACTAAAGCCTGAAAATTAAAATAAATTTATCAGAATTGCTGTTTAATTAAAATTAATGAAGCTCTTATAGAATTTGAATTAAACTGTTAATTTAATTTTAATTTTTTTTAAAAGAAATCGTGAAAAATATTATAATTATGAAATTTCTATTAAAGTAAATTAAACTGTAAATTAAGCATGCAATATTAAATATATTTGTAGGAATTTAACCAAAATTAAACTTAAATTAAAATGTAAATTAAATCTCGTGTAAGTTAAGGAGTTACGCTAAGCCGTAAATTCAATTTAATTTGAATATTTTTTTCTTAACTAAGATCTGTAAAATGTAATATTAGAATTTTAACTAAATGTTTGTAATTTAAAATTAATTGAAATCCCATGTAATCCTGATCAACATATGAAATAATTCCGATTTAAATGTCATTAAGAAATTATTTAATTAGTCAAGGGATAATTTTAACTTCAATGTCATTAATTAATTAGTCCTGGCAGTTGAAACATAATTTTAATTAAAATGCCTGACCTAATAAAAAAACTTATAGCTCAACTGCAATTATGAAACAATTTAATTTAAACATCATAGTAAGAAATTAGTTAATTAGTCAAGGCAGTTCAGGCACAATTTTAATTAAGAGGCTTATAGCTTCAAGGAAAAAAATCTATGGCTCAACTGCCCGGGATAGTAAAACAATTTAAACTTAAATGTCTTTAATTAATTAGCCCTGGACATTCAAATAATAATTTTAATTAAAATACTTGCCCTAATAAGAAATATATGGCTCGAATATTTGGAATTATGAAATAATTCCAATTTAAACAACATATTAATGAATTGATTAATTAGTCGAGGCAGTAGAGTTACAATTTTAATTAGGTGGCTTATAACTTAAAAAAAATCTATGGCTCAACTGCCTGGAATAATAAAATAATTTAAATTTAAATTTAATTAATTAATTAATTAGTGCTGTAACTTGAAATATAATTTTAATTAAATTATTTGCCCTTATAAGAAATCTATGCATCAACTATCTGGAATTATAAAATAATTCCGATTTGAACGTCATATTAATGAATTAATTAATTAGTCGAGGCAGTAGAACTACAATTTTAATTCGGAAGCTTATACTTTATAAAAAAATCTATGGCTCAACTGCCTGGAATAATAAAATAATTTAAATTTAAATTTCATTAATTAATTAGTGATGTAACTTGAAATATAATTTTAATTAAAATATTTGCCCTAATAAGAAATCTGTGTGAGTATAGAACTGTATATTACATAAAATCTATGTAAAGTACAGTTAAGGTATAATTTTAATTAAGGTGCTTATATTTTTTAAAATATCTATGGCTCGACTGCCTGGAATAGTAATATAATTTTAACTTAAACGTCATTAATTAATTAGTCCTAGAAATTTGGAAAATTAAACTTAAATGAAATTCCATGGTATTTTAATTATTTTTTGTTAACTAGGGGCTGTTAAACTCAAATTAAATTAATAAAATTTCTGTAAAAGTAATTTAATAAATTTTACGTAAAATTAAATGAAACTCTAAATTTAATTTCAATTTTTTCTATACTGAGATCGCAAATAAATAAAAATTAAAAATTTAATGAAAGTTTTATGAAATTAAATTTAAATTAAACTGTTAAATTTATAGTTCAATTAATTTTGTAAATAACATTTCATAAAATTATAATAAATTGTAAATTAAACCCCGTGTAAGTAAATTAAATTAAATTAAATTAATTTTTTTATTAACTAAAGCCTGAAAATTAAAATAAATTTATTAGAATTGCTGTTTAATTAAAATTAATGAAGCTCTTATAGAATTTGAATTAAACTGTTAATTTAATTTTAATTTTTTTTTAAAGAAATCGTGAAAAATATTATAATTATGAAATTTCTATTAAAGTAAATTAAACTGTAAATTAAGCATGTAATATAAAATATATTTGTAGGAATTTAACCAAAATTAAACTTAAATTAAAATGTTAATTAAATCTCGTGTAAGTTAAGGAGTTACGCTAAGCCGTAAATTCAATTTAATTTGAATATTTTTTTCTTAACTAACATCTGTAAAATGTAATATTAGGATTTTAACTAAATGTTTGTAATTTAAAATTAATTGAAATCCCATGTAAGCCTGATCAACATATGAAATAATTCCGATTTAAATGTCAATAAGAAATTATTTAATTAGTCGAGGGATAATTTTAACTTCAATGTCATTAATTAATTAGTCCTGGCAGTTGAAACATAATTTTAATTAAAATTCCTGACCTAATAAAAAAATCTATAGCTTAACTGCAATTATTAAATAATTTTAATTTAAACATCATATTAACAAATTAATTAATTAGTCGAGGCAGTTGAGGTACAATTTTAATTAAGGCGCTTATAACTTCAAGGAAAAAAATCTATGGCTCAACTGCCCGCGATAGTAAAATAATTTAAACTTAAATGTCTTTAATTAATTAGCCCTGGACATTGAAATAATAATTTTAATTAAAATACTTGCCCTAATAAGAAATATATGGCTCGATTATTTGGAATTATGAAATAATTCCTATTTAAACGTCATATTAATGAATTAATTAATTAGTCGAGGCAGTAGAGTTACAATTTCAATTAGGAGGCTAATAACTTTTAAAAAAATCTATGGTTCAACTGCCTGGAATAATAAAATAATTTTAATTTAAATTTCATTAATTAATTAGTACTGTAACTTAAAATTTAATTTTAATTAAAATATTTGCCCCAATAAGAAATCTGTGTAAGTACAATACAACTGTACATTACACGAAATCTATGTAATGTACAGTTAAGGTACAATTTCAATTAAGGTGCTTATATTTTTAAAAAAATCTTAGGCTTAACTGCCTGGAATAGTAAAATAATATTAACTTAAATGTCTTTAATTAATTATCCCTGGACATTCAAATAATAATTTTAATTAAAATACTTGCCCTAATAAGAAATATATGGCTCGAATATTTGGAATTATAAAATAATTCCAATTTAAACGACATATTAATGAATTAATTAATTAGTCGAGGCAGTAGAGTTACAATTTTAATTAGGAGGCTTATAACTTAAAAAAAATCTATGGCTCAACTGCCTGGAATAATAAAATAAATTTAATTTAAATTTCATTAATTAATTAGTACTGTAACTTGAAATATAATTTTAATTAAATTATTTGCCCTTATAAGAAATCTATGGCTAACTATCTGGAATTATAAAATAATTTCGATTTAAACGTCATATTAATGAATTAATTAATTAGTCGAGGCAGTAGAGTTGCAATTTTAATTAGGAGGCTTATAACTTTAAAAAAATCTATGGCTCAACTGCCCGGGATAGTAAAACAATTTAAACTTAAATGTCTTTAATTAATTAGCCCTGGACATTCAAATAATAATTTTAATTAAAATACTTGCCCTAATAAGAAATATATGGCTCGAATATTTGGAATTATGAAATAATTCCAATTTAAACAACATATTAATGAATTAATTAATTAGTCGAGGCAGTAGAGTTACAATTTTAATTAGGAGGCTTATAACTTAAAAAAAATCTATGGCTCAACTGCCTGGAATAATAAAATAAATTTAATTTAAATTTCATTAATTAATTAGTACTGTAACTTGAAATATAATTTTAATTAAATTATTTGCCCTTATAAAAAATCTATGGCTAACTATCTGGAATTATAAAATAATTTCGACTTAAACGTCATATTAATGAATTAATTAATTAGTCGAGGCACTAGAGTTGCAATTTTAATTAAGAGGCTTATAACTTTAAAAAAAATCTATGGCTCAACTGGCTGGAATAATAAAATAATTTTAATTTAAATTTAATTAATTAATTAGAACTGTAACTTGAAATATAATTTTAATTAAATTATTTGCCCTTATAAGAAATCTGTGCATCAACTATCTGGAATTATAAAATAATTCCGATTCAAACGTCCTATTAACAAATTAATTAATTAGTCAAAGCAGTTGAGGTACAATTTTAATTAGAAGGCTTATACTTTATAAAACAATTTATGGCTCAACTGCCTGGAATAATAAAATAATTTTAATTTAAATTTCATTAATTAATTAGTACTGTAACTTGAAATATAATTTTAATTAAATTATTTGCCCTTATAAGAAATCTATGCATCAACTATCTGGAATTATAAAATAATTCTGATTTAAACATCATAGTAATGAATTAATTAATTAGTCGAGGCAGTTGAGGTACAATTTTAATTAGGAGGCTTATAATTTAAAAACAAATTTATGGTTCAACTGCCCGGAATAATAAAATAATTTAAATTTAAATTTCATTAATTAATTATTACTGTAACTTGAAACACAATTTTAAATAAAATTTTTGCCCTAGTACGAAATCTGTGCAAGTACATTACAACTGTACATTACACAAAATCTATGTAATGTACAGTTAAGGTACAATTTTAATTAAGGTACTTATAATTTTAAAAAAATCTATGGCTCAACTGCCTGGAATAGTAAAATAACTTTAACTTAAACGTCATTAATTAATTAGTCCACAAAGTAATCCCGAGTTAAACGTCATTGCCAAATTAATTAATTAGTTGAGGTGTAATTTTATTTAAGATGTTAACAATTTTTCTCTATTAAATAAAACCAAACTGCGAATTTAATAAAATGTATTTTTTTGTTAAATTAAAGCTCTAAAATGAATTAAATTAATTGGAATTTCTATAATAAATTAAATATACACATTAGAGGAGGTTTTTATAAGATTACAAGTAAGTTTACATAATAATTTTTTTAATTACTCGTAGAATTTCAAAATATAGTTTTATTTAAATAATTTTAATTAAACGTGTATTAATTACGATTGAGAGCAGGATTTTTTTTTATTTTCGTAGAACGTCGAAAATCTTAAGTTTCTCTCTTTACAACTCAAAAATTTCAAACTCCCTTCTTTTTCAAAATTTGTCAAATTTCGTTAAAATCAAAAGTCTGACAGTCGATCTCGTCTACATGAATAAAATATTCAAACTTCCAAAAATCCCGTCATGCATTATCGGAAACTTCCGTAATAATCCACATTCACCGATCATCGAATTTAATACCGCTTAAACTTCGGCTCGTTTATCATCGATTCCCAGGGAAACTTTCCTATCCGGGGGTGGTATAAAGTTTTACTTTACCGCGACTCAGCGATTGTTAGTGGGAAACTCAGCAAAAATCTGCATCGAGTCCATAAACTTTTTTTTTGGTTAATTTTTTACCCGCTTGCATACATATACAGGGTGGGAAATGATTGGTGCCTATTGGTCTATAGAAAACCAACTTTGTTGTCGTGATTTTGATGAATAATTCAAAGGAAAGTGGAAAATTTAACAGGTTACGTAATTCAAAATTTAATAAAAACTATTATATTTCTTGATTATGATCCCGAAATCTATATGCCTGAACAATCGTTCTTGGTCCACCCTTATATTATAATTTTACATTATTGTATCTGCAATTTAAATCTAAATTACATTGTGACCTGCTTTTGATGGCGTAAATTTGAAAGTGGAAATATACGGAGAAAGGAATATTTTGTTTGCTCGTTTTAGAATAGCCGACGCCCATTATATCTGTACATAATTTATTTGTTTATTATATTTTATTTATTTGTTGTTGTTTTTTTCAGTGATGGTAAATTTATCAGTATTGGTGAAAGGATTCGGCTTCCCGATGATGTCACCATGGGATATATTATAGGTAAGGCGTGTTGATTGAAATAATGGAGAAATTAATTTTTTATTTTTTTTTTGAATTTTTTAGAGCACCTCCTCAAGAAGCCTCTGACGGTCGTAGATCAATTTCACTCGCATTTAGAGCCGATGAAGTTCATCCGGAGGGATCTTATTGAGGATCAGGTAAGAATTCCTCAATTTTTTATAAACATCTTTTCGGGGTTTTTTCAAAATTTAAAGGAACATTTTGGTTTGTCGTAGATTTTCCATGATTATAAAAATTCAATTTCTCTGAAAATATTTATTTTGGACATCGTGCTTTGGAAATTTCTTGATTTTAGGATTTTCGTGTCTAATTGTAAATGTTTTCTCAATTTATTAAAATTTCGTGATAATTTCGGAAACTTCTTCATTTTTCTAACTGGCAAAATTCAAAAAAACCAATATACAACATGCGAAACATATTTTGAAATTTATTTGTTTATTATTTTGAGAAATCTTCATGGCACTATAGGTTCGAAAGAAAAGTCAGGATTTGCCAAAAAATCCTTTTTTTTTTAGGGGTATTTTATTTGTGAAAAACCATCAAAGTACAAGGTTTTAGAAAAAAATGTCAACATTTTCAAAAATCGCTAGAAAATTGAAAATAACGCAGAATTCCAAAAAAATTCCATGAATGTAAGCAATGTTTACCAATTTGCAATAATTTCATAAACATTCAATTTTTTTAAGGTTTTAAGTTTGAAAATTCTTCGGGGCACGGTTTTTGACAAAAATTTCGATGATTTTCAAAAATTGATCGAAAAAATGAAATATAAAAAAGCCCTGACCTCAAGGATTCCCTATTAATTTTCAAAATACTTAAGAAAATTACATTTTTTGGAGACATTTCAAAATTTAACACAAAAAAAAGATTAATTTCAAAAATTAGAAAAACAATTTTTGCAAAATTTTCAACATTTTTAAAAAACGACAAACGTGTTAAAATATTGTACATTTTCATTGGGAGAATTTTATCAATTTTCTAAAATTTGTTTTTTTTTTTGTGAAAATTTCCTCAGTTCACCCAAATTTGAGGATCATTTTGTAAATTTTGAGGAATCATTTTGATTTTCGTGCTTTGGCAATTTTATTTATTTGATTATCATTTCTTTATCAGTTCTTTATTACGGAGATCCAACAATGCACATAGTATACACTCAGTCAAAATGAAACTCGTACACCTTTTACATTTTATTTATTTGTTTACAAAAATATATTTTTTACAAAAAGAAGTTTTAAGAAAAATGAGAAAATTAAATTTACATTCGATTTTACAACTCAAAATGAAACTCGTACACCATTAAAAATATACAGGAAAAAAACATAAAAAAGAGATTAATATTTTATTGGTAGTCCTTTATTTTTTATAACATCTGCCAAATGATTGGGCATTGATCGCATCAATTTTTCACAATATTCGGGTGATATTTTAAACCATTCTTCTTGAATCACTACTTTTAATTGCTCTTTGTTTGAAATTTCATGGTTTCTTATAGCAACTTTCAAATGTGCATTTCAAATTCTGCTTAAGTATGTCCAAATACATGTTCTGATCCACTATATCCTCTATAAAATGTAGATTTCCAGGACCTGCAGCTGACATACACCCCCAGACCATGACTGAACCACCTCCGTGCCTTACTGTGGCTCGTACATTTTGTTCTTTGGGCTTTCTCCACACCCGTTGTTGTCCATCTGATCCGAAAATACAAAATTTACTCTCATCTGTAAAAATTACGTCCTTCCAAAATAAAAAATTACTGATCCAAGGTTTTCTTCGAGCCACTCTACTATGAGTATTATTTTTTTTTAGAAAATTTCTGACTGTTTGAGGATTAACTGTTTTTCGTAAATATTTCTCAATTTCTTTTGCCAACTTCGGTGCAGATATTTTCGTGTTTGGGTTTATTTTTTTGGGTTTTTATTTTTGGGTAACATAACTGACAAGTATATCAAATTCTTAAAAGGTAAGAGATATTCTTTTCAATATCTGAAAAACATGATAAATTATGCTTAATATTCAAAAATGATAAACATTTGAGGCTTGGAACACATCTAATGCCAAGAATTGACTACCGAATCCCAGAAAATTACAAATTATTTAAAGTCCGTAAAAGATATTTGTCACCTGGAATTTTGGGTCATTAATTTTAGGAATTGCTAAAGGCTCTATTTGAAATACATAAATTACAAACAAAAGGATAAAATAGTATAAAAAAGAGAATTTACCAAAGTAAGAATAGTTTTGACAACATTAAAGCACATAAGAAATGTCAGATGATACGTCCAGAACACAAATACTTTACACCAGACGAGGACAGTTCCAAGGACAACAACCAAACAACATTTTCAACACATTGCACATTTTTTAACTTGTATCGAAAATCATTTCTTACTAAAGCAATTACTCCTCCAGTTCTATTATTGTCTGTCGCACACTTTTCTACTAAAATATACGTAGAAAAGTTGATTTTTCACCCAAATTTAAGGCCCAAACTCAATTTTTCTTTCAACTCAAACTTTTCCTAAATTTTCAAAAAATAAATTGCTAAACAATTTTGAAAATTTCATTTTTTTTCCTCAGAAGTCTTGAAAAAATTGAGGAAATTTTTGGAAAAAATTTGACTCTTCAAGGTAAAACTATTTTTCATAGCTTCACTGAACTTTCACACTTTTGTCAAGGTTTTTCGAGAATTCAAAAGAAATTTTTGAATTTTGAATTTATATGCCTTGGTATAGAAAATTCGAAAATTTTCAAAAAATTGTATAGATATTTGAAAATGCCTTGATCCAACGAAAATCTACCAAATTTCTACGCGTTTCACCCTTATCAAAATTTCTTCAAATAATTAAACATTTTTAATTTTAGATTTGACTTTTAATTTAATTTTTCGTATTTAAGATTTTTCAAAACTAGTGGCCTTAGGAATTTTTTATTGTAATTATCTATTTTCCAGTTTTTCCACCAATTTTTAAAAAGTTCTCTTTTTCTTTCGAAAATTAATGACTGGAAGAGTTCTTAAGCTTGAAACCTTCAAAAAATTGAGTTTTTGTGAAGTTTTTAAAAATTAGTAAACACCGCTTTTCTTCATGGGATATTTTTGATTTCTGAAATTCTGATTTATTTCCAGGTTGCCAGCGATTTTTGAAAATTGTTCCAAAAACTTGGTATGCCTTGAAGAATTTTCAAAATTTCAATTAAATAAATTTTAAAATATGTTTCATTTGGTGAATTTTGGTTTTTTTGGGATTTTAATTTAAATTTCGGCTAAATTGGAATTTTCTCAACATTTCTCCGATAAAATTTTCTTGGCATATGTCCAGAATTTTTAATTAAAAAAAAAATTAAAAATAGCAGAAACTGTTGGTTCTTTAAATTTTTTCTTTAAATTTAAATTTTTATTTTTTTATTTATATATTATATATATTTTTTTTTTAATTTATTTCTTTAAATTTTTTCAAAAAATTAAAAAAAAAATCATTTTTTTTTTTTTAAATTATTAGCTCTTTCACTTTTTGATAACTGTTTTGAAAATTTACCCATTTAATTTAAGTCAGAACCCTCCCACAATCAAAAGTTTCCATTTGTTTGCACGATTGTCACTTTGACACCAATGATAACGTTTAGTGCTTATCAATTTCCCTTGCCTCATTATCACTAACCACATCTTTCACTTGTCAAAACTGTCAGTTTTCCTTGTCGCTTTATGACACTAATGACATCTTTCAATTGTCAAAACCGTCAACTTGCTTTGCCTTATTATGACACTTAAGTCTCCGGTCGTATTATCGCCCGGCCTGTCAATATACAATAAACGCTCCTTCTCGGTCGCTCAATTTATATTTTTCAACCTAAAGAAAATAAGAAAAATAACAACGAAAGGAAATGAGTTTCAATAACTGCGACCCAATAGACGTCCATCTTCTTCGTTATCTTTTACAGTAATTGTTTTTTTTTTTTTAATTCCAGATATCGTTCAGTTATGCCAAAATCAAGGATGAATGGAACGTGGTCAAAATCGACGGTTTCGATGAGACTTATGACCAAAACAGGTAAGAATTAAGCACATATATATAACTCATCACAATCAATCGAGAAAGTGTGTGTTAGAGAGAGGAACAGAAAAAAACATAAAAAGACAATTAAGAAACGAACAAAAGACGAAGAAATTTAATTTCGGGGTAACAAAAGAGACCCCCTCCCCCTCTGCCTTCTTTCACCCCCCTCATGCTCCCTATTTTACCCGATGACTGGCAATAAACGGCCAATTTCCTTTAATGACGTCACATTTTTCTTTTCAGGTTTTTGTCGTTGCATTGTTTCCTCTTTCCGAGGTTCAGCTTCTGCCCGACAAGGAGAAAACGATGAGACGACCATAGAAAACGTCTCCGATTGGTCAGAATATACGGGTGATGACGATAACAACGCCAAGCGTTTTATTATGTATATATTAAATTGTATATAGCCCCTAATTGTGTTGTTAAAACAACATAACCTAAGAAGAGGAATAATAAAACCGTCATTTTGAATGTAGTAAGCTTGTTAGGCAACCGTTTTGTTTAATGACGTTTGGCACCTGTCAAAGCTGTCTTGTTGTGACACCTGTCAAAACTGTCACTGTGATTTTTTCGAAAAATTCGTTTCGCTTTATCGGTGCAACTATTTTATGTTTAGTTATCTGTGATTTAATTTTATTGTATTATTGTTTTGCCTGTGTGTTGTATGTACATAAGGTTCGGATTTATCAACCAAGAATACCTAAACATATTAATATCCATGTCGTGTAAATCAATAGGTTAAAGTGCAATTATTGTATATAAAAAAATAATCCCAGTTGCTCAATGTAACGAAGCAAAAAAATCAAATATAGCAGCAAATGTAAAAATCTATTTATTTATTATTAAAATATGTTTATTTACTGTAATAACGTATTTATAAGGCAAATCGTGCGTTGTTGTGAATAAATGATTTTTGTTATTTTATTGTTTGTTTTATTCCTGTGAGAAATTTTTTATTTAAAATGGCATTCCATTAAATAGATATTCATTTATGGGAATTTACACAATACATAATTTATTATGCAATTTTAAATATACCGCCATTTTTATCTTAAAGTTAGTTCCTTAAATCTGCACGCCATCTGTCGTATAGTGTTATTTTTGTTATATTATTGCTTGTTTTACTCCAATGGGAAATTTATATTTAAAGTGGCATTCAATTAAATAAATGAATATCTATTTCATGGAAATTTACACAATATATAGATATTAAATTAACAATTTTAAATATGCCGCCCTTTTTACACTGGTCCGTTGGATCTGCAGGCCATCTATCGTATAGTGGCCAAAGGCATGGATTGCCTACATTATAATTACCGATAAAAAGTTTAACAGCTATTACAAACTTTATTATGAAAAACCTATATGTTATTGCAAATGCCTAAAATAATAAATTAAGTATAAAACTGTAAAAATTTACTAGGCAGGGAATACAATACATCTAATACAAGAAACGCTAAAGTCACTACCAGAGTAACGTGGGTTGCCTATGAACGCCACTATATGTCACTTTTTAGCGCCAAAAAGTTCGGTGTGTTTAATTTGATGTACATCATAGTGTCTAAAAAATGGCAATTTTACTCTATTTTAAACGTTTTGTTGTCATCAGAGACAACCAATTGGTTGTCTCTGTTGTCATTTAATATTATAAATTAAGTAAATCAGTGGTTAAAACCCTAGGAAGTTATTTAATATTCAATTAGGATAGGTTAAACAGGAGACACGCCTCACCTAACCTCACTTTTTTAGTTTGTTTTTGAACTTAGGCAGTTGACCAAAAAATCGATTTTTGTTAAGAATGTAAGCAAATAAGGCCTGGAAGGTGTTTAATTACCTCTACACAATTAAAAGTCTATCAATTAAGGAGGATTTCTTAGTAAAATAAGGTCAGTTTCACTTATATTCATCATACAGATAGTAGTCAGAAGTATTCAGTTCCAATCCCAGTTTCACTGAATTTCTTGTCTTTTTAGTACTTTTTTGTATATTTCTTAACTATTTTAATGAAGCCTATACTTTTTCTAACTAATTGGTCCAGTCATCAGAGAGTTAAATTATGAAAATCCACTATTTGCCTTAATCTGGTCCCGAACCCTACTTATATCACTTAAAATTATTTATAACATAACTAAACTGTTTGATAAATTCCCATTTTTTTACCGCAGTGAGGTCATTAATTACTAAATCTCATACAAAGCTCTTTTGTCAATATTAACATAAATCAAATGAGAAGTTAAATACTAATAAAAACATGGACAAGCCTTACACACAATCACGACATCATAGATTATTAATTAAGCAAAGTATTTCTTAACTTTTCAGTTAAAACATTTACTGGTTAAACAATTTTAAGTTCTCTGATCATTGTTGGCAATTGATTGTATATTTTGATACAGGCATAGCGGGGAGACTTTTCATAGTGTGAAGTTTTATGTCTTGGTGAAACAAGGTCATTAGAATTTCTTGTACTGTAGTTGTGCAGCACATCATTGTTAGTGAATTTAGTTGAGTTTTGAAATACATAGACCGAGCATCAGTGGTATTTTATGCTCCTTGAAACCTTCCCGACAGGATTCTTGTGATTTTAAACGTCAGTCGAATGATTCATTTCTGAGCTACAAACACTCTATTTATATTGATGTCTTGTAACTATAGCATGATGTAAGATAGGTATGCCATCACATAGTAAATATGAAGTAAAATAGTAGGTTACACTACATATGTGCCCAAGAACTTCACCATGTTAAAGCTATTTATAAGATTAGCCTTAGAAATGCATTTGGATCTTCTCTTTGTTTATAAGATGAGTTGGTTAGTTGACCACCAATGCTTCATGCAGTTACATACTGCATTAATTTTGTTCATCCGAGTCTGTTGTTACAGTGCAGCTATTCCCACTGAAGTATCATCGACAAACTTTCTAGTAATATCAGGTAATGCCAAGTCACTAATGAATAGTATAATAATGGGGCAAGTATGGACTCATGTGGAGCACCTATGTTGTCATTCTAAAGGTCAGATTCAACTCTATTTGGATTTATCAGTGTTTTCTTTTAGAGTATTGAAGTATGAAAACTCACCTCTGAGTACTTCCGATGAATTGCACCAAATTTTTTGAGAAGTATTTGTACTAGATTACTTGCACAGAAATATATGGAACATTCTGTTCCTTCCAGGACTCAAAATGCACCACCTCTAGATGAGAAGCTGCAAGGAGAAAGCTGGTCAATGAATTTCTTATGTAAAAAGTGATTTCAAGTTAATGAACAACAGTATTCAAGTTAATGACTTCTTCAAAGGCTTTGATATAGTCCATCGTGAATCCTCATATAAATTAATGAGTCCTAGCCCAAGGGTTTTGTTGATAAATAATTGTACCTCACGAAGTTCCATAGTTCCACAAGTCAAACAAAATTCCGTTAAAATACTTGTGACTATAAAGATTACCTGATTTTCTAGCAATTGAAAAAGAACTTTTGGAGTAATTTTTCATGTTTTCCTTGATCTCTATGTCATCGAGGCATTTAAAAAATGTCCAGGCTTTTGCACTCACTTTGTACGTTCTTCAGGTATTCAACATAACCTCGTAGGTCTTCCAAGCATTTCAAATAGTCTTCCAGGTTGTGTAGTAATTTCTCATGTTTTTAAGGATTTTGAATAATATTTCAGGTTTGTGGAGGCATTTTTCATTTAATAATTTCTTAGATTTTCCATGATAAATTATATTAAACGCAATTTTTTTCAAATGCCTGGAATAAATACAAATTTTATTTAAAATCCCTGGAAAGCCGAAATAATGGCGTCCAATTATTAGACTAAAATGCCTGGAACAAAACGGAAATTTACTAGACATTCCTGTAAAACAATAAAATAATAACAAATAACTGAAAGGCATTAAAAATGGGTTGGAGGGTCTGAAAAATCACGGAAAATTATTGGTAATTCCAGCAAACGTCAAATGCCTGGAAAATATTAAAAAAATGACTTCAAATGCCTGGAATAAAATAGACATTTACTTTAATGCCTTATAAAACAGGTAAATTGTGTGAAATGCCTAGAAAGCTTTAAAAATTACTTGTAAGGAATATTATTTGAAATGTCCCAATGTTCCAGAACCAATACGATAAGAGAATAATAAGTACTTAAGTAGTAGTTTCCTCTAATGCTTTCAACTACTTATCAATATTTACTTTCAGTTTCAGGAGCTATGGATGACCCCCTATCCACCCTAAAACACTCATACCCAGGACGAGAAACCGAAATCGAGCAACTTTGGCAACTATTTGGTACCCCAGCAGAACCATTTCCTCATTCAGTTTACATATGCGGTGGTGCCAGCTCCGGAAAATCCTCAATAGTCAACTCCCTTTTAGAGACTTTAAAAGTTCGCCATGCCACCATAAACCTTATAGAGTGCTACACGTCCAAGATACTCTTTGAGAGCATCTTAAATAAACTGATGGACCACAGGATCGACCCGAAATCCGGGGCACCGTACGCAAAATGCGACAATTTAATGGAGTTTATCTCGTGCCTAAAAAACGTCGAGATAAACCTGAGCAATTCGGTTATAGTGGTCGATAAGGCGGAGGAGTTGAGGGGCATGGAGGCGAATCTACTGCCGGCCTTCCTCACTTTACCAGAGTTAACGGAAATACCGATTTCCGTGATTTTCTTATCGGAAATTGTGTTTGAAAAGTATTACTATCGGCTCAACGTAGTGGAGCCAATTAAGATCCACTTTCCCCAGTACACGAAGGACTCACTGCTGGATATTTTAGCGAGGGACTTCGATCACGTGCGTCAGCTAATGACTGAAAACTTCGGTGATTCCCTGACGTTCGATCGGGAGTTTTACCGGAAATATTTAAACGTTTTCTTATCGGTTTTTTATCGCGCCTGTCGTGATTTACGCGAACTCCGCTACATGAGCCGTAAAAACTTTCTGGTTTACTGCGAGCCGATCGTCAAAGAGGAGTTGACCGTAAACGATTATATGGCCCTATGGAGGCGCATCTCGCCAACTTTCACCGCTTCCGCGGAAGTTTTATACTTACGACTCTGCGACGGTAATTTGACGAAGAAAAACAATCCGGCACAGGACTTGGAGTTGCCGTTTTACGGGAAATATTTACTGATCTCGGCCTATTTGGCCAGCTATAACTCCCTGAAGGACGACAAGAGGCTATTTATGAAGTTCCACGGTAAAAAGAGGAAAACTCAGCAAGATGTTAAGAAGAAAAGCAAAGTTTCTGAGCAGCTGAATACTCAGATGGGCCCGAACGCTTTTACTCTAGATCGACTTTTGGCTATTTTCTATTCCATTTTGGAGGATAAAGTGGGGTTCAACAACCATCTGTTGGTCCAGGTTTCCAGTTTGGTCGAGTTGCAACTGTTAACCCTTGTATCCGATCCGAGTACCTTGGATGGCCGCAAGTATAAGTGCAACGTGAACTTTGAAACTATCCAAAGCATTTCCAGAATGGTCGGGTTTAATATTAGGAAGTATTTAAGTGATTTTAGTCATATTTAGGTCATAAATAAAACATTTTTTAAAATTAAAACGTTTCACTCGAAAATTTACCTCATAGCGACAAGAGTATCCATGCACCATTTCCATTATTCATGAAATTAACATTGCCTCCACAGTTTCGACAATTCGCAAACAATTTGGGTCGACAAGGGGGCGGAGGGTGGGAAATAATGATGACGTCGTCATGTCGCGGTTTATTTCGCTCATCGTTTAATATGACGTGCCTTCAATCCCACTTCTGAAATTTTATAGTTTTGCATGTGCGGTCCGGTTTTTCTTCTCTGTCTTTCTTGTTTATTGAAGGGATAATGAGTGCGATTTAAGACAAGTTGACTTAAGTTCTTTATGCTGTAAGTAAGCAAGATGTTTGATAGCGTGGATATGCTTACAACAGAAATTGACAAATCAGAAGTGGGATATCTGAAAGGGTTCCTGCTACACTCTGTACTTAATGAACGGAAGCGTAATACTGCCCAAGCGAAAAAACTGAAAACGACACGTGTCTACTCACTCGATTTCCCAATTATCCCCGCAGAAGGTACCCTTTAAAGTGTAAATATTCAGAACTAATTAGTATACGGGGGCGGTAGCGATTACGTTGATTTAATTAGCGAGTTATTGGGGCACGAGCGAAGGGTCATCATGCGGGGGATGACCGTCCTTTTACTGTCGCCCCCGTCCATTTTTTTATGTACCTAAAAGTGTGATCGATTTATAGCGAAATACAAATCATCTCGTCTATTCTTTGCAAAGAGACCAATGTACAAAAATGCAGTGAATAAATCTGCTAATAAGAAAGAAACATAAAGTTATATACAAGAAAGGAAAAGAGAGATGAGAGCACGACGATCAGAGGCTCAGAAGTTATGGATAACTTACCCTCCCCCGCCCCCTTCAAGACGTATTACCACCCTTGACTTGTTTCTCCAAGTCCAGGTGAATATTCCAGAATTTATTCAAAACGGAATAAATTCCAGCTTCGTTTACGTGTGAAGAAGTTATGCTTTGTTTTGTTTAAGTGTGAATTTAGCCAATAAATTCACCACAATTTATATTTAAGGTTAGACCATGTGTACGCATTTGTAAAAATCATGTATTTACAGTTAAATCCCTTAAAATTGTGATTTATTTGTTTGGAAAAATCGTCTACTTATTTTAATTTTAACGCCTTAGAAACGTGATTTATTTGGTAAGAAAATTTTAGAAAAATCGTGTATTTTAATGTAAAAGCGGTAAAACGCAAAAATACATTTAATATGCAAATTCCAATGCAAATTCCAAAACCGAATTTTTCTGTCATTGTTAAATGTCCACAAGAAAATAATTGCGTGCAATTGTAAAGAAACAAGCACTGATTTGTCACTTACTAAAACCACACTAAAAACGCTCATAAAAATTAATTAGAACACCAAGGGCGCTATACTTTTCTACTAATTACTGAACACTCATTACTCTCAATCTTAAGGGATGAAATCCGAGTTTTCTCGAGCAAACAGAATCTTTTGCAGGTGACCTTAGGTCTGAGGATTCCCGAACAAACCCGATTCATGCTGCGCATGCTTGTTACGGAACTAAAGAAAGTATTATTTTGATTTTTAGATTGTTTTAATGCATTTATAGATCAAATTGAACATGCAATAAAAAGGTTTAAGGGCCTGGAACAAATAAGAAACTACTTCCAGGCAGTCGAAGCAACATATATATACATGGACTTTCTACTGTCCAAAACTGAGAGCAAATCCCTTTGATTATCTAAAAGAAATAAAGGAATTACTTCCAGGCAGTTAAACAAGGAATTTTCAACTTCCTGGAAACACTAGAATTGACTTCAATTGCCTGGAAGAAATGAGGAATAACTTAACTAATAATTAAGGAATGACTTCGAAGTACTTGGAAGAAATGAAAAACTACTTTCAGGCATTTAGAGAGTCATGTATGCCTGGGTTTTGCACCGCCCAGAAGGCAGAACATGCCCAATATAGTCAGGCTCAGGAGAGCTGTTTTTGGGGATTTATGCATGATCATTCATCAGCACATACGAACATAATTGTAAAATGTTTCCTAAAAGGTGAATTTGTTGCAGTTTTGGAGTGGCCTTCTTGCTCACCGGATCTATTAATCCTTTAGAGCATCTACACAGTTTTCTATTTGATCTATTATTAATAAAATTGCACCAATTTTGTGATTAATTTGTTTAGTGAAAACTGCTCTTTACTCTATTAAACCATGAAATTTCAACTTCCTGGAAACGCTGGCATTGTCTTCAATTGCCGGGAAGAAATTAAGGACTACTTCCAGGCAGTTGAAAGCAATACCAAAACAACATTCTTTACAGCACCATTATACAAAACCCCATTAATATATACCAATAATTGTTTATTACATGGTGTAAGTTTTCACTTGTCCAACTACCCAGACAGAAACTGCACTAATTATTACCTTAGTACCTAATTAAAGATTCCCCTATAAAAATGACTGAAACAGCTCTGGATTCACCTTTGTTAATCATCTCAATCTGGAGCTGTGCGACCTCATATCCAAGCAGTTACTGTAATTTTCATAAAAATATTTAGATTTAGGTAATTTATTTACCAAAACTTTAAATCAAATTCAAAGGACATTCAGCAGGCTAATTGGCATACTCTATCTACTATAAATTACAATTCTTGGACCCCTGCTGATATCATAAGTGTCTTAAAGAATTCCTTATATCAAATGTATTGTCTATAACTTCCTGTTGTCCACAATTTGACGTGGGCTTTTTTGAATTCCCCGCCATTTGTCACACCGCCACTGTCACTTCTGTCATATTGACGTCACTTGTCTGGTTTTATTTTCGGGTTAAGGTTAACTCAGGCTTTAGTCCATGGGTATGAAGGTTGAATATGGCGGAGCGGAATCGTCTGTCACCCAAGATGGTCGACTGATTTTGATTGGCTAATTTTTGACGTATGTACATCAAATATGACGTTAATGACATTTCAACTGACGTATTTGACGATTGCGGCTGTCTTTTTTTATGTTCCCTTTGGGTGGAAAACAAGCCTAGGTTTTTTATAAGTAATTTTATAGCTTTTTATAGTTTTTTTGTGATACCATGCAGCCATTGCATGCAAGGTATAATTGCAGATGCAATCCTGTAGATGTCACAGTTCTCAATTTGCAGAATTCAAATCTAATTCTTAAATCTCCATATTAATAAAAAATAAATGAAATTCAAGCCCCTTGTTCTAATCCATCTTAAAATAAAATATTTAAAAGTCAAATAAATCTTGTTTCTTTTATTAAAAATTTCCTCCCATACCTACGATGCTAATTTACAATATTGGTAAGTATCTATATCTAAATATTTTTAAAGTTCAAACTTGAATGTCCTAAACAAGTCATTTATTGAGAACTAAATTTGAATCAAGTTATTTCTTAGTTAATGTGTGTGATGAGGATATTTTCTTGAGGATCCGCAAATTACTTCATATTTAAATATCGCGCAACAAATCAGGTTTAAATTTCCCGCCACACACGCCATCCAAGACGATCGCCCTCTATCCTTGTCATCAACGTCAATTGAATTTCTCTCTGATCATTAGGCAACACGTATTTCTCTATATTGGTATTCTGTGCTTTATTCACTCACCTAAAGGTAGATTCAGACTAAATAAGCTGCTGTTGATTTCAATTGCTTTGACAATGACGATTTTCACTTTCGTACATCCGGTTAATGACCCTCGTTCAAGAAAATGACACGAAAAAAAAAGGGAAAACTCAGGAAATTGCTTTTCTTTATATCCGGTCGCGCAATCGAAGCAGGTGCGAAGAAGGCAACTCGGAGGTTTCCAGTCGGAAAACGGATGGGGCCCCCGAGAGAGGGGGGCGAGTTTCTCCCATCTGGGAAATCATACGGGGAAACTCAGGAAGTTTTCCCGGAGATATATATCGTGCATTAAAACGACAATTAAA
The DNA here is from genome assembly GCF_022605725.1 of Anthonomus grandis grandis. Lineage (NCBI taxonomy): Eukaryota > Metazoa > Arthropoda > Insecta > Coleoptera > Curculionidae > Anthonomus > Anthonomus grandis. The sequence goes on from NC_065562.1 coordinate 16,874,301, forward strand.
GAAAGCTTTATGATCTGGCCAAGTATAATTTATTTGCGAAGGCGTCACTCAGGCACGTGAACGGGAAAATTAGGAAACTCTTAGAAAACCAACACAAATAAATTTCCTTTATTGCGATTTTTATTATCCCGCAGGATACGTGCTCGCTCCCCTTATATAAAATGTTCCTAAATTATCCAATAAAGCTCCGGGATATGCCTGGGGAATCCCTTATGAACTACATATAGAGTTTATTCCTTCAGAAAAAAAAGCAGTAATAAGAAAGCAGTAATTTTTCCGATAAATTACAACGTGGCAATGATGCTGTGGCCCAGTTGATCAATAGACCTTAACGCGCAGGACTAACCGACAGAGCCGCTAGACTGGCCGTCTGCGAGGGATGTTTTCAAAGGGAGGAAACAAGATGAATGAATCGGGGTTTTTTGAGGGGGGGGAAAGTGCGTTTGGCGCGTTAAATAGCATTTTAAATATCGAACGAAGAAGGGTAGTGAGGCTAGAGCCTGAGCGACACATTAACTCAAAGGAGATCTTTTTATGTGTTAAATATCTAGAATTTAATTCAATTTATTTATTGCAAGAAAGTTGCATTTAAAATAACATAAACAGTTTCTCAAAGAAACAGTTGACTCATGTGTGTTAAGACATGTATTTTAAGTCAGGGAAGTAGTATCATTAGCATGCAAGTAATGGACAGCACACGGATGACAGTTGGGTAGATCATTATAAAATAGGACCAAGTAGAGCCTGATACTGAAGCATCAAAATCTTAGACCTACCTTCAAAGTAAACAAACTGAGATGGCAAACATATGAGGACTTCTAGCACCTAAATAGAACTGCAGTAATTTAATACTAATATAGTCAAAGTCATAGAACTGTAGCTTATGGTCTGTGGAGTAGAAATTTGTGATCTACACAATCAAATGCCTTGGTTAAATCGTAAAAAGTAGCATGGACATGTAGGCGCTTCAAATTAAATATACTACAAAAAAAATAGTTTGACAATATTTGAATGTAGTTCTACACCTAGATGTATAACATCTGTATGTACAAAATATATTATGTGTTATTAGGTCTATTTAACTGTAGCACATTTGTTAGTTAGTTATTTGTTGGTTATCTCTAGTCCCATTACAAAAAAAAAACAAAAACAACAAATTTGCTGAACAACCTATTGATACATAAACTCAACAAAGAAGTAAAAAATTGATTTTAAAATGCCAGGCAATTGAGGCATTACAATTAGGATTAATAATCAATTGCCGGGAATAATGAATTAATTCATTAATTTTTAATTGACGTTAAAGTGAAAAATGAATTTACAATTCCAGGCAGTTGTACCATTTTAATTAAGACTAAGTTTCAACTGCTTGGTCAAATTAATTAATTCATTTTTAATTGACGTTTAAGTTAAAAATTTATTTTAAAATTCCAGGCAATTGAGGCATTTTAATTAGGATTGAATTTGAATTGCCTAGAATAATGAATTAATTCATTAATTTTTATTTGACGTTAAACTGAAAATTGATTTTACAATTTCAGGCAGTTGAAGCATCTTAATTAGGACTAAGCTTCAACTGCCTGGAATAATTATTAATTAATTATTTTTTAATTGATGTTTAATTTAAAAATTTATTTTAAAATTTGAGGCAATTGAGGCATTTCAATTAGGACTGAATGTGAATTGCCTAGAATAATGAATCAATTTATTAATTTTTAATTGACGTTAAAGTGAAAAATCGAATTTACAATTCCAGGCAGATGTAGCATTTTAATTAAGACTAAGTTTCAACTGCCTGGACTAATTAATTAATTAATTTTTAATTGACGTTTAAGTTAAAAATTTATTTTAAAATTCCAGGCAATTGAGGCATTTTAATCAGAATTGAGGATCAGTTGCCTAGAATAATAAATTATTTCATTAATTTTTAATAAAAGTAAAAAACTGTTTTTACAATTCCAGGCAGTTGAATCATTTTAATTAAGATTCAGCCTCTACTGCCTGGAATAATTCATTGCCTAATTAATTAATTTAAACTCGGATCGCTAATTAATTAATTTCAGCATTGCATTCTCAATTAAAAATTGAAGAAATCATATAGAATAATATTTATTCGTAAACTAAAAAATAAAGGAGTTTTGAAAAATTGGAAAATTATTGAGTGAAAAATTGCTAAAAAAATGTTTTTATAAAAGTGATTTTTTTTTTGTATATTGATAAAACACCCAAAAAGCCTAAAAAATGTCTAATGAAATTTTTTTGAAAAATGTACGTGGACAGAATTAATTAAAAAAATTATACCAAATTTTTCAAAAATATTTTTTCTCCCAATTATCCTTTTTTTATTTTATTTTTTTGCTAAAAAACCAAAAGGGAAAAACTATTTAAAAAAATCATAAGGCAAGAAAATTATTCAGAAATTAATTTGCAATAAAAGCGCTTAATAAACATTCCATTTAAAATTTACACTCATATGTGAATGCATAATCCTAAACATATTTATTTGCCAACAATACTCGTACCTTATACCAGCACTTTATAGTAATATTATCCTTATTTTTTGGTTTTGTTTTGGTTTTTGATTTTAGTTTATTAGTTTTTAATATTATATTAAATTTATTTTTATGTGGCAGATTTTGCTAAATAAAGAAAGATTTCTTCTATAAATGGTTTAATTAATATTATTATTATTATAGCAATCGAAATCTTTACATATCTTGCTCAGTTTTAATAATAGAGAAAAATGAGTTGAACGACTTTTGTTTGAAATTTGATTTTCCATCCGCTGGGCTCCTTAATATACAGGATGTCCCCAAAAAAGTCGTTGTAAACAAATGATAAACCTAAACTAACATTTTTTCCCCGAAAGAATGATAAACGCATATACGTAGACGCAAACAAATAACCAGTGGCCCTGGTCAGGGTATCTACCCATAAAAAACTTAATAATTAAATATCAACAAATTAATTAACCTAAAATAAAAAATTCGATTAAATGTTGATTAATCCTTCTGTGTTAGCATAATGGCTAGATGCAATAAGCAAAAATCAAAATTAAAAAAAAACTGGACCTGTTTCAACTGCCTGGAAGAAGTGACAAATTAATTCCAGGCAGTTGAAACATGACTTTTATGGAAAAAAAATGGAATGAATTGAACTGCCTGAAAGAATTTAAAAATGTATTAAATTCTTTTGAAAATATGAAAAACTACTTTAATTGTCTGGAAAAAAAGGGAAATCACTTTCAAGCACTTGAAAAATTACGTCAACTGCTTGGAAGAGATTAAAAATTATTTCTTGGATGACAGTTGTAAAGGAAACCTGAAAAATTAAAAATGGTTTCAACTTGAAATAGTTGAGACTGAAAAATTGATCTGAAAAAATACATTTTCAACTTTTCTTGAAAAACACGAAAATAAAAATGAAAAATTACTTCCTTTCCAAACAATTGAAACCATGTCCAATTTTTTTCAGTTGAAAGTTAATTATTTAACTGCCTAGACAACTTTCAACTGCCTTAAAAAAATTAAGAAGATTTTAATTGAAAATTTTCAAAAAATTGCTTCAACTACGTAAATAATAATAAAGAAAAATATTTTTCAACTTCCCAGAAAAAAACTGGAAACGATATCAACTCCCTGAAAATAAATGAGAATTTACTTATTGCTGTTGCAAAATTGGGGAAAAAATGTAATTTTTAATCTTTCTGGAAAAAATTATAGGTTCAAAAATACCGTTTTTAAATTAAAACTATTGGTATATTTATTAAACTGTAGATTATACGTATATCATTTACTATACTGTTTACATAAGGGAGAAAATTTCGGCTGAAATCGCAATTTTTATAGCGATAGGCCCTTTTTTCGAAAAATAAAATACAGTTTTTTCACGTTTTACTCGAAAACCTTAAGGTTATATAAAAAAACTATAGATTTTTTCTATCAACTATAACTTTCTTTAAAAGCATTTTTTTCTTGGGCGATTAATTTCTGCAAAAAAAGCCTTTTTTCATTAACCCTACCCTTGCCCCCCCACCCACCCCACACAACTTTCCAGTAAGAAATTGTTTTCAAAAATCATTGTTTTCCAAAATAATACGCATGCATAACAGCTGCTTTCGTCATTAATATCTAATCTAATAACACTAGCTTGTTTATTTAAATTTAATATAATTTTTTATATGTATATTAATAGTAATATAATACAAAAACAGTGCTATTAGATTGGATGTTATGAACGAAAAACGGTGATTTTTCAAAAGAATTTCTTACTGGACAAATGTTTGGGGTGGGTGGGGGGGGTAAGGGTTATCCTAATAAAAAACAATGTTTTTGCAGAACATATATTCTATATATAATTTAATAACACTGTTTAGTTGAATTTAATATAATTTTATATGTAAATATTTAATATAAAAACAGCGTTATTAAATTGGATAAAATGGACAAAAAACAGTGATTTTTCAGAAGAATTTCATCAAACATTTGAAGTGTAGTAATCAAGTTTAAAAACTAGATATGTAAATCGTATACATTTTTTTAAATGCCAAAATTTTCTTCCTGTTGTAACCAGAATCGTCTATGATACACGTATATTCTACATTTTAATAAATATACCTTGACCATATACGGTTAATAGTTATACCAAACCCAAAAATTTACTAAAAATCGTTAAATAAATATACATTTAACGATAAAAAACAATGATTTTTGAAAACAATTTCTTACTGGAAAGTTGTGTGGGGTGGGTGGGGGGGCAAGGGTAGGGTTAATGAAAAAAGTCTTTTTTTGCAGAAATTAATCGCCCAAGAAAAAAATGCTTTTAAAGAAAGCTATAGTTGATAGAAAAAATCTATAGTTTTTTCATATAACCTTAAGATTTTCGAGTAAAACGTGAAAAAACTGTATTTTATTTTTCGAAAAAAGGGCCTATCGCTATAAAAATTGCGATTTCAGCCGAAATTTTCTCCCTTATGTAAACAGTATAGTAATATATGTAATATATATATATATAATATATGTAAACAGTATAGTATATATGTTGTGTTGCTTGGGTACTAAGACTTTACATTTTTTATTATTTCAATTAAGTCTCTTTGAGAATATTATTTACCTGGATAAAAATTATACTCATATTTTTCCAGACACTCCAACTGATTTCCAAAGCACCTTTGCCTGGAAAAATAAACATGTTTGTCAAACAAAAAAAAATTACATAATTACTTTTAGTTACTTCCAGGCAGTTGAGGCTTTTACTTGTATTTTTCTCAACTTAAAAAATGATTGTTACTTAACTACTTCCTCTCCCTAACTACGTGGAAGAGTAATAACATATTTTTTAAGGCACTTAAATATAAAATTAATTATTTAACCTTCGGTGTTACTTCCAGGCTGTTGGGGTGCATATTTATATTTTTCCAATCAATTTCCTACTCAATCAGAGTAATACGCATCCAAGGAAAGATTATAAAATCAATTGGAAAGCCTGGATGTTTGTGTGTGTGTGTGTCTGACAGGCAGGGAAATATACTGTTTTTATTTGTCATAAATTCTTGTATAACTTTTTTTTCTAATTACGCAGCTTAATTTTAAATTTATACCGTTGTACTATAGATTGATGGTTTTGTATATAAATTTTTGGGTGGTTGTATGAGCAGATTTAGTTGAATACCGCCACCCGTTTATGTTTTTTAGCTTTATACAAAGTCCATATTTTGTAGGAGAATGTGTATATAAAGATTACAAAATGGGGAAGTCTTTATGTCTAAGAAAAATGCATGTAGGTCACTGAGGTAAATGTATTATGCATTTCGGCTGTGTAAACAGCCATCATCAGATGTTAAAATAAAATACAGGTAATTCAAGACAATTTTAAAAAGGAGCTTATTCGCTATAATTCATTAATTTTTAATTGACGTTAAAGTGAAAAATTGAATTTACAATTCCAGGCAGTTGTAGCATTTTAATTAAGACTAAGTTTCAACTGCCTGGACTAATTAATTAATTTTTAATTGACATTTAAGTAAAAAATTTACTTTACAATTCCAAGCAATTGAGGCATTTTAATTAGGATTTAATATGAATTGCCTGGAATAATGAATTGATTCATATATTTTTAATTGACGTTAAAGTAAAAAATTGATTTTACAATTCTAGGCAATTCAGGTATTTTAATTAGGATTCAATATCAATTGCCTGAAATAATGAATTAATTTATTAATTTTTATTTGACGTTAAAGTGAAAATTGATTTTACAATTCCAGGCAGTTGAATCATCTTAATTAAGACTAAGCTTCAACTGCCTGGAATAATTAATTAATTAATTTTCATATGACGTTTAAATTAAAATTTTATTTTATAATTCCAGGTAATTGAGGCATTTTAATCAGAATTGAGTATCAGTTGCCTGGAATAATGGAATTATTTCATTAATTTTTAATTGACTTTAAAGTAAAAAACTGATTTTACAATTCTAGGCAATTGAGGCATTTTAATTAGGATTTAATATGAATTGCATGAAATAATGAATTGATTCATATATTTTTAATTGACGTTAAAGTGAAAAATTGAATTTACAATTCCAGGCTGTTGTAGCATTTTAATTAAGACTAAACTTTAACTACCTGGAATAATTAATTAATTAATTTTCATATGACGTTTAAATTAAAATTTTATTTTTTAATTCCAGGCAATTGAGGCATTTTAATTAGGATTTAATGTGAATTGCCTAGAATAATGAATCAATTCATTAATTTTTAATTGACGTTAAAGTAAAAAATTGATTTTAAAATGCCAGGCAATTGAGGCATTTCAATTAGGATTAATAATCAATTGCCAGGAATCATGAATTAATTCATTAATTTTTAATTGACGTTAAAGTGAAAATTGATTTTACAATTCCAGGCAGTTGAAGCATCTTAATTAAGACTAAGCTTCAACTGCCTGGAATAATTATTAATTAATTATTTTTTAATTGATGTTTAATTTAAAAATTTATTTTAAAATTTGAGGCAATTGAGGCATTTCAATTAGGACTGAATGTGAATTGCCTAGAATAATGAATCAATTTATTAATTTTTAATTGACGTTAAAGTGAAAAATTGAATTTACAATTCCAGGCAGATGTAGCATTTTAATTAAGACTGCCTGGACTAATTAATTAATTAATTTTTAATTGACGTTTAAGTTAAAAATTTATTTTAAAATTCCAGGCAATTGAGGCATTTTAATCAGAATTGAGGATCAGTTGCCTGGAATAATGAATTATTAATTAAAGTAAAAAACTGTTTTTACAATTCCAGGCAGTTGAATCCTCTTAACTAAGATTCAGCCTCAACTGCCTGGAATAATTCATTGCCTAATTAATTAATTTAAACTCGGATCGCTAATTAATTAATTTCAGCATTGGATTCTTAATTAAAAATTGAAGAAATCATATAGAATAATATTTATTCGTAAACTAAAAAATAAAGGAGTTAGTCAAGATTTTTGAAAAATTGGAAGAATATTGAGTGAAAAATTGCTAAAAAAATGTTTTTATAAAAGTTAATTTTTTTTGTATGTTGATAAAGCACCCAAAAAGCCTAAAAAATGTCTAATGAAATTTTTTTGAAAATGTACCTAGACAGAATTATATTAAAGTCGTTGTTACAAATGATAAACCTAAACTAACATTTTTTCCCCGAAAGAACGATAAACGCATATACGTAGACGCAAACAAATAACCAGTGGCCCTGGTCAGGGTATCTACCCCTAAAAAACACCCCTTCCTCCTCCACCGTTCAAAAAACAAACGGCAACGTCGCAGTCGTTTCTTCTCTGGAAATTGCGCGAGTTTGCGACCTCGAGATCTCGCCGCAGTGTCGAATCCGCATCTCGGCCGGAGAAACGCTGATTTCGCCGTGAGGTGCTCCAAGGGGTCCCCGGGGGTGCTCCTGACGTGACCGTTACTCACGCGCACTGCCATACTTTGTATATTTATTTTATTTTTTTTATTATTATTGTTTTTTTTTTTAATTCCGGGTTAGTGTGGATAATATTAACAGGGATGGGGGCTAGTAATGACGTAGAGCGTGTGTTCAAATTAAGCTTGTAAGTATTATTGGACGTGTGTTATCTGGGATTTCGGGGTTTTAGGGCATAGTTTGTTAAGGTTTGAGGCACGTTTGAATGCTGAAATTCGGATCCTTTTAGTTGCCTTCAGAAGTTTATTAAATTATATTCAAGCTGATCATGAAAGGGAGTTTTTAAAGAGAATGTTGTTTTTTGTGTCATGTCCCTAAAATATTCATAAAAAAGCACGTTATTATATGGTCAAGCGATAGATGCTTAAATTCTAAGTAAAATTTACTTAATACTTCATTGCTCTAAAATCAAGAATAACAAAGTTATTGAGGTTTGAAATAAAGAGTGACTGAGCGACAGCCTCTTTAACATGTCGCTCTTACAATAAGCTCAATATCTTGTTCACTTTTAATATAAGAAAAATATTTTATAAGGAATTGTTGTTTGGAATTAAATTCCCTATCGGTCAAGCCTATTTAATACAGGGTGTCCAAAAAAAAAATTTTTTTAAGTGGATTAATGGTCCACTAAAACTCAAATTACTCAAAAATCTTTAAAGCAAAAATTATAGAATAAACTGTGTGTAATTGGAAAAAGTATGCCTCATAAATGCTATTAAAGGTCCAAAGCAATTGCATCAAAACTTTGGGAGTTTTAGAGTGCCAAAAAAAAATTGCCATTTTTGGACTTTTTTTGGTTATAGGCTGATAACTTCTAAAAAATACCTCCTAAGAAAAAAACCATTAATACACTTCTTAAAACAAACAAAATTTCCTATAATTTAAGGGTATTACCAATTGTCAAGCTCTAACAGATCCCGAGTTACAGGACTTTAAAAACTGACATTTTTTCCTAAAAAGACCCAACTTCAAGGGGCTTATAAACTAGCTTAATCTTTTAGCAGTTACAATCAGGAACTCTTGGAATATTTGTAAAAAAAAGTGTTTTTTTCTTATGGTGCACCCTGTATGTTAGGCATGTAATAAATGTTTAATACTATATGGTGCTAAAGTCAAAAATAAAAAAGTTATTGAGGTTTAAATTGGAGAGTGACTGAGCGACAGCCTCTTTAACATGTCGCTCTTACAATAAGCTCAATATCTTGTTCACTTTTAATATTAGAAAAATCTTTTATAAGGAATTGTTGTTTAGAATTAAATTACCTATCGATTAAGCCTATTTAATACAGGGTGTCCAAAAAAAAATTTTTTTAAGTGGATTAATGGTCCACTAAAACTCAAATTACTCAAAAATCTTTAAAGCAAAAACTATAGAATGAAATGTGTGTGGTTGAAAAAAGTATGCTTCATAAATGCTATTAAAGGTCCAAAGCAATTGCACTAAAACTTTGGAAGTTTTAGAGTGCCAAAAAAAAATTGCCATTTTAGGACTTTTTTTGGTTATAGGCTGATAACTTCTAAAAAATACCTCCTACGAAAAAAACCATTAATACACTTCTTAAAACAGATAAAATTTCCTACAATTTAAGGGTATCACCAATTGTCAAGCTTTAACAGATCCCGAGTTACAAGACTTTAAAAACTGAAATTTTTTCCAAAAAAAAAAAAGACCCAACTTCAAAGGGTATTTTCAGCTTAATCTTTCAGCAGTAGTGGCACATCGGAAATTCAATTCGGGAAACTTTTCCTATTGCCCATGTTTCGAACAAACTCTATACGAAAGTTTTAAATGGCGCCGTGGGATCTATACGAGCCGTAACCGCCATTATTCCATAATCATTCCTCCTCCTCTTCACCCCCTCTTTCTACCGAAAATTAGACAATCGCCGAAGTTCACGTGGGTTTGAGTAATAAATATGTGCATTGCTGTCCCTAATCAAGCCATAAAACGTGCAATAAATTCCAATAAATGGCTATAAAATATATAGGGGCGTTTATTGGTATTGGAGAGTCTACACTGTAGAGCTCCAGGATGGAATCTTTGAAACAAGTCTAAGTTAATTGCTTCAATTTTTTGGAAAATAATCGTAATAAAGTGTTGGTATTTTGGCAACACTTTTATTAAATAGGCTCAGTCTATATTATTTTTTTTTTAATTATTTAATTATTGCTTTTTTTTACTTATTAATCTTATGCCTCGAGATCTATTAGAGACTAAAAGCTCTTGTTAGTCTCAAATTGTAGGAAATTTTATCTGCTTTAAAAAATGTATCAATTAATTTTTTTGCAGGAGGTAGTCTTTATGAGTTATTAACTAATAACCGAAGAAAACTCTAAAAATTTGAATTTTTTCTTTGGGAGTCTGAAATTCAAAAATTTTTGGCGGAATTACTTTGGATTTTAAACCACATTTGTGCAGCATACATTTCTTAACACAATTCAATTTATTTTATAGTTTTGTCCTTAAAGCTTTTTAAGTAATTGGAATTTTAATGGATAAAGACTATTCATTTTAAAAATGAAATAATTGAGCAGTAGTAGAGTGAAACTAATTATTTTTCATTGCTTATTAAAAATAAGAAACTTTGCTTTGCACTCAGTATTTAAAAAATAATTTTTCTAATTAAATTTCATTATATTGTACAACCAAAAATTTTATAATAGTTTAGGTTGAATATTGATTTTCAAACTCTTGTATCTCGCGATCTATTAGAGCCAAAAAGTTTTTGTTAGTGTCGTATTGAAGGAAATTTTATTTATTTTTAAAAATGTAAATGCGGTTTTTTTGTATGTACTAGTCTTCATAAGTTATCAGCAAATAATCGGAGAGAAGTCTAAAAATTTCAATTTTTTCTTTAGAAGTCTGCAACTCAAGAAGTTTCGGTGCAATTACTTTGGACTTTTAAGAACATTTATGGAGACCACTTTTTCCAATCTAACACATTTTCATTTCATAATTTTGCCTTTAGGAGTTTTCGAGTTTTAATGCACTATTAATGCTAATCACCTCGAAAATCTAAAATTGAAAATCAAAATTTAGACACCCAGTATTCAATAGGCTCAATCGTTAAAGAATTTAATTCTGAACAACATTTACTAATAACATATTTTTCTAATAATAAAAATTAAAGGGTTATTGGGCATTTTGTAAGAGCGACATGTTAAAGAGGCCATCGCTCAGTCACTCTCCAATTCAAACCTCGATAACTTTTTTATTTTTGACTTTAGCACCATATAGTATTAAACATTTTTTACTAAGAATCAATATGTCTATCGATTGGATGCGTAATATAGAGGGTGTACCTTATAAAAAAAGAAATTTTTTTTGCACATTTTCCAATAAACTTTCTTTTTTCACTATAGAACTAAGCGATAAAAATACACCCATTTTACCTTGTTCTCTGTTAATACTCATAAAATGTCGAATACGTCATTAACCCGACCGCAATATGCCTTTTTGCCATTATCAGTTGACCGTAAACGTCCACCCTCGTTTTAATGGCGTACCACTCACACAGTGGGGCAGTAATAATTATTTTTTACGTTTAACATTAAACTAAATGAATAATATCCATTTATCTTTGTGCATTTTTACAAGGAATTAAAACGTGCCTGAGGATGATTAAAAAGGCCAAAACTTTCACAGCAAATAAAAGGATGATCGTCACACTTTTTTTGGATGTATAACTCTCTTGTCGTGTCTCTTGTTATTATTAAATTAAATGAGGGAGGCCTTTATGAAATTCTATGCGTATTTTATTTATGAGAAATCTACCCTTATATATTGAAAAGCTCTCTCTCGGCACCCGTTTTGAATATAGGATATCTTGAGCGATATTACCCTTAAGGATTTTAAAAATAGCCCCCTTTTTGAATTCGATGGAGTATAACAAAATGACAGAAATAATAAGAAAAGGAACTTCAAAGATATTGAAGGTATTTTTTTTATATGCAGGATATTATGTAGAGTAATTCCATGTAAATATTTTGATTGTAAGTTGAAAATTGGCTTAAGTAGAGCGATTTTGGTTTAAGAGTGATTTTTTTACGAAAGTTTTTTGAGGTACTTGAATGAGGTTTTTGGAGGAAGAAAGTGTGATTTTTGAGGAGCAATTTCATATATGAACCATTTTTGTAGCTTTAGCACTTTTTGAGCTAGAGATATTTTTGACCCTAAGGCACAGAACCCACCAGATTTGAGGTTTTTGGAAATAAATTGGAAGCTTGAATTTTTTAGTTACTCTCGGACATTTTTCCATATAACTTCTAACTCATTTAAGATATTTTTGTAATTCTTTTACAGTAATATACAATACACTCTAGAGAGCCATTTTTTACTAAAAATTTAATTTTCGATTAAGGATTCGTTGAACTAGATCATTTTTGGTTTTAAAGAAATTTCTTTACTAAATGTCCAGGTTTTTCAACGATATCTTGAAAAATCTTCAAGGTACTTAAATGGAATTTTCACCAAAAGAAAGTGTGTTTTCCAAGGAATAATTTCGTATATGAACCATTTTTGTAGCTTTAGCACTTTTTGAGCTAGAGATATTTTTGACCCTAAGGCACAGAACCCACCAGATTTGAGGTTTTTGGAAATAAATTGGAAGCTTGAATTTTTTAGTTACTCTCGGACATTTTTCCATATAACTTCTAACTCATTTAAGATATTTTTGTAATTCTTTTACAGTAATATACAATACACTCTAGAGAGCCATTTTTTACTAAAAATTTAATTTTCGATTAAGGATTCGTTGAACTAGATCATTTTTGGTTTTAAAGAAATTTCTTTACTAAATGTCCAGGTTTTTCAACGATATCTTGAAAAATCTTCAAGGTACTTAAATGGAATTTTCACCAAAAGAAAGTGTGTTTTCCAAGGAATAATTTCGTATATGAACCATTTTTGTAGCTTTAGCACTTTCTGAGCTAGAGATAGTTTTGTCCCTAAGCCTCGGAAGCCACCAGATTTGATGTTTTTGAAATAAATTGGAAGCATTGAATTCTTTAGTTACTCTCGGACATTTTTCCATATAACTTTCAAGCCATTTAATATATTTTGATAATTCTTTTACAGTAATGTACAATACACTCTAGAGAGCCATTTTTTACTAAAAATTTAATTTTCTATTAAGAATTCGTTCAACTAGATCATTTTTGGTTTTAAAGAAATTTCTTTACTAAATGTCCAGATTTTTCAACGATATCTTGAAAAATCTTCAAGGTAATTAAATGGAATTTCCACTAAAAGAAAGTGTGTTTTCCAAAGAATAATTTCGTATATGAACCATTTTTGTAGCTTTAGTACTTTCTGAGCTAGAGATAGTTTTGTCCCTAAGCCTCGGAAGCCACCAGATTTCAGGTTTTTGGAAATAAATTGGAAGTCTTGAATTTTTTAGTTACTCTTTGACAATTTTTTATATAACTTTTAAGCTATTTAAGATATTTTTATAAATCTTTTACAGTAATATACAATACACTCTAGAGAGCCATTTTTTACTAAAAATTTAATTTTCGATTAAGAATTCGTTCAACTAGATCATTTTTGGTTTAAAATAAATTTCTTTACTAAAAGTCCAGGTTTTTCAACGATATCATGAAAAATCTTCAAGGTACTTAAATGGAATTTCCACCAGAAGAAAGTGTGTTTTCCAAGAAATAATTTCATATATGAACCATTTTTGTTGCCTTAGTACTTTCTGAGCTAGAGATAGTTTTGTCCCTAAGGCACAGAAGCCACCAGATTTGATGTTTTTGGAAATAAATTGGAAGTATTGAATTTTTGAGTTACTCTTTGACATTTTTTTATATAACTCTTAAGCTATTTAAGATATTTTTATAAAATTTTTTTACAGTAATATACAATGCACTCCAGAGAGCCATTTTTTACTAAAAATTTAATTTTCGATTAAGAATTCGTTCAACTAGATCATTTTTGGTTTTAAAGAAATTTCTTTACTAAATGTCCAGGTTTTTCAACGATATCTTGAAAAATCTTCAAGTTACTTAAATGGAATTTTCACCAAAAGAAAGTGTGTTTTCCAAGGAATAATTTCATATATGAACCATTTTTGTTGCCGTAGTACTTTCTGAGCTAGAGATAGTTTTGTCCCTAAGCCTCGGAAGCCACCAGATTTGATGTTTTTGAAATAAATTGGAAGCATTGAATTTTTTAGTTACTCTCGGACATTTTTCCATATAACTTTCAAGCCATTTAATATATTTTGATAATTCTTTTACAGTAATGTACAATACACTCTAGAGAGCCATTTTTTACTAAAAATTTAATTTTCGATTAAGAATTCGTTAAACTAGATCATTTTTGGTTTTAAAGAAGTTTCTTTAATAAATGTCCAGGTTTTTCAACGATATCTTAAAAAATCTTCAAGGTACTTAAATGGAGTTTTCACCAGAAGAAAGTGTGTTTTCTGAGGAATAATTTGGTATATGAACCATTTTTGTGGCCACAGTATTTTCTGATCTAAAGCTAGTTTTGCTTCTAAGGCTCAGAACCTACCAAATTTGAGGTTTTTGCAAATAAATAGATACGTTGAATTATTTATGTAATTCTTGGACATTTTTCGATATAACTTACAAGATATTTATAATATTTTCATAATTTCTTTACACTGATATAAAAGATACTCTATAAAACTCTTTTTTACTAAAAAATTAATTTTGGTTTTAAAATTGCCTTGAATAGACTAACTTTGGTTAGGGGGTAATTTTTTCAACTACATTTCCAAGTTTTTTGCCAATAACTTGAAATTTCTTTGAGTTATTTAAATGGGGTTTTCACCAAAACAAAGTGTGTTTTCTAAGGAATAATTTGGTATATGAACCATTTTTGTGGCAACAGTACTTTCTGAGCTAAAGCCAGTTTTGCTCCTAAAGCTCAGAACCCACCAGATTTGAGGTTTTTGGAAATAAATAGATACGTTGAATTTTTTGTAATTCTTGGACATTTTTCCATATAACTTCTAAGATATTTATAATATTTTCATAATTTCTTTACAGTGATATAAGATATATTCCATAGAATTCTCTTTTACTAAAAAAATAATTTCAGTTTTTAAATTGCCTTGAATAGACTAACTTTGGTTAGGGGGTACTTTTTTCAACTACATTTCCAAGTTTTTTGCCAATAACTTAAAAAATCTTTGAGGTATTTAAATGGGGTTTTGACCAAAAGAAAGTGTGTTTTCTGAGGAATAATTTCGTATATGAACCATTTTTGTGGCAACAGTACTTTCTGAGCTAAAGCCAGTTTTGCTCCCAAGGCTCAGAACCTACCATATTTGAGGTTTTTGAAAATAAATAGATACGTTGGACATTTTTCAATATAACTTCTAAAGTATTTATAATATTTTCATAATTTCTTTACAATGATATAAAAGATACTCCATGGAACTCTTTTTTACTAAAAAATTGATTTTAGTTTTAAAATTGCCTTAAATAGAGTAACTTTGGTTAGGGGGTAATTTTATCAACTACATTTCCAAGTCTTTTGCCAATAACTTAAAAATTCTTTGAAGTATTTATATGGGGTTTTCACCAAAAGAATGCGTGTTTTTCAATGAATAATTTCATATATGAACCATTTTTGTGGCAACAGTACTTTCTGAGCTAAAGCCAGTTTTGCTCCCAAAGCTCAGAACCCACCAGATTTGAGGTTTTTGGAAATAACTTTGCAACATTGAATTTTTTTGTTACCCGTTTTTGCAAATAACTCGAAGATATTCAAGATATTAAGAAAAGAAATTTACCTAAAAAAAATAATTTTAGGGCAAAAATAAATTGATCTGGGACAAAACACCAGTCAGAAAATACATATATAAATATTAAAATAACTAGGGGTTCATAATACTTAAGCCTATAAAAAACATAAATAGGGGCACCTAAACCCTAAATATCACCCAGTTTAAACATTCTCTATCCTTATCGCTCTGTAGCACACCGACCAACTTTACATACATTTATTTTTTTCAAGGTTATAATGCACCCTAAACTGCTGAAAAGGGACAATAGACCTTAAGCAAGAGAGAGACACGATGGCGAACCATAGCTTGTGCAAATTAAATTATTAAATTGTGGTAAGTACTCAAACGTGTTTTTATAGGCGAGTTTAATATAAAAGCTGCACGGGACAGCAGTAAACCCAAGAAGCGATTTATAGTGATTTAATTCAGTAAAAGGGACGAAGCCGTGGGTGGTCTCGGGATTTGCTCTGGATTCGGGATAAGGCGGGATTTACAACCAACCCCTATATATATTGACGACGTCCAGGGTTCGATTTACAAGCGACACCTCTTGTTTAAGTTTAAGCACTTAGCCGATTGAATTGGGAGGTTTTTTTTTGGGGGGCTATTAACCCTTCTTTGGGGTCAGAATACATTACCAAACGTTCCCGAATCTATTAAAGGATAGTCACGTCTCATAACGTTATGCCAAAAACTGCTGGAAATTCATAAATTAAACCCTTTCGACCCTAAGGGATTATCTGACAATTATGACCCAAAGTAAACCCAGATTTTATAACCCTCTTTATCACGTCAGATTAATTATTATGAAATTTTGTGCGTCAATGTGTCACCTGTTTAACCTTATAGTGACATATAGGAGGAAAAGGGTAAAGATCGATTGTTGGAATGTTTGGAATTTGACTAAAATGGGTTCAGTTGCCTGGAAGAAATTTTTTTCAGGAAAAAGTAAAATTGCCAAATTTGACCACTAAAAGTGAGAAATTATTTTGTTTCTCACAGGCACTCCTGTAATAAGAATTCCAGTATCTTGATTATCACTGTAAAGATTTTCACAATTTTTTAAAGCAAGGCTGAAAAAACGTTCAATTTCCTTCTGGATACCAAATTTCCAATTAATTGCCTACTTAACCAGGTTAATAAATTTTTAAGAAAAGGTTCTAAAATTGTTCAGAAGGTCTAGAAGTTATGAGAACTGGGCTTAATTTTAAGGACCCAAATATTAAGGGGTTAATTATAGATGAGACTAAAACTCTTCATAAATAATGCTTATATAATTTGATTATATAATATAATTGGTATATAATATCAATATTTATGAAAAATTATACATACACTTAGAGGATAATAAGAAACAAGAAATTAAAACAGATAATTGTATAAGAAATAAATAAGTAGGTTATTGGGGTAATTTTGAACCATCGGATATATATTCACAATGATTCTTAATTTCCTCATTAAATTTCTATATTTGCCCTTTTAAAACGTGAATTACTAATTTAACCCCCTTAGACTGTTTTGATGTGAATTTAGCGAATAAATTCACTTTTAATTAAACTCGACTAAGAAGGAAGTTTAAACGGCAAACCAACCGTTGAAACATAACCTCTTAAAAGACAAAAGAAGATTCAATATCCGGAAGTTCGTTAGGCACCAAAAATCTTGAGTTTTCTTTGGTCCACCAGGATATGACGAATATGCCACAGTTGGATGTTATGACTATATTTTACTAAGAACTCGAGAGGTTTAATTTTTTTTTTTTTTGGGTAGAAGTTTTTAAAATATACGATTTTTTTTTTAAAGGGAAATCCTGTTTAATCCAGGTTCCAGGTGCCTGGAAAAAATACAAACTTATCAAATGTGTAATTTATTCCAGGCATTTGAGGTAGACATGTCAATTTATTAAAACATATGTGATTTTTTTAGGGTTTTAAAGCTAAAAATATATTTCTTTTTTTTTATAGGTACAAATATAAAAAAAAAATTTAGGCAAAAACTACTGGGTTTATAAAAATTTTTATAGAATGATTTTTTGTTTAGAATTAAAATTGCTTTCTTCTAAGGTATATTTTATAAAAATCGGTTAAAAAATAGCGAAACTATGGCACATTTTGTTTTTGAACTAACAAATTTTGCAAAATAATTTTCCATTTAATATAAACCTTTCTATATTTCAAAATCTGGTCAATAATTTTTTGAAAATTTTTGATGTTTCTTATAGAGGACCCTTGAGCGCAAGCACCTGTCTTAGTTTTAAGAGTTTTTTGATAAAAGTTTACTCAGGAAATCAGGTGAAACTTTGAAGTCTCCAATTAAGTCGGTTTTAACAAAATGTAATTTTACTCAAAAAATGTTGAGCTAATGAAAATTTTTGTAAATACATTTTTTGTTTGAAATTAAAAATGCTTTTCTCTAATGTAAATTTTATGAAAATCGGTGAAAAAATAGGGAAATTATGGTAAATCTTCTTATTTTCCTATACATTTTTGCATGGATGCAAGGGTATTGTTTTTTAAAATGGTTTTTTTTTGTAAGAGACAAAAATCGTTTTTTAACAAAAGTACCCTTAACCCTCCCACCCACCCCACACAGTTAACCAGTTAAAAATTCTTCTGAAAAATCACTGTTTTTCATTCGTAATCCTTAATTAATTAACACTGTTTTTGTATTAAATATTTATATATAAAATTATTATTAAATTTAAATAATATGTATTGAGTCGTAGTCTTTGATCTTTTGGATTATTTCGTTTATTTAAATTTTAAATATAATTATTTAGTAAAAAAACAGTGTTTTTAGATTGGATGTTATGAAAAAAAACAGTGATTTTTCAAAAGAATTTCTTACTGGTAAACTGTGTGGTGGGTGGGGGGGCAAGGGTATCGTTTTTTAAAAATGTTTTTTTTTTGTAAAAAATAAAAACCATTTTTTAACAAAACTACCCTTACATCCCCCATCCACCTCAAACAGTTTACCAGTAAGAAATTCTTTAAAAAATCATCTTTTTCGTCTATAATTCTTAATTTATTAACACAGTTTTTTTACTAAATATTTATAGATAAAATTATAACAAATTTATTTTTAATTTATTTTTTTTGGGTAGAAGTTTTTAAAATATACGATTTTTTTTTAAAAGGAATTCCTGTTTAATCCAGGTTCCAGGTGCCTGGAACAAATACAAACTTATCAGATGTTTAATTTATTCCAGGCATTTGAGGTAGAAATGTCAATTTATTAAAACATATGTGATTTTTTTAGGGTTTTAAAGCTAAAAATATATTTCTTTTTTTTTATAGGTACAAATATAAAAAAAAAATTTAGGCAAAAACTATTGGGTTTATAAAAATTTTTATAGAATGTTTTTTTGTTTAGAATTAAAGTTGCTTTCTTCTAAGGTATATTTTATAAAAATCGGTTGAAAAATAGGGAAACTATGGCAAATTTTGTTTTTTAACTAACAAATTTTGCAAAATAATTTTCCATTTAATATAAACCTTTCTATATTTCAAAATCAAGTCAATAATTTTTTAAAAATTTTTGATGTTTCTTATAGAGGACCTTTGAGCGCAAGCACCTGTCTTAGCTTTAAGAGTTTTTTGATAAAAGTTTCCTCAGGAAATCAGGTGAAACTTTGAAGTCTCCAATTAAGTCGGTTTTAACAAAATGTAATTTTATTAAAAAAATATTGAGCTAATAAACATTTTTGTAAATACATTTTTTGTTTGAAATTAAAAATGCTTTTCTCTAATGTAATTTTTATGAAATTCGGTAAAAAAATAGGGAAATTATGGTAAATCTTCTTATTTTCCTATACATGTTTGCATTTTTGCATGGATGCAAGGGTATTGTTTTTTAAAATGGTTTTTTTTTTGTAAAAAACAAAAATCGTTTTTTAACAAAAGTACCCTTAACCCCCCACCCACCCCACATAGTTAACCAGTTAAAAATTCTTCTGAAAAATCACTGTTTTTCATTCGTAATCCTTAATTAATTAACACTGTTTTTGTATTAAATATTTATATATAAAATTATTATTAAATTTAAATAATATGTATCGAGTCGTAGTCTTTGATCTTTTGGATTATTTCGTTTATTTAAATTTTAAATATAATTATTTAGTAAAGAAACAGTGTTTTTAGATTGGATGTTATGAAAAAAAACAGTGATTTTTCAGAAGAATTTCTTACTGGTAAACTGTGTGGGGTGGGTGGGGGGGCAAGGGTATCGTTTTTTAAAAATATTTTTTTTTTGTAAAAAATAAAAACCATTTTTTAATAAAACTACCCTTACATCCCCCATCCACCTCAAACAGTTTACCAGTAAAAAATTCTTTAAAAAATCACCTTTTTCGTCTATAATTCTTAATTTATTAACACAGTTTTTGTACTAAATATTTATAGATAAAATTATAACAAATTTATTTTTAATTTATTTTTTTTGGGTAGAACTTTTAAAAATATACGATTTTTTTTTAAAGGGAATTCCTGTTTAATCTAGGTTCCAGGTGCCTGGAACAAATACAAACTTATCAAATGTTTAATTTATTCCAGGCATTTGAGGTAGAAATGTCAATTTATTAAAACATATGTGATTTTTTTAGGGTTTTAAAGCTAAAAATATATTTCTTTTTTTTTATAGGTACAAATATAAAAAAAAAAATTTAGGCAAAAACTATTGGGTTTATAAAAATTTTTATAGAATGATTTTTTGTTTAGAATTAAAATTGCTTTTTTTTAAGGTATATTTTATAAAACTATGGCAAATTTTGTTTTTGAACTAACAAATTTTGCAAAATAATTTTCCATTTAATATAAACCTTTCTATATGTCAAAATCTAGTCAGTAATTTTTTGAAAATTTTTGATGTTTCTTATAGAGGACCCTTGAGCGCAAGCACCTGTCTTAGTTTTAAGAGTTTTTTGATAAAAGTTTACTCAGGAAATCAGGTGAAACTTTGAAGTCTCCAATTAAGTCGGTTTTAACAAAATGTAATTTTACTCAAAAAATGTTGAGCTAATGAAAATTTTTGTAAATACATTTTTTGTTTCAAATTAAAAATGCTTTTCTTTAATGTAAATTTTATGAAAATCGGTGAAAAAATAGGGAAATTATGGTAAATCTTCTTATTTTCCTATACATTTTTGCATTTTTGCATTGATGCAAGGGTATTGTTTTTTAAAATGGTTTTTTTTGTAAAAAACAAAAATCGTTTTTTAATAAAAGTACCCTTAACCCCCCACCCACCCCACATAGTTAACCAGTTAAAAATTCTTCTGAAAAATCACTGTTTTTCATTCGTAATCCTTAATTAATTAACACTGTTTTTGTATTAAATATTTATATATAAAATTATTATTAAATTTAAATAATATGTATTGAGTCGTAGTCTTTGATCTTTTGGATTATTTCGTTTATTTAAATTTTAAATATAATTATTTAGTAAAAAAACAGTGTTTTTAGATTGGATGTTATGAAAAAAAACAGTGATTTTTCAGAAGAATTTCTTACTGGAAAACTGTGTGGGGTGGGTGGGGGGGCAAGGGTATCGTTTTTTAAAAATGTTTTTTTTCTGTAAAAAATAAAAACCATTTTTTAACAAAACTACCCTTACATCCCCCATCCACCTCAAACAGTGTACCAGTAAGAAATTCTTTAAAAAATCACCTTTTTCGTCTATAATTCTTAATTTATTAACACAGTTTTTGTACTAAATATTTATAGATAAAATTATAACAAATTTATTTTTAATTTTTTTTTTTTTGGGTAGAAGTTTTTAAAATATACGATTTTTTTAAAAAATACAATACAAAATAAACACAGTATCCCTTCGAAACCATAGAGTCCACAGATAACAAATTTACAGAAAGTTCTGGAACATAATTAACTCCTTGAATGTCCATTTCTCACTCTCTCACTTTCTCACCATACCACTGACACACAGTTTCGAGTCATTTGCCACAATTATTTCCTGTCCTGAGTGCAAAACGGTAATGTCCTTTAGCAGACCACGATTCCCTGTCATGTAAGATGACGCGCCACTCTCCACGTACCATGACGTGTCATTCATATTAACACCCAGAGCAGCAACAAATAAACTCTTTCCTCCTCGATGATCCTTATTTTTGGTAGGATTTGAGGATTGAGCCGGGTCCTTTTTATTTTGAGCAGGACATTGATTTTTATAATGTCCTTTCTGCTTACAGTTTCTTAAATTTCCTGGAAACTAAAGCACTGTCCCCGTTTAGTTTGCCATTTTGCCACTTTTTGTCCTGAAGTAATTTGGTCTTTACAAAGTCCGAGGTTATATCTACACCCGAATTTTCAAGGGCCATAACCATAGGCTCGTACTCTTCAGTCAGTCCCTGCAACATTATAACTCCTAAGAATTCATCATCCAATGGTTTCCCAATAGAGATCAGTTGCTGGAAAAGAGCCATTACTTCATTTACGTAGCTCTCCATGGTGCTAAAGTTTTCTAGCCTTATGGAGCATAAACTTCGGAGCAGTCTAAGTCTTCGATGCAACCCTTTGTCTTCAAACGCCTTTTCAAGGGCACTCCATGCATCCTTAGCGTTTTCGGCTTGCATCACGTGCGGAAACGTCGACTTATCCAGAGAAAGAATTATTTTTGACAAGGCTTTCTCCTCACGTCGCGCTTAAGCCGCACTATCAGCATCCGCAGCCCATTCTTCAGTAACACAGTTCCAAAGTCCGTCTAACTTTAATAACGCACTCATTTGGAAATTCCACACCGAATAATTTTCACGCCCTTTCAGTTTATCAACTGCCGAACCGATTATTGTACTTTTGTTACTCGCCATTATATTTTTTAATGACGCAACGGCACGACTAAACAAACTAAAAAATACACCAAATCAAGTGTTTTGCGCTCCTGAAGCCTGTTGGAATATACAGGATTCAGGACGCAATGAAAACACCAAGATTAATTTATTTAAGCTATTTATTTAAAGAACGAAATTAATCGATAAAATGTAATGATTATAAAACATTTAACTAATAAACATTTTTTAAGAAGGCCACTTGCCAGGAAATCGAATTCAAGCTCAGCAGTTTTATTAATAGTGATGTAAGCTCTTGAGCCCAAAAAAAAATTATAAACGAATATATCAACCTTTTTATATTGGAATAACAACAAAAACTACAATAAAATTAAATGATTTTTGTAAAAATCATTGGTACTTTTCCCTTGGGTTCAATTGAATAATTCAAAAGAAAATGGGTTTTTTTTGGAAATCCTTAATTTGGAGTTTTTTTTAACAGTTATTTGGAAGTTAACTATTTGGAATTTAGGCTTTTTTTTTCAAAAAAATTATTGGATAGATGAGTAAAATTAGACAATTTGTAGAGAAGCTTTTTTTTTAGTTAAATAAATTTTTTTAGAAATATTGCAAATTTTGTACTTTTAAAAAAATAATATTATGCGAATTTTTGACTATTTTCAAAACAACTTTTTTTGACAATTTTGAAAGACTTGACATTTTTTGCCTTTTAGTTAATTTTGAGGTTTAATGAATTTTTTTTGATTCTTTTAAAATTCGTAAATTCTTGCAGAAGAAAATATCAATTTTCTTGACATTTGATTGGAATTTTTAAAATTCTATTTGGCATTAAAAAATTGTTTTTACGGAGTAACCTGTATATCAATTTTCAACCCTCTATTACCATTAGTTTTTCAAGGAGATTTGAAAAAAAATAATTTTTTCAATTACTCGATTTTGAGAAACTTTTGGAAAAAACCCTGAAATAGGTATTTAATTAATTTAATAGAACTCCCTGTATACCAATTTTGAACCCTCTGGGATTTTTCATTTCTGAGATATGAATCTTTGAAAATTAGTTTTTTTCTTGACATTTTTAGCATTTAAGTAATTTTTTTTTTTTAAATTATAGTTTTTCTTGAAATGTTCAGTTTTTTTAACACTTTGAAGAAATGGAATTTTTTGAAATTACTTGTTTCTGGCATTTTTTCGAAATAAGTAAAAAAACTAGGGGAACCTGAAGTAAAATTAGACGATTATGCCGAATATTACGCTTTAAAAGCAGTATTTTTTTTTAGAATTCATCTTAAATTCTTTAATAAAATTGACTCAACAACTTATCTAAACCATGCAAAATAATATTTCCTAATTCTACGACGTGGTTCTCTAATTGGAAAACCCTCGACAAAGGGTGCTGGATTGCTTCCTTATTATGACATAGAGTGCTTTACGCCACGTTACATTTGTAAAACTAAATAAATTACCCCACCCACCCCCTCCGGTTGATAAAATGGCCATTGTTCGCGAAGATAAATGGCACTTTTGGAAATGGACAAACAACTATAATACTACGACCGTTGCCAAAGTGAAACTATTTGCGGGAATAACTTTGACGATATTTTATCCCTTATTTCGGGGGCAATTCCCGATCGATACGTCGTCATTTAATAAGGGAATATTCCCGGTAGTTTCTTAGAACATATGAGGCAAAATTGCACCTTGAAGATGCTTTTTTTTAGTAAAAACTCTTCAAAATAGCCTATCAAGGAAAAATCCTTCATATCCAATTAAGTTATGCATCACACCTGATTTAAATCAAACGAAAAAAACAGTTTCTTAAGCAAAACTACCCCAACAATAAAAAATCCTTCATGCCCAATTAAGTTATGCATTACTTTCCCATTAAAAGACAATAGAAGGGTAGATTTAGTAACTAATCACCTTTTCTATAGAAATCCACTGTAACTCACGTCAAATTGACGGCCATAAATCACATTAGGCCTCCCTCATACACCACATACTAACGACAAAAACAATAAAATGAACGGGAGAAAAGGGTGGCTAAAGTAGGTCAGAGATCACCCCCTGTTTCTCTCTCTCTCTCTCACTGAATATTTGGGCCTGTAACGGGCTGATTAAAGAAAGAGATGAAACAGGGGATTGCTTCCGGTTTCATGTAATCTTAAGGAAACTTTGGACGGGAAAAACCCATGCAAAGAAACCGCATGTGGTAAAGTTATTGTCCCTTAGGAAAAGTTCATGTTTCGTTCGGACTTAAGCAGGTTTCGTACTTAAGTACTTAGGAATCGTGGATCAAAAGAGCGATTATAGAGGAATTTGTTGTTTCTTTTAAGGGTCTTATGAAGATTATAAAGCCGCTCAGAGTCAATTTATTATGTTTTAAGCATAAGAACCTCTATGATAAACCTGCGTAAATAAGTTTTTGAGGCTCTTATGAAAATTTTTCATACTAAAAGGCGCTCATAGTCAAGCCGTGGCACAAAATATTCACTGTTTTTTAAAATTATTTATGTTCCTAGGTTCTTATTGCAAAATCGAGATCTTAAGGGTGCTCAAATTTTCGCTTCTCGCCTAAATATTACAAAACTTCTAATTTAAACAACGCGTTTTAGTTGAATTTAAAGAATTTCCAAGGGTCTTATGAAAATTTCAAATTCTTGAGGTCGCTCAGAATTGCTTTAAAAATTCCCTTAAAATTTAGGGATTTTTCAAGGCTTTGAAGAAAATTTCAAATTTTGCAAGGCGCTCAGAGTCAATTTATAAATTTTTAATTTTTTATCAAAAAAATCACATAAATAAAGATTTGAACATATTTTGATAAAATTTAGAGATTTTTCAAGGGTCTTGTCAAAATTATAAATTTTTCAGGACACTCAGAGACAATTTAGAAATTTTCATTTTTCACCGAAAAAAACACCCAAATAAATATATGAACATATTTTAATTATCTTTAGAAATTTTTCAAGGCTCTTATGAAAATTTCAGATTTTTCAGATCGCTCAGAATTGCTTTAAAAATTCTCTTAAAATTTAGGGATTTTTCAATTTTTCATTTTTTAAGGCTCTTATGAAAATTTTAAAATTTTCAGATCGCTCAGAGCCGATTAAAAAATTTATAATTTTTCACCAAAAAAATTACGTAAATGAATATTTAAGCAAATTTTTATTAAATTTCCGTGTTTTCAAGGGTCTTATGAAAATTTCAAATTTTTCAGAGAACCTCAAATAAATAGCTGAATTTATTTTAATTAAATTTAGAGATTTTTTAAGGCTCTTATGAAAATTTAAGATTTTTCTGGTCGCTCAGAATTGCTTTAAAAATTCTTTTAAAATTTAGGAATTGTTCAAGGCTCTAAAGAAAATTTCAAATTTTTCAGGGCGCTCAGAGTCAATTTATAAATTTTTAATTTTTCATCAAAAAAATCACATAAATAAATAGCTGAATAGATTTTAATTAAATTTAGAGATTTTTCAAGGCTCTTATGAAAATTTCAGATTTTTCAGGTCGCTCAGAGTCGATAAAAAAAATTATAATTTTTCACCAAAAAAATTACGTAAATGATTATTTAAACAAATTTTTATTAAATTTCTGTATTTTTTAAGAATCTTATGAAAACTTCAAATTTTTCAGGGAACCTCAAAAAAATAGCTGAATATATTTTAATTAAATTTAGAGATTTTTCAAGGGTCTTATGAAAATTTTAAATTTTTCAGGGAACCTCAAATAAATAGCTGAATATATTTTAATTAAATTTAGAGATTTTTCAAGGTCTTCAATTTCAGATCGTTCAAAGTCGATTAAAAAATTTATAATTTTTCACCGAAAAAATTACGTAAATGATTATTTAAACAAATTTTTACTAAATTTCCGTATTTTTTAAGGATCTTATAAAAATTTAAAATTTTTCGGAGAACCTCAAATAAATAGCTAAATATATTTTAATTAAATTTAGAGATTTTTCAAGGCTCTTATAAAAATTTCAAATTTTTCAGGTCGCTCAGAGTCGATCGAAAAATTTATAATTTTTCACCAAAAAAATTACGTAAATGATTATTTAAGCAAATTTTTATTAAATTTTCGTATTTTCAAGGGTCTTATGAAAATTTCAAATTTTTCAGGGAACCTCAAAAAAATAGCTGAATATATTTTAATTAAATTTAGAGATTTTTCAAGGCTCTTATGAAAATTTCTGATTTTTCAGGACACTCAGAGTCGATAAAAAAAATTATAATTTTTCACCAAAAAAATTACGTAATTGATTATTTGAACAAATTTTTATTAAATTTTTGTATTTTTCAAGGGTCTTATGAAAATTTCAAACTTTTCAGGGAACCTCAAATAAATAGCTCAATATATTTTAATTAAATTTAGAGATTTTTCAAGGCTCTTATGAAAATTTAAAATTTTTCAGGTCGCTCAGAATTGCTTTGTAATTTAGGAATTTTTCAAGACTGAAGAAAATTTCAAATTTTGCAGGGCGCTTAGAGTCAATTTATGAATTTTTTATTTTTCATTAAAAAAATCACATAAATAAATAGCTGAATAGATTTTAATTAAATTTAAAGAATTTTCAAGGCTCTTGTGAAAATTTAAAATGTTTTAGGACACTCAGAGTCAATTTAGAAATTTTCATTTTTCACCGAAAAGGACACCCAAATAAATATTTGAACATATTTTGATAAAATTTAGAGATTTTTTAAGGGTCTTATGAAAATTTCAGATTTTTCAGAGCACTCAGAGTCGATTAAAAAATTTATAATTTTTTACTAAAAAAAATTCGTAAATCAATGGTTTGAACAAATGTTTATTAAATTTTCGTATAATACGATAATAAGTCTATTTATATATTTTTAATTTTTCACTAAAAAAATCATATATATTATTATCTGGGTATATTTTTATTAAATTTACTGATTTTTCAAGGGTCTTATGAAAAAATCAGACTTTTCAGGGCACTCAGAGTCAATTAATAGATATATCACTTTTAATCAAAAAAATCACATAAATGAATATTTGAACAATATTTAATTAAATATATACATTTTTTAAGGCTCTTATGAAAATTTCACATTTTTACGGTCGCTCAGAGTCGATTTAGAAATTTTTTTCTTATTGAACTTGAATTTATTAAATATCGAGTTTTTCAAGGTTCTTATGAAAATTTCGCAAAAATTAAGACAGCTCAGAGATAATGATTAATTTTCTCAACTATAAGAAGGCTTCATGTAAGACATTAAATTTCTATACACTTTGAAGATTTTAAGCTCTTATGAAAACATATCTGAAACGCACTCAGAGTCACTTATGCATCCTCTGAAATTTTGACCTCTAGAAAAATTCTTATCTTAAAAAGTTTTGACTTTATTATTGTAAGGCTCTTATGAATATTTCAAATTTTTAAGAGAGCTCGGAGTCATTAAATTTGATTATTTCACCCAGTTCAAGTGTTTCTTGGACTCTTATGAAAATATTTTCAGGTACTAAATGGGACTAAGAGTTAACTCGTAATAATCCTTCTAGGGCCTTATGAAAAACTCATGAAGGGTTTTAGTTTCGTAAGGTGCTTATAAAAATTTCCAATTTTTTAAGAACGCTCAACGAAAATAAATAACTTTTTCCACCAGAAGAATCTAAAGAATTAAATATTTAAAATTTCTATACATTTTAAAGCCATTATAAGACTTTTATAAAAATGTAAAATTTTTAAACGCACTCAGAGTCACTTATACATTTTTTACTCTGAAATTTTGGCATTTAGAGAAAATCTTATTTTTAAAGGTTTTTCATAAATTATGACCTTTCTGGGAGACTCTTATGAAAATATCAAATTGTCAATATAAAAGTCTTATAAAAATGTCCAATTTTTAAACGCACTCCGAGTCACTTATGCATTTTTTACTCTGAAATTTTAGCATTAAGAGAAAATCCTATTTTCACAGATTTTCATAGATAAGCTTTCTATGAGGCTCTTATGAAAATGTCAAATGTTTAAGCACACTCCGAATCACTTATGCATTTTTTACTTATGAAAATTCCAAACTTCAAATGGCGCTCAGAGAAAATTTATAAGTAATTCAAGTATTAAAGGCAGATGCTTAATTTTTTATTATTCTTGAAGATTTTTTTAGGCTCTTATGAAAATTTACAATTTTTAAGGGCGCTCCGAATCAATTTATAAATATTTGATTTGAAACTGAAAAAATCACATTAATAAATATTTAAACATATTTTAATTAAATTTATAAATTTTTCAAGACTCTTAAGAAAATTTCAAACTTTTAAAATAACTCAAAGAGTAAAAATTGATCATAAATTATGACGTTTTTGTGGGGCTCTTATGAAAAATTCAAATTTTCAGGGTCGCTCGGAATCAATTTAAAAAATACGTTAATATCAAATTTTATGCTTTTTTTAAGCTCTTACGAAAATTTGAGGTACTAAATATCACTCAGACTTAAATTATAATAACTTTTTTAGGCTCTTATATAAAAAAAACATTTTTTGCCCTAATTTCCTTAAACTTATGTATTATAAATTAATAAATCGTGCTTTGTTTTTTAAGACCCAATAAGATTTTATGAAAATTTTGCGTTTTAGAATGAGGCTCTTATGAAAATTGAAAAATCAGCCAGTTTTTACATAAGTCGCTTGAAGCTTATAATTATTTCAAATTTTATAACGCACTCAGAGTTACTTTTACACGTTTTGTTGAATTGAAGGCTCTTATAAAAATGTCAAATTGTTAAGAACACTCGGAGTCAAATTATGATAACTTTTCCAAGGTCTTGTAAAAAAGTCAATCTCCTAATGTCCAAGAAGGCTCTTATGACAAAGTAATTTTTTTATGAAAATTTTAATAGTCGCTCAGTTCACAAGTACTAATTCCCTTGTTGTCAAAAAACCCCGGCGAGAATTTATGAAAATTTTGCCTCTTAAAGCCACTCAGAGCCAAGGAACCTCTACATTTTCACTCTAATAAATTACCCAATAGGACAACACTTAAACACGTCTGATATTAAACTAAATCATCATAATTGAATTGGCTCTTATAAAAATGTCAGATTGTTAAGAATACTCCCCAGCTAGAATTTATGAAAATTTTGCCTTTTAAAGCCACTCAGAGCCAAGGAACCTCTACATTTACACTCTAATAAATTACCCAACAGGACAATCCTTATGCTCGACGTATATTTGTCGAAACAATCCCTAATCCTTCCCATTTATTTGCATGACAACCCCCTCTGGGGGGGGTGGGTATTTGTTCGGCAGCAACTGTCTCCTTATTGCACCGTGTCTGTCTGGTGGTCAGATGCGAGAGGAATTAGTTAGAATTAGTTGTTTGCCGAGTCACGTCTTCACGTCTATCCAATATGGTAATCGGATTACATTTGCATCCAGGAGAGGAGACTTAAGGGGGATTATTTCCAGAAAAAATTGAATATTTTGGAATGAAAAATTAGTGGGTCAATAGAACATTGAATTCCAAGGAAATGTTCCCTGGATAATGTTTCGAAAATATTAGGTGTCTTAAATGAGCTAGATACTACAGACCCGGTCACTTACTAGTAGTTATAACTTGATTACTGTTGATTTTACACTTATAGGGTATAAAAGAACTTTTATAGGGAATTTAAGTACCCATCAACTGGCACCAAAATATACAGGGTGTGTTGTTTTTTTTTCTAGATAAATAGCCTGCGCTATGCCACCCAACTTAGGCACTGCCATCCTTACGGCCCAACTAATCCTGACGATCGCATTTCTGAACTCATCCGAAGCGAACAAGTGCAAACTGAGCGAGTTTCCTTGCGCCAATGGCAAATGTTTGCCGCAAAACCGTTTCTGCGACAACAAAAACGATTGCGGAGACTCCTCGGACGAGCCTCGATATTGTACAAGTAAGTATAACAGGTTCGCCACTTTTTAATAATAAGGGTGTGAAAAGCCCTTAAAAGTACGACGAGGCGAGGTGTAAAAGTTAATTAAACGCAAATGTTCAACAGACGTAATGGGATTAACTACTCCCTTTACTCTTCTGTAGTTTTAATTTTAAGGGAACGGGGCTTTGTGTATTTTTTCGTTTCGTTGGTGAATGAATAAAGGAAACGACCTGCGGGGCTTTCGAATAATTATTTTTACTCGGGGAAAATGGCGTGTGGAAATTAAAAGAAACAGGTGGAACTATTTTTTTTTGGTTTTTTAGAACACCCTGTATTTATTAGAGACGTTAGTTGATATAGAAATATATTTTCTAAGCTTCGAAATCCAACGAGACCAACCAGAAGGTCGTAGGTCTCATATTAGCTGAGATATCGCCTTTTTAGGCTCAAAAACGAGGTCAGAAAAGGAATTTTTTCCGAATTTTCCAAAAATTTTTCGTTTTAAAGAGTTTCCAAAGGTCTTATGAAAATTTCAGATTTTTCAGATCGCTCAGAATTGCTTTAAAAATTCTTTTAAAATTTAGGGATTTTTCAACGGTCTTAAGAAAATTTCAGATTTTTCAGGGCACTCAGAGTGAATAAGTGTGAGATTGAGTGAAATTGCATAATTGTAACAAGAATTGTAACAAAATAACTTGAAGATTTTTTTAGGCTCTTATGAAAATTTACAACTTTTTAAGGGCGTTCGGAGTAAATCTATAAATATTTGATTTTGAATTGAAAAAATTATATAAATCATTCTTTGAACAAGTTTTTGGTGAAAAAAATCGATACGAGGGTGGGTGTACAAATACTAAACTTTGGAGGTCGATATCTCGGCTTCTATAGGCACTATCTGGAAAATTCCAATGGTTTTTGTCTTAGTTTAATTTTTTTGAATAAAACGAGACTAATCACAAGGTCGTAGGTCTCATATTAGCCGAGATATCGCCTTTTTAGGGCCTATTTTTAGGCTCAAAAATGAGGTCAGAAAATGATTTTTTCCGAATTTTCAAGGTGCTCTCATTCCCTTATTTCTGAGTGATGGCATCAAGCCATCGGCATAGTTACTTCGAATTAAAAAAAAATCAATTTTTCGTTTCTAGGTTCTTATTGCAAAATCGAGATCTTCAGGGTGCTCGGAGTCACATCTTTGTTTCTCGCCTAAATATTACAAAACTTATGATTGAAACAACGCGTTTTAGTTAAGTTAAGAGTTTCCTAAGGTCTTATGAAAATTTCAGATTTTTCAGATCGCTCAGAATTGCTTTAAAAATTCTTTTAAAATTTAGGGATTTTTCAAGGCTCTTAAGAAAATTTCAGATTTTTCAAGGCACTCAGAGTCAATTTATAAATTGCATAATTGTAATAATTCTGGTTATCATTGGTTTGACAACGTCATTATTAAATCAATGATTTTTTTAGGTTCTTATTAAAATTTAAGGTACTTAAAGGCACTCAGGGTAAAATTATAATAATTCTTCCAGGGTCTTATAAAAAAGTCAGATGCTTAATTTTTCATTATTCTTAAAGATTTTTTTAGGCTCTTATGAAAATTTACAACTTTTTAAGGGCGTTCGGAGTAAATCTATAAATGTTTGATTTTGAATTGAAAAAATTACATAAATAATTATTTGAACAAGTTTCTGTTGAAAAAAATCGATATTGGGGGGGGTGTACAAATACTAAACTTTGGAGGTCGATATCTCGGCTTCTATAGGCACTATCTGGAAAATTCCAACGGTTTTATCTTAGTTTAATTTTTCTGAATAAAACGAGACTAATCACAAGGTCGTAGGTCTCATATTAGCCGAGATATCGCCTTTTTAGGGCCTATTTTTAGGCTCAAAAATGAGGTCAGAAAATGATTTTTTCCGAATTTTCAAGGTGCTCTCATTCCCTTATTTCTAGGTGATGGCATCAAGCCATCGGCATAGTTACTTCGAATTCAAAAAAATTTAATTTTTCGTTTCTAGGTTCTTATTGCAAAATCGAGATCTTCAGGGTGCTCCGAGTCAAATTTTCGCTTCTCGCCTAAATATTACAAAACTTATGATTTAAACAACGCGTTTTAGTTGAATTTAAAGAGTTTCCAAAGGTCTTATAAAAATTTCAGATTTTCCAGATCGCTCAGAATTGCTTTAAAAATTCTTTTAAAATTTAGGGATTTTTCAAGGCTCTTAAGAAAATTTCAGATTTTTCAAGGCACTCAGAGTCAATTTAGAAATTGCATAATTGTAATAATTCTCGTAATCATTGGTTTGACAACGTCATTATTAAATCAATTATTTTCTTAGGTTCTTATTAAAATTAAAGGTACTCAAAGGCACTCAGGGTAAAATTATAATAATTCTTCCAGGGTCTTATAAAAAAGTCAGATGCTTAATTTTTCATAATTCTTGAAGATTTTTTTAGGCTCTTATGAGAATTTACAATTTTTAAGGGAGTTCGGAGTCAATCTATAAATATTTGAATTTGAATTGAAAAAATTTCATAAATCATTATTTAAACAAGTTTTTGCTGAAAAAAATCGATATGGGGGGGTGTACAAATACTAAACTTTGGAGGCCGATATCTCGGCTTCTATGGGCACTATCTGGAAAATTCCAACGGTTTTGTCTTAGTTTCATTTTTCTAAATCCAATGACACTAATCACAAGGTCGTAGGTCTCATATTAGCCGAGATATTTACGCCTTTTTAGGCTCAAAAATGAGGTCAGAAAATGATTTTTTCCGAATTTTCAAGGTGCTCTCCTTCCCTTATTTCTAGTCGAATCCTGTTTTAAGAGCTATGGGGCATTAATAATTTTTGTTTGGCATTTAAGCATCTATCGATTGGTAATATATTATACAGGGTGTCACAAGAACAGTGCCTTTAAGTGACATTTTTCTAAACGCGATATCCCTCGTCGGAAAAATATCTTTATCTGGATTTATTCGTGAAATTACAGCTCGGAAAAAATTTACGACGGAGTTTTTGAAATGGGGAATTTACAGCCGTATTTACTTGAAAATTTTCCCTCGGGAAAATCCATCTACATCCCATAGACGATAAAAGTAAAAAATCGATATTTTCCAGGATGTAATCGGACTTACCACGGAATAATAGGGAAGACGTACGACCTGGAACTGCACAGACCAAAGGAGGATAAAATCCCGTTCGTTTGCCATCTGACTTTTACTAGTGCAGGAGGCGAATATGGAGATTTAGTTCAGGTAAAGTAACTCGACTTTTTTAATTAATTATTTAATTTTTTTTTCAAATCTTAGGCTTTTAAGTCACTTGTTATTGTATTATTCAATGACGTTTTCCTGAAGAACTTTAGACTCATTTTATGTGCTATTCCAGGCTTCTGGAATGAATTTTTACACTATTCCAGACCTTCGAAATTGTTTTTTATTTTATTTAAGGGTTTTCATACCTACGCTTTAATTTTTATAAAATGGAACAACAATAAAAAATCAAAATATTCAAAAATAATTAATCATGTTTTCCAAAAACAAAACATATAAAATGGAATAATTTTTCCAGGCGCAATTTTTTGAATTTTGATTTTTTTAACAGAATATCTTTTCAAAAACCTTGAATCTTTTTTTTTCTTTTAATTTTATGTGACATTTATAGGTAAAATTACTTTTATAAATTAATAATAATAATAATAATCTTTATTTAGCAAATTGCTACATATAAAATACAAAGAGGTTAAAACGACAAAAATTAAAATGGACTTCTTGGGACATTGCTAACTATATTTTGTTGCGGTATATTTTGAATAATCTCACTGATACTATCTATAAAAAAATGATTAAATTGATGTGCTATTGTTGCCACGTCAGTCTCAATCTTTGTTCCAAACAGAATTTTGCTCTGTATTGCTTCAGTTTTACCCGGCAGAAGGGTCTTCAGATTTTTCCATAGCTCCCTTGCATTTTTTCGATTTTCATCTATGGTTGCAGCAAAATATTTGTCTTTCTCATTCCTAATTTTACTCACGATAGCATTTCGTCTTGATTTATACTCTGCCCATATGTCTTCACTTTTATGTAAAATGGCTCTTTTATACAGACTATCCTTCTCACGCATTAGATTTTTAATTTCCGAGTTAATCCACTTCTTATCTTGATATTTTTGTTCTGTGACAGCTGGGATCATAGGACACATTTCGTTGAGGCTTGATGTAATAGAGAAGATGAAGGCTTCTGCTTGTAAATTAACATCTAAAATGCTGGTGTTCCAAGGTGTACTAATAATATCATGTTGCAATTGATCTGAGTTATAATATTTAGCAGATCTTTTCAAAGTAGTTATATTCAGAGTCACTATATTTTGATGATCAACATTAATCGAGACAATGGAATGGTCACTGATTTTCGGTGTTAAATGAACTTCAACAGGTAAATTTTTATCGTTAGTTACTACATAATCAATAAGCGTCTGGCTCATAGGTACTATTCTTGTAGGCGATTTTACAATTTGTGTAAATCCACTGGAAAATATTACATCCTTTATTTTGTCAGCATAAAATGAGTTTTTAAGTAAATCCAGATTAAAATCTCCTAAAATAATAATAGTGCCATTAAAATCGCTTACCTCATCTAGGTAGTTTTCAAAAAACTCAATAAAGGCAGCATCCTGTCTTTGTGGAGCATGGTACAATACAGAACACAAATACTTTACACCAGACGAGGACAGTTCCAAGGACAACAACCAAACAAAATTTTCAACACATTGCACATTTTTTAACTTGTATCGAAGATCATTTCTTACTAAAGCAATTACTCCTCCAGTTCTATTATTGTCTGTCGCACACTTTTCTAGTTTGTACCCCTCAACATTAAGTTCACAGGGTTCAATATCTTCTGATACATGAGTTTCACTGAGAAACAAGATCTTAGGTTGCCAGTCCTTTAATAAAACAATTATTTCATCCTTATTGTTCAAAAAGCCTTGAGAGTTTAAATAGACAATGCTTGAGTTGTAGACAATATTTGAATCTAATTGCTATTTTGCTGGAGGCCCTCAATTCTTTTGTACGAATCACATTTATTGATCTCCCACATAGTATGACGAACATCTAAGTTAAGACCGTACTTTTGATTTGACGCTGCACAATTTACACATTTAGGTACATCCACATTACATTCTTTGTCATCATGTTCGCCAGTACATTTACCGCACACCTTACTTCCTTCACAATCATTGGCAATATGTCCATAACGGCAACATTTAAAGCAACGACGAATATTGTAATCATTAAATACCCAGTATCTGTTCCAACCAATGTTTATTTTTCCTTTTTCAATAAAGTAACTATAGGTGTTTGAATCAACTTCATTAACCAAATTAAATCTTTTGTTAATGGACAGCATGCAAACAGTATCTTTCCATGAAGATACTGTTTGCATGCTGTGCACTGAATTATTGCTTTAAAATCGTCAAACACGACTTTATATTTAAAACAATTATCAGGAAAATTTTCCGAAAACAAAACAAAAGAAAATTATAATATTATAAAATTATTTTCCAGGCGTAATTGTTGGAATTTTGATTTTTTTTCACAGAATTCCTTTTCAAAAACCTTAAATTTTAATTTTTTTTAAATTGAATTTTATGTGACGTTTACAGGTAAAATTGTGTTTATAAGTAAAAAAAATAGTAGAAAAATCAAAATATTCAAAAATTAGTCAAATTTTACAAATAAAAAAAGAACGAAATTTTCCAAAGGTAATTTTTGAAATTTTGATTTTTTTCAACAGAATTCCTTTTCAAAAACCTCGAATTTTAAATTTTTTTAAATTGAATTTTATGTGACTTTACAGGTCAAATTATTCTTAAAAGATAAAAAAAAACAGTAGAAAAATCAAAATATTCAAAAATTAGTCAAATTTTGCAAACAAAAAATTAAAAAAAAGAACAAAATTTCCAGGTTTGAATTTTTGTGAATTCCTTGTCAAAAACTTGTATAATTTTTTTTATTGAATTTTATCTAACGCCTACAGGTAGAAAAAAATATTTATATGATCACAGGCAATTTATTAAATTCTATTGAGCCTCTAAATAAAATCGAATTAAGTAATTGAACAGTGTTACACCTATCCACTATGGCGAAATCTTGACGATGTCTAGTATTGTATGTGTGTACATCCTCAAACGTTTTTAACTTATCACAGATATAGCTGAGTAACAAACGATGTTTCAATTTAAATATAAACAAAGAGACATTAAACTTTATACGTTCAGTCACAGACATCATATTTAGGACACTTGACATACATTTAATTGGTGTATATCGATTCGACACATTTTAAAATCAGTCTCATAGCTCTATTCTGTATTACTTCCTGCAAATGCGGAAGTGCAATGCTATTAAACAAAAGCAACTTTGTGCTCATGGAGAGGTTTCTTCCCACTCTGGTGATAGATCCAACTTTTTTAGAGAATTTTCGCATGACGTAGTCTGCATGTGCACAAAAGTTTAAATTGGCATCTAGAATAGTACCCAAATACTTAATTTCACTCTTATAAAGAATGCTATCCCCATTTACAGTAATGCTCACACTATCCATGTCTATTTGATTAAGTCGTGACTTTTTGCCAAATATGCAAAACTTCGATTTAGCTGTATTTAAATACAATTTGTTAGTGCAAAGCCAGACAAATAAACTATTCAATTCATTTATTAGGTCGATTTGCATTTGCAAGTAAGTTTTTGCCTATAATATACACCATTGTATCATCTGCAAATAATACCACCCTACACTTTTTAAAAACTCTTACCATATCATTAATGTACAGTAGAAATAACAATGGTCTTAAAACAGTTCCTTGAGGCACACCATAATTAACAGAAACACACTGAGATATACTATTTTTAAACATTACACGTTGTACTCTGTTGAACACATACGACTTAAACCAACTCAAAGCATTATCCCTAATTCCTAATTGCTGTAGTTTGGTAATTAAAATTTGTCTATCTATCGTTTCGAAGGCTCTCTTAAAATCTAAAAATACCGCTAAAACAAGAATATCACAGTCGAAATTTGAAAATATTTTAACGTAATTTTCCACAAAACAAAATCAAATAAATTTTTCAGGCGTGATTTTTCAGAATTTCCTTTAAAAAATCATAAATTTCTAAAAAAATTTATTGATTTTTTTGTCTTCATTGAACATTTGCACAGGTAGAATTAACTCCCTAAATTGTCAAAATTCCGCAAAATTATCAATTTTGAACCATTTTGAAAAACTTAATGATTTGATTTTAATACCTCCAAAACAAAAAATAAATAAATTATTAATTTTTTTTTACCTAAAAGGGGTGTTCATCATATACGACAATAAAAACCCTCGAAACATGTACAAACAGGTGCATTTATACGTCTGTCTGGTCAAGGGAGGAAATTTTTAACGATTTCCCTACGAGAAACCCCCCAATCCCCCACGGGGTCGCAACACATCTGTTTAATATAAATCCTCTCATAACGGGTTTACTCGTGCTAAAATGGCCGGGAAACGTGTTGTGTGTTGTATCGTTGAAATTAAATTATTTACGGGTCAGTATGAATAGGAAGCGCCACAAGGCACGCTCTAGCTAGTTTAATATGGAAAATTACGATAATTTTTTGAAATTAAATTTAATTTTAAAAATTGCATAACATTTGTTTATATTATCATAAGTAGTTGCACTCTGGCTTTACTTTTTTATTCAAATTTCTAAAAAAACTTTCTTCAATCAATACATATATTATATTTGAACATACAACATCCTCGTTTATAGTTTTTCAATTAATTTCGAAGTACAATCGCCAAAATCCCACATATTAAAGCCGTAAATTGGTGCACGTCTTGTAGTAATTAAACATTGGCTGGAAAGTCTATTAGGGAGGTCCTATTCATATAGCTTAACAGAACTCACATTATTAATAGCAAAATCTATATATTTCAAGTTAAAGAGTCTATATATTTAACTGTTAAAATATATAGACTCAGTTAATAGAGATTACACGCTTAGTCGCCTCGTAACGATAAAAAAAAAGACAAAACGGTGTGAATATCCCCATATAATCTTGCCCCAATTACTCGCTAATTAAATCAAGGTAATCGCTGCCAACCCCTCTGTAATAATAATTAAGTTTCTAAATATTTTCACATTAAAGGGTGCCTTTGTATGGAATTTTCAGTTTTTTTAACTAGAGTTATTCAGAAAAAATAGGGCAGAAAAATTCAGATGTATATGTCACTTTTGATATAGAGATACAAATATGCAAGATAATTAATTATTTAAATCACGATAACAAAATTCATTTATTATTTTATATACCACAGAAATGGAAAATCATTATTATCTCCCTCCTGCCCCTCGCTGATGTGACATATTAATGAAGTTTCCATTTGCATATTAACGGGAAAGCTGGGATTTGATTGATTAGGCTCATTGATGATTGATGGGCGTATATAACAATTCATACAGTAATTTAAATGGCAAAAATATATACAAGAAGAAGAAAATTTAGGTTGGTTTTTTAAATCAAAAATAAAATGGTTTTATATATTTTTTATACATTATAAATTTATTAAACTATAAAATATACATATGTCTTACAATTTTTGGTGAAATTCTTTTAAAAAATCACTGTTTTTCGTCCATATTATCCAATGTAATAACGCTGTTTTTACACTAAAAATTTATATATAAAAATATATTAAATTTAAATAAACAGTGTTATTAAAATAATAAAAATAAATTAAATATTAAATATATATTTTCTGCAAAAACATTGTTTTTCATTAACAAAACCTTTACCCCCCCCACCCACCCCATACATTTGACCAGTAAGAAATTCTTTTGAAAAATCACCGTTTTTCCTTAATAATATCCAATCTGATTTTGTATTAAATTTTTGTTAATATACATATATATAATTATATGACATTTAAATAAATAAACTGTGTTATTAGATTAGATATTAATGGCGAAACCAGCTGTTATTCATGCGTATTATTTTGGAAAACAGTGATTTTTGAAAACAATTTCTTACTGGTAAGTTGTGTGGGGTGGGTGGGGGGCTAAGGGTAGAATTAATGAAAAACTCTTTTTTGCAGAAAATAATTGCCTA
Organism: Anthonomus grandis grandis; assembly: GCF_022605725.1. Lineage (NCBI taxonomy): Eukaryota > Metazoa > Arthropoda > Insecta > Coleoptera > Curculionidae > Anthonomus > Anthonomus grandis. The sequence continues at coordinate 16,913,862 of NC_065562.1, forward strand.
AGAAAAAAATTAACTATTGGTATATTTATCAACAGTATATCGTCAAGTTATATTTATTAAACTATAGAATATACGTATATCATATACGATTCTATTTACACCAGGGTGAAAATTTCGACATTTAAAAAAATTGACACAGACTTTACATGTCTAGTTTTTAAGCTCGATTTCTACACTTCAAATTTTTGATGAAATTTTTCTGATAAATCACTGTTTTTTGTCTATATTATACAAATTTAATAACGCTATTTTTACACTAAATATTTATATAAAATAATATATTAAATTTAAATAAACAGTGTTATTAAAATAAATATTGAATATATATTTTTTGCAAAAACATTGTTTTTCATCAACGAAACCCTTACCCCCCCACCCACCCCAAACATGACCAGTAAGAAATTCCTTTGAAAAATCACCGTTTTTTGTCCATAATATCCGATCTAATAGCACTGTTTCTGTATTAAATATTTATTAATATACATATATATATTTATATCAAATTTAAATAAATAAACTGTGTTATTAGATTAGTTATTAATGGCGAAACCAGCTGTTATTCATGGGTATTATTTTGAAAAACATAAATTTTTGAAAACAATTTCTTACTGGTAAGTTGTGTGGGGTGGGTGGGGGGCTAAGGGTAGGATTAATAAAAAATTATTACGTATATCTTACAATTTTTGACAAAATTCTTCTGAAAAATCACTGTTTTTCGTCCATATTATCCAATGTAATAACGCTGTTTTTACACTAAAAATTTATATATAATAATATATTAATAATAAATAAACAGTGTTAATAAATTGAATATTAAATATATATTTTCTGCAAAAACATTGTTTTTCATTAACAAAACCTTTACCCCCCCACCCACCCCATACATTTGACCAGTAAGAAATTCTTTTGAAAAATCACCGTTTTTCCTTAATAATATCCAATCTGATTTTGTATTAAATTTTTGTTAATATACATATATATAATTATATGAAATTTAAATAAACAAACTGTGTTATTAGATTAGATTTTAATAGCGAAACCAGCTGTTATTTATACGTACTATTTTGGAAAACAATGATTTTTGAAAACAACTTACTTACTGGTAAGTTGTGTGGGGTGGGTGGGGGGCTAAGGGTAGGATTAATGAAAAACTCTTTTTTTTGCAAAAAATAATTGCCTAAGAAAAAAATGTTTTTTTAAGAAAATTATAGATGATAAAAAGATCTATAGTTCTTGTGTCTATACTTTCTCACATACCCTTAACTATTGGTATATTTATCAATAGTATATAGGGTGTCTCCTTTTTCATAGGGACAGTATTGCTATCTCCTATACTATAAAAGATACGAGGGCGGTTAAATTAGAAAAAAGTTGCGGCATTTTATTCTGATTAAAAAAGTGTATTTAGATTTTTTATGCGACGTTTCGTTTTTTAGATATCATCAACTTTTTTTTTAAATACGGACCTGGATTTTTTATTTTATATTTAAAAAGAATTTTTATTTTCCTTTTCAACAATGTATAACTTAAATGTCTGTTTCGACGTTTCGGTATAAAAATAGCAGTTTTCAAGCTTTTTTCTTTAATACGAACCTGATTAGTATTTACAAAATTAAAATACCTTTTGAATGCATATTTACCTATTTATCTTCAATATTAAACATAAAATTTTAAAACTACAGTGCCCTTTTTTTTGTGGGTAAGAAAAAGAAATTCGAAAATTTGGTATGGTTCTTTTAATTTACGAGTACTTGCTTTAGATTTAAAAGGGGAACAATAAATGTGTAAATAAAATAGAATTTTACACTTTTAATAAGAAATATTTTATTTACTTTACAAGCAAATGACAAACGTGTATTAATCAAAAAAATAACAAAACAATACGTTTTAACTAAAGAAACAACATTCTCTTTACATACATTAGGCAAGAAAAGTTGCTGTTTTTCTTATAAAGTAGTTTTTTAGTTCTGAGAAGAAATTAAGTAGTTTTTTACAAATAACATTTACACTATTTACAAAAAATTTTCGAAGTGACCCCCATTATGTTCAATGCATTTTACGGTCCTTAATTCTAAATTCTCTATTGAGCGGGTTAAGTATTCGGGCTTTAAATCTCTAAATGCAGCAGTGACCCGATGTGTTCACCTTCGTATTATTTATTTCACTTTATTTTTTAAAAATCCCCATAAGAAGTAATCCAGAGGATTGAGGCATGGGGAACGAGAAAACCACCTTACAGGACCGTTTGTTCCTACCCAGCAATTAGGGAAATTTGTGTCGAGCAAATCTCGGGCAAGCAGCATTGAAAATAGATTTTCGTTATCGAATATTAATATCGAACAAATCACATATCGTAGTTTTTTTCCTAACCACATAAAAAAATATCAGCCGCAATTGATGTTAGTGAATAATATTAGCAGCTAACCCAACTCAACCCAAATCTGCCGTATTTTAATTTTGTAAATACTAATCAGGTCCGTATTAAAGAAAAAAGCTTGAAAACTGCTATTTTTATACCGAAACGTCGAAACAGACATTTAAGTTATACATTGTTGAAAAGGAAAATAAAAATTCTTTTTATATATAAAATAAAAAATCCAGGTCCGTATTTAAAAAAAAAGTTGATGATGATATCTAAAAAACGAAACGTCGCATAAAAAATCTAAATACACTTTTTCAATCAGAATAAAATGCCGCAACTTTTTTTCTAATTTAACCGCCCTCGTATCTTTTATAGTACAGGAGATAGCAATACTGTCCCTATGAAAAAGGAGACACACTGTATCGTCAAGTTATATTTATTAAACTATAGAATATACGTATATGAAATACGATTCTATTTACACCAGGGTGAAAATTTCGGCATTTAAAAAAATTGACACAGGCTCTACATATCTAGTTTTTAAACTCGATTACTACACCTTAAATTTTTGGTAAAATTCTTTTGAAAAATCACTGTTTTTCGTCCATATTATCCAATGTTATAACGCTGTTTTTACAATAAATATTAATATATAATAATATATTAAATTTAAATAAACAGTGTTATTACATGGAGTATTGAATATATATTTTCTGCAAAAACATTGTTTTTCAGCAACGAAATCCTTACCCCCCCACCCACCCCAAATATTTGACCAGTAAGAAATTCTTTTGAAAAATCACCATTTTTCGTTAATGATATCTAATAGAATTGTTTTTGTATTAAATATTTATTAATAAACATATATATAATTATATGAAATTTAAATAAATAAACTGTGTCTTATTAGATTAGATATTAATGGCGAAACCAGCTGTTATTCATAGGTATTATTTTGAAAAACATAAATTTTTGAAAACAATTTTTTACTGGTAAGTTGTGTGGGGTGGGTGGGGGGCTAAGGGTAGGATTAATAAAAAACTATTTTTTGCAGAAAATAATTGCCTAAGAAAAAAATGCTTTTTAAGAAAATTATAGATGATAAAAAAACCTATAGTGTCTGTATGTATACTTTTCTCACATAACCTTAAGGTTTTCGAGTAAAACGTGAAAAAAATTTATTTTATTTCTCGAAAGCAAGACGAGTTTATAGCAGTTGTGCTATTTTTTATCATAAATAAGTGGAAATTATTTTTTTTTTAAATAAGTCATTAATTTCATTTTTTTTTGTTCTATACAACTTTTCCTTATTTTTACCTTATTTCGCAAATCGATACCAATATTCTAATAGGATGTATTTCACAAAACCCAAATTTTTCAGGAGGAGGAACAAACCGTATATTTTTTTAAGTATTTAAGAAAAAAATGCTTTTTTTTAACACCTTTGTTTTTCTATTATTTGTTTTAGATTATGAGGTTTTTTTTCACTGGGTTACGTATTATTTTAATATTATGACTTTATTGGATACGTAACATATTTCTTTGTAGTTGTCATGTTAGCACGATAACTAAATTCTAAATATTGTGGGTTAAGACAAATTAAACAACGATTATATTTAAAATGAATTTACTTTATTCCTTATCAAAACTTTTTTAAAGAAAAAAATTAGGAAACAAAAGTTTAATTTAAAACAAATATTGAAAAACTAATCCAAATTTTTACAAAATGTTTATTTATCAGTTTTTTTTAACTGTTGTAAATCCATCCATTTTTTCTTTGAAATTTCTAACCTTTTACTGTATAAGGGCCTGGGTACGTATTCATCCAAGGTCATTCTTTTTTGTCTTTGTGGTAAAATTGCATACGGGTCGTCGTATTTAGTTTTACACAAGATTTCCCCCGAAGGTAAATATTTTAGACATCTTAAGTCTGCCACCTTTAACGGACTGTTTAATTTTCCCGGGCGAATTGAGTTATATCTTATCAAGTTCGGATTGTCAAAATTAAGAAAGTACGAGTGGTTTAAAAAATTCAACTTTTAAAGGCATTGGTTTTTTTCTGGCATCTTTTATAATATTAATGTAGTCTGTAGGTAGAAAAATATCTTTTTCCTTCAATCGTCTCTCAATAAGGCTATGAGAAGAGTCACACTCCATTTGAGTGTGACCCTTCTCAAGAAATTTTTGTTCAATTCAATTGCAAGAAAGGACAATGCATTGGACAGAACGACATTTTTATTTTGATAACCGCAACTGTCCGAGTATAAAATAATAGCTTTTTTGTCTGCCTCCAAAGCTGATGTCAGATGTTTGATGATGCAGGTTACAAAAACCGAATAACATAGTTCCCCTTCTGTTTCATTTTTGCATGCATGGCTTGACAAGTTGTGGATGGTAAAATTGTGTATCTGCAATTTTGTTTTATAATACAAGGAGCTTGCTTGTAATTGAGGACATAATTTGACGGCCTGTACGTCCATTATAAAGCAATAAATAGACTGATCTTGTGCTTTCTTCTTGTCGAAGTCTTTTTCCTTTCGAGCATGATCTTTTGCTAAAATATCATTCTGATAAACATTTTCGTCAATCTGATTCATTTTGTAGCCACAGCATAAATCGCACTGATCCATTCTAGGCTTGAACAATGCAAGATTCATTTCGTCAAACTCTTTTAAAAAAGTACTCATTGACAAGGGCAGCACATCTTCGTTTAGACATTTGTTTTTATAAAGTTGAAATACGTCAGTTTTTTATTTAAAATCTTCCTCTAGATATGCAGTAGTGACTTTCAATTTTCAAAACTATCTAAAAATAGGTGCAACTGTTCTAGCTTTTTATTTTGTTCAACTGAATGTACTGACGTATTTTTTTATTAGTCTTATTTTTGTTTATGTCCTCCTGATTATTTTGTATTCCAAACACTGATCCCTTATTAACCCAGTGCCTAACCACTCGTTCTTTTATACCTAGTTTGCACACTTGGCGTTTTCCGTCCTTAATTTTTAAATAGTACTGAAAGGAACCTTGTCTTCTGGATGGATTTTTTGTGTAACTTCTTTTTCTTTCAACGTAACTAGCCATGTGCAAAACGTAAAGCCTTTTTTGCTCCCAGGACATATTCCAAAATGTTTTAAAAATTGATTGTCGGATTTGTTCTCACATTAGGTGGCAGAAACGATTTGCTACTTTTTTACAAAAACTCCACATACATTTAGTTCCAAGTATTCTTTTCTCTTTTTTTTTGTATCGTGTTTAACTGTCCCGTCTTTAGATCTTGTGTATCCAATGTACTCTTCTCCCATCATTCTTTTTCTTTTGTTGATATTTTTATCCTATAATTCTTTATTAGCTTTTTTCTTCCTTCTTTTTTCAGCTATTTTTATATCTGTAAAAAAAAAGAAATTGATTCTCAAATAGGTTTTGCAACCCAAAATCGAATAAGATGGGAGAAGATTTTTGAATAGGGGTCCAATAAAAGTAAAGCTTCTTTATTTAAATATCGACGTTCGACTTTTATGAAGTTATCTTTAGGACACTACAATGGTAAACGGATTTTTAGATTTATTGGGCCTCTACCCAACAATTTTCTCCCATCTTTAGTATTCTACTGATGTTACTGTACTAAATCTGGGGTATCTTCATCTGGGTTATTTTGATTTTGTTCTTCATTTAAGTCGCCTTCTTGTGATAGTCGTATAAATTCGGAATCAAAATTATTATCTTTGGGCTCTTGTACATTTTTAGCTTGGCAAATCTTGCTTTTAAGTTCCAATAGAGATAGGTCATCTTCATCTATTTCATCCGTTTGGGGTGCTTCAATAGTATTATTTAAGTCGGTTATTGGCAGATTGTCATAGATTACGTCTGCGGAATGCAAAAAATCAACGTTCACGCTGTCATTATTAAAAAGTTATTGTCATCTTCGTTAATTACTTCTAAATCGTAAGGCACATTGTACATCGTATCGTTAATATTTACTTCGTCATTGATGGAATTTGGGTTCATTAGTAATAGTTTCGGTTTGATTTAAAGCCAATGTCATTATCTTTGCTACTCTATTAGAGATCTAAAACAAATAGTCCGTTTAAGTAAAAGGCTTACAATATCTACCCTTAACAAAATTTAAAAGTAAAATAAAAAAATAAATAGCTATAACCAGTTTCACTCTAAATAAAAAAGTTCTTTTTCGTTCAATTTCTATCGGTGTCACAGTATTTTTTTTTAATTTATAATTTGGCTTAAAATGCCTAAATTATAAATTATTCTTATAGATTTTGCTCAGATAAACCCATACAAATACATTTATTTATAGCTCTAATACGACCTAAGCCACAAAATACATGGTATCGTTACATCGTATTAAACAGTAATTTTTATAAATATGTCGTATCCAACATGGGTTATTCAGAATAACCTAATTATTTAAAAAGCAAATATTGTTACTATAATTTTATAGTATAAATAAATGTAAATGCATTAAGAAAATGATAGATATTACAATGTAACTTACCTTCGACATTTTAAAAATATAGACACTTAAGATACCCTTTTTAATTGTAATAATGCAACAAAGTATAGACAAAGTCACTCACTTAGTAAAACCATGGAGCGACTGTGGTATACGACCAATTAGAAAGAAAAAAATCAGCTGTTTTATTTACGACATATTAGAAAAGGCGCCTAACAAATATTTCTAGTTAAATGATTTTTACGATATATTAGAATTCGAAGGAACATAGTGAATTGAAACCATTTTTGTAAAAAAACGTAAAATCGGAAATTTGTGAGATACGTCTTCTTATATTAGAATATTGGTATCGAAATAAAGCATTGTCTAACAAATTTCTTGTATTGTATATAATAAAATTATTTTATATGTTTGTTTACAAATGTGACACACTTTTGTTCTGTTCAAAAAAATGTTTCAAGGCATTCTTTTATCTTTAGTCAAAATTTTCAAAAATCCTGTGTACCCCCATTATTTTACTTTTAGATAAAATTTTCAAAAATTTATGGAAGTCAATTTTTGATAATTTACAAGGCAATAAAATTTAAAATTCCAAATTTAAAACATTTTTTATCTATGGTTCAGGGCACCCCAAGAAACTTAAAAATGTTAAAATTTTTCACCGTTTTTCAGTACAAAATAATAAATTTCCATATAATGACTCACAAACACCCCAGCATTCAACCTTTTTAACCACCCTTTTATTCTCCCAAAACTCTTTGAAAAAACCCTATTTTACACCTAAACAAATAAATTCTTGTATCAAACATACACGTCAAAATTTAAAAAAAAACGTCTATTTTGAAGAGAAAAAAACAACATTATGTACTAGTACATGTATATGTACAAACCCTATTGATTTCCCGTTAGGGTCGAGGTTTAATGACTTTAAAACAGATCAAGCATGTGGAGATTAACAACTACGATAAAACGTTATATTTCACTTAATGGCAAAATCGATGATATAAGGATTTAACCCCCTGGAAAAAAGTCAATAATTAAAAAAAAATCAGAGAATTAGGATAATTTTAATCCGATTTTCATCCTTAAATTAAGGAAATTTACCATTTTATGATGGTTTCATTTTTTTTTTATTTTCAGGTTACGTTCGATAGTTTTACACTGGGTCGATTTGTGTCGTTTACAATCGACGGGTGTCCAGATGGTGCCTTACAAATTACGGAGTCCAATCGACCTCAGGTATGGTTTTCTAGTGAAAAATTGTGAAAATGTGTGGTGCATATCCATTGAGTATATGCATCCGTATTGGTTTTTCTCAAGAGAGACCCAGCAAATGCATTTTATTTATTTTTAAATTAATTATAAAAATGACAGTCATATCCAATTTAGTTATGCACTACAAAATACGTTTTTTTGTATTCTGTCTCTTTATAGTTGAACAACAAAGATGTTATTCAATTTAAAATTTGTTAAATTATATCAAAAAGGACGTCGTATCCATTAAAATTATGAACGAAAATTGTAAAAAGGGAACATAATTTGAATTTAAAATGACTAAAATTATTGAAAATTCAAGGCACGAATTTTCAAAAACTGACTTAAGGAAAACCAAAGAAGATTTTGAAATTTGTTAATTCAAAATCAAAATTAAATAATGCACATAAATCATATTTCTTATGAGAAACCCAATAGTATGACTTTTAATTGCAATTTACTTAATTAAATATGAAAATGAGCGTTGTATCTAATTTGGTTATGCACCACAATATACTTTTTGTGTATTTACAACTTTGTTGCTCTTGAACAGATTTATATAAGAGCAACGAGGACGCGAAGCTATGAACCAAAATGCTTTAGTTATAACCCACGATAAATTTCTCTGCATCCATTTAAATTATGCATAACAAAACAGACCTCGTATACGCATAATTACTCACATTACTCCAACTTCTATGAAAGAACTCGTTGACGAATTTCCCAATTTTTCCCAAAACATACTGGACCAACAGATTCCAATTCAGACCCTTAAATTTCGCAACTTTCCTACACAAACCTTTTATTACCCAGGATAAATTTCCCTTAAGTCAATAACAAAAGGGGGATGATTTACAAGGGAAATTCACCATTTTGGTGCATATCCATTGAGTATATGCATCCGTATTAGTTTTCCTCAAGAGAGACCCAGCAATTGTAATTTATTTATTTTTTAATTAATTATGAAAATAACAGTCATGACCAATTTAGTTATGCACCACAAAACACTTTTTTTAATATTCTGTCTCTTTATAGGTGCATTTTTATTGCTCTTAAGCAGATTTACATAAGAACAACAAAGATGTTGTTCAATTTAAATTTTGTTAAATTATATCAAAAAGGACGTCGTATCCATTAAAATTATGCACTAAAATTGTAAAAAGGGAGCATAATTTAAATTTAAAATGACTAAAATTATAGAAAATTCAAGGGAGGAATTTTCAAAAACTGACTTCAAAATCAAAATTAAATTATGCACATAAATCATATTTTTTACGAGAAACCCAATATTATGACTTTTAATTGTAATTTACTTATTTAAATATGAAAATGAACGTTGTATCTAATTTAGTTATGCACCACAATATACTGTTTGTGTATTTACAACTTGAGCAGATTTACATAAGAGCAACAAAGACGAGACCCTATGAACCAAAATGGTTTAATTTAAAATATATGAAAATATATCAAAAAGAGCGTCACATCCATTTAGATTATGCACAAAAATCGTAAAAAGGGAACGTAATGTAATGGAAATTCAACTTTAAATTGAAATAACAAAATGGTTGAAACTATTAAAAATTCCAGGGTTGAATATTCAAAAAATGGCTTTAAATCGTTTTTTTACAAATCAAAATTTAATTTTATCACTTTTGGAATATCAATATTAAAAAGTGCAAAAATTTAACAATTTTTTATTCCTAATCAAAATTTCCTAACATACTAAATACTCTCAATTCTGTGAATTTTCTTGGAAAATTATAAAAAAACTAAAACAGACCTTGCATCCATTTAAATTATGCATAAATGAACAGACCTCGTATATGCATAATTACTCACATAACTCAAACTTCTATGAAAAAACTCGTTGACAAATTTCCCACTTTTTCCCAAAACCCACTGGTCCAACAGATTCCAATTGATTACCTCTAGATTTCGCCTATAAATCTCCCTTAAGTCAATAACAAAAGGGGGATGATTTAGAAGGGAAATTCACCATTTCTTTGGATATTTCCAGGTGGGTGGGTCATGGTGTGGGACCTCGTGGGGTCCGGTTGTTTACTACAGCGAAACGAAATCCATCACCATTCACGTGAACCTGTACAAATTGTCCAAAGTGGAAAACGGTTACAATTTCGACTATAGGATGGAGTATAAGTTCTTAAGGAAAAGGGCGGCCATAGTCCGATACGGTGGAAGTAAGTGGGAATTTTTTTATGTAATGTTCAATTATAGATAAAGTGTCTTTTTAGGGTTTAAATATCGAAGGCGTAAAAGTGAGTTAAGCTTATTGCTTGTAAAAGAGTCACATATTAGCACGCTAAAAATTTACGAATTTTCTTTTTTTAAGGTGGAAAGCACACACGGCTGTTTGGATGTTACACAAATATGAATTTGTTATTCTGTTTATTTGAGGGCCGTTTTTACGTGTATTTTTAAGTGAAATTGGGTCGGTTGGAAAATGCGGCAAAAATGTCCGTATTTTTATCGAATGGACGTGTAATAGGGTCGAGATATGTCACGTATTGCTTTGGCCGGATGTTCTGATCCTCCGTGGAATTTCAATAAAGTTATATTATAAGTGCTATGGTTTTTAAGGTGAAAAAGGGGTAATTGGGGTGATATTGTTAATAATTTTTTTTTATTAATGAAAGGGAAACTTGGGAATTTTTTTAAAAGTCCTTTTTTATTTTTTTATAGCATCAAAATTTAAATATTTGTGAGATTTTTTGAAAAATTAATTGGTTTACTTTCGGTAAAAAAATGTGGAAAAAAAATTTCGTCATGGTTTTTAAGGACAAAAAAACCAAAAATGGTAAAAAAAATCATATTATGTACAAAAGTATTTTTTTTCGAAAAAGTGTAAAAGTCAAAATTTTCAAAAATGTACGATAATACGTCAAAAAATCAAAATTTAGAGTCAACGTAACCAAATTATGTAGAGAATATGTGTACAAATTTTCAAAATGGTCAAATTTTTCATGTACATTTTGTAAGACCTTTGTACTAATAATGAATACATAATACACAAATTTTAATGCATTTTGTACAAATATTTCATAAAATTCATACAAAGGTTTTATGACTTTTTAATTAACAAAGAAATCATGCATGTTGATATTCGGCATTTTGGTACTAATTCTTGGATATTTTGTACAATAGTTAAAACGATGAATGCATTATTATTTGTACTAATTTTCATACATCGTACTATTAAAATGGTACAATATTTTAAAACAGGAAAGCAGTTCCACAGAATTTATTTTATTAAATTACTTTCGGTAGTTTTTGAGAAAATCGAGTTTAAAGGCAAAAAGTTGGTGTAAGGAACCTTAGGGATAACCACTTGGTTTAACTCTGGATAACTTGGTAAATTTTGGTTAGATGTTTTTGGACCTAAATTAATATTTTCAGAGAATTTAATTCTGAATCCAGAGCAATTTATTTTATTAAAAAATGTTGAGTAGTTTTTGAGAAATTTGAGTTTAAGGGACAGAAAGTCGGTTTAATAGACCTCAGGGTTCACTACTTGGTTCAACTCTGGATAACGTGGTAAATTTTGGTTAGATGTTTTTGGACTCAAATTAATATTTTTAGAGAATTTAATTCTGAATCCAGAGCAATTTATTTTATTAAAAAATGTTAAGTAGTTTTTGAGAAATTTGAGTTTAAGGGACAGAAAGTTGGTTTAATAGACCTCAGGGTTCACTACTTGGTTTAACTCTGGATAACGTGGTAAATTTTGGTTAGATGTTTTTGGACCTCAATTAATATTTCCAGGGAATTTAATTCTGAATCCAGAGCAATTTATTTCATTAAAAAATGTTGAGTACTTTTTGAGAAATTTGAGTTTAAGGGACAGAAAGTCGGTTTAATAGACCTCAGGGTTCACTTCTTGGTTTAACTCTGGATAACTAGGTAAATTTTGGTTAGATGTTTTTGGACTTAAATTAATATTTCCAGAGAATTTAATTCTGAATCCAGAGAAATTTATTCTTTTAAAAAATGTTGAGTAGTTTTTGAGAAATTTGAGTTTAAGAGACAAAAAGTCGGTTTAATAGACCTCAGGGTTCACTACTTGGTTTAACTCTGGATAACGTGGTAAATTTTGTTTAGATGTTTTTGGACCTAAGTTAATATTTCCAGAGAATTTAACTCTGAATCCAGAGAAATTTGTTGCATTAAAAAATGTTGAGTAGTCTTGGAGAAATTTGAGTTTAAGCCAGCCTTTTGATTGTAGAAACAATAAAAATATCTTAATAGATTTTTATGTAATAATTTTTGTACATATTTACCTTTTGAAGAGGCATGAAAATTTTATAAATATTAATAAGACTTTTTTGAATGAAGCTTTTGTTACAATATATTCTTAAACAAGTAAAATTTTTAAGAAGTAAATCAAAATTCGTAGTTTTGTATTTATTATTGTATATTTCGTAAGAAAAGCCATAATATACGAATTTTAATACATTTTGTAGAAATATTTGCTTTAAATTGTACAGATATTTGAAAAGAAAACCAAGTAAGGTCTTCTAGGTGTACTAATTTTTGTACATATTGTTCCCTGAACTGAAAAATCAAGAGCTTGGAATCATAAGTTTTATTTTTTAATTAATAATGTTAGGATTTGGCAATCAATCCAAATTTAAGGTCAACATTTTCAAAAATCAAGTCGATTTTTGAAAACTGGCTCTTTCTAGGGATGTAGAATTCACATTTAAAATCTATATTTAAAAAAAAGGGCAGTTTAAGGGTCGTTTTAATTAAAAATCCTAATTTATGGTTCAAACTGACCAGTAAAAAAATAAAATTTATCTAAATGTCTACCAACCATTATTTTTTTGAAAGCAAAGGTCAAAATTACCTAATACCTAATTGTCCCTAAGAACTTAGTTTTTGGCTCGAAATCGGTCAATTGGAAGTCCAAAATTAAGCCTCAAAACTCAATTGAAGGTGGTCAAGGGGACTAAGAATAAGAATTCCATTTATTCTGGCTATTTTTTATTATCCAGAAAAAACCGAAACAAATTCCCACAATACCCGGAGGGATTCGTCGATTTTTAGTAACTTTCAGTGCTCCCATCCGATCGGGATATTTACGCCTCAATAAATATTGGTTTACTCACGGTCTGGCAGACGGGATCTGATTCCTCGTATCGATGTCGGCGGCTTTTTATAGGATTACGGCAGGTCGATGGTCCTTAAAGTACGGAGAGGCTTTTTCTCCCTTATTAAGTATCAAACCCCGTATCCGTACCTCTTATTATCATTTCAAAATATTGCACTTTGATTTATCGATTCCAAAAACGCGAAGTGTCTATCTCATTTTGTTGTCGAGATATTGGGGTTTTAATGTAAAAAGTCCAATTATGTGTCGGTTTTTCTCCGTAAATATCGAAAATTTCAAAAAGTCACGAGAGACATTAATGGCTTATTTTTTTTAAAAAATTGTTTTAAAATAGTATTAACTTAAAATCATAATTGTCGCAATAGATATATTTTGGCGCCCAACAGTGTGAACCAAACTTTATTCTGTTTGCAAACCTTATTATTTCATCCTAAGGAGCCGATTGATACCTATGTCGATTATAGTATACCAGTTGTTTTTATTTTTTTTTAAATAATTATTTATAATAGCACATTTTCAATTACGTCTAACAAGGCATCGTAAATATTTTTATTTATAAAGTAGTAGTAATTAAATATAATTTGTCATGTTGGATATATTTTGGCGCCCAACAGTGCGAACCTTCAAATTCTTTATTATATTCGCAACCCTCTACTAAGACGAATGATTTCACCCTAATGAGCACTAACTGACCTAATGCTTATTCCTAGAGAAATAAATGTTAGAAATAGTGGTACGTTGCCAGGTCCAAAAGTCTCTGATCATGAGTTTTTATTTTGGGATTTAATGATACACCATTATAAAATATCCAAATATTTACGATATTCAAGGCATAGGGTAATTCTATAATAATATATACTATTGAATGATAAAATAACTAATTAACTCTAAAACAAGAAACAAATTATTTCTAAATAATCAGCTTTCAAAATCAAAGAATTATTAATGAATTAAATAATTAATTAAATGTCCGGTATTCCTTAAAATTAAGTCAACAGGTAATAAAATTGTTATGAATACAACAGTAATTTATGATTTTTTATTCAAACTGTTTTCAGATTTATCAATTCCCTTTTAAATTCTAGGTAAAATTTTCTTATTTTTTAAATTTCATTCAGTTGGGCCACAAATTCATTGACAAATTCATCATTATTTTATTATATTTTAGACAGTATTTTCCAATCCAAGGACTCAATACATAAATTCATAATTATTGTGTTAAAAAAAGCTTAGACGACATAGAAAAACGTTTAGATTGATTGTATTAGTAAACCTGTTAGAATAAGACTAGTTTTAATGCACAGACCGCTAAAAAGTCATTTAAAAAAATTTATTCGGGTATAAAGCAGAATTAATCAATTTAAATATCCATTTCATTATACCGCTTGGGATTCCTTATAAACCACAAAAGTATGTACCAGTACATTGAAAATCCCACTTTATATTAATTAGTTCAGTATTTTTATATAATATATATTTATGGTAAAACTACCAGATTTATTGATCTATTAAATTACAATTTCAAGGTAAATATTTTAATGGTTACAAGTAAATAGTTTATTAACGTCTCACTGTTAAACATAACAACTGTGCGTTATAAAGTAAATATTCTTACTTAATTTAGTGTCTTACATTTAATGAACTTCACTACTTGACCTAAGATTAAAAAGGTTTCACCAAGGCTTAGTGCTTTATTTTTATTTTTTATATTATTAAATTATTTATTTTTTTCATGCAGTGGTGTATAAATTCAATATCCCATGAGTTGTTATCCCAATATCCATTACAATAATCGTTAGGAAAGGATTGAAAAAAATTGGTTTGAAGTTTTTAGTAAATTTTTGGTTTTGGTATATTTATCAACCGTATATGGTCAAGCTATATTTATTAAATTGTAAAATGTATTTATATCATATATAAAGGAGTTCATTTCGGGATTTAAAAAAATTGACACCTATGAGATTCTTCTGGACAATCACTGTTTTTCGTTCATAATATCCAATCTAATAACACTGTTTTTTTACTAAATGTTCAGATATAAAATTACCTCAAATTTAAATAAACAGTGTTGTTAAATTAAATATTGCATATGTATATATAATTAAACCAAAAATCATTAATATATTGTAATAAACTTATTGCGTTAAATAATAAAAATACCGCATGAATTTCTGTTAAAGAAAAATCAGTTAAAACCGTATAAGAAATTGGCCATTTTCCGCTATATTTATCAAAAAAAAATGTAAATTTATTGAGCCAGTTTGAATTGTTATATAATCACGCTGGGATCAAATCATTTTAAAAACTGGAGATCCGCATTCATTTCCCTCTTTAGCGAACCCTACTCTTACTCCTACCACATAAAACAAAATTCTGTTTTAAAAAAAAAATCGCTTTGCTATCTGAAACATGATAGGTTGGACAATACTACCAGTGGCATCTAAATGTTAAATGACCTTTCTATTATTGGATTTCCGAATAGAGGATATTAAGAAGTCATTTTGTTTTTTGCTGAAAATATATACAGTAAGATGTTTGCCAGTAAACTGAATATACCCCAGATGATGGTACCCATGAAACATCAAACCGATTATCAGATTTGCGATTAAGTTGTGATAATATTTTTAGAGACCCCATTACTTTTATTTGCCTGCAAATTTCTTGTCAAATTGAAAATATTATTAGGTTTTAAAATATTTTTCATTTTTATTTATAAAGAAGTCCTATCCCTAAAATGAGTCCCTAATAAAGTTCTTTCAGTTCCTTACTTGCTTAGTCAAATAATCAGCATGTTTAAAATTATAAAATTAGAACTAAACACATTTGAAATATAATTCGAGCATTCTTCTTTGTATTTTCTTAAATGACAAGCAAGTTTAAAAGTTTCACAATAATAATGGCCACAATAACCATAAACTCCTATGTGTATTTTTGATGCGATACTTTACGTAAAACAAATAAGTATTATAACTTTTTTTAGTTCTTTCTTTTAAGTAATATGCGTAGAGAGCGTCAGCTATAAATTTAACAATATCAGTTCCAAGATCACAATTTAGCTTTAAATTGTGTTATTGTGATCTCAAAAGAACCTTTACAATCATTACACTTATTATATAAAAATTTCCTTTTTTTTTGTAGGACTTTGGCCTCTCGCAACAATAGTAATTAAACCACTAGGTAATAAGATATTAGAAACGTTTTCTGTTTTATTAAATAAACTAACAAAGGTATCTGACATGTGTAATTCATTAAAAGAATTAGTAAGAGAAGCAAATAGAAATTAAAATTTTAAAAAAAATATGGTAAATTAATAATTAATAACTAAAAAATAGTAGAGTAAATAGTAAAACAAAACAAATTTACGTAAATTAAAAACAAAAGTTATAATAAAGCATTAGTTATAGAATAAACCCAATGAACACCCGCGTCGGCATCCTTTAGTGTAACAACAAACGCATTGACTTAAACCTTAAACATTACGCAATTGCATCAGCTGTCTCTTTTTCGCACCCACAGTTGGAATAACTTATTAGTTATTAACTCTAGTTTTTTAAATTATGTCGGGTTACTCAAACAGCTTATAGAGTACTCAAATAACTATACATGTTGAATTAAAATAAAAATATTAATCCTATACGCAACGGTGTTTTGTTACCCTCCAAATTGTCGAAAATCCTGAATTTGGTTTATTCTTTTATCATAGTAAAAAAATTCTAGTTTTTTAAAATACGTCGGCTTTTTCAAAAAGCATCTATAGTAAGTATCTACAAACATTGTAGTATAATCCCTTAAAAAATCATATTTTTTCACTCCTAGCAATGGTGCTTTTTTACCCTTCAAATGTCGAATATACCGAATTTGGACTCTTCTTTTATCATAGTAAACAAATTATAGATTTTTAACATTGGTCAACTTTCTCAAACGGTATATCCAGTAAGTACGGTGTTTTTTTTGCTTTTTAAACGACCTATATCGAGTTTAAAATAATTTTTTTCCGATTAAATTTTACATAATTTTTTTAATTGTGCCGACATAACAAAACTAATAAAGAGGAATTTTTTGCGAGAAAATGCATCTAAAGTTTTGCAAGTGTTGAGTAAACTATCAATTTTCATAAGCGCCGCTTCGACATCGCGCGCGACCGTGAGCCGGCAACCGCCGTTGCTGGTGTTCCGTTGCTAACATTACTCCGGTATAAAACAGTACAATAACTAGGAAAATAATTAACGTATTTACATTTTCATAATAATAATAATAAAGTAATAATTTTGTATATGTTGATAATGTTTTGCCGAAACAAAACCAACCTTTTGGGAAAATTTTCTCAATATAATATTTTATGCAAAAACATTGTTTTTCATCAACACAGCCCTTACACCCCCCACCCACCCCAAACATTTGCCCAATAAAAAATTCTGTTGGAAAAATCACTGTTTTTCGTTCATAATATCCAATCTAATAACGCTGTTTTTATACGAAATGTTTAAATATAAAATTACATCAAATTTACATAAACAGTGTTATTAAATTAAATATTGCATATATATTTTATGCAAAAACATTGTTTTTCATCAACAGAGCCCTTACACCCCCCACCCACCCTAAACAATTGCCCAATAAAAAAATTCTTTTGAAAAATCACTGTTTTTCGTTCATAATATCCAATCTAATAACACTGTTTTTATACGAAATGTTTAGATATAAAATTACATCAAATTTAAATAAACAGTGTTATTAAATTAAATATTGCATATATATTTTATGCAAAAACATTGTTTTTCATCAACAGAGCCCTTACACCCCCCACCCACCCTAAACATTTGCCCAATAAAAAATTCTTTTGAAAAATCACTGTTTTTCGATCATAATATCCAATCTAATAACGCTGTGTTTATACGAAATGTTTAGATATAAAATTACATCAAATTTAAATAAACAGTGTTATTAAATTAAATATTGCATATATATTTTATGCTTTTATGCAAAAACATTGTTTTTCATCAACAGAGCCCTTACACCCCCCACCCACCCTAAACATTTGCCCAATAAAAAAATTCTTTTGAAAAATCACTGTTTTTCGATCATAATATCCAATCTAATAACACTGTTTTTATACGAAATGTTTAGATATAAAATTACATCAAATTTAAATAAACAGTGTTATTAAATTAAATATTGCATATATATTTTATGCAAAAACATTGTTTTTCATCAACAGAGCCCTTACACCCCCCACCCACCCTAAACATTTGCCCAATAAAAAATTCTTTTGAAAAATCACTGTTTTTCGATCATAATATCCAATCTAATAACGCTGTGTTTATACGAAATGTTTAGATATAAAATTACATCAAATTTAAATAAACAGTGTTATTAAATTAAATATTGCATATATATTTTATGCAAAAACATTGTTTTTCATCAACAGAGCCCTTACACCCCCCACCCACCCTAAACATTTGCCCAATAAAAAATTCTTTTGAAAAATCACTGTTTTTCGATCATAATATCCAATCTAATAACACTGTTTTTATACGAAATGTTTAGATATAAAATTACATCAAATTTAAATAAACAGTGTTATTAAATTAAATATTGCATATATATTTTATGCAAAAACATTGTTTTTCATTAACACAGCCCTTACACCTCCCACCCACCCTAAACATTTGCCCAATAAAAAATTCTTTTGAAAAATCACTGTTTTTCGATCATAATATCCAATCTAATAACACTGTTTTTATACGAAATGTTTAGATATAAAATTACATCAAATTTAAATAAACAGTGTTATTAAATTAAATATTGCATATATATTTTATGCAAAAACATTGTTTTTCATCAACAGAGCCCTTACACCCCCCCACCCACCCTAAACAATTGCCCAATAAAAAAATTCTTTTGAAAAATCACTGTTTTTCGTTCATAATATCCAATCTAATAACACTGTTTTTATACGAAATGTTTAGATATAAAATTACATCAAATTTAAATAAACAGTGTTATTAAATTAAATATTGCATATATATTTTATGCAAAAACATTGTTTTTCATCAACAGAGCCCTTACACCCCCCACCCACCCTAAACATTTGCCCAATAAAAAATTCTTTTGAAAAATCACTGTTTTTCGATCATAATATCCAATCTAATAACGCTGTGTTTATACGAAATGTTTAGATATAAAATTACATCAAATTTAAATAAACAGTGTTAACACATCTCGTGAGAGTTATATATTTTATGCAAAAACATTGTTTTTCATCAACAGAGCCCTTACACCCCCCCACCCACCCTAAACATTTGCCCAATAAAAAATTCTTTTGAAAAATCACTGTTTTTCGATCATAATATCCAATCTAATAACACTGTTTTTATACGAAATGTTTAGATATAAAATTACATCAAATTTAAATAAACAGTGTTATTAAATTAAATATTGCATATATATTTTATGCAAAAACATTGTTTTTCATCAACAGAGCCCTTACACCCCCCACCCACCCCTAAACAATTGCCCAATAAAAAAATTCTTTTGAAAAATCACTGTTTTTCGTTCATAATATCCAATCTAATAACACTGTTTTTATACGAAATGTTTAGATATAAAATTACATCAAATTTAAATAAACAGTGTTATTAAATTAAATATTGCATATATATTTTATGCAAAAACATTGTTTTTTCATCAACAGAGCCCTTACACCCCCCACCCACCCTAAACATTTGCCCAATAAAAAATTCTTTTGAAAAATCACTGTTTTTCGATCATAATATCCAATCTAATAACGCTGTGTTTATACGAAATGTTTAGATATAAAATTACATCAAATTTAAATAAACAGTGTTATTAAATTAAATATTGCATATATATTTTATGCAAAAACATTGTTTTTCATCAACAGAGCCCTTACACCCCCCACCCACCCTAAACATTTGCCCAATAAAAAAATTCTTTTGAAAAATCACTGTTTTTCGATCATAATATCCAATCTAATAACGCTGTTTTTATACAAAATGTTTAGATATAAAATTACATCAAATTTAAATAAACAGTGTTATTAAATTAAATATTGCATATATATTTTATGCAAAAACATTGTTTTTCATCAACAGAGCCCTTACACCCCCCCACCCACCCTTAACATTTACCCAATAAAAAAATTCTGTTGGAAAAATCACTGTTTTTCGTTCATAATATCCAATCTAATAACACTGTTTTTATACGAAATGTTTAGATATAAAATTACATCAAATTTAAATAAACAGTGTTATTAAATTAAATATTGCATATATATTTTATGCAAAAACATTGTTTTTCATCAACAGAGCCCTTACACCCCCCACCCACCCTAAACATTTGCCCAATAAAAAATTCTTTTGAAAAATCACTGTTTTTCGATCATAATATCCAATCTAATAACGCTGTGTTTATACGAAATGTTTAGATATAAAATTACATCAAATTTAAATAAACAGTGTTATTAAATTAAATATTGCATATATATTTTATGCAAAAACATTGTTTTTCATCAACAGAGCCCTTACACCCCCCACCCACCCTAAACATTTGCCCAATAAAAAATTCTTTTGAAAAATCACTGTTTTTCGATCATAATATCCAATCTAATAACACTGTTTTTATACGAAATGTTTAGATATAAAATTACATCAAATTTAAATAAACAGTGTTATTAAATTAAATATTGCATATATATTTTATGCAAAAACATTGTTTTTCATCAACAGAGCCCTTACACCCCCCACCCACCCTAAACAATTGCCCAATAAAAAAATTCTTTTGAAAAATCACTGTTTTTCGTTCATAATATCCAATCTAATAACACTGTTTTTATACGAAATGTTTAGATATAAAATTACATCAAATTTAAATAAACAGTGTTATTAAATTAAATATTGCATATATATTTTATGCAAAAACATTGTTTTTCATCAACAGAGCCCTTACACCCCCCACCCACCCTAAACATTTGCCCAATAAAAAATTCTTTGAAAAATCACTGTTTTTCGATCATAATATCCAATCTAATAACGCTGTGTTTATACGAAATGTTTAGATATAAAATTACATCAAATTTAAATAAACAGTGTTATTAAATTAAATATTGCATATATATTTTATGCAAAAACATTGTTTTTCATCAACAGAGCCCTTACACCCCCCACCCACCCTAAACATTTGCCCAATAAAAAATTCTTTTGAAAAATCACTGTTTTTCGATCATAATATCCAATCTAATAACGCTGTTTTTATACAAAATGTTTAGATATAAAATTACATCAAATTTAAATAAACAGTGTTATTAAATTAAATATTGCATATATATTTTATGCAAAAACATTGTTTTTCATCAACAGAGCCCTTACACCCCCCACCCACCCTTAACATTTACCCAATAAAAAAATTCTGTTGGAAAAATCACTGTTTTTCGTTCATAATATCCAATCTAATAACACTGTTTTTATACGAAATGTTTAGATATAAAATTACATCAAATTTAAATAAACAGTGTTATTAAATTAAATATTGCATATATATTTTATGCAAAAACATTGTTTTTCATCAACAGAGCCCTTACACCCCCCACCCACCCCAAACATTTGCCCAATAAAAAATTCTTTTGAAAAATCACTGTTTTTCGATCATAATATCCAATCTAATAGCGCTGTGTTTATACGAAATGTTTAGATATAAAATTACATCAAATTTAAATAAACAGTGTTATTAAATTAAATATTGCATATATATTTTCTGCAAAAACATTGTTTTTCATCAACACAGCCCTTACACCCCCCACCCACCCCAAACATTTGCCCAATAAAAAATTCTTTTGAAAAATCACTGTTTTTCGATCATAATATCCAATCTAATAGCGCTGTGTTTATACGAAATGTTTAGATATAAAATTACATCAAATTTAAATAAAGAGTGTTATTAAATTAAATATTGCATATATATTTTATGCAAAAACATTGTTTTTCATCAACACAGCCCTTACACCCCCAACCACCCCAAACATTTGCTCAATAAAAAATTCTTTTGAAAAATCACTGTTTTTCGTTCATAATATCCAATCTAATAGCGCTGTGTTTATACGAAATGTTTAGATATAAAATTAGATCAAATTTAAATAAACAGTGTTATTAAATTAAATATTGCATATATATTTTATGCAAAAACATTGTTTTTCATCAACAGAGCCCTTACACCCCCCACCCACCCCAAACATTTGCCCAATAAAAAATTCTTTTAAAAAATCACTGTTTTTCGATCATAATATCCAATCTAATAGCGCTGTGTTTATACGAAATGTTTAGATATAAAATTACATCAAATTTAAATAAACAGTGTTATTAAATTAAATATTGCATATATATTTTATGCAAAAACATTGTTTTTCATCAACAGAGCCCTTACACCTCCCACCCACCCTAAACATTTGCCCAATAAAAAATTCTTTCGAAAAATCACTGTTTTCCGTTCATAATATCCAATCTAATAACGCTGTTTTTATACGAAATGTTTAGATATAAAACTACATCAAATTTAAATAAACAGTGTTATTAAATTAAATATTGCATATATATTTTATGCAAAAACATTGTTTTTCATCAACAGAGCCCTTACACCCCCCACCCACCCCAAACATTTGCCAATAAAAAATTCTTTTGAAAAATTACTGTTTTTCGTTCATAATATCCAATCTAATAACACTGTTTTTATACGAAATGTTTAGATATAAAACTACATTAAATTTAAATAAACAGTGTTATTAAATTAAATATTGCATATATATTTTATGCAAAAACATTGTTTTTCATCAACATAACCCTTACACCCCCCACCCACCCTTAACATTTGCCCAATAAAAAATTCTTTTGAAAAATCACTGTTTTTCGTTCATAATATCCAATCTAATAACACTGTTTTTATACGAAATGTTTAGATATAAAATTACATCAAATTTAAATAAACAGTGTTATTAAATTAAATATTGCTTATATATTTTATGCACAAACATTGTTTTTCATCAACAGAGCCCTTACACCCCCCACCCATCCCAAACATTTGCTCAATAAAAAATTTTGTTGGAAAAATCACTGTTTTTCGTTTATAATATCCAATCTATAAGCACTGTTTTTGTATTAATTTTTTATCAATATACATATACATAATTATATCAAATTTAAATAAACAAACTGTGTTATTAGATTAAAAATTAACGATAAAACCAGCTGTTATTCATGCGTATTATTTTGGAAAACAATGATTTTTGAAAATAATTTTTTACTGGTAAGCTATGTGGGGTGGGTGGGGGGCTAAGGATAGGCTTAATAAAAAACCTTTTTTTGCACGAAATAATTGCATAAATTGATCGTAAGCAATTGAACAATTTACTCACCAAATACCACTTCTAAATCTAAAATAATTTCAGGATCTTATTTCAGGCAGTTGAGCGACTTAAGTGCCTTGGATAATCTTTTAAATACTCAAAAGCATTTAAAGGAAATCTTATTAAGACTTGTGTTAGAATTCTAAATAATCTGCAGTAATTTTAGGGTATATTCTAGGCATTCTAATAATCCTGTAAGATGTTTTAAGACTTTGGATCATAAAACAGATGATATTTTGAGGACCACCTATATGGAAAAGATGATAACCCTTTTAGATTACACCAAAGCCTTTGACACTGTAGATCATAATTTATTAATGGCAAATTTGCATTATGTATGTTTTAAGAGACGCTACTCAATTTTTCCAATATTATATTTAACGGGAAGAAGTCGGCGTGTCAGGATTTATCAAATATTATCTCTTGTCATACATTTATCAAAAATTAATAAAGTAATAAAAACATGTAAAGTTCACTATTACGCAGATGAGACGTAAATCATTTATTAAAATCAATCGGTCGTGAGTCGCTCAAATTTATTGATACAGATTTTCAAAAACCTTAGATCAGCATTCTCTTTATCTAGATCCAAGCCAGTATCGCTCGTTGTGACGTGCAAGGGTAGCTGACGTGTCTTTTAAAAAAAAAAAAAGCGAAAATATAAAGAATCTTGACTTTATATTTGACACTGAAGTGCGATAGCTTACTTTCACTAAGCGAAACTTTCCAAGATAGTACCTCATGTATCAGAATATAATTTCGATAAATGAAAAAAAATTCTTTAAACGTAGATAAATCCAACAGCCTTGACTCAATTAAACTGATATAACTTTAGACTGATGAGACCTAAAAAAACGAAACTTTGCAAGAAGATACCCCATGTATTAGTCTATATCTTTGATAAATTTAAAAAAAATTAACTAAAGCGTTATTGAATTATAAATTTTTAAATTTGACTAAATTCTAGCAAAAAAAAATAAATAAATCTAAGAACCTTGACTCAATTAAACTTTTATAACATTGGACTGATGAGACCTAAAAAAGCGAAACTTTCTAAGACTGTACCTTATTTATTAGTCTTTAATTTTTGGTGAGTTAAGAAAAAATGAACTTAAGCGTTTAAAAAAAAATAATAAATTTAATAGCCTTAGAATCGTAGAATAACGAGACCTAAAAAAACCTTTTTTCTTTCCATGGTTATATCCTATATAGTCTATATTCTCAGTAAATTAAAAATAAACTGAAGCGTTATTGAATTATAAATTTTTAAATTTGACAAATCGTAGTTTAAAAACAATATTAAATTCAAGAACCTTGGCTCAATTCGACTCTTATAACTGTAGATTGATGATACCTAAAAAAGAAAACCTTTGCAAGATTGTACCCTAAATAGGGTGTGAACATTTATTAGCAGATTTTTTTTTTAATTGAGTTTTTTATAGGATTGCGGCAGGTCGATGGTCCTTAAAGTACAGAGAGGCTTTTTCTTCCTTATTAAATATCAAACCCCGTATCCGTACCTATTATTATCATTTCAAAATATTGCACTTAGATTTATCGATTCCAAAAACACGAAGTATCTATCTCATTTTGTTGCCGAGATATTGGGGTTTTAATGTAAAAAATCCGGCTCGAAGGACCAATTATGTGCATGAAATTTTTCCTAAATATCTCGCTAAAATTTGAAAATTTTATATCATTCATCAACTCAAAATATTGACCAGAAGTCATTTTGAAAGTTTGTACACACATATCCTCTAGCCTAGACAAATTAATGCATTTCACTGTTTTTTGTAAAAATTTGACTGATTTTCTTTAATTTAAAATACAAAAATCTGCAATTTTTGAAGAATTTCGAGTCAAAATGTTCACTTCTTAAAATCGAAAATTTTAGTCTTCTGGTTCAAATATGACGTTGACTTTAAATTCTGATTTTTTGACGTACTATCGAACACTTTTGAAAATTTTCACTTTTACACTTTTACAAAAAAAGCTGTTGTAAATAATTTAATTTTTTTTAACTATTCTTCATTTTTTTATGCTTAAAAACCATGACGAAATTTTTTTTTCCAGATTTTGCTTACTAGTAAGAATTAATTTAATTTCCAGAAACCCAGCAAACTAATTAATTTTTCAACAAATTAATTATTAAAACACGAGGTCTCTATCTCATTTTATTGCCGAGATATTTAAGTTTTAACATAATAAATCCGGCTCGAAGGACCAATTATTTTCATAAAATTTTTCCTAAATATCTCCCTAAGTGTCAAAATTTACAAACTTATTAAAGACATATAATCTGACATCTGACCTAACCCAATCGAAATCCTTTTGCTTCCAAATATTGACCTCAAACTTGGATTGTTTTGATCCAAAAAATCAGCTGGTTGCACCAATATTTTGCCTTTATACATTCCAGCGGAACTAATTATTGTACAAACGACTACAAGGTTTTTTTTCTTGGATATTTTAGCACCCCCGCCCACTTTCCTGAACATCACGTTGCCCACCCCGATCCCGGAACCCGACTATTACCTGGGGGAACTCATAGCCGGAACGTACTGTTCCCGTATATTCAGCGACTGTGATAAGAAGCACTGCCGTCTTCAATCGCCCAACTTCCCGGGAATCTATCCCAGAAATTTGACCTGTTATTATGCCGTGCGGCAACACGAAATACCACACGGTAAGTATCGAAAATCCCGGTTTCCCTCCATAAATTGCATTTACTTGAATCCTCGATACTCGTTTAATACGGTAAGCCGCATCTGAACGGAGTGAGTGCAACTAATTCCCTGGATCTTTGTAGTAAGAGATTCCTCCCTTTTCCCTTCCCTTCCCCACTCCCGTATGCGAAACGAGATAACGTTTTCATGGGAATTCCCGGGGACTGTTTGAACGTTGATAAAGCGGGAGAATCGGGATGAATGTCCGGGATTTTCGAGTATGAATACGTCGGCTTATTATTTCACTTTGTATGTTTACCATTTCCTCCTTTGTAATCTGTTTTATAGGAAAACATGCCATAATCACTGTACGCCAACCCAAAGGGCAACTAATATCAATAAGGAGTCAATCGTCCCTTTACGGTACCGCCACCCCTAGGGAGCTGAAAGTGTGGAACGCCTGTGACGATGTACAGGATTATGTGACCGTTTATGATGGGTAAAAATTTTTTTTTCCCCCTTTTTCTTCCAGAAAACATGTTTTTTTCTATCCATAGTTACACCACTCGTGATTCGGTTATCCTAAAGTTTTGCGGAGGGGGTGAACCGGTTCCAGAGGCCGTATCCAGCGGCCACGAACTCCTTGTGGAATTCTCCACTTCTCCCTATGGAACGTTTTTACAGCCCGCACCTGTGCATAGTTTGCATGGGTTCCAGCTGGAAGTAGAGGTAAATGCATGTTATTTGAATTTAAAGAGTTTTTTCAACCTCATTTACGAGATTAAAACGAGTTCAAATATGATATGTTTATCTCCTTTTGTTGCAGAGATATTTGATTTTTAGTAAATCAGGCTCGAAGGACCAGTTATGTGTTCAAAATTTGTCATAAATACCTTAGTCGGTATCTCAAATATTGATTGTTTAATTGTTGAATAAAAACCAGAAGAAAGATGGAAAATATTAAAAAATCGTTTTACAGAGTTTTTTTATTTCTTCCAGGCAGTTGAGGGATTTCCTTCTTTCATTTTTAAAGTAACTTTTCAATGTAATTATATCCTTTTGTCTAATAAACCTTAAAACTAAATAGAGAATTTTGCGCTGATTAAAACAAGTCCGAACACGATATGTTCATCTCATTTTGTTGCAGAGATATTTGGTTTTGAACGTAAAAAATCCGGCTCGAAGGACCAATTATGTGCACAACATTTTTCGTAAATATGTCAGTTAATATCAAAAATATTGAAAATGTGGAAAAGACAAAAAAATAGCGTATTTTTTAAAGGTGTATCACAAGTTCTATCAGACTGTTTTAATTTTTTATTATAAAAGTGAAGTTTTTTTTTTTTGAAAATAGAGCTTTAGTTAAATATACAATTTTGCGCTGATTAAAATGAGCCTAAACACGATATATTTATCTTCTTTGCTTGCTGAGATATTCAAATTTTAATGTTAAAAATCCGGCTTGAAGGACCAATAATGTGCACGAAGTTTTTTATAAATATCTCAGTAAATACAAAAAAAATCGAAAATTTGCTAGAGACAAAAGTGACGTATTTTTTAAAGGTCTATCATATGGTTTTTGTTTTTTCTTAAAAAGTTACTTTTTAATTTTAATATAATTTTTTTATTTAAATAAACCCTAAAATTGAATAAGTTTCGCGCTGATTAAAATGAGCCCAAACATGATATGTCTATCTTCTTTTATTGGCGAGATATTTGACTTTAAATCTTAAAATTCCGGCTCGAAGGACCAATTGTGTGAATAAAATATTTCGTAAATATCTCAGTTAAAATCAAAAATTTCGAAAATTTGCAAAAGACTAAGGTGGCGTATTTTTAAAAAATCTATTAAACGGACTTAATTTCATTCTTAAAAAGTAACTTTTTAATTTAGTAATAAGCTTTACTTATAAACAGACCTTAAAATTGAATAGACATTTTTGCGCTAATTAAAATAAACCCAAACATGACATGTCTATCTCCTTTGCTTGCTGAAATATTTGATTTTTAATGAAACAAATCCGGCTCAAAGGACCAATTATGTACACGAAGTTTTTCTTAAAAATCTACGTAAATATAAAAAATTTTGAAAATTTACAAGAAACAAAAGTGTCATAATTTTTAAAGCTTTATCACATGGTTTCAATTTTTTGTCAAAAAAATAAGTTTTTTATTTAATTATAGACTTTTATTTAAACAGACCTGAAAATTAAATAGAAAATGTTGCGCTGATTAAAATGAGCCTAAGCATGATAGGTCTATCTCATTTTACTGCTGAGATATTTGGTTTTTTGTGTAAAAAATCCGGCTTAAAGGACCAATTATGTGCTCAAAGTTTTTCGTAAATATCTCAGTTAATATCAGAGATTTCGGAAATTTACAAGAGAAAAAAGTGACGTATTTTTTAAAGGTCTATCACACAGTTTTTATTTTTTCTTAAAAAAGTAACTTTTTAATTTAATCATCAACTTTTATTGAAATAAACCTAAAATTAAATAGAGAATTTCGCGCTGATTAAAATAACCCCAAACACGATATGTCTATCTCCTTTTATAGTCAGGATATTTGATTTTAAATGTAAAAATCCGGCTCGAAGGACCAATTATGTGCACAACATTTTTCGTAAATATGTCAGTTAATATCAAAAATATTGAAAATGTGCAAAAGACAAAAAAAAAAACGTATTTTTTAAAGGTGTATCACAAGTTCTATCAGACTGTTTTAATTTTTTATTATAAAAGTAAAGTTTTTTTTTTTTTGAAAATAGAGCTTTAGTTAAATAGAGAATTTTGCGCTGATTAAAATGAGCCTAAACACGATATATTTATCTTCTTTGCTTGCTGAGATATTCAAATTTTAATGTTAAAAATCCGGCTTAAAGGACCAATAATGTGCACGAAGTTTTTTATAAATATCTCAGTAAATACAAAAAAAATCGAAAATTTGCTAGAGACAAAAGTGACGTATTTTTTAAAGGTCTATCATATGGTTTTTGTTTTTTCTTAAAAAGTTACTTTTTAATTTTAATATAAATTTTTTATTTAAATAAACCCTAAAATTGAATAATAAGTTTCGCGCTGATTAAAATGAGCCCAAACATGATATGTCTATCTTCTTTTATTGGCGAGATATTTGACTTTAAATCTTAAAATTCCGGCTCGAAGGACCAATTGTGTGAATAAAATATTTCGTAAATATCTCAGTTAAAATCGAAAATTTGCAAAAGACTAAGGTGGCGTATTTTTAAAAAATCTATCAAACGGATTTAATTTTATTCTTTAAAAGTAACTTTTTAATTTAGTAATAAGCTTTTCTTATAAATAGACCTTAAAATTGAATAGACATTTTTGCGCTGATTAAAATAAACCCAAACATGACATGTCTATCTCCTTTGCTTGCTAAAATATTTGATTTTTAATGAAACAAATCCGGCTCAAAGGACCAATTATGTACACGAAACTTTTCCTAAAAATCTACGTAAATATAAAAAAATTTGAAAATTTACAAATAACAAAAGTGTCATAATTTTTAAAGCTTTATCACATGGTTTCAATTTTTTGTCAAAAAAATAAGTTTTTTATTTAATTATAAACATTTATTTAAACAGACCTGACAATTGAATAGAAAATTTTGCGCTGATTAAAATGAGCCTAAGCATGATAGGTCTATCTCATTTTATTGCTGAGATATTTGGTTTTTTGTGTAAAAAATCCGGCTTGAAGGACCAATTATGTGCTCAAAGTTTTTCGTAAATATCTCAGTTAATATCAGAGATTTCGGAAATTTACAAGAGAAAAAAGTGACGTATTTTTTAAAGGTCTATCACACTGTTTTTATTTTTTTCGTAAAAAAGTAACTTTTTAATTTAATCATCAACTTTTATTGAAATAGACCTTAAAATTAAATAGAGAATTTCGCGCTGATTAAAATAACCCCAAACACGATATGTCTATCTCCTTTTAGAGTCAGGATATTTGATTTTAAATGTAAAAATCCGGCTCGAAGGACCCATTATGTGCACGAAGTTTTTCTTAAATATCTCCTTAAATATCAAAAATTTTAAAAAATCACAAAATACAAAAATAATTTATTTTAAAAAAACCCATTAGCTGACATTAATTTATTACAAAAATCCGGCTCGAAGGACTATGTTGTGTTTCAGTTTTTCGCAAATATCTCCGTAAATATCAAAAATTTCAAAAAATCGCAAGAGACAAAAATGACTCATTTAAAAAAAACCTTTAAGCTGACGGCAATTTTTTTTCAAAAATCCGGCTCGAAGGACCATGTTGTGTTTCAGTTTTTCGCAAATATCAAAAATCTCGAAAAATCATAAGAGACAAAAATTACTCATTTTAGAAAACCCTATAAACTGACATCAATTTTTTTACAAAAATCCGACTCAAAGGACCAATTTCGTTTCGGTTTTTTGCAAATATC
Organism: Anthonomus grandis grandis; assembly: GCF_022605725.1. Classification (NCBI taxonomy): domain Eukaryota; kingdom Metazoa; phylum Arthropoda; class Insecta; order Coleoptera; family Curculionidae; genus Anthonomus; species Anthonomus grandis. The sequence goes on from NC_065562.1 coordinate 16,944,594, forward strand.
TCCGTAAATATCAAAAATTTCAAGAAATCTCACGAGACAAAAACGACTCATTTTAAAAAAACCTATAAACTAACATCAATTTTTATACAAAAATCTGGCTCGAAGGACCAATTATGGTAAAACTTCTTGACCAAGCAATTAGGACTAATTCAACTATTACCCACGAAAACCGGAAATCAGCAATTGGGACGAAAAAAAAAAAGAAAATGAGAAAACCCGTCCGGCTCCTCGTCGTCGCTCGAGGGGGGCAAAAACATTCGCTTTCACGAGGGTGGAGGGTGCTCGAAACCCGTCTGGCGTGAACGATTTACATTAAACGACACTTACCGTCAACCTTATAAATTGCCGTACTCGCCTTTTTTGTGTTTTTCGGAATTTTACCAAAAAAAAAAACGAAAAATCCATAAATTACGAATTTTCGAGCCCCTTTTAGGCCCTCACTAAGGGAGATTCAATTTGATATATTTTTTTTTTGTAGGTCAAGTTCGTTGACCAACAAACCCCCTCGTACGTAAAACAGAAGAGGAGCTGCGAGTTTTGGCTACGTGGCACCAATAGGGGCGTTCTGGAGAGTCCTATACACTCTTTGCCCGCCAACACTACTTGTCTCTATCACTTGCAAGTAATTCTCTATTTGCATCAATGTTTTTCTCTTTGTTTTCAAGTGAAACTTCTTGTAGGGCATGGACCCGTTTGCCTCGACCTCCCCGGCCCCGTTTCGCCCCATGAACCCCCGCTATCCAGACTGGAGATCGGTGGGGATGATCACCCCCCCGCCCCGCTACAGGGTGTGGCTATCAATAGTGAAATTCCACGCGGGGAACTCTTGGGATCCAGAAACTCCCGACAGGATGTGCAGGAGTTATTTGAACGTGTGGGATGGCCAACTGTGGCAGCCTAGTAACTGTGAGGGCCTATTTTGGTATGCAGTAAAACTCCTAAAGTTTCCGTATTAGGAAAAATTGAGAGGTGGTTTTCAGTGGTACAAAGGAGAAGTACAATCTGGACAACTACTCCGCGAACACCATAACGAAAACTATTACCACCCCGTCGGCCAAAGGGGGTAAAAACGTGACGCTTTTGGGGAGGTTTTGTAGGGAGCACGTGCCGAGGAGTTGCGAACAGTTTTTACTGGGAAACTCCTCGAGGTTTCCACGACCTTGTAGTATGACGGAGAGTTACTTGACCAGCGGGGATACGTTGACTTTGGAGTTGAAGTTGGCCGACTCCACCGCTTTAAAGTAAGTGAAACTCTTAAGTCAAATAGAGGTAAGTTAAACATGTGCCCGAAAACTTTGAAGTTTCAAAGGAGTTTAACCCTTTGATGCGAATTCTTGTCGCGCAAGTAAGAGTGGTTTTGAGGGTACAGTGGGAGGAAATCTGGATATACTGACCTGTTTTGCTGGAAATGTGTGGGGAATTTAAGGGTTTTTATTTCTGTAATCGATGCTCTTTTTTTATGTGAACTGAAGGGTGTTTTACATATTTTTGGGTAAAATGAACTGAAAAGGAGTTATTGGTGGTTTTGGTTTTTGGCCTTCGTTTTCAAAAAAAAAAACGCGTTTTATTTTTTTACTGAAAAATTATAGATCTTGCAAAAATATGGTTTAGATAAAAGTTGCTTAAAATAATAAGGAGGTTGCTCTAAAAAAGAAATTTTGATTCTATTTCTCATACTGTGGGAGAAAATCGTAAAAAACAACTCAAATCAAAAACAGGTAATTTTCTCAAAATGTACAGGAAATTATAATTTTTTTATTTTTACAAAAGATGCATTTATCCAATACACAACGAAAAGTACTTTACATATTTTTTCGAAAAACCAACACCAAAGAAGCTATTGGCATTTTTTGGTTTTTGGCCAAAACGCTGAGAATTTTGGAAATTTTTAAAAATTAGCCAAATCAAAATTTTTTTGATTTCTATATGGTTAGCATAAAGAAACGATAAAAAAAGTGTCATGCCAAAAGTCTCTATTTTGGACAGGAGCGCCAGAATAATGCAATTTGAAGAAATGGATTTTTGATGGGGTTACAAACATAAAATTAAAAAAAAAATCACTTTTTATTTTTTTACTAAGAAACTGTAAATCTTACAAAAATATAGCTTTTATAAAAGTTATTTGGATTAATAAGGACTAGCCTTTAAAAAAGAAACTTTGATGTTATTTCCCATACAGTGGGAGAAAATCATGGAAAACCTATAATCAAAAACATACAATTTTCTCGAAAACTATTGGTCATTTTTTTCTTTTAATTTTTGCAATAGATGCATTTTGTAAATATACAACGAAAAGTGTCTTACATATTTTTTCCAAAAACGAACACAAAAGCAGTTATTGCCATTTTTTGATTTTTGGCCAAAACTGGCTTGAAATTTTGGATTTTTAAAAAAAATAGATAAATCTTTTTTTTTTATTTCTATATATTCAGCATTTAAAGCCGATAAAAAAAGTATTATGCCAGAAGTCTCTATTTTCGACAGGAGAGCGAGAAAAATGCAATTTTAAAAAATTAATATTTGTCCAGAATTTGAAGGGTTAGAGCCATGGAATTTAAAAATAAATCACTTTTTATTTTTTTATTAAAAAACTATAAGTCCTGCAAAGATATCGCTTTTATAAAAGTTGTTTAAAATAATAAGGACTATCACGTGCAAAAAAAATTTTGATATTATTTTCCATACAGTGGGAGAAAATAATGGAAAACCTATAATCAAAAACATACAATTTTCTCAAAAACTATTGATTATTTTTTTATTTTAATTTTTGCAATAGACGCATTTTTTAAATATACAACAAAAAGTGTTTTACATATTTTTTCCAAAAACAAACACAAAAGCGGTTATTGGCATTTTTTGATTTTTGGCCAAAACTGGCTTGAAATTTTGGATTTTTAAAAAAATTAGATAAATCAAAATTTTTTTATTTCTATATATTCAGCATAAAAAGGCGATAAAAAAAGTATTATGCCAAAAGTCTCTATTTTGTAGAGGAGAGTCAGAAAAATGCAATTTTAAAAAATTAATATTTGTCCAGAATTTGAAGGGTTAGAATAAATCACTTTTTATTTTTTTACTAAAAAACTATAAGTGTTGCAAAGATATTGCTTTTATAAAAGTTGTTTAAAATAATAAGGACTATCATGTGCAAAAAAAATTTTAATTTTATTTTCCATACAGTGGGAGAAAATCATGGAAAACCTCATATCAAAAACATACAATTTTCTCGAAAACTATTGGTCATTTTTTTCTTTTAATTTTTGCAAAAGATTTTTTTTAATATACAACAAAAAGTGTCTTACATATTTTTTCTAAAAATCAACACAAAATGAGTTATTGGCATTTTTTGGTTTTTGGCCAAAACTGGCAGGAATTTTGGAAATTTTTAAAAATTGACCAAATTAGAAAAACAATTCTCTCATATATAAAATACAATAAAGAAATCGTTATGCCAAAAGTCTCGATTTTGCATAGGAGAGCCAGAAAAATTTAATTTAATAAAAATGAATTTTGCCCAGAATTTGAAGGGTTGCAACCACGAAACTTTCAAAAATAAACACTTTTTAATTTTTTACTAAAAAACTATTTGACTTACAACAATATGTCTTTTATAAAAGTTGTTTGGAATAATAAGGGCCATCTTATGCAAGAAAAATTTTAACCTTATTTTCCATAGAGTGGGACAAAATCATCGAAAACCTATAATTAAAAACAGGTAATTTTCTCAAAATTCACTAGAATTTTCTCATATTTTATTTTTGCAATGGATGCATTTTTCGAATGTAAAGCGAAAAGTGTATTACATATTTCTTCCAAAAACGAACACAAAAGGAGTTATTGGCATTTTTTTTTGTTTTTGGCCAAAACTAGTTAGAAAATTTGTAAATAAAAAAAAATTGTTTTTTTATTTTATTGGTCAAAATTAATTTTCTATAATTTTTTCAAATAAATTTAAATTCAATTTAGGCCATAAAAACATGAAAATTTAAATTAAAAAGACACGAAAAAAAAATTTACTTTTGGCCAGAATTTGAAGGGGTAAAACTTTCAAAAAAAGTCACTTTTTATTTTTTTACTAAAAAACTATAAATTTTGCAAAAATATGTTTTTTATAAAGATGTCTTAAATAATTAGGACTATGCTTTGAAATAGAGGTTTTGATTATATGTTCCATACAGTGGGAGAAAATCATGAAAAACCTTTAACGAAAAACGTACAATTTTCTCAAAAACTATTGGAAATTTCATAAAAATTATTTTGCAGTAGATCCTTTTTATAAAGACAAACTAAAAAGCATTTTACAATTTTTTTTGAAAAACCAACAGGAAAGGACTTACAGGACATTTCATTGGCCCATAGTAAACCTTTGTGAAAAACTAATTTACATTCACTTCCACATCGTTTCCTTGACTAATTTAAGACTTAATTAGTAAAACAACTTACTAAAGAATATTCCCTTTAGACCAGTGAGCTTTAAAGCACTCTACGAATTCGTGGATCTCCACTTGGACGGTGAGCCCTACGGCGAGGGGCCTTGCTCCAGGAAATTCTCGGCCCTCAGCAACGAGTCTCAGCAAAAATTCCGCTCCCCGAGCGACATTTTCCTATACGGTCGCGGAGGTTCTAAGAACATCAGGTAAGGAACTTCCCTGGAACATATGACGTTGCTTCTTATGCCTCCACCTCAATTCCAGTTGCATATATCGTTTCGAGGGTCAAAAGGGCGAAAAAATCAAAATTACCCTGACCGATGTGCTGATAAAACACCGACGATGTACCACCAGCAGGAACCCGGAAACCGAGAGGCTCGAATGTGACGGGGATATCGGCGCGACCTTGAGGTTCTTCGAAGTGCCTTGGATCGATGTGCCTGGGGTGCCCAGGTGAGTTTTTTTTTAATTACAACAATAATAATGATTTCTAAACTGATTTTTGCTATAAGTGACGTAATACCCAATGAAATAGGTAACTCATTAATAATAACGATTGAAAGAAGTCGTCCATATTCTCAAAGAGACCCTAATATAAATAAATCAAAGGAGAACAACACAAAAGTCTCGGTCTCAAAAAAATTCTTTAATTTGTCAGAGTGGTGACACGTGTTTCGCTCCTAAGAGCATCATCAGACCTAAAAAATAACGTAAACAAAACCAAATAAAATTACAAAAAGACCTTAAAGTAAGTTGTTTTAAGTAAGTTGTATTTTTATAGTGAACAATAGGACATTTTTATCTTTTTCTTCCAGAGACTGCCTTTGTGGATTAAACAAGGACAAACTGCTGCCGTTTACTTACGTCTCCTCCTCCAACGTGGTGGAACTGAGGTTCGACGTCACCAACATGAACGCCTCCGATGATTTTAATTCCTTGTACTTCGAGGGCGTGTGGAAGTACATTAGGACCCCCACGTGTGATCTTAACCTGAGAAAATCCGGACCTAATGGGGAGTTGGTTTTCAGTTTTCCTCCCGAGGGATCAGAGGTAAGAACTCTTTGCATAATTCATATATTCTAGATCTACTGTATTAAAAAAGGTAGTGGATAAAGACCCTTTGCATAAACATGTTGCAAGTACTGGATTTGCCTAAGAACAGATGTGAGTTTAATCTATTGGCTCCAGAAAGCTGAAAAGAGAATTTCGTTAATAATTTTACTATTTCAATCGTTTAAAGGCAAATTGTGTCTAGGCATTGTTGCTGACAGAAAAGTGTGAAAAATTCAATTTATTTATTACTATTATTGTCTGAAAATTAATAAGCAAGGAAGTAGGTCTTGTCACGGCAACCTCTTATCCAGAGTAAATAAAAACACTTAAAAGTTGTAATAATTTCTAAGAGTACACTGAACAACAATTTTAATTACTCCAGACGAAAGGCACGCCCTAAGGGATTAATTAATTTAATATTGGCCTGTAAACGGTTTTTCACTGTAATAAATCTTCGCAGATCTGAACGTATTTTTTGACACTGAACGTACCAAAAAATTACTTCAATAAATTCAATATTGCATGAGATGCTTGGAAAAGTTCACCTAAACTGTTTGGAATTCAAGTGACTATTCCAGGCAGTTGAAGCTACTTCCAACCAATGCCCTGGAAGAAATAGACGCTTTCAAGTACCTGGAAAAGCCGGAAAATTACTCCCGATAGTCTCAACTTCCTAGGCGAATTAAAAAATTACTTAAGTTAAGTAAAAATTGCATCAAGTGCCTGGAAAAATTGACTTTAAATGCTTGGAACTCAAGTGACTATTCCAGGCAGTTGAAACTAATTCCAAGAACTTCTCGAAAAGAAGTTGACACTTACAACTGCCTGGAAGTAGCAAAAAATGACTCTCATTAGTCTCAACTTCCTGGACGTATCAAAAAATGATTTTAGTGAAATCAAAATTGCATGAGATGCTTGGAAAAGTTCACCTAAACTGTTTGGAATTCAAGTGACTATTCCAGGCAGTTGAAACTACTTTCAACCAAGTTATTGGAAACAATTGACGCTATCAACTGCCTGGAAGTAGCAAAAAATGACTCTCAATATTCTCAACTGCCTGGACGTATCAAAAAATTACTTTAGTGAAGTCAAAATTACATTAGATGCTTGAAAAAATTGACTTTAATTGCTTGGAACTCAAGTGACTATTCCAGGCAGTTGAAACTACATTCAAACAACTCCCTGAAAGAAATGGATGCTTTCAATAGCCTGGAAGTGTAGGAGAATGGCTCCAGATAGTCACAAGTGCCTGTTTGTTTCAAAAAATTAATTCAATTAAGTCAAAATTGCATGAGATGCTTGGAAAAGTTCACCTTAACTACTTGGAGTTCAAGTGACTATTCCAGGCAGTTGAAACTAGTTCCAAGAACTTCCCTAAAAGAAATTGACACTTACAACTGCCTGGAAGTAGCAAAAAATGACTCTCAATAGTCTCAACTGCATGGACGTATCAAAAAATGACTTTAGTGAAATCAGAATTGCATTAGATGCTTGGAAATCTTGCCTTTAATTGCTTGAAACTCAAGTGACTATTCCAGGCAGTTGAAAAACTACTTTGAAACATTTTCCTGGAAACAATTGACGCTTCCAGATGCCTGGAAGTAGCAAAAAATGACTCTCAATAGTCTCAACTGCCTGGACGTATCAAAAAATTACTTTAGTGAAATCAGAATTGCATCAAATGCTTGGAAATCTTGCCTTTAATTGCTTGAAACTCAAGTGACTATTCCAGGCAGTTGAAACTACTTCCAAGCAAGTTCCTGGAAGAAATTGACGCTTTCAACTACCTGGAAGTTCTGGAAAATGACTCTCAATAGTCTCAACTGCCTGGACGTATCAAAAAATTACTTTAGTGAAATCAAAATTGCATCAGATGCTTGGAAAAATTGACTTTAATTGCTTGGAACTCAAGTGACTATTCCAGGTAATTGAAACAACTTCCTGGAAGAAATTGACGCTTCCAGATGCCTGGAAGTGCAGGAAAATGACTCTCAATAGTCTCAACTGCATGGACGTATCAAAAACTGACTTTATTGAAATCAAAATTGCATCAGATGCTTGGAAAAATTGACTTTAATTGCTTGGAACTCAAGTGACTATTCCAGGCAATTGAAACTACTTCCAAGCATTTTTCCGGAAAAAAATTGACGCTTCCAACTGCTTGGAAGTTTCGGAAGATGATTCTTAATAGTCTCAACTGCCTAAAGGTATCAAAAAATTACTTTAGTGAAATCAAAATTGCATTAGATGCTTGGAAAAATTGACTTTAGCTGGTTGGAACTCAAGTGACTATTCCAGGCAGTTGAAACAAGTTTCAAGAAATTCTATGGAAGAAGTTGACACTTACAACTGCTTGGAAGTTCTGAAAAATGACTATCAATAGTCTCAACTGCCTGTACGATTCAAAAACTGACTTTAATTAAGTCAAATTTGCATCAGATGCTTGGAAAAGTTCACCTTAACTATTTAGAACTCAAGTGACTATTCCAGGCAGTTGAAACATGTTTCAAGATATTTTCTGGAAGAAATTGACGCTTTCAACTGCCTGGAAGTTCCAGAAAATGACTCTCAATAGTGTCAACTGCCTGGACGTTTCAAAAAATTAATTCATATAAGTCAAAGTTGCATCAGATGTTTGGAAAAATAGACTTTAGCTAGTTGGAACTCAAGTGACTATTTTAGGCAGTTGAAACAAGTTTCAAGAAATTCTCTGGAAGAAGTTGACACTTACAACTGCCTGGAAGAGCCGGACAATTACTCCCGATAGTCTGAGCATCCTGGAGATATCAAAAAACGACTTCAATTAGTCGCAAAAACTACCTAAACTACCTGGAAGTGCTGGAAAATGACTCTGAATATTCCCAACTGTCTGTACGATTCAAAAACTGACTTTAATTAAGTCAAATTTGCATCAGATGCTTGGAAAAGTTCACCTTAACTATTTAGAACTCAAGTGACTATTCCAGGCAGTTGAAACAAGTTTCAAGAAATTCTCTGGAGGATGTTGACGCTTTCAACTGCCTGGAAGTTTCAGAAAATGACTCTCAATAGTCTCAACTGCCTGGACGTATCAAAAAATGACTTTAGTGAAATCAAAAATGCATCAGATGCTTGGAAAAATTAACTTTAATTGCTTGGAACTCAAATGACTATTCCAGGCAGTTGAAAAACTACTTTGAAACAACTTACTGGAAAAAATTGACGCTTCCAGATGCCTGGAAGTGCAGGAAAATGACTCTCAATAGTCTCAACTGCCTGGACGTATCAAAAAATGGCTTTAGTAAAATCAAAATTGCATCAGATGCTTGGCAAAATTGACTTTAATTGCTTGGAACTCAAGTGACTATTCCAGGCAGTTGAAACTACTTTCAAACAACTGCCTGAAAGAAATTGACGCTTTCAACTGCCTGGAAGTTCTGAAAAATGACTCTCAATAGCCTGTACTTTTCAAAAACTGACTTTAATTAAGGCAAAATTGCATCAAATGTTTGGAAAAGTTCACCTTAACTATTTGGAACTCAAGTGACTATTCCAGGCAGTTGAAACTATTCTCAAGCAATTATCTGGAAGAAATGTGGATTATGGTTTAAAGCAGGAGTGAAGACATAATAAATGCGTTCATATTTGAGACTTACTCGTTGTTTATCTCAATTGTCATTATTATGCATGTTTTTTTCGATATGGTTCCATGGTGTAATGGTTAGCACTCTGGACTTTGAATCCAGCGATCCGAGTTCAAATCTCGGTGGAACCTTATTTATTTATTTTTTTTAATTGTTTTGACTGTTTTCTTAAATGATTTTCAATTTTTTTTTTTAATATTTACTTGCTAAGAAAATGCAATAAATTTTGCGAGTCTAATTGTTGTAACGTCGATGGTTTATTTCGAAATTTAATTAGGTTTACTCTGTCGATGGTCTAACGTCAAGATTGGCATTTTTTCTTTGAAAAATGCCTGTTTCTAAAATATTTTTGATTTTTTTTAATTAAAAAAAAAATATATTTTTAAGGAATAAAAATTAGAACGTCGATGATTTAGTGAGAACGCCATTGACAGTCAAAGAAAGATAGCGTATTATTAAACAACTACATGGTTTTTAAGTTATTTATGAAAATTATTTACAGTTTAGAACGTCGATGGTTAAATGAGAAATTTAATAAAATTTCCTCCAACGACGTTCTAACACCAAGACTACGATATAAAAAATATAATTTTTCTCAAATTACATTATTTTTAATAAAATTAATTACAATCTAGAACGTCGACGGTTTCATTACAAATTTAATAAAATTTTGTTTATCGACGTTCTAACATCAAGATTATGATCTTAAAAAAATTGATGTTTTTAAATATTACACAATATAATACAATTTAGAACGTCGATGGTTCAATGAAAAATTCAATAAAATTTCCTCCGTCGACGTTCTAACATTATGATTCTGATTACAAAAAATTAATTTCTTTAGTTCCATGATTTTTAATTAAAATTACAATTTAGAACGTCGATGGTTTAGTGCAAAATTTAATACAATTTTCTTCATCGACATTCGAACCTTCAGATAGTTATTAAAAAAAGAATTTTTTTCTAAATTGAATTGTAATCAGAATGCCTTATGATTTAGAACGTCGATGATTCAATAAAATTTCCTCCATCGATTTTCTAACACATAGAATATGATTTAAATAAAATGAATTTTAAGAATAAAAATTAATTACAATTTAGAACGACGTTAGTGAGAAATTCAGTAAAATTTTCTCCATCGACGTTCTAACAGCAAGATAGATATACATATTTTTAATAAAAATTAATTACGATTTAGAACGTCGATGGTTCAATGAGAAATTCAATAAAATTTCTTCCATCGACGTTCTAACATCAAGATATTGTTTTAAAAAAATCCATCATTTGGATTGAAAATTAACTACATTTTAAAACTTTGATGATTTAGTGACAAATTAAATAACATTTTCTTCATCGACGTTCCAACGTCGAGATTGTGATTAAAAAATTTTTTTTTTAATTCCGTGATTTTTATTAAAAATTAATTGCATTTAAAAAAAGTCGATAAATTAGTGAGAGGTTCAATAAAATTTTCCCCATCGACGTTCTAACATCAGGATTGTGATTTTAAAAGTTTTTTCATTTAATTCCATTATTTAAAAAAAAAACTAATTTCCATTTGAAACATTGATGATTTAGTAATAAATGACAAGCAAAATTGTATCCATCGATGTTCTAACATTAAGATAATGATAAAAAAAACATAATACTTGTTTTAACTAGATTATTATTATTGGTAAAATTAATTACAGCTTAGAACGTCGATAATTTAGTGAGAAATTTGATCGAAAAGATTGTCTCTATCGACGTTTTAACATCTAGATGGAAAGAACATGTTGATTTTTATTTGGTGTTTTTTTTTATAATTTTAAAATGCTATAAATAGGTTCAATTGCCTGGAAGAAATTTCATATTTTCTTCAAAAAAGATTGGAAAATCCTTTAAGGTATTCAAAAATCAATAACTGCCAAACTTTGACTAAGTACTAAAAGTGTTGTTTTCTTGGAACCTTTCCATTTTTTCCAGAAAATTCGAAAAAACGTATGCTTATTCCAGGCTTCCAGACCAGCAACATTATTCCGAGAAAAAGATTCTTGGAAGAGAGCATTAAAATTCCACGTTTCGTCAGTTTCGTCATTAGTTCACCTTTCCTAGCACCCCATTTCGATCATAAGTCCGTCCTCGTTCAACACATTGTCTTATGAAAAATCAGTCAATTTTCTCATGAACAATACATGACTTTTCTTACCTAAATAATGAAATTGCATATATTTTTTATTTGTCTCGGAGAGCTGTTCTTTTATAGCCCTTTGTCCCAATTTTTCCTGGACCGATCCACCCTTTTCCATCAGATTTAACTTCACCATAAAGAAAATAAAAAGGGAAATTTGAATTGCCGCAGGTGAGGGCAATAAAACCGATTTCCATTTTGGAAGCCGTAGGTAGGTCGGTGCTTACGGATTTACTACTTCCTCTGACGCGGGTTTTATTAGGAATTTTAAAATTTACCTTTAAAAAACTATTCTTAGACACGTCGCACCGTTAAACGACTTTCAAGTTAAAGCGAAGGCAATTTATAAACCTTCAGTTGGCTTATTTAAGTGATCGATACCCCTGTCAAGGCCCTAAACGGAATTTCAACCCTTTGGGGGGCGTCTTGTGTTGACTTCCGTTCGGATTTTAATTATAGACTGGTAGGATTGAAAAATGACAAACCCTTAGGAAAATTGAAATAAAGGAGGTCACCTTGTAGCAGTTAAATGCAAGATATGAGTATCATTTTGCTATATTACTTATTTTCTAAGAAAACCTGTAAGAAAGACATAATTTAATCGGGCATGATGACCATATATGTTTATCTGAGAATCAGAAGTTAAAATGTAGGTCAGAACGTCGATGGAGACAACCCAACTTCGATTTATCAAAGAACCGTTGACGTACTAATAATGTCACTAATTACGTGATAATTTTTTCGGAAAAATAAAAACAATTCTATAAAAAATAATTTAAATAAAAAGTGAAAGGTTCCACCGAGATTTGAACTCGGATCGCTGGATTCAAAGTCCAGAGTGCTAACCATTACACCATGGAACCTCTGACCGCAATAATCTCCCCCCAATTAAAACTAAAATTAAAAAGTGAAAGTTTCTACGGTACGGCATCTTCAAGGCTCTTTTTTTTAATTATAGATCAACTGCGAGAATAGCCCGAGAGCTTTTGTACCCGGTCCCAACAAGTTCCTCTACGTGAAAATCGGAGGGGTGATTCTCAAACATTCGAGCCGTTGGAGCAACAATAACACCCTCAGGTTTTTGGATTTTTTTCTCAAAAATTTTTCAAAATTTTAATTTTTTTTTGTTTTTTTTTTTTTTGATAGATCAACCTCTTGGACCGGACACACCTGCGACACCCCTAATCGAGTAATTGTCCATACTGCCCTTTACACTGCCCTTATATGCCCGGACCCTTTTATATCTCGCGATAGGATGGTCGAAGTGTTTTCGGAGGGATGGAATATTAAAAGTAAGATTTTTTAACTATTTTTTTTTTTTAATTTTCTATCGGAAATATATATTCTGTCATAGCTTTTTCAGTAAATTACAGTACAGAGTGAGTTATGTGAAAAATTAAGTTTATTTACTAAATATCTCACCCTGTATAATGTTGACAAAAAAGTCCTTTAGAGCTTTCTTAAAGGAAATCAAAAAATAAATATTTTTTTATTCTTAAAGTTTTTGCGTAGAATTAATATTTAACGAGTTATAGGAAAAAGAAAAATTGCATTATCTAACCTCAAATTTTTAATTTCCTTAAAAACTCCTTAAAAAATGATCCTAGCAAAATTTCACAAGAGACAAAATAAGTGTATTTTTTAATTTCCTTTCAAAAAGCTTCTATAAGCTTTTTTAGTAAAATATATACAGGGTGAGTTATGTGAAAAATTAACTTTATTTTTTAAATATCTCACCCTGTATATTCTTGACAAAAAAGTCCTTTGACGCTTTCTTAAAGAAAATTAAAAAGTAAATATTTTTTCATTCTTAAAGTTTTTGCGTAGGATTAATATTTACCGAGTTATAGGAAAAAGAAAAATTGTATGACCTAACCTCAAATTCATAATTTCCTTAATAACTTCTTAAAAAGTGATCCTAGGAACATTTTACAAGAGACAAAATAAGCGTATTTTTTAATTTCCTTTCAAAAAGCTTCTATAAGCTTTTTTAGTAAAATATATACAGGGTGAGTTATGTGAAAAATTAACTTTATTTTTTAAATATCTCACCCTGTATATTTTTGACAAAAAAGTCCTTTAAAGCTTTCTTGAAGGAAATCAAAAAATAAATATTTTTTCATTCTTAAAGTTTTTGCGTAGGATTAATATTTCACGAGTTATAGGAAAAAGAAAAATTGTATGACCTAACCTCAAGTTTTTAATATCCTTAATAACTACTTAAAAAATGATCCTAGGAAAATTTCACAAGAGACAAAATAAGTGTATTTTTTAATTTCCTTTCAGAAAGCTCCTTTAAGCTTTTTCAGTAAAATATATACAGGGTGAGTTATGTGAAAAATTAACTTTATTTTGTAAATATCTCACCCTGTATATTCTTGACAAAAAAGTCCTTTGACGCTTTCTTAAAGAAAATTAAAAAGTAAATATTTTTTCATTCTTAAAGTTTTTGCGTAGGATTAATATTTACCGAGTTATAGGAAAAAGAAAAATTGTATGACCTAACCTCAAATTCATAATTTCCTTAATAACTTCTTAAAAAGTGATCCTAGGAACATTTTACAAGAGACAAAATAAGCGTATTTTTTAATTTCCTTTCAAAAAGCTTCTATAAGCTTTTTTAGTAAAATATATACAGGGTGAGTTATGTGAAAAATTAACTTTATTTTTTAAATATCTCACCCTGTATATTTTTGACAAAAAAGTCCTTTAAAGCTTTCTTGAAGGAAATCAAAAAATAAATATTTTTTCATTCTTAAAGTTTTTGCGTAGGATTAATATTTCACGAGTTATAGGAAAAAGAAAAATTGTATGACCTAACCTCAAGTTTTTAATATCCTTAATAACTACTTAAAAAATGATCCTAGGAAAATTTCACAAGAGACAAAATAATTGTATTTTTTAATTTTCTATCAGAAAGCTCCTATAAGCTTTTTCAGTAAAATATATACAGGGTGAGTTATGTGAAAAATTAACTTTATTTTGTAAATATCTCACCCTGTATATTTTTGACAAAAAAGTCCTTTGAAGCTTTCTTAAAGAAAATTAAAAAGTAAATATTTTTTCATTCTTAAAGTTTTTGCGTAAGATTAATATTTAACGAGTTATAGGAAAAAGAAAAATTGCATGACCTAACCTCAAATTTTTAATTTCCTTAATAACTCCTTAAAAAGTGATCCTAGCAAAATTTCACAAGAGACAAAATAATTGTAATTTTTAATTTTCTATCAGAAAGTTGTGAAGCCTTTTGACTAAACTATACACAGGGTGAGTTTCGTCAAAAATTAAGAAATATTATTAATTAAAAATTAAGACATTTTTACACCAACTCGTTACAAGGCATAAAAATTAATACATATTTTTATTCATAAAAATGAACAAAAAAATATATATTAAGTAAATATATAAAAATAATTAAGTTTGTTGGGCGTGGCACTACAGAAACGAATGTTCCAAGAATATTTCTCGTTTGGAAATGGGTGCAATATAACGAGGAAACTTTAAGAATATTCCTGGAGGTATCAGAATATTTTAATGTTCTTGATGACTTCGGATCTTATATCTGAACATATGAATAATTCCAAGAATATTCTTAGAACAAGATGTGGACAGAGTTTACCCTCGTAAGTGTATCGGGAATATTTCAGGAATATTATAAAAATATTAATTTATTTTAAAGACTCATAGATTTTTCATGAAGGAACGTTCATAGAATAGTTAGAATGTTCTGTATTAAATCCCTAGAATATTCACTCCTCCTGAGGTCAAATTTTTAGTTATTCCCATTTCAAATTAACCGCGAGAAATCTAAATTAATTAATTAAATTTACCGATTTAAATTAAATTAATTATAAAACAACTAAATTTCTAATTAATTAACTAAGATATGGCATTATTTTCATAAAAAAAACACAAATCTGAACATTTGATTAACTTAATAAATTTTTAATTAATTAATCAATTGCTTTATTTTTGCAAAAAAAAATCAAAACTTTTTCAAGAATAAATCCCCACCCTTAAGCTCTGACGCACTAAAACAAAAAATAAAAAGTGAAGGTTCCACCGAGATTTGAACTCGGATCGCTGGATTCAAAGTCCAGAGTGCTAACCATTACACCATGGAACCGATGAAAATCACTTGCGATCGCTCGTTGTATATTTACTAGTAAACTAGTAGGCCTGTAAAATGCAACGTTGCCACTTCTAGACAAAAATTCCTTAGATCTACCTCACGTTTTAGGCAAATCCGAAAATGTGGTGGGCCACTACTCACTGGACAAGGTGGAAATCGACCGTCTAGGCAAAGAACTGCCCCGCACCATCGTTGCCGAATTTTATGGAAAAGACGAGGGTCGATATCCCATAATGTGGCTAGAACTATCTAAAAGGTAAGTCACCTTGTATATAATAAAGAAGGTTATTAAGACGCCTTTAAGACGCGTTGAATTAAATTAATTTTGTTTATTGATACCTACTAAAAAGGTAAAACTGTTCATGGATATTTTATGACGTTTCAATGTTTTTTTTTGTGACTAACCGTCTACGTCTATAAAACCACTTGATCAACATAAACTTACGTCTTAAATACGTCTCTAAGACGCCAAAAACTTCCCTTAAAAGTCAATATGTTCACGTCGGTGTGATAAATTTTAATTTCCATTGTTCCCCTTTTATACAATTGCCCGTCCATTCAATGATGTTTCCGTTGTTTTTTCCCATAAAAAAATTCCCAACGCTGCTCGTCCATTTTAATTTCTCGTGCAATTTATTTCGCAGTCGTGGGGCACAAAGGGCTCGCAGATTCAACGTTTTTGTTTTTTGTTTTTTTTTTTTAAATAAAAATAGGCTCTTTTGTGCCCCTTTTCATTGTAGGAGTAACGTAAAAAAATGCACAAACAAATGTGTTAAAAAGAGAAAAATATAGTCGATGATATTATCTCTCTCTCTAATTGATAGGAAATTTAATTCTAAATAAAAATTGTCTTATAGTGTATGTCTCTAAAATCAAAAATATACACGCTATTGACGTATTTAAAGTAGAGAGGGAAAATTACAATAAAGAATTACAAATTTTATTTAAATCGGGCAAATAACATTAAAGTAAAAAAATAAATAAAATAGTCTCACATAATAATTAGAAACCCCTGTGTTGTAATTTTTGTCTAGCAAAATGCCATGCATCCGTCCACTGTGCGTGCATGAAATCACGGTAAATTCTAAGACGTCAAAACTTTGCCTAATTATCACGTCTAAAAGAACACGATTTGGTAAGAGATATGCATTAAATCGGATTGTCCAGGGTATCCTGAATTTTTTCCATACAAATTCCTGAAAGTTCTGAGCTATTTTAAGCGTTTAATTAATGAAATTAGGAAGCAAGTCAGAGCCGATTCATCCACTTTGACGCCATATTGTCAAAACCGTCGTAAAAGACGCCATTAAAACTGCGCATAGACGTCAAAATCGGCCATTTTCAGACGACGTTTTAGGGTATAAAAAAAGCGTTTTACCTTCTGATACCTACATGTAAAAAAAGTAGAAGGCCTCAGAAAGAGATTAAGATCAGTTCCAGCTCGATTCCATGTGATTTTAGTAGTTAAATTTCGGTTATAAAGATGACTGTTTTTGACTTTTTTGGTCAGGTATCCGTTGCCTAGGAAACGCTGGCCATAGGCTGCTTGGGGCAAAGCCAGTGGGCTGATTTGTAGTTTTTTGGGAAAAAATCAGTTTTATAGGGTACTTGTAAAAATGGGAAAAAACTGAAATTTTAGCGTGTTATTGTAAAATGAATGACGCATCCGTTCAATTGGTTTTGGTTCATCTATGACGTATAGGGGGCGCACAATTAATTTCCAAAGTGAAAAAATATTCAAAAAAACATAACCTAAAAACTGTTTTACTTGCAAGAACGGTTAATATGGGAAAATATTCTCCTCATTTACCAGAAAAAAAGTTATAGCCAATTTTACCAAAAAAAAGTCTCTCAAAAAATCGTAAGGGGTGCCCATGGGAAAATGTTCATAATTTTGGTTTTTATTTTTTTTCTGAAAAACTATTAGTTGAAGAAAAAAATTATTAAAACAAAACTTGCTTGGAATTTCAATGCGCATCAGATGCAATGAAAAACCAATTTTTTAATTTAATAGTTTTTCAGAAAATTGGGAAAAACCTCCTAACAGTTTTTCCTCATTTTCCCGAAAATTATTGGGAATATGTACTATTTTCTTTTAGCATTGGAATCCTTATAAAAAATAGAACAAATCGTATAGAATAACATTTAGTCGTAAACCTCAAAATAAACAAGTTATGGAGGATTTTTGAAAAATTGGAAAAAATTTTCGATGAAAAATTTTCAAATTTGTTTTTTTTGAGAAAATGATTTTTTTTTCCTATAAATTTCTAAATTGCATGAAAACCTTTAAAAAAGTCTCATAAAAGTTTTTTGAAAAATGTACCAGACAAAAGTTATACCCATATTTATCCAACAAAAGCCTCGCAAAAAATCTTAAGGGATACCCATGGGACAAAGTTCATAATTACGATTTTTATTTTTTTTCTGGAAAAATATTTGATAAGGAGAAAAACTGTTAAAACAAAAGCTGTTTGGAATGTCAATGCGCATCAGATGCAACAGAAAAATAGTTTTTAACTCTATTAATATTCCAGAAAATTAAGAAAAACCTCTTAACACTTTTTCCTCATTTTCTCAAAAACTACGGGGAATATGGAAAATTTTCTTTCAGCATTAGAATCCTTATTAAAAATAGAACAAATTATAAAGAATACCGTTTAGCAGTAAATCTAAAAATAAAAGAGTTATGGACGATTTTTAAAAAATAAATATAAACTAACAGGCCTCAACGACTCCAAATTTCAGCAGCCACTTGGATATGGTTTAGTTACTCCATTACTCCATATAACTCCAATTACCTGGACGAAAAATTACATTTCCTGTCAAGTCTGGATATACCCCAGGACTCCAAGGCCAAATATCCGAGGTATACCGAGTTTTTCAAAGCATTTAATGCGATTTTTTACTTTATTTCAGACATTTAAAAACTTTCGAACTCATTTTGTATGCCTTCCAGGTTTTCAAACTGGAAGGCGTAGCAGTCTCTCAAATATTAGGACAATATATAAACAGTTTATAAATAAATATTCCTACGGGGGATATAGGTCGCTTCGATATATAGTTACCGTAAAACCGTCAGAGTGGCCTGGAATATTAAAAATCTCTTAACCTTTCGACATTAAAAAAATACTTGCCGCATGCTGACAATAACCAAAAACTATACAGTTCAAGCTCACATAAACTCTAATCGCCCCGTTAAATTTCATAAAATTCAAACAACAGTTGCGACCTGTATCGAGTCCCATGTACAAAAATCGAACAAAAAAATAAGTCTGACTTCTGAGGCGTCGTTGTCCTATAAAAAAAAAACTAATAAAAATTTATAAATAGCAAAATGGTTGCGCCATATTTCTAGATTATAAGAAGGTAAACATCGTTTCCCTATCATAATTAGGACCAAAGTTATAAGCACCTTGGGTTCGATAGGTCCCGATTTTCGGCAATAAGAAATCCCAAAAGGAAGACACACTATGCTTGCTATATTAAATAGCCTGTTTTGCGGCTCCTCTAAAGGCATTTTTTTAAATTTTTCAGAAGAGATATACCCCCGAACGGTCTCGGAATCTTCATGATCAAACCCGACCACTGCCAGTACAGGTGTCCCGAACTGGACGCCTGCATCAACTCGTCCGTGTGGTGTGACGGTTTCGAGGACTGTCCATCCGGCATAGACGAGGCGCTCACTCACTGCTCCGTTTTGCTACAACTACCGCCGATTTATCTATTTTTCGGGTCGCTTTTTTTAATTATCGTTTGGTAAGTATTACTCCCCTGCCCCCCCCCCCCCCCTAAAGCATCATAAGTAAACATGATTTTTTCCAGCATAGCCTTCGTGTTTCTCTTGTGGAAAACGTGCAGAAGAAGACCCCGTTCGATCTTACAGACCCGTCTGCAGAGCTTATCCTCCGACACTGCCATAATCGAGGAGAAGGGCGTGATTTGCAGCTGACACAGCGACAATTCTGTGCGCTACGTGGAAATCGACCGGGTGACCACCGTGTGACGCTTTTACTGCGTCACGCGGTGGCTCCTGTAGGCGCTCAGAATTTTTTATCACGTTACTCGAGTGAATTGATGAGATCAGAATGACGGGTTTTTAGATAACAGAAGTATTCGTAGAAGCTCACCTTGCTGAGTTAATGAGAAAGCAGTGGTTTGTTACTGAGTGATCATGGTAGCTTAGAAGGGGCGTAGCGAAGGTGTCAAACATGGGGGAGCGATTTGAATGAAATATATGGTAGAATAAAAACAACATTGAGCAATGAATATATAACATATTTGAGTTACAAAACCGACCATTACTCAACGATTGCACGCAGGTCAATTTCATCTACTTTATCCTTTGCAGATTAAAGCAGGACATTAAAGGGCATTAATGAATTGACCCTCATTGTTGTCTGCAAATTATTTAGAACTAATTTCTGTTTGCTAACAAGGCTTTTACAGCAAACCAACGTCACCTTGAACACTACTTTGGAAATATTTCCAAAATTTGTACATTGATCGCATAATTCCAGTAGATCATAACTCAGCTAGCAGGTATTCTAGTGCTGAAAATGTAGGATCAAATTATTTAATTGATTCAACCGTTTCTATACTCGAATATAGGCATCAACATCTAAAGTCTCTTTAAGAATGTCTTCGATGCAACTATTAAAAACTTGCAGCACAGCAAATTGGAAGTGGTTTCTGGATGTTCATCCTATTTTCTTGGTTCTGTCTCTTTCTGGACTGATCTCTAATTGTTTTGCAAATACAACTGAGCTACTGATCAATGCATTGGTTTCAATGTCATCCATTTGTTCTTTTGCTCCAATAATGCTTTCAATAAAGGACAATGGCATGAAAGGAGATGTTCCCATTGCTGTTCCAAGGTGATTCTTCCTAACCTTTCTTGCGACATCGATCAAGACTTGCAAGACCTTCAAACGATACTCATCTGAATGTTTTTCTTCAATTTTTTTGTGCTCTACTAGACGTGTCCAATAAGACATTAATGCGGTGTTCCTCTTTCACAAAATTGCAATAATCACGGATACTTACAGCATCTTTGTATTCTAAAAATGGAAATTTGGAATACTATGCTGTCAGTTAGTATGTCAAGTTATTTCTCTTCTATTTTGGAGACTTCCAAGAGCTCACTACTTTCTTCATTAACTTCCGTTAAATAGTAAATCATGTCAACGAAAAACGCAGTCAAATTTGGTGCCGCTTTCTTATTTATTCTACTTAAATTAAGTTCAGTCTTGATCAGCTTCGTTATCTGAAGGACCCGATATTAATAGAGACATATCTACTGAATGTGGTCTCAATAATGAGAGTGATGGTATTTGTGAAGGTGAAATATGCCTATCATGTAATTGCTGAAGGGTAAGTTGAGTACAGGCATCAATAATTGAGCTGAAAATTTGGATCGTTTTCAGAAAATCGTCCATACCTCTCTTAATATGTAATTTAGAGCAAAAATGTATTCTTTCTTTCTTTCAGGCATCCTTACATAGAATCCAGTGCAAAAATAAAAACACTCATTTTCGTCATAGTTTCAGAGAAAATTGAGAAAGTATGAAAAATAGTTTTCTTCAATTTTCTCGAAAATGGTAATAGACAAAAATGAGAAATATTTTGCAGAAGGTAGATCTTTTTAGGCCAAATAACTTTTATTATAATGATTTTTCTCTCAGGCTTAAAGATTTTCCAAAAAAAAATTATTACCATTTTTCAGAGAATTTCCCTGGGGTCCTTACAAATTTTATGCCAAAAAATCCACTTTTTTAATTTTGTATTTTTTGTTCGAAAAACTGTTTTACAGCAATTTTAACACATTTTCCTTCCTTAAAGCGTTAGCCACGCACCAATTTTTTCAATTAGAGATAATTTTTGAGTCTTTTTTGAAAAATAAAAATATTCAAAAATTTTTTGTGGCTTTATTTTGAAAGTTAGAAAAAAGTATTATAAGGATTTTTTGAAGCAAATTTAATGCTTTACCTTATGGTAAATTTGTTTTTTAATTTTTTTTTAATTTTAATTTTTCAAAATTTTTGAGCTGAAAATTTGGACCGTTTTCAGAAAATCGTCCATACCTCTCTTAATATGTAATTTAGAGCAAAAATGTATTCTTTCTTTCTTTCAGGCATCCTTACATAGAATCCAGTGCAAAAATAAAAACACTCATTTTCGTCATGGTTTCGGAGAAAATTGGAGAAGTATGAAAATTGGTTTTCTTGAATTTTCTCGAAAATGGCAATAGACAAAAATGTGAAATATTTTGCGGAAGGTAGATCTTTTTAGGCCCAATAACTTTTATTATAACAGTTTTTCTCTCAGCCTTAAAGATTTTCCAAAAAAAAATTATAACCATTTTTCAGAGAATTTCCCTGGGGTATTCCTTACAAATTTTATACCGAAAAATCGACTTTTTTAATTTTGAATTTTTTGTTCGAAAAATTGTTTCACAGCAATTCTAACACATTTTCCTCCTTTAAAACGTTAGCCATGCCTCAATTTTTTGAGTTAGAGCTCATTTTTGAGTACTTTTTTGAAAAAAAAAATTTCAAAAATTTTTTTTGGCCTTATTTTGAAAGTTAGAAAAAAGTGTTATGAGAATTTTTTGAAGCAAATTTAATGCTTTACCTTATGGTAAATTTGTTTTTTAATTTTTTTTTTATTTGAATTTTTCAAAATTTTGAGCTGAAAATTTGGATCGTTTTAAGAAAATCATCCGTAGCTCTCTTAATATGCAATTTAGGGCAAAAAAATATTCTTTCTTTCTTCCAGGCATCCTTACATAGAATCCAGTGCAAAAATAAAAACACTCATTTCCTGCATAGTTTCAGAGAAAATTGGAGAAGTATGAAAATTGGTTTTCTTGAATTTTCTCAAAAATGGCAATAGACAAAATTGTGAAATATTTTGCAGAAGGTAGACCTTTTTAGGCCCAATAACTTTTATTACAACGATTTTTCTCTCAGCCTCAAAGATTTTCCAGAAAAAAAATTATAACCATTTTTCAGAGAATTTCCCTGGGGTATTCCTTACAAATTTTATGCCGAAAAATCGACTTTTTTAATTTTGCATTTTTTATTCTGAAAACTTTTTCACAGTAATTCTAACACATTTTTCTTCCTTAAAGCGTTGGCCACGCCTCAATTTTTTGAGTTAGAGCTCATTTTTGAGTACTTTTTTGAGAAATAAAAATATTCAAAAATTTTTTGTGGCTTTATTTTGAAAGTTAGAAAAATGTGTTATAAGGATTTTTTGAAGCAAATTTAATGCTTTATCTTACGGTAAATTTGTTTTTTAATTTTTTTTTTTATTTGAATTTTTCAAAATTTTGAGCTGAAAATTTGGACCGTCTTCAGAAAATTGTCCATAGCCCTCTTAATATGCAATTTAGGGCAAAAGAGTATTATATCTTTTTTTAGGAACCCTTACATAGAATCCAGTGCAAAAATAAAAACACTCATTTTCATCATAGTTTCAGAGAAAATGGGAGAAGTATGAAAATTGGTTACCTTGAATTTTCTCGAAAATCGCTATAGACAAAAATGTGAAATATTTTGCAGAAGATAGATCTATTTAGGCTCAATAACTTTTATTACAACGATTTTTCTCTCAGCCTCAAAGATTTTTCAAAAAAAAATTATAACCATTTTTCAGAGAATTTCCCTGTGGTATTCCCTACAAATTTTAAGCCAATAAATCGACTTTTTTAATTTTGAATTTTTTGTTCGAAAAATTGTTTCACAGCAATTCTAACACATTTTCCTCCTTTAAAACGTTAGCCATGCCTCAATTTTTTGAGTTAGAGCTCATTTTTAAGTACTTTTTTGAAAAAAAAAATTAAAAAAATTTTTTTTGGCCTTATTTTGAAAGTTAGAAAAAAGTGTTATAGGGATTTTTTTATGCAAATTTAATGCTTTACCTTGTGGTAAATTTGTTTTTTAATTTTTTTTTAAATTTGAATTTTTCAAAATTTTTGAGCTGAAAATTTGGACCATTTTCAGAAAATCATCCGTAGCTTTCTTAATATGCAATTTAGGACAAAAAAGTATTCTTTCTTTCTTCCAGGCATCCTTACATAGAATCCAGTGCAAAAATAAAAACACTCATTTTCATCATAGTTTCAGAGAAAATTGGAGAAGTATAAAAATTGGTTTTCTTGAATTTTCTCGAAAATGGCAATAGACAAAATTGTGAAATATTTTGCAGAAGGTAGATCTTTTTAGGTCCAATAACTTTTATTACAACGATTTTTCTCTCAGCCTCAAAGATTTTTCAAAAAAAAATTAAAATCATTTTTCAGAGAATTTCCCTTACAAATTCCTTACAAATTTTATGCCGAAAAATCTACTTTTTTAATTTCAAATTTTTTGTTCGAAAAACGGTTTTACAGCAATTTTAACATATTTTCTTCCTTTAAAACGTTAACCATGCCTCAATTTTTTGAGTTAGAGCTCATTTTTGAGTACTTTTTTGAAAAAAAAAATTTCAAAAATTTTTTTTGGCCTTATTTTGAAAGTTAGAAAAAAGTGTTATAAGGATTTTTTGAAGCCAATTTAATGCTTTACCTTATGGTAAATTTGTTTTTTAATTTTTTTTTTAATTTGAATTTTTCAATATTTTGAGCTGAAAATTTGGACCGTTTTAAGAAAATCATCCGTAGCTCTCTTAATATGCAATTTAGGGCAAAAAAATATTCTTTCTTTCTTCCAGGCACCCTTACAGAGAATCCAGTGCAAAAATAAAAACACTCATTTTCGTCATAGTTTCAGAGAAAATTGGAGAAGTATGAAAATTGGTTTTCTTGAATTTTCTCGAAAATGGCAATAGACAAAAATGAGAAATATTTTGCAGAAGGTAGATCTTTTTAGGCCAAATAACTTTTATTATAATGATTTTTCTCTCAGGCTTAAAGATTTTCCAAAAAAAAATTATTACCATTTTTCAGAGAATTTCCCTTGGGTTATTCCTTACAAATTTTATGCCGAAAAATCGACTTTTTTAATTTTGCATTTTTTGTACTAAAAATTGTTTTACAGCACATTTTCCTCCCTTAAAGCGTTGGCCACGCCCCAATTTTCCCAATTTCCCAATTTTTTGAATTGGGGCTCATTTTTGAAAAACAAAAAATTTCAAAAATTTTTTTGCCCTTATTTTGAAAGTTACAAAAAAGTGTTATAAGGATTTTTTGATGCAAATTTAATACTTGACCTTGTGGTGAACTTATTTTTTTTTAATTTTAAATTTTTCGAAATTTTTGAGCTCGAAATTTGGACCTTATTTCAAAGAATCGTCCATAGCTCCCTTAATACGCAATTCACAGCAAAAAGAGATTCTATATTTTTTTTAGGCATTTTTACATAGAGCCCCGTGCAACAATAAAAACACTAATTTTTCCCGTAGTTTCGGACGAAATTGACGATATATAAAAGTTGGTTTTCTTCAATTTTCTCAAAATTGGTAATAGATAAATATGTGAAATATTTTGCAAATGGTACTCCACCTTAGGCCCAACAATTTTTATTAAAACAATATTTCTCTAAATCTCAGAGATTTTTCGAAAAAAAAAATTAACTCATTTTTCAGAGAGTTCCTTTGGGATCCTTTAGAAGAAATTTTTAAATTGTGCCCTTATTTTGAAAGTTAATTTTAACGTAATTTACAAAAGTTTCATGACACACCCTTACAATCCCCTATCGCTACGCCCCTGACTTATAGGATTATTCAAAATTTCGGAAATTCAAAATTTGCATTGCAGTAAATATAAATTTATTAAGCGACAAAATCCCCAAATTGACTGGTTACATAGAAACCTGTCGCTTAAAAAGTGAATTAGAAGGTCGTCCCTTAGATACTCGACATTTTTCTACTGAACCTAAATTATGAGGAAAAAATATTAATTATTGTTATTTACCATAAAACGAGTAATAACTGAGCGACTATTCTCTCTGAGGGAACTCTGTTGCAATATAACGTCGCTTAGGCACTCAGACCAGAAGTAACCAGCTATAATAGCCTAGTGTTAGTCAATTAGTATTTTAACGCCCATTTAAATAATTCCGCTTCCATTTTTGACAATAGTGGACGCAAAACCATGTTTCCCTTCTTTGTCCGGTCCAGTCTTGTTTGTAATTTTCCTTGTCTTACCCTCCTAAATTAGTTCGCAACATTAGGCACTGTACACGTTGTACAAGAACTGATTACGCAAAAAAATGTACAGACGATCAAAAGAGTATAGTTGTATAGTCGCTTTTTAACTATTTATACTATAAGAAATTTAGCTTAATTAGGGTATTTTTAGTGCCTATAAATAAATATATATATTTTATTTTGTCGTGGTGATGTCTCCTATAAAAGTCACCTCGATTTTGTGATAAATAACTCGTGTAAAATAAAAAGAAACAGATATAGAATGCATATCATCTGAGATATATAACAAGCTAAAACGCAATAGAAGTACCACTGCCAACAAGTATAAACGTGGCAACATGAGGATTAGGGTGTTTTTAATTGTAAATATACTTTTTTTAGGTTATTCAAGTGCCATTCGTGGTATGTTCGCTACGGGTCGTTTTTTAGGGTTTTCGTGACCTATTAAAAATAGTCACACTTAGTTGTAAATATAAACCTGTAAATAACCCAATGTAGGCAATTTTCTCACTTTAGGTTAATGATATATATGTATAAGGTAGAACGTCAGGTGAACTGACAATAAAACCGTTTAGATTTTTTTATATAGACGCATAAAACCAATTGTTTTATCAATAATAAATTTTAATTGACCTGAACAAGGGAAAATGCATAGGTAAACGAAGAAATAACAGTTGTGACTAATGATGTTGTAAGTTTATTTAATAAAATATTTTTGAAAAGTTACCGCTCGTTTTATTTAATAACAAGACCGATAAGGTGTTATTTATGATCCCGGTATTATTAGAAAAAACGAGAATATCACACTAATAAATCAATCAACGTAAGCTTTCAGGGTAATTAATCAGGATAAAAATTGCACTTTTTGCTATGGGAGACCCTGTATAAGATGGTATCAATTGATAGATAATTTAATTTCAATACAACGTTGCTCTAAAATGAAAAATAAAAGAGTTATTGGGGCTTAAAGTAGGGAGTGACTGTATAGCATGTCGCTCTTACAAAACGTTCAATAACTCGTTTATTTTTAATATATTAGAGTAAAATTTTGTTAGTGAGTTGTAATTAGGATTTAATTTTTGATTACTACCTAATTATTTTTTTATTTGGTCTTCTGTTGTTGGATACAACAGTTAGATACTCTACTGGACTCCAATGTCCTGTTATGTCAATATTATTTACACAACGCTTTATTTTTATTTTCTTTTACTTAATTTTCTTTGTGCATAAAATGGCCTTGTAATTTCCTTATTAACCATGTTTATATGTGTCTTTTATTAATTTGATAATTTACTTCTTTAAGGAATATAATGATATTTTCTGAAGCACTGGAGGTTCCTAGCTGTTGGCATCTTTAATATCAATTATAATCTATCACAAATTATATATTCCATTGATCTTTAATGCAACCAGTTTTTAGCAACAAATCTTCAACAACAACAATACTCCAAGTGGGTCAGTTGCCTCTAAGAATTATTAGAGTACTTAAAAGAGTATTCTAGGCACTCCAAGTGGCTCAATTGCCTGGAAAAACTGTTAGAGTACTTAGAAGAGTATTCCAGGCGCTACTCCAAGTAGCTCATAATCTTTAGTTAACTTCAACAACTTTCCCTGTTGTAGTTCGTCTTTGTCATATTAAAAATTGATCATGTAATCCAATTTTGTTCCTTGTTTTTTCTATAATCGTTTTTAATTGTATTTGTGTGATCTTCTATGTGTGCTGTTAATATTTTTATCAAGTTATTTGCTCCCGTATTTGGATCGTTAAATGGGTCATTCAGTTTCGTTGCTTTTCCAGGCATTCCAGGTCGTTTTCTCTTAATTCTAAGCGATTTCTCATTTTTTACAGGCTTTCCAGGTTGTTTTTCAATTGATTTTAGACACTTGAAGCCATTAAATTTCTCAGTTTTTTCAGGCATTTTGAAGGCAATTTCTCTTAATTCTAAGCAATTTCTATTTCTTTTTCCATGCATTTAAAGTCGTTTTTTAATTAATTTCAGACGCGTAAGACCATTAAACCAGATAATTATTCCAGATAGTTCAAAAATGCCCCCTTCAAATGCCTGGAATAAAAGCACAATTTTTCCAATCAATTTAATGAAATAAATAAAATTTCTACGACAATTCTTCAACTGCCTGGAAGAATTTTGTTTTTATTCCAGGCAATTGATCATACCAATTTTTCCAGGCCATGGACACGATGTTTTTTCCCTGCAATAAAAGAATTGCCATGATCAACTTCTTGGAATAAAAACACACTTCGTCCTGGCAATTGAATGAACAAAAAACGAAATTCTTTCATTCCAATACAATCCAAACACTGGATTCTAACAATTCTTCAACTGCATGGAAAAATTATCGTGATCAATTGCCTGGAATAAAAATATAATTCTTTTATTCCATTACAATCCAAACATTGTATCATGACAATTCTGCAACTGCCCAGAAGGAGTTAGCATCTAATCGCGATAATTTTTCTAAGCAGTTGAAAAGTTGTCGTGATCAACAGCTTGGACTAATTTAACAAAATTCGTTCTGGCAGTTGAATGAAATAAATAAAAAATTCTACGACAATTCTTCAACTGCCTGGAAGAATTTTGTTTTTATTCCAAGCAGTTGATCACGACAATTTCTCAACTGCTTAAAAAAATTATCGAAATCAGCTGCTAAATCCTTCTAGATAGTTGAAGAAATGTCATGATCCAGTGTTTGGATTGTAATGGATAAGAAGAATTATATTTGTATTCCAGGCAATTGATCACGATAATTTTTCCATGCAGTTGAAGAAATGTCAGAATCCAGTGTCTGGAATGTATTGGAATGGATAATTTTTGTTTTTTATTCATTCAATTGCTAGGACGAAGTGTGTTTTTATTTCAGAAAGTTGATTATGTCCATCGCCTGGAACAATTAGCATGATCAATTGCCTGGAATAAACTACAAAATTCTTCCAGGCAGTTGAAGAATTGTCGTAGAATTTTTTATTTATTTCATTCAATTGCTAGGACGAATTTTGTTGAATTATTCCAAGCAGTTGATCACGACAATTTTTAAACTCAGCTGCTAAATCCTTCTAGGCAGTTGAAGACATTTCCTGATCCAGTGTTTGGATTGTAATGAAATAGAAGAATTCTATTTTTATTCCAGGCAATTGATCACGAAGAATTGCGTTGAAGAATTGTTAGAATTCAGTGTTCGGATTGTATTGGAATGAAAGAATTTTGTTTTTTGTTCATTCAATTGCCAGGACGAAGTGTGTTTTTATTCCAGAAAGTTGATTATGCCCATCTCCTAGAAAAATTAGTATGGTCAATTGCCTGGAATAAAAACAAAATTCTTCCAGGCAGTTGAAGAATTGTCGTAGAATTTTTTATTTATTTCATTCAACTGCCAGGACGAATTTTGTGTTAAATTATTCTAAGCAGTTGATCACGACAATTTTTCAAGTGCTTAGAAAAATTCAGCTGCTAAGTCCTTCTAGGCAGTTGAAGAATTGTCCTGATCCAGTGTTTGGATTTTAATGAAATAGAAGAATTCTATTTTTATTCCAGGCAATTGATCACGAGAATTTTTCCATGCAGTTAAAGAATTGTCAGGATCCAGTATCTGGAATGTATTGGAATAAAAGAATTTTGTTTGTTCAATTGCCAGGACAAAGTGAGTTTTTATTCCAGGAAGTTGATTATGGCAATTCTTTAATTGCAGGGAAAAATCATCGTGTCCATCGCCTGGAAAAATTAGCATGATCAATTGCCTGGAATAAAAACAAAATTCTTCCAGGCAGTTGAAAAATTGTCGTAGATTTTTTTATTTATTTCGTTCAACTGCCAGGACGAATTTTGTTGAATTATTCCTAGCAGTTGATCACGAGAATTTCTTAACTCAGCTGCTAAATCCTTCTAGGCAGTTGAAGACATTTCCTGATCCAGTGTTTGGATTGTAATGAAATAGAAGAATTCTATTTTTATTCCAGGCAATTGATCACAATAATTTTTCCATGCAGTTGAAGAATTGTTAGAATCCAGTGTTTGGATTGTATTGGAATGAAAGAATTTTGTTTTTTGTTCATGCAATTGCCAGGATGAAGTGTGTTTTTATTCCAGAAAGTTGATTATGTCCATCGCCTGGAAAAATTAGCATGATCAATTGCCTGGAATAAACTACAAAATTCTTCCAGGCAGTTGAAGAATTGTCTTAGAATTTTTTATTTATTTCGTTCAACTGCCAGGACGAATTTTGTGTTGAATTATTCCAAGCAGTTGATCAAGACAATTTTTTAACTCAGCTGCTAAATCCTTCTAGGCATTTGAAGAAATGTCATGATCCAGTGTTTGGATCGTAATGGAATAGAAAAATTATATTTTTATTCCAGGCAATTGATCACGATAATTTTTTCATGCGGTTGAAGAATTGTCAGGATCCAGTGTTTGGAATGTATTGGAATGAATGAATTTTGTTTTTTATTCATTCAATTGCCAGGACGAAGTGAGTTTTTGTTCCAGGAAGTTAATTATGGCAATTCTTTTATTGCAGGGAAAAATCATTGTGTCCATCGCCTGGAAAAATTATCATGATCAATTGCCTGGAATAAAAACAAAATCCTTCCAGGCAGTTGAAGAATTGTCGTAGAATTTTGTATTTATTTCATTAAATTGATTGGACGAATTGTGCTTTTATTCCAGGCATTTGAAGGGGACATTTTTGAACTATCTGGAATAATTATCTGGTTTAATGGTCTTACGCGTTTGAAATTAATTAAAAAACGACTTTAAATGCATGGAAAAAGGAATAGAAATTGCTTAGAATTAAGAGAAATTGCCCTCAAATGCCTGAAAAAACTGAGAAATCTAATGGCTTCAGATGTAGGAAATAAATTATAAAACGACTTGGAATGCCTGAAAAAACAGAGAAATTTAATGGCTTCAAGTGTCTAAAATCAATTGAAAAACAACCTGGAAAGCCTGTAAAAAATGAGAAATCGCTTAGAATTAAGAGAAAACGACCTGGAATGTCTGGTAAAACAACGAAACTAAATGACCCATTTAACGATCTAAATATAGGAGCAAATAACTTTACAGAAATATTAACAACACATATAGAAGATCACACAAATACAATTAAAAACAGTTATAGAAAAAACGAGGAACAAAATTGGATTACATGATCAATTTTTAATATGACAAATAGAAAACAGGAAATACAACAGGGAAAGTTGTTGAAGTACTTGGAGTAGTGCCTGGATACTCTTCTAAGTACTCTAACAGTTTTTCCAGGCAATTGAGCCACTTGGAGTATTGTTGTTGTTGAAGGTTCGTTGCTAAAAACTGGTTGCATTAAAAACTTGCCTCTCTATCAATAAAATATATAATTTGTGATAGATTATAATTGATAATAAAGATGTCAACAGCTAGGAACCTCCAGTGCTTCGGATAATATCATTATATTCCTTAAAAGAATTTTGTTTTTATTTCAGGCAATTGATCATGCTAATTTTTCCAGGCGATGGACATAATCAACTTTCTGGAATAAAAACACACTTCATCCTGGCAATTGCATGAACAAAAAACAAAATTCTTTCATTCCAATACATTCCAGACACTGGATCCTGACAATTCTTCAACTGCTGGAGCTTTTTGCACGATTGCAATTGCTGATTGCGTCTGTTATATACAAGGTGGCCCAAAAAAAATTAAATTTTCATTGAAGAAATTAACATTAAAACGTTTTGAAAGTACAACAAAAAGCCATTTTTTACATTGCACCAGTTCATGCCGCCACTGTGTACGTATGTAAGGCAGACGTCTAACATAAAATTCCATGTTTAATTTTATGGTGTTTACTCATTGCGGAACGGTTGTACGCGCCAGCGAAATTGTACGAAATTTTGTACATTTTTTCTTTAATAAATGGACTACTTGACTGTTTATACTTTTGGGCATTTATGGACCTTTGACGCAGGATTAATATTTTCATAAATCAAAAAACATATAGAGTTCATAAAATATGAGAATATATATGTTATATGAATATATATGTCAATGCGCACAGACCTACTTTAACACGTTGAACGCCACGTGCCCACCAGTGGACATTTTATTTTTTTATAGTGGGACAAAGTGATCACCGGTGGTCATTAGTGATTTTAGTTGCTATGACAATATGACCACCCGTGGGCACACTACGAATTATATTTGGAGACCGCGTGCTCATCGGTGGGAACGTTTTGCTTATATTTGGCATTTAAAATGGTCCCAGAATGTAATCTTTTTTTACTTGGACTTGGTAGTTTGGTCTGACTATGTACAAAAAAATACTGGGTAATTCTTAGGAAATAAAACATTATTTTCCGATTGAAAGTTTATAATGACAGTTATCAATTCTCAAAACAAGTCATAATACTTGTGAAAAATTAAAAAAATACATATTTTGAACAAAAAATAAGTAACTGAAAAAACATTCTAAACCAAATTAACATTATTCTTAAGCAATTTCACAAAAATAATTTACTTATGGTCATTAAGACATTGGTTGTTGACATTGCTGACAAATAGTGTTCACCTTTTTAGCATTTTTTCGGGCATAGGATGAAATATGCTGTCTTGACATATTTGTATAACAGACTTTACATCTCTTTCTAGTCACCCTCTTTTGACCCTCCACTTCCTTTAATGTGTGAACTTGTCTTTAAGACTCTCTAGAAATTGATGGGCGAGCAGCTAATGGCATATCCAAATTATCAGTAGATTCTACCAGGGCCGAAGCAATAGATTCTCTAAATCTACTATTTACCTTGTTAAATACATGTAAGGCATTTACAACTGTCGTAGCAGTTATTAGATGAAAAAGTACACGTTTATACCATTTTACAGTACGGCGACAGTAGGGGGCATAGGCTGCCATCTGATCTGAGAGATCGATAAATGTTTTCCCTTTGTTGTAGTCTAACACAACAGCTGCTTTGGTATACATTTTCCCTTTTTTTTAAAAAGTTGTAACTGAATCGTCATGTTTGGTACTAAGCATCAACACATCCCGTTTGTCTTTCCATTTTAGTACTACTGTTTGTCTTGCAATTACTTCTCCTTTTTTTAATGTTGCTTTAGTAACTTCTGGAGGATTGCCTTTTCGATTGGTTCTTAACGTTCCAACGAGATGGGTCCTCTGCTCTATCATTTTATCGGCTAACGAGACACTTGTATACCAATTGTCCGTAAAGAGTGTTCTTCCTGAATTTAAGAGGCCATCTATCAATTCAGTTACAACTTTTTCTGAGACTGCTATATCATCAGTCTTCTCCTTGCCTGTATAGACTTTAAATGCTCAAGTATAT
The DNA here is from genome assembly GCF_022605725.1 of Anthonomus grandis grandis. Taxonomy (NCBI): domain Eukaryota; kingdom Metazoa; phylum Arthropoda; class Insecta; order Coleoptera; family Curculionidae; genus Anthonomus; species Anthonomus grandis. The sequence continues at coordinate 16,977,481 of NC_065562.1, forward strand.
CATCCTGTTACACAAAGCTTAAAAACTTTAATGCCGTATCTGTGTCTTTTATTCGGTATGTATTGCCTAAAATGTATCCTTCCTCGAAATGGCACATTGCTTTCATCGATACAAACAATATCTTCTAGAACATATGCTTCTTGAAACTTGTACTGGATCATCTTTAGGACGTCACTTATCTTATAAAGGCGATTATCCATATCTCTTGGACTTTCGTTATCACAAGTATGAAACATGCTTAATATGTTTTCGAATCTATTTCGGCTCATTATTTTGATAAAGGAGACCCTTAGACCAATAATCCCTTAGTTGTGGTACTTGAAGTAAGCCCATCCAAATAATAATTCCTAAAAATTTACGCATTTCCAAAGGATCGGTATCAATCCACTTTGCAATTCTTTCTTTACCCGTCTGATTGCCGGAGTTTGTAATGCCGATAATTTTTTGTGAAGCAAATCTGTTGGTTTCCGTAACAACAGATTTATTATATCGTCATTTATGAAATAGTTGAAAAAATCCACAGGATCTTTTCCAGCTAACTCAACAGCTATGGCGGGATTTACTCCTGTATTGTTCCGAAATGTATCGAATGTTAAACGGTCTCCATTTACAGGCTTCCATCTCCGGCCATTTATAAGATTCGCTAAAGGAACAACATCATCCGGATCTTCATCCGAATTATTTCCTCCATCTTCAGTATCAGATTCTGAATCAGAGCTGCTCTCCTCCGGCTCAAAATCTCGATCATTGATTGAATCATCCGAAAATCCTGTTATTATTTCCTCATCAGTCAAATCTTCTAATTCAGCGGCAAGTTCAGCATCTGTTAAGCGTCTTCCAGTCATTTTTAATTAATTCTGTAACAAATAATTAATTTGTAAAACATAAAGATAAAATTAAAATAAAAAAACGGTAAAAAAAGCAGTATACCCACCGATGAACACTTGATCCCAAGATGTAAAATTACATTCTAGGACCAAGTGACGACCGGTGGATCATGAAAAAAAGTAAGTAAAGATACTATAATAAGAAAATATTTATTAAAAATAATTACTCTAAGGTCATACCAAGTCCAAAATATAAATAACAAATGTTGGTCCTGATAAGCGACACAAGAAATGTCCACCCTTGACCACGAGGTCCTGATTTTAATGATGACCACCGGTGAGCACGTGGCGTTCAACGTGTTAAACCAAAAAATCAATAAAAAGGAGGATCCAGATTTTCCTGACTAGGTTTACTTTACCGTGAATATATGTATCTCGCTCTTTCACAACGAAAAAGATAAAGTCGTTATAATAGTTTTATACCTCTTCGCATTATTCATTACAGTGCTCTTGGAAATTTGCTAGAGTTTCTCTACAAGTCAGTGTCGTCGCAGAAGAATTTTTTTCGCATTATTTTTTACAAAAAGAACGTTTTTCATTAATTCTACCCTTAGCCCCCCACCCACCCCACACAACTTACCAGTAAGAAATTGTTTTCAAAAATCATTGTTTTCCAAAATAATACGTATGAATAACCGCTGGTTTCTTCGTTAATATTTAATCTAATAACACAGTTTGTTTATTTAAATTTGATATAATTATATGTATGTATATTAATAAATATTTAATACAATAACAGTGTTATTAGATTGGATATTATGGACGAAAACGGTGATTTTTCAAAAGAATTTTTTACTGGGCAAACGTTTGGGGTGGGTGGGGGGGTAAGGGTTTCGTTGATGAAAAACAATGTTTTTGCAAAAAATATATATTCAATATTTAATTTAATAACACTGTTTATTTAAATTTGATACAATGTTATATATAAATATCTAGTATAAAAACAGCGTTATTAGATTGGATAATATAGAGGAAAAACAGTGATTTTTCAGAAAAATTTTATCAAACATTTGATCTGTAGTAATCGAGTTTGAAAACTAGATATGTAAATCCCGCGTCAATTTTTTTAAGTGCCAAAATTTGCTCCTTTTTGTAAACAGATCGTATATAATATACGTATATTCAGTATACAGTTTCATAAATATACCTTGACCATATACGGCTGATAAATATACCAAAACCAAAAACATATATTTAACGATAATAATATATGATATGTTGCTTGTGCAGATGAAGATTTGGAAACGAGTTGCTTTAATGACCAGCAATTTGGACATTTTATCAGATAGTAATAATGTGATATAAAATGATAATAATGTGATATCATGCATATATTATTAATATATGCATGATATACCAAATTATGTATAGGATTTTATGAGCATTAAAATGTATATAACCTTATTTGAAGTTTTATTTTTAATATAAACAACCCTATCGGCAAATTATATTGCTGGAATATTACATCTGCAATATTGTGTCTTGCAGCAATATTGCACATATATTACTACTTCATTACAGTCATATTCATCAATGTTTTAATGTCCGCTTTTTTCATTGCATTCGCAACATTACTGAAACATTATAGCAATATTTCATGGCGTATGTTTTATATTCCTGCTATATTTTATATTAATTTTATATTGAATTTGCAATATTGATAAAATATAACAAAATTAATATTCCATTCTTATTAATAATATTATTGATAGAAGGTAATGAATAAGTTAAAGGATATATTATATATTGGGATAAAGTCATTTATTATAAGAGAGTAAAACATACAGGAATTTGTGCTTGATACATATTGAATTGACGAAACAGTGGGCTGCCAAGGCAGTTGTGCATATAGGTATCCTGATGACCCGTCATGCCCCACCGGGGGTTACCAGAGCTTGATATATTTCAATATCTACATTAATGTATAGAAAAAAAAATATAAATTGTGAATCAAGGTTCTGTTGTTACAGTGATATCCATAATCGAGAGCTGTCTTTTCTCCCTCTTCTTCCTGCAAAAATTTATTTCCATAAAAATATATTATTACGTCACTTTTCCCATTCTTCACACAATGAGCATGAATTAAGTTGTATGAGTGCCATTTAGAATATTATCAACTTTGTTTAAAAATAAAGTTTGTAAATTGTGTAATAAATAATTGTACTATCTATATATTTCGATTATTAGTATTATATTTCATTGAAAACCATTTAATAAACATTTGTTTGCAAAATTTAGCAGATACATGTGAAATTAATCAGCTATTTAATCAATCATTAAATATCTTACATAAGCAATATGACTGCAATAATACACATCGAATTTCAGTAATATATATCGCATTTGTGACGGTTATTAAATATTGCAAAAGTATTGCAGGTGCAAATAAATTTAACAGTATATACGCAATATTGCAGATGAAATATTAAAATATAAATTGAAATGAAATATTGCTGGAATTTTATATAAACAATATTACAGCAATAGTGTGCCTGCAATACAGATGCAACATTACACCAGCATTTCACTGATATATATTGCGTTTTCAACAATAATGAGATATTGCAACAATATTACAATTACTATATATGTGCATTATTAACTTTGCAATGTATATGCAATATTGCAGAAGTAATATATCAAAAGAATTATTGCTGCAATATAACGAACGTTGCTGCAATATAGCTTGCCGACAGGGAATTATTGCATTTGTTTAATATCTATAATAGCTGAAGAATGAAAAGAAATAGATGTTTTAAAACATATTTATATAAAAAAATATATATCTTGAAGGATATATTTTTAAATGATGATTAGATTAATGAATATCAAATACGCACGTATTATAAACGATATTTTATAGATCTAAAAGAATATATGTATGTCAACTTAACAGTTATATACGCAAAAAATTATTTAACAGTATTTTAAATCCCATCCCCGGCACTGGTTGTGTCGTCATAAACTATCTGCCATACTTAACTATTATAGCCATATTATACTCTCTCATTTTATAGAATCTAGCAAGCAATTTAGTACAATAGGACAAATATTGTACAATTCCAGTAAAAGATGACCACCGCCGAACGCAGTTCACTGAATCAGTATTATTAGCAGGAAACCGGTCTCAGGCTAAAAATTATTTATTTCCCAGTCGAGTTGTACTAGAAGCGAGTTCCTTAGTAAATAATTGTAGTTTTTGTGCTTTGTGTGCCTGAGGATTAACAGCAAAATGGCCAAAACTGTAAGTACCCTCCAGAAACAAAAGTTGCTTGTTGCTTGAGCAATTCACGCTTCAATTTTATTGTTAAACCGATGATTCTTAGCCAACGGTTCGTCCTGCCGCTGATTTTGACGAAGAAGCGGACGCCAAAGCCTTAAAAGAAGCCTTTAAAGGCTTCGGAACTGATGAGGAGACCGTCATCGCAATTATCGGAAATAGGAGCAATGACCAACGTAGGAAAATCGCCGCCGCTTTTAAAACCATGTACGGAAAGGTAAGGGAACAGAGAGTTTTCGCCAGTGGTTGTTATCTTTGGATTTACTAATAATAAAGTGATTAAGTGATAAAAAAAAATTGGTTTTTAGGGGGGCTAATAATACATTATTAATGTGATGATAATAATTCGCTTGTTGTGAACGCTGGTGAATTATTTATATAGTGTGAGTCACTTTATTTAAGAAATCTCAATAATGAATGAATTGGTTAGTCATCAGTCTACTTTCTCTTTACGCTTTAGTCACGTCACAGTCCCTTATGGCACTTAAATTTCATGAGTGACGTCATGACTGATTGTGGCGCCAAATTCGAATCGTTTCAGTGAGAAAAAAATAAACTGTGGCAAACTTTTACAAAAATTTTGCGTTTTTTGAGACACTGGTTAATAGAATCAAAAAATGGTTTGCACCAATGGTTTTATTGGCCGAAAGTAGCTGAAAAAGAGTACCAAGTCGATGGAGTTGTCTTGATTTTTCTATATATTTTCAGTTATTGTTAGAGTGGTTAATAGAATCAAAAAATGGTTTGCACCAATGGTTTTATTGGACGAAAGTAGCTAAAAAAGAGAACCATATCGACAAGGTTTTCCTAATTCTTAAGAAAATTGAGAAACTGGTTAATAATGCCTAAAACTCCTTGGTAGATATTAAGTCCTAAAGTGATACAACTGCCTGGAAAAGTTCACCTTATTATCTGGAAATTAAAAAAATATTCCAGGCACTTCAAACTTTCTTCAGACAACTCATTGTAGACCCATAAAGCTTTTAACTGGTTCAAAGTAATAAAAAATGACTCTGGTTCCTTCAACAGTGCTTCAACTGCCTGTACAAGTTGATCTTATTATGTTGAAATTAAAAGAATATTCCAGGCAGTTGAAACCTTCTTCAGGCAACTCATTGGAAAACCATTAAGCCTTTAACTGCCTGAAAGTAGCAGAAAATAACTCCAATTCCTTCAAATGTGCTTCAAGAGTTCACCTTATTATTTTGGAATTAAAAAACTATTCCAGGCACTTCAAACTTTCTTCAGACAACTCATTGTAGACCCATAAAGCTTTTAACTGGTTCAAAGTAATAAAAAATGACTCTGGTTCCTTCAACAGTGCTTCAACTGCCTGTACAAGTTGATCTTATTATGTTGAAATTAAAAGAATATTCCAGGCAGTTGAAACCTTCTTCAGGCAACTCATTGGAAGACCATTAAGCCTTTAACTGCCTGAAAGTAGCAGAAAATAACTCCAATTCCTTCAAATGTGCTTTAAGAGTTCACCTTATTATTTTGGAATTAAAAAACTATTCCAGGCACTTGAAACTTTCTTCAGACAACTCATTGTAGACCCATAAAGCTTTTAACTGGTTCAAAGTAATAAAAAATGACTCTGGTTCCTTCAACAGTGCTTCAACTGCCTGTACAAGTTGATCTTATTATGTTGAAATTAAAAGAATATTCCAGGCAGTTGAAACCTTCTTCAGGCAACTCATTGGAAAACCATTAAGCCTTTAACTGCTTGGAAGTAGCAGAAAATGACTCTCATTCCTTCAAAATTGCTTCAAGTGCCTGGAAAAATTCACCTTATTATTTTGGAATTAAAAAACTATTCCAGGCAGTTGAAACTTTCTTCAGGCAATTTACTGGAAAACCGTAAGGCCTTTAACTGCCTGAAAGAGGCAGAAAATGACTCTGATTCCTTCAAAAGTGCTTCAATTGCCTGGAAAAGTTCACCTTATTATTTTTAAATTAATAGAGTATTCCAGGCAGTTGAAACCTTCTTCAGGCAACTTATTGGAAAACCGTAAGGCCTTTAACTGCCTGAAAAAGGCAGAAAATAACTCTGATTCCTTCAAAAGTGCTTCAAGTGCCTGGAAAAGTTCACCTTATTATTTTGGAATTGAAAAACTATTCCAGGCACTTGAAACTTTCTTCAGACAACTCATTGGAAAACCGTAAGGTCTTTAACTGCCTGAAAGTAGCAGAAAATAACTCCAATTCCTTCAAATGTGCTTCAAAAGTTCACCTTATTATTTTGGAATTAAAAAACTATTCCAGGCACTTGAAACTTTCTTCAGACAACTCATTGGAAAACTATTAAGCCTTTAACTGCTTGGAAGTAGCAGAAAATGACTCTCATTCCTTCAAAAGTGCTTCAATTGCCTGGAAAAGTTCACCTTATTATTTTTAAATTAATAGAGTATTCCAGGCAGTTGAAACCTTCTTCAGGCAACTTACTGAAAGACCGTAAGGCGCTTAACTGCTTAAAAGTAGCAGTAAATGAGTCTGGTTCCTTCAAAAATGCTTCAACTGCTTGGACAAGTTGCCTTTGTTATAAATTAAAAAATATTCCTCAGGCAACTCCTTCAGAAACATTATAAGGCCTTCAACTGCCTGGAAATATCAGAAAAATCCCTCTGATTCTTTCAAAACTTCCCGGAAGACTTAACTGTAACTTCTGGATTGAATTTTTTCAGGATTTAATCAAAGAACTGAAATCAGAACTCCGTGGCAACTTCGAGGACATAATGGTGGCCCTGATGACCGAACCACTGGAGTACCAAGCGAAGGAGTTACACCACGCCATCAGCGGCTTAGGTACCAACGAAAGCACCCTGGTGGAAATCTTAGGGATCCATAATAACGAGGAAATCACCACTATCGTAAACCTTTATGAGGGTCGTAAGTTTTATTTATTAGAATAAAATTTAGAAGAAATTATGATGTTTTTTCAGTGTACCTAACGTCCCTGGAAAGTGACATTAAGGGCGACACCACTGGACATTTAAAGAGGCTTCTGGTGTCTTTGGCAAATGTGAGTTAAAAGACAATCCTAATTATCCTTGATTTCCTGGACAATGTTTTCATAAAAAGATCCTGGAGGTTCTAAACGGTTCGTCCAGGCAGTTTAAGACAAACCGAAAAATGCCTTCGAACTGCTTGGAAAATGGAGATTTTAAGCAGTTTTTCCAGGTAGACAGGGACGGAAACAATGATCCTAAAACTACCAAAAAACCCCACTTAAGTTGATTTTTTAGAGTAGAAACAGACTCTCTCTCTCTCTCTATAGGACTGTTGCTCAGAATTGCTTGACTGTTACTCAGCAAACAATACTCTATTGACTCCATTATTACGTTACTCTTTTGTTCCAGGGTCACAGGGATGAATCAGATGAAGTAGATGAGGAATCAGCACGTCAAGACGCTCAAGCACTTCTGCAAGCCGGTGAGCTCTTATTCGCTGGTACCGATGAGTCAGTTTTCAATATGGTACTATAAGGAAATTCCACAAGTAGTTTTTGCCATATAATCTCGGTTTGATTGTTTTTAGGTTTTATGCCAACGTAATCGTCCGCAACTCAGAAGGATATTCCACGAGTACGAGCAGATCACCGGGCATTCGATAGAGAAAGCGATCGAAAATGAATTTTCTGGTGATATTAAGGATTCGCTGTTGCAGCTGGTGCATGCGGTAAGGGATCCGATCGATTTCCTCGCTACAAGGTATATTATAAAGAAATTAATGAGAAATTTGGCTAAAACAATTATTTCTTCTGTGCCTGATTCAGACTGCACGACTCCATGGAGGGGATCGGAACAGATGACAGGACCCTTATCAGGATCGTAGTGGGTCGGTCGGAAATCGATTTGGGGGAAATCAAGGAGGTTTTCGAGGCGAAATATGGGAAAACTCTCGCTGAAAGTATAGAGGTAAAATTGACAACAGTGCCAACTTATATAAACCCAGTTTCAACTGTCTATTTCTGCTTTTGACTTATTCTAAATTGGGTTTTTTCAGCAGGACACCTCGGGAGACTACAAGAGAACCCTCCTGGCCATTGTTGCCTGATTTACCGCATTAATTTCCTAATTTAATTAATTTTATATATTTTTTTTTTGTTAAGGCTTTTACAGCGCAAATAAATATTTATAAACTTTTTAAAATTGTTTTATTGAATTTAATACCCAGACCAGAGGTTATGTGTGGAAAAGTGGCAACACAGCATTTTTATATAAAAAAAAATCTTATGTCTGTTACGCTGCCGATAAGTAAATAATTCCCAAGGTCATTTATGTGTGTTTTTTATTGAATATATAATGGATCTCTAACAATCAACATCAGGGAACATACAAATTGAATCAATATAGAGCTCGACTAAAATAATAATAAAGCAGCCGCCATCTTGAATAGAATTTAGTAGCGGCCATGTTGTTTTAGGAACCTCCCGCCGTTCCAAGATGGATGACATCCATCCGCCATTTTGTTTTATTACGTTGTTGACATAATTTTTTAATACAATAGTTAAGTCGTTCAGTTCACAGTGCTATGTGTGAATTTAATTACTTAAGAAAAGAGAAATTTTAAAATGATTCAAGGCGTGCCTGGACCATGAAATGCGGTAGAAATCGAAATAATGCACTTTTTAACCTTTAAACCCATCTAAGACCCATGAATCCTTGAGGATCGTTATGAAATGATGCTTCACGTCTCTAGTGGGTTCAACCACTTAAGAAAAGAGAAATTTTAAAATGATTTAAGGCGTGCCTGGACCATGAAATGCGGTAGAAACCGAAATAATCCACTTTTTAACCTTTAAACCCATCTAAGACCCATGAATCCTTGAGGATCGTTATGAAATGATGCTTCACGTCTCTAGTGGGTTCAACCACTTAAGAAAAGAGAAATTTTAAAATGATTTAAGGCGTGCCTGGACCATGAAATGCGGTAGAAACCGAAATAATAGACTTTTTAACCTTTAAACCCATCTAAGACCCATGAATCCTTGAGGATCTTTATGAAATGATGCTTCACGTCTCTAGTGGGTTCAACCACTTAAGAAAAGAGAAATTTTAAAATGATTCAAGGCGTGCCTGGACCATGAAATGCGGTAGAAACCAAAAAAATGCACTTTTTAACCTTTAAACCCATCTGAGACTCATGAATCCTAGAGGATCGTTATGAAATGATGCTTCACGTCTCTAGTGGGTTCAACCACTTAAAAAAAGAGAAATTTTAAAATGATTCAAGGCGTGCCGGGACCATGAAATGCGGTAGAAACCGAAATAATACACTTTTTAACCTTTAAACCCATCTAAGACCCATGAATCCTTGAGGATCGTTATGAAATGATGCTTCAGGTCTCTAGTGGGTTCAACCACTTAAGAAAAGAGAAATTTTAAAATGATTCAAGGCGTGCCTGGACCATGAAATGCGGTAGAAACCGAAAAAATGCACTTTTTAACCTTTAAACCCATGAATCCTTGAGGATCCCAAATATTCCATTAACGCTTATACACTAACCATATACTGTGTTTCGCCCACTGTTTTGACAGCTGTCAAATAAACGTCAATTAATTGGATAGCTGTCACACTGTCAAACGTGTAAGTGCATAATTATGCATAACCCTAAAATAATAATAAAACAATAATTGAAATCATAAATAAAAAGAGCAATTTTATTCCGAAAAATTTAAATAACATTAAAGCTCTATATACCATGCTCTTTTGACAGCTGTCAAATAAATGTCAATTTGACGTGTTTATTAGTGAAATATTATACATAACCCTAAAATAATAATGAATTCGTTAATAAAACAATTACACAATATCTGAAATAATCATTTTATTTGGAAAATTTGAATTAAAATAAAAACATTCTTATTTATACCGAGCTCTACCTCCCCTTAAAAATCTCTATTTATTTCATTGCAATTTGGACATATTATTGTTAGCGCTTATCTTTACTATCCCATTATAAAAAGAGAGATCCACATATTCATCAGCTGTCAAATAATTGTCAAATTGACAAAATATAAGAAAGTAATAATACATAACCCTAAAATCAGACTTTTATTCGGAAAATTTTAAATAAAATAAGAACATTTTTATTCACACTGAGCTCTACCTCCCTTTAATCTCTCATTTATTGCATTATAATTTAAGTCATACTGTTAGCGCTTATCTCTGTTATCCCAATATAATAGAAAGAAACAATGACACTGACGTAACTCAATAGTCCATCTCTCTCAAACTCATTATGTTAATTCATAAAGTGAAACACAGTCCAGTAAGTAATCATTTAGCATTCCATTCTATTGTTAAATAATAATAACAAGAGAGAGAGAGAGAGAGAGTGCCACTAACGTGTAAATTAATTTTCTATTACAGTTTTAGTTACGTCTCTCTCTCTGGTATTATTCTTGTCAGGGCTCAGTAACTAAATAATCAAAGACAATACGGGTAGCATTTATCTCTCTTGTAACAACATAAAAAGAGAGAGAGACCGCGAATAGCCTATGTGGGCAATTGTTTCAAATCCAGTTCTCAAAGTAGAACAGCGATATTTTGCGGTTAACAATTTCCACTATTACCGGGCGTTTCACTCTCGTTTTAACTCATTTAGACCAAAAACATTTTAAATACTTAGTTTCCCATTAATTTACGTTTTATTGACGTCGCTGGATGTTCTCCGAATTATCCAAAATTGGGTTTTATTAGTCACAGGGTCACGTCACAGCACTGACCAGCTCCAATTTCTTTTTTATATAAAGCAGTGATTGAATTATAATTCTGGCAATTTGTTACTAATCTTATTGTGTATACATACATGTAAGTAAATAAATGATTAATTATATTGTTATTTGAGATTTAAATGTGAGTCTTTTTTAATGGATTTAAAGCAACAGGTCAAAGGAGAATCTTGACCTTCAAGGCGGATTACAGTTAGCAACTGTATTTTTATAAGAAAGTTTAATTAAAAATAGTCAAAAGCAGTTAAAAGTTTATTTATTTGTCAACGAAATCCATTTACATTGTAATTAATAAGTTTAGTGAAAAGTGTCACACTCCATATTAACACTCTTATTTAGACAGTTGTTTTAAAATTAGTCTTCTCCTTTCAGTTTTATAACACCAAGGAAGTACTGCAGCCGTCATGAGTTATCAACAAGTAAGTACCACTCCAATATGTGTTCAAATTGCATGTACAGTACAGTCATAATTATGAATGAAAGCTCCCTCCCTATTACCGGCTTATGATAACAATAACAATTTCCTAAATTACCAGGGCCAGAGACCGGGAGCTCCTTACCCCACACAACCCGGGGGCGCACCGTACCCCTCTCACTCCCCTTACCCTCCCCAGCAGCCTTACGGGTACCCTCCGGCAGGACCCCCAATGCAAATGCCACAACCCTTGCCGATACCCACTTATTCCCCCAGTGCACCATCGGGGGCGGGCAACTATCCTCCTTCCCCACAACATCATTCTCCTTATCCTCCATCTTCGGCTGGGTATCCGCCAGCTCCCGGTGGGTCATATCCTCCTCCTAGTGGACCATATCCACCACAATCTAGCGGAGGGTATCCTCCACAGAGTGCAGGTTATCCTCCTCAGTCTGGTGGAGGTTATCCTCCACAGAGTACAGGTTATCCTCCACAGTCTAGTGGAGGTTATCCTCCTGCAAGTGGTGGTTATGGTCATGCTCCTGGTGCTGCCCCTGGTAGTGAAGGTTACCAAGGACCGAGGGGACCATATGGGGGAGTCGGGTATGCACCCCCTGCAAGGGCTGGCTCATATAATAAGCCGAAGGTAGATATATTTTATTTTTTTTGTTATCGGGTATAATTATTAAGGGATATTGAACACTCCCTTTTGTGCTTTGCATGATAGGCAGCCATTAGTGGATTAGAACTGATAATTATAAATTTTAATTTGTTTAATTGAGCTTAAATGAGTGGAATATTTACGATTGTTATCGCCCACATATTTGCCATTTTTGGAATCGCTTATGTTGTCGCCTATGTGCTGTTTATAAATTTACATAATGTGTCTTATCTATGTAAAATTGGTAGCACATATTTTAGTGACGTTTTATTTGCTATGGCTTTGAAATGTTTATTGAGGGATTTAGTTAAGGGGAAACACAGTAAATAATAGGATCTTTATTATTTATTTATGGCATTGCTATTTTATAATAAATATACTAATTATAATATACATATTACATCACACTAGTACTTGCTTAATTGATAATGACTGAATTCACTTAACTGTCTGGAAGAAATTCAATTAAAATTCCAGGCAATTGAACTGGAAATATTAAATTGCCTGGAAGTAGTCAAAATATTCTATTGGGCAATTTTTCAAAAACTTGCATTTTTTCAGCATTTTCCAAAACCTGTACTGGAAATTCTTTGTTGAAAACATTCATTAGTCTATGGTGAAAATCACTTAAAGGATCAAGTCTAAAAATGTTACCTAACCTATGTCCTGCTCTTTCTTAGAGAAATCATTGAGATTTTACATAAAACAGCATTATGACATGATATGATAGAGCAACATCTATAACTGAACAATTGACATACAATAGGTAATTAATGAGAACTGTGACATATGAGTTGGCTATTTTACATGCATTTTATAAATTGAAACATTTAATTCAATTAGTCAGTCTTATTGTTGCAGTCAGAAAAATTTATGTTAAAATCTCCAGCCTGTACCACAGTTGAAAAAATAGATAGCAGAGACAATAAAGCTTCTATGATGTATGAGAGAGACATATTATGTATAACAGACACAAAAAATTACTTAGAAAATGATTTCTATAAAGCCTGAAAAAAAAACATTCCAGACACCAAAAGCCTGGAATAAAAAAACAAATTCCTGGAAGATTTGTTAACTTAATTGATTTGTTTTTTGTCCATCGATTATTTAGAGAACCCCCACGGTGGTACCGGCCAACCCGTTTGACCCCCGGGCAGATGCCGAAATCTTACGTAAAGCGATGAAGGGTTTCGGCACCGACGAGAAGGCCATCATCAACGTTTTGGCCCATAGGACCAACGCCCAAAGACTACGCATCGATTATGAGTTTAAAACTATGTATGGCAAGGTACGTCATCTCCTTTATATTGGATTCGTTGTATTATTGTACATCATGACCGAATTTACTCACTTTCTTATGATCTCACTCTTAATCTTGTTCATATTTGATTCAGTGTATTGTTTAAAGGATTTGGTGAAAGACCTGAAGTCGGAAACGAGTGGAAACTTTGAGAATTTACTGGTGGCCATGATGACTCCGCTCCCGGAGTATTATGCGAAAGAGTTACACGACGCTATGGAGGGCGCGGGGACGGACGAGGATGTCCTCATTGAAATTCTATGCACCAAGTCCAACGAGGAAATTATGGTTATCAGAGATGCTTTCCGTAAAAGTAAGGCAATGTGTTATTATGTTTATATGGTACTTTTTCCGTTTTAAAGATGTCGAGAAATTATATTGAATTTAATGAAAAAGTTTGACGGTCGAAGGGTTCGTTTTAATTAATTAAAAGGGAAGATAATTAATACACTGACGTATAGAAACTGTAGGTTATTATAATTCATTATCATTAGTTGGTTCCACCTTTTGGTTAATATCAGAAAGACATTTTCATGTTGTTATTTAGCAAATTTTGCTACATGTAAATTAAAGGATTTTAATATTATAATAAGTTACAACATAAATATAAGAGTTAGAGATGAAAAAATTATTACTTATAGATACCAGGTTTTTATAACAAGTAAATACAAATAAAAAACGGACAACTATACTAAAATGTTGAGAACTAAGACACTTATAGTAAAACTTGAAATTTAAACGTAGATTATGAAAAGGATTAAAATAAGAGGAAAAAAATATATATAAAAAACAAAACATGAACCTAACATTACCATTTTAAAATGATTGATATTATCACAGATTTTTATATTATTAGGTAATCTATCCGTTCCTGGGCGAATTTGCAAAAATAGCTTGGAATGCCAGGAAAAAACGACAAATAACCGACAAAAATTAAAACCAATTGCTTAGAAAAAACGTGAAAAAAACCTGAAAAACTGCCTGTACAAAATAATTAAATTATTAAGAAGGAATTAATTTCTGCTGCTTGTAATTATTATAGTATTTTAATTATGATTATGTAGAAACAGCACTAATTTGTCACTTATATAACTAGCTGAAAGACCTTTTTTTCACTTGAATGAACCTCACCTTAACATTAGAAAGCGTTTTTGTCATATTCCAGACATTTGAAATAATTGTTACTTTCACAATAATCTTTCTTTAATACTTTATTTTTTTAATATTTAATTTGAATGTACGTTTTTGCTTTTTTTTTCAATATAAAATATAGTAGCACCACATTTATTTAATTAATTCTACTACCATTGACGAGACAAGTCCGTTCCTGTCTCTATCATTTTGTCGAAGCCTGATTTTGTTAGTACTGAATATTAATGATTTTCTTAGATGTATGGTTATCCTATATAAAATTATGCGAAAATAAAAACTATACTAAAATTTCGTTGATTAAAATTTGAAATGAATATTTCAGATGCCAAGAAAAAATTACTTTAAAATTAAAAATTATTTCAAATGCCTGGAGTATTTTAAATAATTACTCAGATATCCTTAAATAAAATTAACGAATATTCCAAACGTTTGAAATTAAAAAAAAACTTCAAACGTCTGGAAAATGATAAAAATGCCTTAAAAAACGTGGAATAAAATAAAATTAATTTAATAAAAATAATTTGAAATACACCTAGAGAATATTAAAATATTCATTAAAATATAATATATTCATTAATATATCATTTAAAAATAAATTCACGCTTTTATAAGCGTTTCTTTATATTACAAGCCTTTGAAATAATTGTTATTTTTCAGTTTATTCAAATTTCAAATGCCTGGAAGAATACAAAATTTACTCCAAAGATGTGGAATAAAATGAAAAATTATTTGAAATTCGTGAAATATTGAAATTATTACTAATTAATATGAAATATTTTTGAGTTTATTTCATGCTTTTGAGAGTATTGTTTTCATATTTTAGGCATTTGAAATAATTTTTATCCATCAGTTTGTTCAAATTTCAAATGCCTGAAATAATAAAAAAATTCTAAAGACGTGTAATAAAATGAAAAATTATTTGAAATTCATAAGGAATATTTAAATAACAAATAATTAATATATGAAATATTTTTGAGTTTATTCCACTCTTTTGACAATATTGTTTTCATGTTCCAGGCATTTGAAATAATTTTTATTCTTTAGTATGTTCAAATTTTAAATGCCTGGAATAATACAAAACGCACTCCAAAGACGTGGAATAAAATGAAAAATTATTTCAAATACTCACTAATTAATATGAAATATTTTTGAGTTTATTCGACGCTTTTAAAAGTTTTTTTGTATATTTCAGGCATTTGAAATAATTTTTATTCTTCAGTTTATTCATATTTTAAACGCCTGGAACGATAAAAAATGTATTCCAAAGACGTGGAATAAAATAAAGAATTATTTGAAATTCAGGGAATATTAGAAGAATCACTAATTCATATGAAATATTGTTTATTCCACGCTTTTGAGAGTATTGTTTTCATATTCCAGGTATTTGAAATAATTTTTATTCTTCAGTTTATTCAAATTTGAAAATTGAATAAAATAAAAAATTATTTGAAATTGGTGGAAAATTAAAATAATCACTAATTAATATGAAATATTTTTGAGTTTATTTCAGGCTTTTGGAAGCGTTTTTTCATATTTCAGGCATTTGAAATCATTTTTACCCTTCAGCTTGTTCAAATTTTAAATGCCTGGAATAATTTAAAAAATTATTCCAATGACGTGGAATAAAATAAAGAATTATTTGAAATTCAGGGAATATTAGAACAATCACTTATTCATATGAAATATTTTTGAGTTTATTCCACGCTGTTGGGAGTATTGTTTTCATATTCCAGGCATTTGCAAAAATTTAATTTATTCTTCAGTTTATTTAAAATTCAAATGCCTGGAAGAATAACAAATTTACTCCAAAAACGTGGAGTAAAATGAAAAATTATTTGATATTCGTGGATTATTAAAATAATCAATAATTAATATGAAATATTTTTTGAGTTTATTTCACGCTTTTGAGAGTATTGTTTTCATATTTCAGGGATTTGAAATAATTTGTTCGAATTTCAAATGCCTGAAATAATAAAAAATTTCCAAAGACGTGTAATAAAATGAACAATTATTTTAAATACTCACTAATTGATATGAAATATTTTTGAATTTATTTCGCGCTTTTGGAAGCAATTTTTTTTTCCATATTCCTGGCATTTGAAATAATTTTTATTCTTTAGTTTATTCAAATTTCAAGTGCCTGGAATAATTAAACATTTACTCCAAAGACGTGGAATAAAATGAAAAATTATTTAAAATTCAAGGAATATTAGAACCATCACTAATTAATATGAAATATTTTTGAGTTTATTCCACGCTTTTGAGAGTATTGTTTTTATATTCCAGGCATTTGCAATAATTTAATTTATTCTTCAGTTTATTCAAAATTCAAATGCCTGGAGTAATAAAAAATTTACACCAAAAACGTGGAATAAAATGAAAAATTATTTGATATTCCTGGAATATTAAAATACTGACTAAGTAATATGAAATTTTTTTGAGTTTATTCCACACTTTTGGAAGCTTTTTAAAAATATTTCAGGCATTTGAAATAATTTGTCTCCTTCAGTTTATTCAAATTTCAAATGTCTGGAATAATAAAACATTTACTCCAAAGACGTGGAATAAAATGAAAAATTATTTGAAATTAATATGGAATATTAAGATCATCACTAATTAATATGAAATATTTTTGAGTATATTTCACACTTTTGAAAGCGTTTTTTCATATTCCAGGCATTTGGAATAATTTTTATTCTTTGGTTTATTCAAATTTCAAATGCCTGGAATAATTAAACATTTACCCCAAAGACGTGGAATAAAATGAAAAATTGTTTGAAATTCATATAGAATATTTAAATAATTAATATGAAATAATTTTAAGTTTATTCCACGCTTCCGGAAGCGTTCTTTTATATTCCAGGCATTTGGAGTAATTTTTATCTTTTTTGAGTTTATTCCACATTTTTGGAAGCTTTTTTAAAATATTTCAGGCATTTGAAATAATTTTTCTCCTTCAGTTTATTCAAATTTCAAATGCCTGGAATGATAAAAAATTTACTTCAAAGAAGTGGAATAAAATGAAAAATTATTCGAAATTCATATGGAATATTTAAATTAATATGAAATAATTTTATGTTTATTCCACGCTTCCGGAAGCGTTTTTTTTATATTCCAGGCATTTGGAATAATTTTTATCCTTTAGTTTATTCAAATTTAAAAAAAAACTTATTCCAAAGATATGGAATAAAACAACTTTCATATGGAATATTAAATTAATGACTAATTAATGTGAAATTTTTTTCCAGACTTTTGAAAGCGTTTTTTCATATTCCAGGCATTTGAAATTTAAATACTCTGAAAAAGAAAAAATATTTCAAATGCCTGGAATAATAAAAAAATTATTCCAAAGACGTGGAATAAAATGAAAAATTATTTAAAATTCATATGGAATAATAAAATAATTAGTATGAAATATTTTTGAATTTATTCTACGTTCTTGGAAGCATTTTTTAAATATGCCAGGCATTTGAAATAATTTTTATTCTTTAGTTTATTCAAATTTCAAATGCCTGGAATAATAAAAAATTTACTCCGAAGACGTGGAATAAAAAGAAAAATTATTTAAAATTCATATGGAATATTAAAATATTCACTAATTAATATAAAATATTGTTCGATTTTATTCCACCCTTTTGGAGGCATTTTCCTAATATTCCAGGCATTTAAAATAATGTTCAACCATTCAATCTATTCAATTCAAATTCCAAATCGAAACTCTCAATTAATTAACTCATTAACTCATTGCCTCAACTTTGCCCCATAGAATACCACCGATCCTTGGAGGATAATTTTTATTTTATAGTTTATTTAAATTTCAAATGCCTGGCATAATTAAACATTTACCCCAAAGACGTGGAATAAAATAAAAAATTATTTGAAATTCATATATTTGAAGCTTTTGAAATTTGAATAAATTGAACAAAAAAAATCATTTCAAATGCCTGGAATATGAAAAAACAGTTTCAAAAGCCTGAAATAAACTAAAAAATAGTTTATCCAAATTATTGATTATTTTAATATTCCACGAATTTCAGATATTTTTAAATTTTATTCCACGTCTTTGGAGTAAATTTTGTATTATTCCAGGCATTTAAAATTTGAATAAAATGAAAAATAAAAATTATTTCAAATGCCTAAAATATGAAAAAAACGCTTCCAAAAGTGTGGAATAAACTCAAAAATATTTCATATTAGTTATTGATTATTTTAATGTTCCACGAATTTTAAAAATTTTTTCATTTTATTCCACGTCTTTGGAGTAAATGTTTTATTATTCGAGGCCTTTGAATAAAGTGAAGCAAAAAAAATCATTTCAAATATGTACCTGGAATAATCAACTATAATTATAATCAGTAATTAATATGAAATATTTTTAATTTTATTCCAGGCTTTTGAAAGCGTTTTTTCATATACCAGGCATTTGAAATTTGAATAAACTGAAGAAAATAAATCATTTCAAATGCCTGAAATATGAAAAAACGTTTCTAAAAGCTTGGAATAAACTCAAAAATATTTCATATGAATTTTAAATAATTTGTCATTTTATTCCATGTCTCTGGAGTAATTTTTTTATCGCTTCGGGTATTTGAAATTTGAAAAAACTGAAGAATAAAATTATTTCAAATGCCTGGAATATGAAAACAATACTCTCAGAAGCCTGGAATAAACTGAAATTTTTTTTTATATTAATTAGTGATTATTTTAATATTCCTTATGAATTTCAAATATGTTTTTATTTTATTTTAGGCCTTTGAAGTAAGTTTTTTATTATTCCAGGCATTTGAAATTTCAATAAACTGAAAGATAAAAATCACTTCAGGCATTATTGAAATGTCAAATGCCTGGAATAATAACGAACTTATTCCAAAGGCGTGGAATAAAATAAACAATTATTTGGAATTCATAAAATATTAAAACAATCACTAATTAATATGAAATATTTTAAATTTTATTCTAGGCTTTTGAAAGCGTTTTTTTATATTCCAGGCATTTGAAATTTATATGAAATAGAATAGAATAGAATATGAAAAAACACTTTCAAAAACTTGAAATAAACTAAAAAATATTTAATATTAATTAATGATTATTTTAATATTTTATATGAATTTCAAATAACTTTTTATTTTATTCCACGTCTTTGGAGTAAATGTTTTATTATTTCAGGTATTTAAATAAACTGAAGCAAAAAAAATCATTTCAAATGCCTAGAATAATAAAAAACTTACTCGAAAGACGTGGAATTAAATGAAAAGTTATTTAAAATTCATATGAAATAATTAACTAATCAATAATTAAGACGAAATAATTTTTAATTTATTCCTCGCTCTTGGAAGCATTTTTTAAATATCAGGCATTTGAAATAATTTTTATCCTTCAGTTTGTTCAAATTTCAAATGTCTGATATAATAAAAAATTATTCCAAAGACGTGTAGTAAAATGAAAGAATATTTGAAATTGATATGGAATATTTAAATAATTAATATGAAGTAATTTTTAATTTATTCTACGCTTCTGGAAGTGTTCTTTTATATTCCAAGCATTTGGAATAATTTTTATCCTTTAATTTATTCAAATTTTAAATGCCTGAAATAATAAAAAATTTATTCCAAAGACGTGGAATAAAATGAAAAAATTATATGAAATTCATATGGAAATTAAAATAATCAATAATTAGTATGAAATAACGTTAAGTTTATTCCAAACTTCTGGAAGCGTTCTTTTATATTCCAGGCATTTGGAATAATTTTTATCCTTTAGTTTATTCAAATTTCAAATGCCTGGAATAATAAAACATTTACTCCAAAAACGTGGTATAACATGAAGAATTATTTGAAATTCAGGGAATATTAGGAGAATCACTAATTCATATGAAATATTTTCGACTTTATTCCAGGCTTTTGAAAGCGTTTTTTTATATTCCAGGCATTTGAAATTTGAATAACCTGAACAAAAAAAAAATCATTTAAAATTATTTCAAATGCCTGGCATATAAAAGAACGCTTCCAGAAGCGTGGAATAAACTTAAAATTGTTTCATATTAATTATTTAAATATTCCATATGAATTTCAAATTATTTTTCATTTTATTCCACGTCGTTGAAGTAAATTTGTAATTAATCCAGGCATTTGAAATTTGAATAAACTGGAGAATAAAAAAAATTATTTCAAATGCCTGGAATATGAAAAAAAATGCTTCCAAAAGCGTGAAATAAACTAACAAATATTTGATAATAGTTAGTGAGTATGTATTTGAAATAATTGTTCATTTTATTACACGTCTTTGGAATATTTTTTATTATTTCAGGCATCTGAAATTTGAACAAACTTAAAGATAAAAGTTATTTCAAATGCCTAAAATATGAAAAAAACGCTTCCAAAAGTGTAGAATAAACTCAAAAATATTTCATATTAAATAGTAATAATTTTAAGATTCCACGAATTTCAAATAATTTTCCATTTTATTGAAAATTATTTGAAATTCGTGGAGTACATGTTTGGAGTAAAGTTTTTATCATTCCAGGCATTTGAAATTTGATGAAACTGACGAATAACAATTAGTTCAAATGCCTGGAATATAAGAGAACGCTTCCGGAACCGTTGAATAGGCTTAAAATTATTTCATATTAATTATTTAAATATTCCATATGAATTTCAAATTATTTTTTATTTTATTCCACATCTTTGGAGTAAATGTTTTATTATTCCAGGCATTTGAAACGATTTTTGTTCAAATTTCAAATGCCTGGAATAATAAAAAAAATATTTTAAAGGAGTCTAATAAAATGAAAAATTATTTAAAATGCATATGGAATATTAAAATAATCACTAATTAATACAAAATATTTTATTCCACCCTTTTGGAGGCATTTTCCTAATATTCCAGGCATCTAAAATAATGTTCAACCATTCAGTCTATTGAATTCAAATTCCAAATCGAAACTCCTGAATGAATGAAACTTGTGTTAACTCGTTGCCTCCACTTTTCCCCCATAGAATACCACCGATCCTTGGAGGAGGACCTCATGGGCGACACCTCGGGCACCTTCAAACGCCTGATGGTATCCCTATGTAACGCGAACCGCGACGAAAGCATGATGGTAAACCCGGAGGCGGCAAGGGCAGACGCCCAGGCCCTACTGCGAGCGGGCGAACTAAAACTGGGCACGGACGAGAGCACCTTCAACGCCATTTTGTGTCAAAGAAACTGGGCCCAGTTGCAATTGATTTTTCAGGAGTATCAAAATTTAACTGGTATGTACAAGTGATAACGGCCCTTTTTGAAATCGGCAAAGTTTTAATGTAAATCGTTGTTTTAGGGCACGATATTGAAAAGGCGATTAAAAATGAGTTTTCTGGTCACGAGGAGCAAGGCTTCTTGGCGGTTATACGTTCGATCAAGAACCAGTCCGCGTATTTTGCTAAATTGTTGAATAAGAGCATGAAGGGTTTGGGTACCAACGATAGGGCTCTTATTCGACTGGTGGTGACCAGGTGTGAAATTGATATGGTGGAAATTAAGAGGGAGTACCAGGCCAATTACGGAGAGTCCTTGGCTGAAGCTATTAAGGTACCTTTTTTTATATTATTGTCGTTTTTTTGCTTAAAACGGTTTTTTCCGGGCCTATGTAAGTGTTTGTAACAATTTAATGTTAATATAAGGTAAGAAACTCATCCTTTATTAACGTGACTTCTTCTTTTAATGTGATGGTTTTGGGATGTTCACTTTTTACTTTAAGGTGTTTTGTTACAGGGCGACACTTCGGGACATTACAAAAAGTGTCTCTTGCATTTAATCGGAGAACCGGCCTAAGCAGTCCGTGTTTTTATTGTCAGAATCTGTATTTTCTGAATCTCTTTTATGTTGTATAAGTGTTTGATTCGTTTTGTTCTATGTGCCTGTTTTTTTTAAATATATGATAATTTTATCTACAATTTAGTTGGTTTTATTTAAATCCCATTTCAAGAAGTCTTCAATGTTTATTAAATTTTTATTTATATTTCATTTAAAAATTGTAAACATTAGGTCAAGAAATGATGGCGTTTTGTAAAATTGCTGATATAATGGTGAAGGCGCTACCCAATTTATTAAGTTGCCTTACACTAATTTTTTAAGGTCGAATTAACAAAAAATAAACATCGTCTTATGATATTTTAGGGAAATTGCTTAGAACCAATATTTACTGTCTTTTCTTTACGTTTTCGTTGACTCGGCACAGTTGTTACTGATAAAATGGTGGATGCACCTTACAGTTAGTGTAAGAAACTTCAGTTTATTTTGTTAACAGCGGTTTCTATAGGTTTAATGAAGATTGACCAGTGCATGTGATTGATTAATTTAATGAAACTCAAGATATTATATGGTTCTTAATGTTACAAACGACGAGTTGCTGACATTATGGTGAAGGTGTCGGGATATTAGGAATCAGAGGGAAAGCAGGGATATTATGTGAAAAATATCGGAAATTGATACATTTTAAGAATACTATGGTTGATTGACTATGATTTTTTTTAAGGAAATTTATATTATTTTACAGGTTCATTAAAATGTAGGTTTAAATGTATGGGAAACTGGGGTGTTCGGTTATTCAGGTTTAAATCAGGAGAAGTTGTGAAATTTCTGACACTATGGTGAATGCGCCGTAACAAAATGTATGCTTTGAAAAATATGCCTTTTTAGTGGATTTTGCTGATGTTATGCTGAATGCGCCATGTAATTTAGGAATATTCGGGAAGCAAGGATGATTTTAATTTATTTGAATTTTCTTGATATTTGGGGTTTTGTTTCAGAATATTCGCTGCCGTTTAATTTAAATTTTGAAAATGTTTGAGAATCGAACAAATTTTGAAAATATGGCGATTTGTTAGAGAAAAATGAAATTTTGAAAAATGAAAGTGGATGTCTTGATTTAGCCATAGAATTTCAAAAAAGTCAAAATTTTGGAACAATGAGTGGAAAACTTGATTTTGACTTTAAATGTCAACATTTACAAATTTTTGGAAAAAAATGGATGTCATGATTTTTGCTTTAAATTTCACAAAATTCGACAATTTGAACATTTTTAAGGAAAAGTGGGTTTTGTGATTTTGACTTAAAATTTAAAAAAAATCAAAATTTTGGAAAAAAATTGGGTGGTTGATTTCGCCTTTAAATTTCAAAATTTTCAAATTTTTAGAAAATAAGTAAAACACATGATTTTGACTTGAAATGTCAACATTTTCAAAATATTGGAAAAAAGTGGCTGTCTTGAATTCGACTTTGAATTTCAAAAAATTCACTGTATTTAAAATTTTTGACGAAAAGTGGGTTTTTTGATTTCGACTTTAAATTTCAAAAAATTCAAAATTTTGGAAAAAAATTGGGTGGTTGATTTGGCCTTTAAATTTCAAAATTTTCAATGTTTTAGAAAATAAGTGGACTTGATTTTGACTTGAAATGTCAAAATTTTCAAATTTTTGGAAAAAAGTGGATGTCTTAATTTCTACCTTAAATTTCACAAAATTTAAAATTTCCGAATTTTTGGAAAAAAAAGTGGATGTATTGACTCGATTTTGACTTTTAATGTCAAAATTTTCAAGTTTCTGAAATTGAGTGTCTTGATTTAGACATTGAATTTCAAAAAATTCAAGAATTTTAAAATTTTTAAGGAAATGTGGGTCTTTTGGTTTTGATTTTAAATTTCAAAAAAATCTAAATTTTGGAAAAACATTGGATGGTTGATTTGGCCTTTAAATTTCAAAATTTAAATATTTTAAGAAAATAAGTGCAAGATATGATTTTTACTTGAAATTTCAACATTTTCAAAATTTTGGAAAAAACAAGTGGATGTCAAAATTTTCAAGTTTCTTAAAGGAAATTGAGTGTCTTGATTTAGACTTTGAATTTCAAAATTTTTAAGGAAAAGTGGGTTTTTTTGATTTTGATTTTAAATTTCAAAAAAATCAAAATTTTGGAAAAAAGTTGAGTGGTTGATTTGGCCTTTAAATTTTAAAATTTTCAAATTTTTAGAAAATAAGTGAAACATGATTTTGACTTAAAATGTCAAAATTTTCGAAAAAAGTGGCTGTCTTGAATTTGCCTTTGAATTTTAAAAAATTCAATTGTTTTAAAATTTTTGACAAAAAGTGGGTTTTTTTGATTTCGACTTTGAATTTCAAAAAATTCAATAGTTTCAACATTTTTGACGAAAAGTGGATTTTTTGATTTCGACTTTAAATTTCAAAAAATTTAAAATTTTGGAAAAAAGTTCAGTGGTTGATTTTGCCTTTAAATTTCAAAATATTAAAATTTTAAAAAATAAGTGGAACACATGATTTTGACTTAAAATGTCAAAATTTTCGAAAAAAGTGGCTCTCTTGATTTCGACTTTGAATTCCAAAAAATTCAACAATTTCAAAATTTTTGAAGAAAAGTGGGTTTTTTGAATTCGTTTTTGAATTTTAAAAAATTCAAACTTTTGGAAACAAATTGGATGTCTTAATTTGGCCTTTAAATTTCAAAATTTTCAAATTTTTGAAAAATAAATGGATGTTTTGGTTTTGACTTTTAATGTCAATATTTTTATGTTTCTCAAATTGAGTGTCTTAATTTAGACATTGAATTTCAAAAAATTCAACAATTTCAAAATTTTTGAAGAAAAGTAGGTTTTTTGATTTTGACTTTAAATTTCGAAAAATTCAAAATTTTGGAAAAACATTGGGTGGTTAATCTGGCCTTTAAATTTAAAAATTTTCAAATTTTTAAAATAAGTGGAAAATAAGATTTTGACTTGAAATGTCAACATTTTGAAAAAAAGTGGGTTTTTTCATTTTGATTTTAAATGTCAAAAAAATAAAAATTTTGGAAAAACATTGGGTGGTTGATTTGGCCTTTAAATTTCAAAATTTTCAAATTTTAAGAAAATAAGTGCAAGATATGATTTTGACTTGAAATTACAACATTTTTAAAATTTGGGAAACAAGTGGCTGTCTTGATTTTAACTTTGAATTTCACAAAATTCAAAATTTCCAAATTTTTGGAAAAAAATGGATATTTTAATTTTGACTTTTAATGTCAAAATTTTAAAATTGAGTGTCTTGATTTAGACTTTAAATTTCAAAAAATTTTGGAAAAAACTTGAGTGTTGATTTGGCCTTTAAATTTCAAAATTTTCAAATTTTTAGAAAATAAGTGGAACACATGATTTTGACTTGAAATGTCAACATTTTCAAAGTTTTGGAAAAAAGTGGATGTCTTAATTTCTACTTTAAATTTCACAAAATTCAAAATTTCCAAATTTTTGGAAAAAAAAATGGATATTTTAATTTTCACTTTTAATGTCAAAATTTTCAAGGTTTTGAAATTGAGTGTCTTGATTTAGACTTTGAATTTTAACAAATTCAACAATTTCAAAATTTTTAAGGAAAAGTGGGTTTTTTGATTTTGATTTTAAATGTCAAAAAAATCAAAATTTTGGAAAAACATTGGGTGGTTGATTTAACCTTTAAATTTCAAAATTTCCAAATTGTTAGAAAATAAAGTGCAAGACATGATTTTGGCTTGAAATTTCAACATTTTCAAAATTTTGGAAACAAATGGCTGTCTTGATTTTAACTTTGAATTTCACAAAATTCAAAATTTCCGAATTTTTGGAAAAAAAAGTGGATGTTTTGACTCGGTTTTGACTTAATGTCAAAATTTTCAAGTTTCTGAAATTGAGTGCTATGATTTAGATTTTGAATTTCAAAAAATTCAACAATTTCAAAATTGTTAAGGGAAAGTAGGTTTTTTGATTTTGACTTTAAATTTCAAAAAATTCAAAATTTTGGAAAAACATTGGGTGGTTAATCTGGCCTTTAAATTTCAAAATTTTCATATTTTAAGAAAATAAGTGCAAGATATGATTTTGACTTGAAATTTCAACATTTTCAAAATTTTGGAAAAAAGTGACTGTCTTGATTTCTACTTCTTTTTAATTTAAATTTCAAAATTTTAGAAAAAAAACTGGGTTGTTTATTTGGCCTTTAAGTTTCAAAATTTTGACTCGAAATGTCAACATTTTCAAAATTTTGGAAAGTGGGTTCCTTGATTTCTCCTTCAAATTTCACAAAATTCAAAATTTCCGAATTTTTGGAAAAAAAAGTGGATGTTTTGGTTTTCACTTTTAATGTCAAAATTTTCAAGTTTCTTAAAGGAAATTGAGTGTCTTGATTTAGACTTTGAATTTCAAAATTTTTAAGGAAAAGTGGGTTTTTTTGATTTTGATTTTAAATTTCAAAAAAATCAAAATTTTGGAAAAAAGTTGAGTGGTTGATTTGGCCTTTAAATTTTAAAATTTTCAAATTTTTAGAAAATAAGTGAAACACTTGATTTTGACTTGAAAAGTCAACATTTTCAAGATTTTCGAAAAAAAGTGGCTGTCTTGAATTCGACTTTGAATTTCAAAAAATTCAAACTTTTGGAAAAAAGTTGAGTGGTTGATTTGGCCTTTAAATTTCAAAATTTTCAAATTTTTAGAAAATAAATGGAAGACTTGATTTTGACAAGTTTTTAAAATTGAGTGTCTTGATTTCGACTTTGAATTTCAAAAAATTCAACAATTTCAAAATTTTTGAAGAAAAGTGGGTTTTTTGATTTCGACTTAAAATTTCAAAAAATTTAAAATTTTTGGAAAAAGTGTTTATGTCTGGATTTTGACTTTAACTGTCAAAAATTTCACTTTTTTTGAAACAAGTTGATGTTTTGATTTTGACTGTAAATTTCAAAAGATTCAACTTTTTGGTGAAAAATTGGGTTTCTTGCTTTTGACTTTAAATTTCAAAAAATTCAAATTTTTGGAAAAAAGTGGGTGTCTTGATTTCACCTTTCAATTTCTAAAAAATCAGAGATTTCAACATTTTGAAAAAAAGTTGATTTTTTGATTTGAATTTTGAAAAGGTGGGTGGGAGTTGATTTTGACTTTATATTTCAAAAAATTCAAAGCTTTCAAATTTCTGGAAGAAAAGTAGATGTTTTGAATTTTTATTTTGAAATTTTGAAAAGAGAAAGTGTCTTAATTTTTTGTTTAAATTTTAATTTTTTAATTTAAGAAATGTTCAAATTTAGGGCAAATAAGTGATGTCTTTAAGTGAAGTCCGATTAGTAATGCTAAAAAAATAGTTTGCAAATTACTGATACAATGGTGAATGCGCCGTACAATTTACAAATTCATCAAATTTACTGATAATATGGTGAAAGCGCCATACAACTTACGATGGTAATTGGCAAAATCTTGTTTAAAATTAAAACGGAGCAAAATACCTACTGTTTATCATTATATTCAGATTCAATAGTTAAGCTTTAAGGTCTTTTATCAACAATATACAGGATGTATAAGTTGTAATATTGGAAACCAAGCACTTACTTACAAAAATATTTCAGCAAATCCCTTTGAAAAAATGTTTAATTTTGACTGACTATGCGCCGAATAATGTATTCAAAATCATAAGATGAAATGAATGATATTATTCAGGTTAAGCAGTTTTTAATGTAAGAAACTAAGAACTTACTGATATTATGGTGAATGCGTCACACAATTTTTAAAGAATCTTGTGTGAGGAGAAAATGCCTACAGGTTCAATAGTATTGCCTTAAGACCTTTTTCAGCAATATACAGTGTAGAAACCAAGCACTTTATCAAAATTACTGATACTATGGTGAATGCGCCATAACAATTATCCGATTGATAGCATAAATACCGCTGATATGAACATTCTTTTTTAGGGCGAATGTTCTGGACACTACGAGAAATGCTTATTGCATCTGATAGGAGAAGCCTAAGCAGGAAATATTTAATTCATGGAATTTCTTGCATTCTACGCTTGGATCTGCTCTACTACAGTTAACGTTATTATATTAAAGCTTTGTCCAGTTTTATAGATGTGTCCATTATAATATGTGATATTCGGTCCAATTTATTGCAGCAAAAATATGTGTCAAAATAAACGCTATATATTATACCTCTTTATTTCATTGTATTTTTGTTCCTATTGCCCAAAAACACTTGAAATCTGGCAACTATCCTAGTTGCAAACGACTAAATTGTGTTAAATAAACCATCCGAAATTTTTCCAGTATTCTAAATTTAATCAACCATAAAGCGCCCAGATGTCCCGACCCATAAAATCCGTATAGTAGTATTATAGTTGGACGTTTTGCAGCGGATTTAAGGCCGGCATGTAGTTGTTAATCTTCGGCTTATTTTAATCAACTAGAATATTAGGCGTACAAGGTGGACCAAGCAAATTCAAGTTTATTAATCTTTTGGGCATTTTTTAAGGATGTTCAGTATAGATTTTTTTTTAATAGATCGTCAGTGTATCGAATATTATTATTCAATCTGATCTTCTACTTTGTTAAGGGCTTCGCTGAATATTTTCCTTTCATAGTTGAAAATATTCATGCGTGGAATAATCTGGATGTAATTGTTGGTGGAAATACTAATAATATTCGTGAATTATTTTGCTAATGAGGTTTATAGAATTTTATATTGTGTTCTGGATAATAAAGGAAGGTTTGGAATATTTTAAGTGTGCTATATTGGAATGTGTAATAGAAAACGTCAGAATATTCTGATTTTTGTGTATTTTTTAGGCTATTTCCTGAATATTCGCTCCTGGTTAAGTGGGCGAGTGATCTGAATTAAAATTTTGAAATTATGTGACAAGTGCGGTTAAAAAATTTGAGAATTGAAATTTTTTAACCTCAGAATTGAATTCTCTTTAAAAAGTGCCTTATGAGTTTTTCTCTGAAAATGCAATGTTTTTTGAGTAAATGGCGTAAAACTGAACCAATACGTGCCCCTAGTTCTTTTGCATAAAAATATTATTTTCCCTAATTTTAATTTTAAAGCATTCCAAATTAAAGGAAATTAAATTATCCTCAAAAAGCGTCTTTTTGACGAATGACGAAAATCGATGTACTAATAGTCAAGATAATGAAATTCTTATTCCAAGGGAGCCTGTAAGAAACAAAAAAATTTGTCTGTTTTTATTAAGTGAATATCTTGGGTTGTCATAGTCAAAATTTAAAAATTATTAATTCATAGATTGCTCAGAAGACTTTTTTAGTCTTTATTTAAAAAATTACGAAAATCGATGTATTAATAGTCAAAATAATGAAATTCTTATTCCAAGGGAGCCTGTAAGAAACAAAAAAATTTGTCTGTTTTTATTAAGTGAATATCTTGGGTTGTCATAGTCAAAATTTAAAAATTATTAATTCATAGATTGCTCAGAAGACTTTTTTAGTCTTTATTTAAAAAATTACGAAAATCGATGTATTAATAGTCAAAATAATGAAATTCTTATTCCAAGGGAGCCTGTAAGAAACAAAAAAAATTGTCTGTTTTTATTAAGTGAATATCTTGGGTTGCCATAGTCAAAATTTAAAAATTATTGACTCAGATTGCTCACAAGACCTTTTTAGTCTTTATTTAAAAAATTACGAAAATCGATGTACTAATAGTCAAGATAATGAAATTCTTATTCCAAGGGAGCCTGTAAGAAACAAAAAAATTTGTCTGTTTTTATTAAGTGAATATCTTAGGTTGTCATAGTCAAAATTTAAAAAATATTGACTCATAGATTGCTCAGAAGACCTTTTTAGTCTTTATTTAAAAAATTACGAAAATCGATGTACTAATAGTCAAGATAGTGAAATTCTTATTTCAAGGGAACCTGTAAGAAACAAAAAAATTTGTCTGTTTTTATTAAGTGAATATCTTGGGTTGTCATAGTCAAAATTTAAAAATTATTGATTTATAGGTCGCTCAGGAGACTTTTTTAGTCTTTATTTAAAAAATTACGAAAATCGATGTACTAATAGTCAAGATAATGAAATTCTTATTCCAAGGGAGCCTGTAAGAAACAAAAAAAATTGTCTGTTTTTATTAAGTGAATATCTTGGGTTGTCATAGTCAAAATTTAAAAATTATTGACTCATAGATTGCTCAGAAGACCTTTTTAGTCTTTATTTAAAAAATTACGAAAATCGATGTACTAATAGTCAAGATAATGAAATTTTTATTCCAAGGGAGCCTGTAAGAAACAAAAAAATTTGTTTTTATTAAGTGAATATCTTGGGTTGTCATAGTCAAAATTTAAAAACTATTGACTCGTAGATTTCTCAGAAGACCTTTTTAGTCTTTATTTAAAAAATTACGAAAATCGATGTACTAATAGTCAAGATAATGAAATTCTTATTCCAAGGTAGCCTGTAAGAAACAAAAAAATTTGTCTGTTTTTATTAAGTGAATATCTTGGGTTGTCATAGTCAAAATTTAAAAATTATTGACTCATAGATTGCTCAGAAGACCTTTTTAGTCTTTATTTAAAAAATTACGAAAATCGATGTACTAATAGTCAAAATAATGAAATTCTTATTCCAAGGGAGCCTGTAAGAAACAAAAAAATTTGTCTGTTTTTATTAAGTAAATATCTTGGGTTGTCATAGTCAAAATTTAAAAATTATTGACTCATAGATGGCTCAGAAGACCTTTTTAGTCTTTATTTAAAAATTTACGAAAATCGATGTACTAATAGTCAAGATAATGAAATTTTTATTCCAAGGTAGCCTGTAAGAAACAAAAAAATTTGTCTGTTTTTATTAAGTAAATATCTTGGGTTGTCATAGTCAAAATTTAAAAATGATTGATTCATAGGTCGCTCAGAAGACCTTTTTAGTCTTTATTTAAAAAATTACGAAAATCGATGTATTAATAGTCAAAATAATGAAATTCTTATTCCAAGGGAGCCTGTAAGAAACAAAAAAATTTGTCTGTTTTTATTAAGTGAATATCTTGGGTTGTCATAGTCAAAATTTAAAAATTATTGATTCATAGGTCGCTCAGAAGACCTTTTTAGTCTTTATTTAAAAAATTACGAAAATCGATGTACTAATAGTCAAGATAATGAAATTCTTATTCCAGGAGTGCCTGTAAGAAGTAAAAGTCTTATTATCAAATGAATATCTTGGATTATCGTAGTCAAAATTTAAAAATAAATAATTCATTGACTATTCCTTTGCATAATTTCTAAGTAAACTGGGTAGAGTCAACCAATAAGTGCTCCTAGTATTTTTTACATAAAGGTATCATTTGGCTTATTTTTGAAGTTTAAAAGAGTGTTGAGAGTTGTAATGTATATCAGTTGAAAGGAATTTAAATTCCCTTCAAAAAGTGTTTTAAGAGTTTTTTTTGTAATATGCATAGTTTTGGAGTAGATGGGGAAAAACTAAACCAATACGTACCCCTAGTTCTTTTACCCAAATGTGTCATTAGGCCTGTTTCTTCTATATATCACAGGCTCAAACACTGTATCAAATTACAGAGAAAAGAAAATTCTCTTTTTCCGAGTTTGGGTGCTGAGCTCCATAGGTTCCCCAATAAATTGAGAAAGACTCACATGATAGTCACAAAATAGGACCTTCCAGGCACATCTTTAGGACCATATGGGTGGCATTTATCGTTACAGGGGGACGTCCTCTCGCATTGAAGCGCTACAGAGGGAGACTTGGAAATTTGGTAATTTATGTTAATGTAATTAAAATTCTGTGAAAAAAATTATGTTTTGATTTTGACACTTTTTCGGTTATAAATTAAAATTCAAAATATTAAAAAACACCCTAATTTGAATTTTGAAAAATTGAACAAAATTACAAATTTGCAGTCAGATTATGAAGGTTTTGAAAAACACGAGATTGCAAAATTTGATTTTGAAAAATTCAAGGAAGTTTGAATTTTTAGAAAGAAAGTGGCTGTCTTGATTTTAACTTTAAGTTCCAAAATTTTTAAATTTTTCAAAAACAAGTTGAATTTAAAATTAATTTTCGAATTTTTTAAGGAAAAAATAAGCAAAAAGTGAAGATTTAAAAAAACCGCTACGATTTTAATGTTTGGCGATTTTTTTAAGCTCGTAACCGAAATTAATTACAAAAAGTACATTTATAAAAAAAACAAATTCCAATCAATTATTTACAAAATTTTATTTTCCAAAATTTTCCAAGGTTACACTATTAAACAGATTTTTGAAATTTAACAGAAAAAAAATTCCGAGTTTTAAAGTTAAAACAAAAACTTGCAATTTTTCAAAAATTTGACTTTTTTGAAAATTTGATTTAAAAAAAAATAAATAAAAACTTTATTTAATTATTAGTAAATAAAACTTGATTTAAAAAAAACTTAAATAAAAACAAAAAAAAACTAGTTATTTTCAAATGTTTTTTTATTTTTAGATATTTTTTAATTTGACGTATCTAAATAAAATTTTGGAAAATTCCAAAATTTGCTTTGCAGAAGTTCAACAACGTTTGAAATTTTGGAAAAAAAGTGAGTGTCTCGATTTTTACTTTAAATTCCAAAATTTTAAATTTTTTGTGAAAAACGTCGATTTTGAATTTAAATTCGTAATTTTTTTTTAAATGATTTTTAATTTATTTTTTGGAGATTTTTAAAGCTTGTAACCGAATTTGATTTTTAAAAATACAAAATGTCAAATTTCAAATTTGATGTTATCATGAAACCTTTGAAAATCAAAATTTTAGTAAATTCAAAAAAGCCTTGATTTGAGTTTTTTTCCAGTAGTGTATCTAATTTTGATCTAATTTTTTTGAAAAACCCAAAATTTTCTTTTCAAAAATTCAAAAAAACTTCAAATTTGGAAAAAACTGCGTTGACATTGAAACTCTTTTTTTTTTTAGTTAAACAAAAACTTTAAATTCTTCTTAATTAACCTGATTAAAAAGAATTCCAAGACTTGGAAATA
This sequence comes from Anthonomus grandis grandis, assembly GCF_022605725.1. NCBI lineage: Eukaryota > Metazoa > Arthropoda > Insecta > Coleoptera > Curculionidae > Anthonomus > Anthonomus grandis. Next base: position 17,010,692 of record NC_065562.1, read on the forward strand.
TTAAAAAATTCAAAATTTGATTTTTCATACATCTAAAATATCAAAATTAAAATTGTGTTACTTCATGAACATTTTCAGAAAATATAAATTGTGAAAATCGAAATTTTCTTTACGCAAATTTAACAAAGTTTCAAATTTTGGAATACTTTACAAAACCTGACCGTCTTGATTTTGAATTTAATATTTGAATTTTTTTGGAATTTAAAAAATAAACCAAAATTCTGTTTAATCATGTAAGCCTTGAAATTCTTTCAAAAATAAAAAAATTGAAAAACCCAAAATTTTCTTTTCAAAAATTCAAAAAAACTTCAAATTTGGAAAAAACTGCGTTGACATTGATTTTTATTTTATTAAACAAAAACTTTAAATTCTTCTTAATTAACCTGATTAAAAAGAATTCCAAGACTTGGAAATATTAAAAAATTAAAATTGTGTTACTTCATGAACATTTTCGGAAAATATAAATTGCGAAAATCGAAATTTTCTTAAATCCGAAATTTTCTTTACGCAAATTTAACAAAGTTTCAAATTTTGGAATACTTTACAAAACCTGACCCGGTCTTGATTTTGAATTTTTTTGAAATTTAAAAAATAAACCAAAATTCTGTTTAATCATGTAAGCCTTGAAATTTTTTCAAATATAAAAAAATTGAAAAATCCAAAATTCTCCCAAATCCAAAATTTTCTTTTCAAAAAGGATTCATATTTTAAAAAACGGTGAGTCTTGATATTTAAATTGAAATTTGACTTCAAATTCAAAAATTTTCCATTTTTGGGAAAAAAAATTAATTTTCAATTTAATTTTCGAAATTTTCTTTACAAAAAATGAAAGATATTCAAAAAAGCACTTTTTTTAAAGACGGTTGAGGAACCAAATTTGATTTTAAAAAATTAAAAAAAAAAGACACAAATTTTATATTATTACGTGAAATTTTCAAAACTAGTGCATTATGGACGGATATTTTCGAAAAATTTGAAATATAAACCAGATTTTGTAAAACTTGTAAAAAAAGAATAATTTGAAAATATTTAATTTTAAAAAATCGAAATTTTTGAAAAAAAAAAGAATTTTCGTGTAATTTAATCAATTCCTCTTCGCTCAAAGCCACTCATTTTGAATTTTCCAAATTTTACTTTAGGAAATTTTCAAATCTTTTGCATTATGAGGAATTTTTTAAAAAATGTAACCATCGAACCAGATTTCGTTGCTTTTTTGGCTCATTTTCAATTGAAAAATCAAAAATTTCCAAAATTAAAACTCGGATTTTCCTTTGTGTATTCCAGGCTTTCCATCCTAATATAAAATTCACCCAGCAATAATTTCCTCCTAATTAATTACATATTTCTTTTAGGGCACCTGAACTATTCTCTAATTAATTACGGAAGTTCAAATTAATTTCCTTATTTAATTAATTACGTCTTCCATGTAGCTCTGGCTCCTTGACAATTCTTACAGCTCCAGTTTTCAAGGATTTTTACATATTTTTGAAAGTTTGCCTTCTGGCAGCTGTTCCAATTTCTAGGGTTATCCAGGCATTCCAAGTCATTTTTAAATTTTCCCAAGAATAATTTCTTCTTGATTATATAAGTTTTCCTTTCTAAGGTATCTGAACTATTGCCTCTGGTTTTATTTCATCCCATAAGTGTCGTGCAAATGCTTGATTCTGTGCTCTATAAAGGCTTGCTGGGGGTCAATAGATTAAAAATCTGTGATAATGTTATAAAAAATTAAAAAGGTTCCTTGAACTTGCACACAATCCAGTGAAACTTGATCCTCCTTGAAAATTTCTTTGGTCCACTCTATACTACCATTAAACCGTCCCACTATCTGCACTTGACGTTTTTGCCAAAATAACAATAAACCAAAAAAATCCTCCTCCTCCTCCACCTCCACCATCGGCTGAAAAACACATTTAAGAAATTGTTTTGCGTGGTCCATAAAGTTTATAAGATTTCGGCAATTAAAGTTTTATTTTTGGGTTTTCCGATGTGCACATAAATACCCGCCCAAGAACCTGGATCTCTTTTAGTCTTCGCCGTCTGTTTTCACATTTGGTGAGCGCGTTTCGTCTGGATATTTTCGGAAATCGATCGGAAATTGAAAAAACATGTCTGCCGTAAGTATTTTGTGTTTTTTTTTGTTTTAATAATTTTGTGGTTCATTTTTTGATTAAAGCGTCCTGATTTCCTTAAAATCACAACTGTGATAAAAATCTCTGTTTTATTGTCTCACTGATTAAAAAGCACTGTTATGAATCATGATAATCCATGCAATTTTAACGCGTATTTACATGAATAAAATCACAGCTGTCATGCAATTTTTTTAATTTCCATGTTTTCTGTTTTATAAGATAAATTTGAGGAAAATGTGATAAACATCTGTGATTTTCTTTACCACGCAAACAAATTAAAAATAAATTGTCTTACTAGTTCCTCGTTAATGCATCTAATTATAAATCACTGTCGTGATAATACATGCAACTTTAAAGCATATTTATATCATAAAAATCACTGCTGTAATTATTATTTTTTATTTCTTTAATGTTTTTTATTTTGTTATAGAGTTTATATACGTATTTTTTAAGGTTACTTTTTAAGAGTACCATTTCTTTATTTTTATTAATTATATTTTTTTTTAGTCTGTTTACTTACACCATGCAAATAAATAAAAACGAAATTGTCTCATTAGTTCCTCGTCCATGGATATAATTATTAAAAATCACTATTATCTTTAAAATCACAACTGTGATAAGCATCTCTACCATGCAAAAGAAGGAAAGACAATTGTCTCACTAGTTCTTTATCCATGGATCTAATTAAAAATCACTATCACCATTAAAATCACTACTGTGATATTATTTTGTAATCTTTTTATCAACGTTTTATTTAGCACTATAATAAAAGAAGTCAGTAAACAATGTTATTTTTTATCTTTATTTATTATTAATGATATCAGTGATAATGTGTTTTTTGTTACCTTGCAAAAATAATTATCACACTCATTCCTGGTCCATGGATCGAACAAAAATCACTGTTATGCTAAAAAAAATTTTTTTCACTGTTTTTGTGTTCATACTTTAAAATCACTGCTGTAATAAAAATTTAATTATGTTTAGGTTAACAGTAATAAAAGTATTTCTTTGCTGTTTTTCTTTTCACTGCTGTGATTTTGAAAAATAAACAAAATTACAGGTTACTTTTCAAGTTAGAGAGAGAGAGAGTCACTAAATTTAAGAAATCACTGCTAAGAGAAATATTTTATTAATTCCAGGAATATCTTATTAATTCTCTTTAATGGACCTCCCTAATAAGGAAAAATCACTTTTTGACTATTTTTTCCCATATAGGTGAAATCACTGTTGAGATAAGGGTTTTTTCAATTTCTAAGCCGAAAAGCAAAACAACTTTTATTCGTTTGGTAAATACTAAAAGTCACTGTTATGATAAATGTTTTATTAATTCAAGGAAGTTACTGTTAGTTCATTTAATTTTTAAAAATCACTGCTGTGATAAATATTTAATCGTCTCGATAAATTGGGATAAAATCACTTTTATGACTGTTTCCTCCAGGTAGTAATGATAATAATCGATGGTAATAATTACAAAATTGTAATACATAAAAAGAAAAATCACTGTTGAGATGAAGGAATTTTTATTTGTTTAGCGATTAAATATTAAAAATCACTATTGTGATAAATAGCTAATCGCCTCGGCTATTGAGGATACAATCACTTTTACATATTTTTCTTCCAGGTATAAGAATTATTGTTAATAACTTAAATATTTAAATACATGGACCTTAAAAATCACTGTTGTGATAGAGGCACTTTTACGACTTTTTCTTTTACGCAATAAAATCACTGTTAGCGTAGAGGCAATTTTTTTTTTAAAGTCGATAAGTAAAATGTCTTTTTCTCAGTCGTTAAACCCAAAAAATCACTGTTGTGATAAACATTTTATTAATTCAAGAAGGTCAGTTCTGTCAGTTCATTTAATTTTTAAACTCCCTTCAACTAACCTTTAAAAATGACTACTGTGATAAATATTTAATCGTCTCGACAAATCAGGATAAAATCACTTTTATGTATTTTTCTTCCAGGCAGTAGAATCATTGTTAAAAATTTAAATATTTAAATACATTGACCTTAAAAATCACTGTTGTGATAGAGGCACTTTTACGACTTTTTCTTTTACGCAATAAAATCACTGTTAACGTAGAGGCAATTTTATTTTAAAGCCGATAAGTAAAACGTCTTTTTCTCAGTCGTTACACCAAAAAAATCACTGTTGTGATAAATATTTAAAAATTCTGGCAAATGAGGATAAAATCACTTTTTTGACTACTACTTCTTGACAGTTAAATCACTGTTAATACTTTTATTTGTTTTTTTAAATGAAGGATATTTTGAATATTTAAATGCGTGGGACATAAAAATCACTGTTGTGACAAAGGCATTTTCATGACTATTTTTCTTAGACAGTAAAATCACTGTTGTGATAATTATTTAGTCATCTTCGCATAAAATCACCTTTTTGATAAAAATTTTTACAGTGATATTTATCGCTGTTGTGGTAGAAATCACTGTAAAGTGATAATTTCCTGATCGGAAAAATATTTATGTTATTATTTAACGAATCCATAAAATCACTGATAATATTTTTATTGTTTCTTAAGTCTGTAAGTAAAAGTGTATATTATTTTGTCTTTGGGTTAACAGGGCTTGAAAATCACTGTTGTGATAAATATTTTATAAACGCTGGTAAGTAAAAAAAAACTTTTTTTTAATCACTGTGAAAATACAAATATTATTTTTTGCTAGTTTTCGGTCTTAAAAATCACTACTGAGATAAATATTAAACCTCTCAATGACAATCAAAATCACAGCTGTGATGAGCTGTGAAATAATTTTTTGTTTTGTAAAAAAGATTTAAAAAATCACTGTTGTGATACGGTGAAAAATCATAACGATTCTAGAAAAAAAAAATATTCCAATTCAATGCCAATGAAAATCACTGCTGTGATAAAAAAATTTTTTTTTTTAATTTTATTGTAGCAGATATTAATAAAAATCACTGTAAAACCAAAAATGAGAAAAATATGTTTGTTAATTTTTGACGAATCTATAAAATCACTGATGATATTTTTATTGCAAATCGTTAAGTAAAAATGGTATTTTATTCTGTCATGAAAGTCACAGTTGTGATAAATATTTTATTATTTCAACAAAAATATTTATTTTTAAAAATCACTGTTGAGATTCAAATAATGAATAAATACTTGCTTTTAAATAAAAAAAATATTTAAAATCACTGTTGTGATAAATATTTCATCGTCTCGGCGAATAAGAATTAAATCACAGTTTTGGCTGTTTTTATTTCCAGATAGTAAAATCATTGTTAATAATTTAAACATTTACATATAATCCCCGTTGAGATTATAGGATTTTTATTTCCAAGGCGATAAGTAGCAATTTATTTGCGCTCAGTCCTAAATACGAGAAATCACTGTTGTGACAAATGTTTATTCATCTCGGCAAACAAGGACAAAATCACTTTTCCAACTGTTTCTTCCAGGCAGTAAAATCACTATTGAGATTAAAGAATTTTTATTTTCAAGCCGATAAGTTAATTTTTTTGGTCTCACTTGTTAAATACAAAAAATCACTGCTAATAATTAAATAATTTATAAAACTTAAATATTTAAGTATATGGAGCGTAAAAATCACTGTTGGGATAAATAAATATTTATATTCGTATATCCACGCCGATGATCAAGAAAAAACAATTCTACTAGTTTTCAATTGTTAATTATTAAAAATCACTGATATGATAAATATTTTATCACGTCCAGGCATATAAAGAAAACATATTTTATTCAAAAATCACTGTTGTGATATACGTAGTTTTATACTTAAGCCAATAAGTAAGAAATATTTTTTTTATCTAAATATTTATATACAAGAGATGAAAAATCACTGTTGTGATACATACTAAATCGTCTCAGCAAATAAAGAAGAAATTACCTTCCTATTATTTCTTTCACGCAAAATCATTGTTAATAATTTAAATATCTAAACACGTAAAAAAATCACTGTTGTGATAGAGGCATTTTATGACTATTCCTCTTAGACAGTAAAATCACCGTTGAGATGATAAGTAAAATTATTTTTTTGTTAAGTGATTTTTTTACGAATATGTGATAAATATTTTATTATTCCGGGCAGTTACTGTTAATTAAATTTTTCTTTAAATTTTCTGAACGAACCTTAAAAAATCACTGTTGAGAAGATCTCAACCAATAATACAAATCTTGATCGTTTTTAGGCATATTAAAAAATTGATTTTTTTCCCAAATCACTGTAGTCATAAACGTAGTTTTATTTTCAAGTCCCAGTCGGTAAAATTACTGCTCAGATAATAAGTATATTATTTCCAGGCAAATAAGGATATCAAATCCCTTAATGACTGATTTTTGGAAATTTATAACAAAATCACCCCTGTGATAAATATTTTTTTGTTTCGTAAATAAGAATTAAAATGTCGTTTTAACCAGCATGGAAAATCACTGTTGTGATACATACTAAATTGTAAGAGCACATAAGGAAGAAATCACTTTCCTATTGTTTCTTTCACGCAAAATCATTGTTAATAATTTAAATATCTAAACACGTAAAAAAATCACTGTTGTGATAGAGGCATTTTATGAGTATTCCTCTTAGACAGTAAAATCACCGTTGAGATGATAAGTAAAATAATTTTTTTGTTCAGTGATTTTTTTACGAATATGTGATAAATATTTTATTATTCCATGCAGTTACTATTAATTTTTTTTTTAATTTTCTGAACGAACCTTAAAAAATCACTGTTGAGAATATCTCAACCAATAATAAAAATCTTGATCGTTTTTAGGCATATAAAAAATTGATTTTTTTCCAAAATCACTGTAGTGATTAACGTAGTTTTATTTTTAAGTCTCAGTCGTTAAAATCACTGCTGAGATAATAAGTATATCATTTCCAGGCAAATAAGGATCAAACCCCTTAATGACTGATTTTTGGAAATTTATAACAAAATCACCCCTGTGATAAATATTTTTTTGTTTCGTAAATAAGAATTGAAATGTCGTTTTAACCAGCATTGAAAATCACTGCTGTGATAACAATAATAACAATAATCGTGAAAAAAAAAACATTTTTATACCAGCTCGATGGCATGGAAAATCACTGTTGTGATACATACTAAATTGTAAGAGCACATAAGGAAGAAATCACTTTCCTATTGTTTCTTTCACGCAAAATCATTGTTAATAATTTAAATATCTAAACACGTAAAAATATCACTGTTGTGATAGAGGCATTTTATGACTATTCCTCTTAGACAGTAAAATCACCGTTGAGATGATAAGTAAAACTATTTTTTACTTCAGTGATTTTTTACGAATATGTGATAAATATTTTATTATTTCGGGCAGTTACTGTTAATTAATTTTTTTTTAATTTTCTGAACGAACCTTAAAAAATTATTGTTGAGAATATCTCGATCAATAATAAGAATCTTGATCGTTTTTAGCCATATAAAAAAATTCATTCTTTTTCCCAAATCACTGTAGTGATAAATCACTGGTATGATAAATATTTGATCACGTCCAGGCATATAAAGACAATAAATATTATTCATAAATCACTGTTGTGATAAACGTAGTTTATGAGAAATTTAGTGAGAAATATTTTTTTTATCTAAATATTTATATACGAGAGATGAAAAAATCACTGTTGTGATACATACTCAATCGTCTCAGCAAATAAATATGTGGAACGTAAAAATCACTATTGTGATAGAGGCATTTTGTGACTATTCTTCTTAGACAGTAAAATCACCGTTGAGATGATAAGTAAAACTATTTTTTACTTCAGTGATTTTTTTACGACTATGTGATAAATATTTTATTATTCCAGGCAGTTACTGTTAATTCATTTTTTTTTTAATTTTCTGAACGAACCTTAAAAATCACTGTTGAGAATATCTCAACCAATAATAAAAATCCTGATCGTTTTTAGGCATATTAAAAAATTGATTCTTTTTTCCAAATCACTGTAGTGATAAACGTGTAAATTTTTATTTTCAAGACCCAGTCGGTAAAATCACTGTTGTGATAGAGGCATTTTATGAATATTCCTCTTAGACAGAGAAATCACCGTTGAGATGATAAGTAATTTTTTTTCCAGTGATTAAATACGAATTTGTGATAAATATTTTATTATTCCGTGCAGTTACTGTAAATATATTTTTTTTTTAAATTCGCCTGAAAAATTAAATCTTTTTCCCAAATCACTGTAGTGATAAACGTAGTTTGATTTTCAAGTCCCAATCGGTAAAATCACTGCTGAGATAATAGGTATATCATTTTCAGGCAAATAAGTATATCAAACCCCTTAATGACTGATTTTTGGAAGTTTATAATAAAATCACCCCTGTGATAAATATTTTTTTGTTTCGTAAATAAGAATTGAAATTTCTATTTAACCAACTTTGAAAATCACTGCTGTGATAATAATAAAAACAATAATCGTGAAAAAAAAATATTTTTATACCAGCTCGTTGTCATGGAAAATCACTGTTGTGATACATATTTTATTATCATGATTTTTTGGTAAAAATGTTAAGAAATATTTTTTTTTCAAATTTTTGACAGATTCACTATATCACGGATGATATTTTTATTCCAAGTCGTCCAAAAAATATTAATTCTGTCTACAGAACTTGAAAATCATTGTTGTGATAAATATTATATGATTTTAGGCAAATAAAGACAAAAATAAGTATTTTTATTTCCAAAATCACTGTTGAGATGCAAATAATGATCAATTTTTTTTTCTTACATGGTAAACCTTTAAAATCGCTGTAAGTGGGAAATGTTTAAAATCACTGATGTGATTTTTATTATTTTAACTCCCAATTATATAACACAGTAACTCAAATTTTTATTCTGGTTTTTTTTCAATATACAAGCAAAATCACTGCTGTGATAAATATTTTCATCATTCCCAGACACAAATCATTAAAATCACTGCCTATATAAATAAATATTGTGATTTTAAACAGGAACACTTAATTTCTCTAAAAAAATCACTGTTGAGATAAAAAAATTACTACTGCAAGGCCCATAAGAAAAAACAGATTAATTAATTATTATTTTTTTGAAAATTAATTAAAAAAATAAATTCGAGGCACACTTAATCCCCCCAAACACAAAAATAAATAAAATCGATATTGTCGTTACCTCGTTTTGGCACACACGCGGGTCAACACACTAAATCCCAATTAACATATTTCGGGCCAAACGAATTAAACGATCGAACCAAAAAAAAAAATCATAAAAATTTACGTTCCTAATAAAAATGTCAACATTTATTTTCGTGTTGTTATTTTTAATCGGAAACGTCCTAAAATAGTGCGGCGAGTCATCGCCTACGTATATCGGGGCATATTTCAGGTAAAAACCCGCGTAAACGGGAATCACTACGATTAGGAGTGCGGCAAGTGACCACTTTCCGCACGCTGTACAAGCATAAAACCACGTCCGATTCATAATAAAATTCACCTTGCATAAACCTTATTTGTCCTCAAACTAGTAAACAAGCGACGTTGGCAATGACTTGAAGGCGTCGCAAGATTAGGAGTGCGGCAAGTGCCCACTTTCCGCACGCTGTACAAGCATAATTCATATTAAAATTCTCCTTACATAAACCTTATTTGTCCTGAAATAGTCCTGTAAACAAGCGCAAGCGACGACGTTGGCAATGACTTTAAAATGCACGCATTTTTTTCTCAATTTTACCAACGGAGAAAAACATTAATAACATCGGGTAATTAGGAATGTAACTGCTGACAATCGACCGAGAAAAATTTCAACTAAAATAAATTATCCGGCGGACCGCAAATTTGCTATTATTATCGCTCTATTAGAACGATTCAGGGACGTTCCTATGGATAACTACTGTCTCAGATTAAATATTGATATTTATAAGGGCATATGTCAAAAAAGAAATATGAAATCTATTACAGGCAGTTGATAAATGCAACTCAGAAAAAAGATCCTTAATTATTCCTTTCATCGTTTTTAGAAGGTAAAGAAGCCCCTCAACTTTTTTAACATGAACTTTCTAGAAAAATTATGTTTTCATGCCAGGCAGTTGATTACATATTTCAGAAATTTATTTCAAGTAAAAATAACCTTAAATTTTTGGAAGAATTCTATTTTTATTCCAGGCAGTTGATCATTTTCATGAAAAATTCATTTTATAAAAAAAATTACTTTAAATTCCTTGAAGAATTCTGTTTTTATTCCAGGCAGTTGATTACATTTATCAGAAATTTATTTCAAATAAACCAGCCTCAATTTCCTTGAAGAATCCTGTTTTTATTCCAGGCAGTTGATTACATACATCAAAAGTTCATTTTAAGAAAGAATAACCCTAAATTCTTTGAAGAGTTCTGTTCTTATTCCAGACAGTCGATCATGTCCATCAGAAATTCAGTTCAAGTAAGTATTAGCTGAATTTCTGAAACAAATCACCCTAATAAACCAAACGTTATTTTTACTAACAAAACTAAGTGGTCTAGGATCACCGTGACTTATAAACACCCGCACAGACTCATCGCATAATCATTTTTAAACCCGCATTAATCTGCAACAAAACAATTCAGTACAAAAAATAAAAAACAGAATTGCAATATATACAATCCGCGTAAATTACGATCGTGACATACCGAAAACCCGCTCGCAATCCGATGTTTTGAATACCATCACGATTAAGTGATGTGTTTTTCACTTAATCGATGATCGCATATCGAGGGCACTTTGTATGTACATCAAGACTTAATCTATTTAACCGGCGAATTTATGCGTTTTCATTATAACGCCACTGTTTCGTTTTTTTTTTTTGTTGTTGTTGTTGCCTGTTGCTCCCTGCACGTCTTTAGAGCGTCCAGGACCTTGCGATTGTTATTTTGGCCCACTATATAACCACATTTTTAACATTGTTAAATGTCAGTGAATCTTTTGACACCATCGTGAGATTATCACGGTTACTTTTTGGGGTTTATTTTTTTTGTTACGGGGTTTAAAGGGGTTTTAATTATTTATTAATGACGCGACGCGGTAGTGTGGTTGACGTGCAACTGATCATTTATAGTCCGAGGAAGTTTTCGATTTCGCCCTTTTTACCACCGCATATTAGGAAAAATGTATGTATTTGGATGAGGGTCAGGGTTTTGTTTTGGTTGCCTTATCGCATATTCCCATCTCGTTCTTTTATGCGGGAAGAACTATAGCTGTTTCTTTTTGATATAGTCAAACTAGTTGTGCCTCTCAAAGAAAATCATAGAAAAACAACAATAAGTTATAAACTAGATTCTGTATTATCGGTCTAAGGTACTTAGGCTTAGCAATAAATTAAAATATGTTTTTAATTAATTAAAAAATACATTGGGGCCCATATGTTATAAATCTTAGGGTACCATTAGTAGGTTTAAGTGGGGCTATTATATTTCTTAATTTTGTTAATCTAGTGTTTCAAATTTTTAAATTATCGTCACGTCAAGTGATCTTAGTCAATAAATTAAATAAAAATATTTTGACTGATTATATGTTGAGAATCTATATGGTTTTTTTTTAATTATAATTTTTAAAGCAGCGTTTTGGGTTATTGATAATTTTTTCTATACTATAGATTTTTTTCACTAATTCATTGGACACATATTTCAGTATTTTTCCAGAAAAAAATTTGAACATGAAGAAATTTGCCTTGGAATTTGAAGATTTTATTTTCTGGAAAGTTTGATATCTTTGAGACAAAATGCTCATATCTCTGCAACCAAGAGAGATAGAGACTTGAAAGGTGGATCATAGATTCTTCTCATAAAATCATTGGACACTTATTTTAGCATTTTTCCAGAAAAAAAATTTGAAAGTAAAGAAATTTGCCTTGGAAATTGCGCATTTATTATTCTTGACAAATTCGATATCTTAGGAAGAAAATGCTCATATCTCTACAACCAAGAGAGACAGAGACTTCAAAATTGGACTTTAGATTCCTCTAATAAAATTATTGGACACCTATTTCAGTATTTTTCCAGAAAAAAATTTGAACATGAAGAAATTTGCCTTGGAAATTGAAAATTTTATTTACTGAAAAATTTGATATTTTTAGGACAAAATGCTCATATCTCTGCATCCAAAAGAGATAGAGACTTGAAACTTGGATTATAGATTCCTCTAATAAAATTATTGGATACCTATTTCAGCATTTTTTTTTTTAAATTGGAACTGAAAAATATTGCCTTGGAAATTTAGCATTATTTTGTTTGACAAATTCAATATCTTAGGAAGAAAATATTCGTATCTCTGCAATCAAGAAAGATAAAGAATTGAAATTTAAATCACAGTTTCTTCCTATAAAAAAATTGGATACGTGCTTTAGCATATTTTCAGAAAAAAATTAGAATTGAAAAATAAAGCCTTAGAAATTGAGCATTTTTTTTTTTAAAAAAAATTAATATCTTAAAAACAAAATGCCCATATCTCTGCAAATAACAAGGATCGGGAATTGAGAATTGGTGCGTAGATTCTTCTCGTAAAAGTCAATTAACATCTATTTCAGTATTTTCCAGAAAAAATTTGAACATGAAGAAATTTGCTTTGAAATCTGAGCATTTTTTTTCTTGACAAATTCGATATCTTAGGAAGAATATGCTCATATCTCTGCAACCAAGAGAGATAGAGGCTTGAAATTTAGATCAGAGATTCTTCTCATAAAATCATTGGACACCTACTTTAACATTTTTCCAGAAAAAAAATTCAAGTAAAGAAATTTGTCTTGGAAATTGAGCATTTATTTTTCTTGACAAATTAGATATCTTAGAGACAAAATGCTCATATGTCTGCAACCAAGAGAGATAGAGACTTGAAATTTAGACCAGAGATTCTTCTCATAAAATCATTAGACACTTATTTTAGAATTTTTCCAGAAAAAAATTGGAAAGTAAAGAAATTTGCCTCGAAAATTCAGCAATTTTTTTTTTGACAAATTTGATATCTTAGGAAGAAAATGCTCATATATGTACAACCAAGAAAGATAAAGACTTGAAAATTGGACCATAAATTCCTATAATAAAATTATTGGACACCTATTTCAGCATTTTTTTAGAAAAAAATTAGAACTGAAAAATATTGCCTTGGAAATTGAGTATTTATTTTTGTTTGACAAATTTGATATCTTAGAGACAAAATGCTCATATCTCTGCAACTAAGAGAGATAAAGACTTGAAATTTAAATTACAGTTTTTCCTAATAAAAAAAATGGACAAGTACTTTAGCATTATTTCAGAAAAAAATTGAAACTGAAAAATATTGCCTTGGAAATTAATTTTTTTTTTTAAATTTATATCTTAAAAACAAAATGCCCATATCTCTGCAAATAACAGAGATAAAAAAATGAAAATTGGACTGTAGATTTTTCTTATAAAAATCAATGAATACCCTTTTTGGTATTTTCCAGAAAAAATTTGAACATGAAGGAATTTGCCTTTGAAATTGAGCATTTATTTTTCTTGACAAATTCGATATCTTAGAGACAAAATGCTCATATCTCTGCAACTAAGAGATATAGAGACTTGAAAATTAGACCATAGATTCCTCTAATAAAATTATTAGACAAAAAAATGCTGAAATAGGTCAGCATTTTTTTTCAAAAAAAATTGAAACTGAAAAATATTGCCTTGGAATTTGAGCATTTATTTTTCTTGACAAATTCGATATCTTAGGAGGAAAATGCTCATATTTCTGCAACCAAAAGAAATATAGTCTTGAAATTTAGGCCATAGATCCTTTTCATAAAATCATTGGACACCTATTTTAGCATTTTTCCAGAAAAAGATTTTAAAGCAAAGAAATTTGCCTTGGAAATTGAGCATTTATTTTTCTTGACAAATTCGATATCTTAGAGACAAAATGCTCATATCTCTGCAACCAAAAGAGATAGAGCTTTGAAAATTGGACCATATATTCTTCTAATAAAATCATTGAACACCCTTTTCAGCATTTTTCCAGAAAAAAATTGGAAAGTAAAGAAATTTGCCTTGGACATTGAGCATTTATTTTTCTTGACAAATTCGATATCTTAGGCAGAAAATGCTCATATCTCTACAACCAAGAAAGATAGAGAATTGAAAATTGGATCGTAGATTCTTCTCATAAAAATCAATAAACATCTATTTCAGTATTTTCCAGAAAAAATTTGAACATCAAGAAATTTGCTTTGGAAATTAAGCATTTATTTTTCTTGACAAATTCGATATCTTAGAGACAAAATGCTCATATCTCTGCAACCAAGAGAGATAGAAACTTGAAAATTGGACCATAGATTCTTCTTACAAAATCATTGGATACCTATTTCAGCATTTTTGCAGAAAAATATTTAAACATTAAGAAATTTGCTTTGGAAATTGAGCATTTTTTTTTGCTGATAAATTCGATATCTTAGGGACAAAGTACCCATATCTGTGCAACCAAGAGAGATAGAAACTTGAAAATTAAACCATAGATTCTCCTCACCAAATAATTGAATACGTATTTCAGGATTTTCTGAAAAAAAATTTTTTTTTGAAGAAATTTGCCCTGATGACTTTTTCCACTATATCTCGATTTACTAAAATAACTTAAAATTATTTACCACATTAATTGCCTGGAAAAGTGCCAAAAATGAAAATATAGGAAAAATCCTGTGCATGGAATAAGTCAAAAACTAAATCCTTGGACCTCTGGAAAATCAAAACTAGAATTAATCTCTGGAAGAAACCGTAAGTTTTCTTTAACAGCAATTAAGGCAATTTATACAATTCTTTGAATAAATTGCTGTTAATGCCTGGATGAAGTCAGTATTTCCAGACTAGAACTGTATTAAAAAACAGCCTGGAAATACCTAGAAGAAACACTTTGTTAAATTAGGGAAATTTCCAGACAGCCATAATAGCTGTTTTGTTCCTTCTAAACAGATAAAGTATTTTCTTCTTTTTTAACGCTTAAGTTTAGTATTAAAATATTCCAGGTTATCAAAAAATAACGATTTTCTGGCAAAACGAGCTTTTATTCCAGGCAGTCCAGGGGACTTTTTTGGTTTTTTCCAGACAATTGAAATATCGTTTTTTGATTAATTTTTCAGACACTTAAAGTGAATTCCAGTTATCCAGACAGTTGAAATAATGTTGTTAATCTCTTTTTTAAGTTAGTTAAAATAAACTGGAAAAACTGCCTGGAAAAAACCATAGAAATTAATTTCAATTGCCTGGAAAAAACAAATGTTTACCTCAATTTCCTGAAGTAATAGTTATAATAAAGAAAGCAGAAATCCTTTGAGGAAAACAAACCAAAATCCCCGGAATTGAGGCCTTTTCCAGGCTGGAAGAAACGGCAACGAAAATCTCTGGAATCCTGGAAAAAGGACAGCAATAGTCATTGCCTGGAGATCCTTGTTTCGTTCCCTTTAACCTCGTTTAAAAAGAAGGAAAACTAAAACGGACTTTTTTGTCTGGAAAAACCACTTTATTGTATACTACAAAATTCCAAATAGAAAATCACATTTAAAAGACAATTCTCTTGCTACTTTTTGAAATTATAACTTATTTCCAAAGAATGGGTCCAGTTGATACAATCGAAAGCCTTAATGCAATCAATGAATATACTCGTTGTTTGGTTATGTCATTTTCTTTCATGTTCACGTCGTCTTTAATAACCTTAATCTCCAAATGCTTATAAGACATAATTCCTAATTTATTATAAGTAGTTGAAGGATTGTCTATTTTTTTTTCATGTAGTTAACATTGAAATTTCAACTGCCTGGACGTAATTTTTAATTTATTTCCAGGCAGTTGAGAGAATTGTTATCAGGCCCTTTAAACTGAATCTTCCACTGCCTGGACGTGATTTCTTATTTATTCCAGGCAGTTAAAGAAATGTTTTGTATTTATTTCCAGGCAGTCAAAATTTAAATTTCAACTTTCTGGAAGTAATTTTTAATTTTTTTTCCAGGCAGTCAAAGGAATTTTTTATTTTCTATCCAGTTACACAAACCCTAATTTTCAACTACCTGGACGTAATTTTTAATTTTTTTCCAGGCAGTTGAGATGAACTGAATCTTCCACCGCCTGGACGTGATTTCTTATTTATTGCAGGCAATTAAAGAAATTTTTTGTATTTATTTCCAGGCAGTCAAAATTTAAATTTCAACTTTCTGAACGTATTTTTTAATTTTTTCCAGACAGTGGAAGGAATTTTTGATTTTTTGTCCATGAACACAAACCCTAATTTTCAACTGCCTGGACGTGATTTCTTATTTATTACAGGCAGTCGAAGGACTTTCTAATTTTTTTTCAGGCAGTCAACATTAAAATTTCAACTGCCTGGACGTAATTTTTAATTTTTGTTCAATTTTTTTCCAGGCAGTTAAGAGAATTATTATCAGGCCCTTTAAACTGAATCTTCCACCGCCTGGACGTGATTTCTTATTTATTGCAGGAAATTAAAGAAATTTTTTGTATTTATTTCCAGGCAGTCAAAATTTAAATTTCAACTTTCTGGACGTAATTTTTTATTTTTTCCAGACAGTGGAAGGAATTTTTTATTTTCTGTCCAGGAACACAAACCCTAATTTTCAACTGCCTGGACGTAATTTCTTATTTATTACGAGCAGTCGAAGGACTTTCTAATTTTTTTTCAGGCATTCAACTGCCTGGACGTAATTTTTAATTTTTTTCAAGGCAGTTGAGAGAATTGTTATCAGGCCCTTTAAACTAAATCTTCCACTGCCTGGACGTGATTTCTTATTTATTCCAGGCAATTAAAGAAATGTTTTGTATTTATTTCCAGGCAGTCAAAATATTTTTAATTTCTGTCCACGAACTCGATCAATAATTTTCAACTGCCTAGACGAAATTTCTTATTTATTACAAGCAGTTAAAGGATTTTGCTGATTTATTTTCAGGCAGTCAACATTGAAATTTCAACTGCCTGGACGTAATTTCTTATTTATTACAAGCAGTCTTTTAGGCAGTAAAAAGGCAAAATTGAAATTTCAATTTTCCGGACGTAACTTCTCATTTTTCCAGACACTGGAAAGAATTTTTAAATTTTTTCCAGGCAATCAAAACAGAAATTTCCATTTTTTTTCCAGGCAATTGCCGTTATTTTTTTTTTCTATTTTCTTGGAAGTCCATATCGTTTTTAATATGGTTCAAGTTCCTGGAATCATTTTTTAAAATTTTTTCCAGGCAGTTGAGAGAATTGTTATCAGGCCCTTTAAAATAAATCTTCCACTGCCTGGATGTGATTTCTTATTTATTCCAGGCAGTTAAAGAAATGTTTTGTATGTTTTTTTAGGCCGTGAAAAAGTCAAAATTGAAATTTCAATTTTCATTTTTTCCAGACAGTCGAAGGAATTTTTAAATTTTTTCCAGGCAATCAAAACAGAAATTTCAATTTTTTTCCAGGCAATTGCTTTAATTTTTTTTTCTATTTTCTTGGAAATTCATATTGTTTTTAATATGATTCAAGTTTTAAAATCATTTTTTAATTTTTTCAGGCAGTTGAAATTTTTTCCAGGCAGTTGAAGAGATTTAAAAAATTATTCCAGGAATTTGAATCTCAATAAAGGCGACAATTACAGCATAGAAAATGGAAAAAATAATCCCAGTAGCCCTAGAAGAAATAGTAAACTACTGGACTGGAAAATAAAATCCGATTCTAGGCATCATTTCTAGGCAGTTAAAGATTCACTTTTACATGCCTGAAAACAATTATTTCAACTGTTTGAAAAAAATTGAAAAAACTATTCCAGAAACTTGCAACACATTGAAAACAACATTGACTATCTGTAAAATTGGTAAAAAATATCTCAACTGCCTGGAAAAAATTTCAACTGCCTGAAAAAATTAAAAAATGATTTTAGGAACTTGTATCATATTAAAAACGATATGAATTTCCAATAAAATAGAAACAAAAATTACCGCAATTGCCTGGAAAAAAATTGAAATTTCTATTTTAATTGCCTGGAAAAAATTTAAAAATTCCTTTGACTGTCTGGAAAAAATTAAAAATTACGTCCACAAAATTGAAATTTCAATTTTGACTTTTTCACGGCCTAAAAAAACATCCAAAACATTTCTTTAATTGCCTGGAATAAATAAGAAATCACATCCAGGCAGTGGAAGATTTATTTTAAAGGGCCTGATAACAATTCTCTCAACTGCCTGGAAAAAAATTAAAAATTACGTCCAGGCAGTTGAAATTTCAATGTTAACTGCCTGAAAAGAAATTAGACAATCCTTCAACTGCTTATAATAAATTAGGAATTATGTCTAGGCATTTGGAGATTTAGGTTATGAAAGACGACGTGAATATTAAAGAAAATGACATAACCAAATATAACGAGTGTATTCATTGATTGCATTAAGGCTTTCGATTGTATTAACTGGACCCTATTATGGAAATTAGTTGGAATTTCAAAAAGTACTAAGAAAATTGTCTTTTAAATGTGATTTTCTATTTAGAATTTGTAGTATACAATAAAGTGGTTTTTCCAGACAACAAAGTCCGTTTTAGATTTCCTTCTTTTTAAACGAGGTTAAAGGGAACGAAACAAGGATTTCCAGGCATTGACTATTGCTGTCCTATTTTTGTTGCCGTTTTTTCCAGCCTGGAAAAGGCCTCAATTCCGGGGATTTTGGTTTGTTTTCCTCAAAGGATTTCTGCTTTCTTTATTATAACTATTACTTCAGGAAAATGAGGTAAACATTTGATTTTTCCCGGTAATTAAATTAATTTTTGTGGTTTTTTCCAGACAATCAAAGTCCTTTTTGGAAATTATTTTGACAAACTTTAAAAGGAGAACAAGACTATTTCAACTGTCTGGATGCTTGGAATTTACTTTAAGTGTCTGAAAAATTAATCAAAAAAATGATATTTCAATTGTCTGGAAAAAACCAAAAAAATCCCCTGGCTCGTTTTGCCAGAAAATCATTATTTTTTGATAACCTGGAATATTTTAATACTAAACTTAAACGTTAAAAAAGAAAAAAATACTTTACCTGTTTAGAGGGAACAAAACAGCTATTATGGCTGTCTGGAAATTACTCTAAATTTGAAAGTGTTTTTTCTAGGTATTTCCAGGCTGTTTTTTAATATAGTTCTTGTCTGGAAATACTGACTTCATACAGGCATTAACAGCAATTTATTCAAAGAATTGTATAAATTGCCTTAATTAATGAATTAATTGCTGTTAAAAAAATCTCTTCCAGAGATTAATTCTTGTTTTCCAGAGGTCCAAGGGTTTCTTTTTTGACTTAATCAGGTACAGAATTTTTTCCAAAATTTTATTTTTGACACTTTTCCATTTCTGATAAATATTTTTAAGTTATTTTAGTAAATCGAGATATAGTCGAAAAAGTTTCCAGGGCAAATTTCTTCAAAAAAAATTTTTTTTCAAAAAATCCCGAAATACGTATTAAATTATGTGGTGAGGAGAATCTATGGCTCAATTTTCAAGTTTCTATCTCTCTTGGTTGCATAGATATGGGTACTTTGTCTGGGATTATTTTTTCCATTTTCTAGGTTGTAATTGTCGCTTTTATTGAGATTCAAGTTCCTGGAATAATTTTTTAATTTTTTTCCAGGCAGTTGAAGAAATTTTAACTACGAATTGCTAAAACCTTTTCAACTGCCTGGAAAACCGGAAAAAGTGACCCTAATTGCATGGAAAAAGTTAAAAATTATTCCAGAAACTTGAACAAACCACTTTATGAGAGCAATTAATGTATTGAACTGCCTGAAAAAAATTTAACAATGATCTCAACTGCCTGGAAAAAAATTGAACGACAGTTTTACAGGAGCTTGTAGCACTTGAACAAACATTTCAAGTGCCTGGAATAAATCAAAGAAATCAAAAGGAAAAATTCATATTTTCCAGGCAGTAGAGAAAATAATTTTCAGGCTTCAGTTTAAATGAATTATTACATAATTTAAAATCTAATTCTTAATTTCAGTAAAACTGACCGTTTGTTATTAATGAATAATTTAATAAACGTCACTTATGACTAGTTTTTTTAACAAAAACCAACATTTTTCTTACTCACGTTTATTTGGCAAACGTTTCATCGTAAACACGAACTAACTATAGTTCACTGTCTGGCCCAACTTAATCTAACGGTAACAGGTCATTTAGTTTATTAAATTCCCACTGTTAAACAGCGATTATAGCACTTTTACGACGTGATTTATGAAAATGGCATGTGTTTTCGCATATTTTGGGTATCTGCCATAAAAAAAAATTAGTTACGAAAACTCTCCTTGCAAGAAGAAATAACCTGGTATGCGCTATAAAAATAAATTAATCAATCAATCAATTAGTGGACATGTTTTGATCGAAGAAATCAATTAATTAATTAATTAATTAAAATTATTCGTTAAGGGGATAAACCGCAATGGAATTTTTATATTAGGAAATCACATTTTCTGATGATCATTGATGAATTTATTTATGTCACAAATTTATGATGAATTTATGAATTTATTACCTCATTATAGATTTACGCGTGCATTTGTGTCATTTTAAATACTTGGCAGCACCTCAAAAGCGACCAAAGAAAATTAATAAATTCAAGCAATTTATTAAGGAGCAGACAAACGTAAATTAATATTAATAATTTAAAAATTCCCTAATTATAAGAACCCATAAAAAAAAAACCGCAAAAGTGACGTCAGGTCTATTTCGGGATAATTTGTGACAAAAAAAAGTTTTTATATAATAAAAAAAAAAAACATAATTTACGTCGCCGTGTGACTGTAACGACTTTTTTTCCAAAATGGCGGACTATAAAATAGCGCTTTTTTGAAAATTTCAATCAGTATTGGCACGATTTTTTTTTGAAAATGAGTCGGTCCAGTTTGCAGGGGGTGCAACTGATTAATTTCGCGCCTAATAAGTGGTGCATCTCGCCCTGGTTGGACTTGGACGATTTTACCGAGGAGAACACTTACGCGGTACGATTTTAATTAAAAAAATAATTAATTATAGTTGTTTAGTAATTAATTTGGTTTTCTGCAGACGATTAATTAATTAGCAATTTTTCAACTAATTAATTTGGTCTTTTTTGAAGTTTTTGGCCTTTATGTAAAATCAGCACCTTATCAAAAATTTTCTCATATTTTTTGTTTTTATTAATTAGTTTTTTTCTTATACCAGTTTTATTAAATTTGCAATGAATTATTTAATTATTTTACAAAATTTATGTCAGTGGGGCCCTGATTCTAATGCCATCTATCGTAAAATTAGGTGACAACTGACGTTTAACTCGTGGTTCATCTGTCAACGGTATATCGGCTGATGCCATTGATCATAAATTCAGGGCCTTATTAGGACAATTTTTATTTAATAAAAGGAAAAATAAGGCAAAAAACATTAAAATTTAATAGTTCTTTTTTAATTTTCGTGTAATTAGTATTTTTTGTCATTTTTAAATTAATTTTCTGGGTTAATTGAATTATTTTATTTTTTTTTTAACTAATCCTGTCCTGGTTCTAAACTGTCAAATGCTATAGGTTCAAGTGACAATTGACGTTTAACTATGTTTGATTTGCCGCAAAAATCAGGACCTTATTAGGAAATTTTTATAAAAAGTCATAAAATGTAAATAATTAAAAAAAAAATTATACATTTTTTTGTTATATTTTTGAAATTTATTCAAGTAATTAATTTTTTTAACTAAAATTTATTGACGGTTTTTTATTGGTCCAGTCCTGATTTTATTGTCACTTATCGTAAATCCAAGTGACAACCGACGTTTAACCATTAGTTCATCCGTCAATGTCAAATTGACGCATGCCGTTGACATTAAAATCAGGGCCTTATTAGGAAATATTTATCTAGGAAAAAAATCTTACCCAATAACAAAAAAATTATAAAACAATAAAAAAATAAATAAAAAAGTTAAAACTAAATAATTAATCAATGCATGCATAAAATAGTAATTAATTTTTCTTACTACTGCCTGGAATTAAACAAAAAATTACCCTAAGTGCCTAAAATTTGAACAAAACGGATTCCACTGCCTGATATTATTAAATGCTTGGAATTTGAATAAATCCACCCTATTGAAAAATTAAATTAACTTCCTGGAATAATTAAATCACTCGACTGCCTAGAATTTAAAGAAAACGGACTCAAATACCTGGAATTTTAACTTATTTGAGAGATTTTATTATTCCAGGCAGTTGGGTAAAAAATTGTTTTTTACTACTGCCTGGAATTTTAAAAAAAATTACCTTAAACGCCTGGAATTTGAACAAAAAGGATTCGACTGCCTGGAATTATCATATAAACTGGAATTTGGACACAATCACCCAATTGACAATTGAAAAATAAAATTAACTCCCTAGAATAATGTAATCGCTCGACTGCCTAGAATTTGAAAAAAACGGACTCAAATACCTGGAATTTCAGGCAGTTAAGTGATTTTATTATTCCAGGCAGTTGGATAAAAAAATGTCTTTTTACTACTGCCTGGAATTAAAAAAAAAATAACTCAAATGCGAAAAACTTGAAAAAAAATCACTCAATAGCCTGAAAGTTAAAAAATAAAAACTCGACTGCCTAGAATTTAGCTAAAACAGACTCAAATATCTAAAATTCCAGGCATTTGAATGATTTTATTATTTTAGGCAGTTGAACAAACAGTTTTTCCCACTACTGCCTTAAATTTGAAAAAAAAGAAGGCAAATGTCTAGAAATACACAAAAAATAACCCAAATGCCTAAAATTTGAAAAAATCAATCAATAGTCTCAAATTTGGAAAACAAAAACTCCACTGCCTAAAATTTATGAAAAACGAACTCAGATAAATGAAATTACAGGCAGTTGATCAAACAATTTTTTCCACTGCTGCCTTAAATTTGAAAAAAAAGTATGCAAATGCCTGGAATTAGAAAAAAAAATCTCAAATGCCTAAAACTTAAAAAAAATGTACTCATTAGCCTGGAAGTTGAAAAATAAAAAGTCAACTGGCTGGAATTTAAGAAAAACGGATTCAAATAAATGAAATTCCAGGCAGTTGAGTGATTTTAATATTCCAGGCACTTGAACAAACAATTTTTTTACACTACTGCCTTAAATAAAAAAAAAAATTATACAAATGCTTGAAATTACAAAAAAATTTACCCAAATGCCTAAAACTTGAAAAAAATTTATTCAATACCATAAAAGTTGAAAAATAAAAACTCGACTGTCTAAAATTTATGAAAAACGAACTGAAATAAATGAAATTACAGGCAGTTGAGTCATTGTATTATTCCAGGCAGTTGAAAAAATAATTTTTTTGCACTGCTGCCTCAAATTTGAGAAAAAAAGAATGCAAATGTTTGGAATTACAAAAAAAATAACTCAAATACCTAAAACTTGAAAAAATTCACTCATTACCCTCGAAGTTGAAAAATAAAAAGTCAACTGGCTAAAATTTTGAAAAAACGGATTCAAATAAATGAAATTCCAGGCAGTTGAGTGATTTTATTATTCCAGGCAGTTAAAGAAACAATTTTTTTCTACTACTGCTTCAAATTTGGAAAAAAAAGAATGCAAATGTCTGGAATTACAAAAAAAATAACCCAAATGCCTGGAATTTGAACAAAACGGATTCAACTGCCTGGAATTATCATATAATCTGGAATTTGAACACATTCACCCAATTGACACAACTCAAATACCTGGAATTTCAGCTCATTTGAGTGATTTTATTATTCCAGGTAGTTGAACAAACAATTTTTTTTAATATTGCGTCAATTTTTTTAAAAAAGAATGCAAATCATAAAAAAAATTACTTAAAACCCTAAAACTTCAAAAAAATTCACTCAATAGCCTGAAAGTTGAAAAATAAAAAATCAACTGCCTGAAATTTAGGAACGATGAATTTAAATACATGGAATTTCAGACAGTTGAGTGATTTTATTATTCCAGGCAGTTGAACAAACAATTTTTTTGCACTACTGTCTCAAATTTGAGATTGAAACATGAAATTTTAGGCGGTTGAGTGATTTTATTAGTCCAGGCAGTAGAGTAATCAATTTTTTCTTACTACTGCCTGGAATTTGAAGGAAAACCCAAATTCCTGGCATTTGAAGAAATTTGACTTTAATGCTGGAACTTCCAGGCAATCAAGTGATTTCTTGATTCCAGGCAATTAAGGAAAATTGTGATTCTACTGCCTGGAAGAAATAACTCAACTGCCTGGAACTAGGTATTGTCCGTTAAACTTTAAAAATACAATTTTTTCATGAGAATTATTTCAGGATTCCCTCGGATATAATTGCAAATATCTCAAAAACTATGCAGTTTATGAAGAAATATGTTATAAGCTTATTTGTAGCCAAGAAGATTCTTAGTAAAAATGATACGAATAAGTTCTTCTGTTAGAGTAACCGTTCACGAGATATTGACCGTCAAAGTTGATGAATACAATTTTTCCACGAGAATTATTTCAAGCTACGTAGTTTATGATGAATGGTGTCTTTCAAATTCCAGGAAATTGAATTTTTTTTGTTGAAATTCCAGGCAGTTGGGTTTTTCCTTCTCAGTTTCCAGGCAGTAAAATCATAATTTTTCCTTAACTGCCTGGAATACTAAAATCACTTGACTGCCTGAAAGTTCCAGCATTTGAGTCAAATTTCTTCAAATCTTAGGCATTTGAGTATTTTTTTTTGTAATTCCAGGCAGTAGTAAGAAAAAATTGTTTACCCAATTGCCTGGAATAATAAAATGACTCAACTACCTGAAATTCCAGTTATTTGAGTTCGTTTTCCTCAAATTCCAGGCAGTCGAGTGACCTCACTAATGCAGGTAGTTATTTTTCAATTTTTAATTGAGCGAATTCTTTTTAAATTTCAGGCAATTGAATCCTATTTGTTCAAATTTCAGGCGGTTCATTTATTTCTTCCAATTTTCCAAGCACCAGAATTATAATTTTCTTTAATTAAATTTATTAAGGAACCGACAAACTTGAATTAATATTAATAATTTACTTTCAGAAAAAAATTCCCTAATTATAAGAACCCATAAAAAAAACCGCAAAAGTGACGTCAGGTCTATTTCGGGATAATTTGTGACAAAAAAAAGTTTTTATATAATAAAAAAATACATAATTTACGTCGCCGTGTGACTGTAACGACTTTTTTTCCAAAATGGCGGACTATAAAATAGCGCTTTTTTGAAAATTTCAATCAGTATTGGCACGATTTTTTTTTGAAAATGAGTCGGTCCAGTTTGCAGGGGGTGCAACTGATTAATTTCGCCCCTAATAAGTGGTGCATCTCGCCCTGGTTGGACTTGGACGATTTTACCGAGGAGAACACTTACGCGGTACGATTTTAATTAAAAAATTAATTAATTAGCGATTTTTTATGGTTATTTAGTAACTAATTAAGTTTTTGCAGAAGATTAATTAATTAGGAATTTTTGTCAAGAAATTAATTAATTTGGTTTTCGCCTTACAGTCTTTTTTTATTAATCTAGTCCCGTTTATGTAAAATCAGCACCCTGTTAAAAAAATTCTCATACTTTTTATTTTTATTAATTCGTTTTTTTCTTATACCAGTTTTATTAAATTTGCAATGAATTATTTAATTACTTATTTAATTACTACAAACTTTATGTCAGTGCGGCCCTGATTCTAATGTCATCTGTCAACGGTATATCGGCTGATGCCATTGATAATAGATTCAGGGCCTTATTAGGACAATTTTTATTTAATAAAAGAAAAATAAGTCAAAAAACATTTCAAAAACAGTCAAACAACATAACACAGAGTGTTTTTTTTAATTTTCGTGTAATTAGTATTTTTTGTCATTTTTAAATTAATTTTCTGGGTTAATTGAATTATTTAATTTTTTTTAACTAATCCTATCCTGGTTCCAAAATGTCAACTGCTATAGGTTCAAGTGACAATTGACGTTTAACTATGGTTCATTTGCCGCAAATGTACTCGTTAAAATCAGGACCTCATTAGGACATTTTTATACAAAAAGGACATAAAATGTAAATAATAAAAAAAAAATTATAAATTTTTTTGTCATATTTTTGAAATTTATTCAATTAATTAATTTTTTTTACTAAAATTTACTGACGGTTTTTTATTGGTCCAGTCCTGATTTTATTGTCACTTATCGTAAATCCAAGTGACAACTGACGTTTAACCATTAGTTCATCCGTCAATGTCAAATTGACGCATGCCGTTGACATTAAAATCAGGACCTTATTAGGAAATATTTATCTAGGAAAAAAAATCTGACCCAATAATTAATCAATGCATGCATTAAATAGTAATTAATTTTTTTTACTACTGCCTGGAATTAAAAAAAAAATTACCCTTAGTGCCTAAAATTTGAACAAAACGGATTCAACTGCCTGGAATTATCAAATGTTTGGGATTTGAATAAATCCAACCCATTGAAAAATTAAATTAACTTCCTGGAATAATGAAATCACTCGACTGCCTAGAATTTGAAGAAAACGCACTCAAATGCCCGGAATTTTAACTTATTTGAGGGATTTTATTATTCCAGGCAGTTGGGTAAAAAATTGTTTTTTACTACTGCCTGGAATTTAAAAAAAAATTACCTTAAACGCCTGGAATTTGAACAAAAAGGATTCAACTGCCTGGAATTATCATATAATCTGGACTTTGAATACATTCACCCCAATTGACAATTGAAAAATAAAATTAACTCCCTAGAATAATGTAATCGCTCGACTGCTTAGAATTTGAAAAAAACGGACTCAAATACCTGGAATTTCAGGCAGTTAAGTGATTTTATTATTCCAGGCAGTTGGATAAAAAAATGTCTTTTTACTACTGCCTGGAATTTAAAAAAAATAACTTAAATGCCAAAAACTTGAAAAAAATTCACTCAATAGCCTGAAAGTTAAAAAATAAAAACTCGACTGCCTAGAATTTAGCAAAAACAGACTCAAATAAATGAAATTACAGGCAGTTGACTGATTTTATTATTCCAGGCAGTTGAACAAACAATTTTTTTGCACCACTGTCTCAAATTTGAAAAGAAAAAAGTATGCAAATGCCTAGAAATACAAAAAAAATTACCCAAATGCCTAAAATTTGAAAAAAATTAATCAATAGACTAAAATTTGGAAAATAAAAACTCCACTGCCTAAAATTTATAAAAAACGAACTGAAATAAATAAAATTACAGGCAGTTGAGTGATTTTATTATTCCAGGCAGTTGAACAAACAATTTCTTCCACTACTGCCTCAAATTTGAAAAAAAAAGAATGCAAATACCTGGAATTACAAAAAGAATTACCCAAATTCCAAAAACTTGAAAAAAATTCATTTAATAGTCTGAAATTTAGAAAATAAAAACTCAACTGCCTGGAATTTAGAAAAAACGGACTCATATACATGAAATTTCAGGCAGTTGAGTGATATTATTATTCCAGGCAGTTGAACAAACAATTTTTTCCTACTACTGCTTCAAATTTGAAAAAAAAAGAATGCAAATGCCTGGAATTACAAAAAAAATAAGCCAAATGCCAAAAACTTGACAAAAATTCATTCAATAGTCCGAAATTTAGAAAATAAAAACTCAGCTGCCTGAAATTTAGGAAAAACGGACTCAAATACATGAAATTTCAGCTCATTAGAGTGATTTTATTATTCCAGGCAGTTGAACAAACAATTTTTTTTCACTACTGCCTAAAATTTGGTATTGCCTTTAAAAAAAAGAATGCAAATGCCTGGAATAACAAAAAAATAACTCGAATGCCTAAAACTTGAAAAAAATTCACTCAATAGCCTGAAATTTAGAAAATAAATACTTAACTGCCTTGAATTATTGCTAAATTCTAGATAGATTCAAATACATGAAATTTTAGGCGGTTAAGTGATTTTATTATTCCAGGCAGTTGGGTAAATTTTTTGCACTACTGCCTAAAATTTGAAAAACATTCACACAATAGCCTAAAAGTTAAAAAATAAAACTCGATTGCCTAGAATTTAGATAATACGGATTCGAATACATCAAATTCCAGGCAGTTGAGTGATTTTATTATTCCAGGCAGTTGAACAAACAATTTCCTCTCACTACTGCCTCAAATTTGAAAAAAAACTATGCAAATGCTTGAAATTACAAAAAAAATTACCCAAATGTCAAAAACTTGACAAAAATTCATTCAATAGTCTGAAATTTAGAAAATAAAAACTCAACTGCCTGAAATTTAGGAAAAACGGATTCAAATAAATGAAATTCCAGGTAGTTGAGTGATTTTATTATTCCAGGCGGTTGAACAAACAATTTTTTCCACTACTGCCTCAAATTTTAAAAACAGTATGCAAATGCCTGGGATTAGAAAAAAAATAACCCAAACGCCTAAAATTTGAAAAAAATCAATCAATAGTCTAAAATTTGGAAAATAAAAACTCTACTGTCTAAAACTTATGAAAAACGAACTAAAATAAATGAAATTACAGGCAGTTGAGTGATTTTATTATTCCAGGCAGTTGAATAAACAATTTTTTTGCACTGCTGCCTCAAATTTGAGAAAAAAAGAACGCAAATGCTTGGAATTGTAAAAAAAATAACTCGAATGCTTAAAATTTGAAAAAATTCACACAATAGCCTTTTGTTGAAGTTAAAAAATAAAAAGTCAACTACCTAAAATCTTGAAAAAACGGATTCAAATAAATGAAATTTGAAAAACAAACAATTTTTTTTCACTACTGCCTAAAATTTGAAAAAAATTCACACAATAGCCTAAAAGTTAAAAAATAAAACTCGATTGCCTAGAATTTAGATAATACGGATTCGAATACATCAAATTTCAGGCAGTTGAGTGATTTTATTATTCCAGGCAGTTGAACAAACAATTTCTTCTCACTACTATCTCATATTTGAAAAAAACTATGCAAATGCTTGGAATTACAAAAAAAATAACCCAAATGCCTAAAACTTGAAAAAAATTCACTCAATACCATAAAAGTTAAAAAATAAAACCTCCACTGTCTAGAATTTAAGAAAAACGTATTCAAATACATGAAATTCCAGGCAGTTGAGTGGTTTTATTATTCCAGGCAGTTGAACAAACAACTTTTTCCCACTACTGCCTCAAATTTGATATTGCCTTCAAAAAAAAGAATGAAAATGCCTGGAATTACAAAAAATAACTCGAATGCCTAAAACGTGAAAAAAATTCACCCAATAGCCTGAAATTTGGAAAATAAAAACTCAACTGCCTGGAATTATTCCTAAATTCCAAATAGATTCAAGTACATGAAATTTTAGGCGGTTGAGTGATTTTATTAGTCCAGGCAGTCGAGTAAACAATTTTTTCTTACTATTGCCTGGAATTTGAAGAAAACCCAAATTCCTGGAATTTGAAGACATTTGGCTTGAATCCTGGAAATTCCAGGCAATCAAGTGATTTCATTATTCCAGGCCATTAAGGAAAATTATGGTTCTACTGCCTGGAAGAAATAACTCAACTGTCTGGAACTATGGATATCGACCGTTAAACTTTAAAAAGACAATTTTTGCATGAGAATTATTTCAGGATTCCCTCGGATATAATTGCAAATATCTCAAAAACTATGCAGTTTATGAAGAAATATGTTATAAGCTTATTTGTAGCCAAGAAGATTCTTAGTAAAAATGATGAGAACAGGTTTTCCTGTTAGAGTAACCGTTCATGAGATATTGACCGTCAAAGTTGATGAATACAATTTTTCCACGAAAATTATTTCAAGCAACGTAGTTTATGATGAATGGTGTCTTTCAAATTCCAGGAAATTGAATTTTTTTTGTTGAAATTCCAGGCAGTTGGGTTTTTTTTCCCAGTTATCAGGCAGTGGCATCATAATTTTTCCTTAACTGCCTGGAATACTAAAATCACTTGACTGCCTGAAAGTTCCAGCATTTGAGTCAAATTTCTTCAAATCTTAGGCATTTGAGTAATTTTTTTTTGTAATTCCAGGCAGTAGTAAGAAAAAATTGTTTACCCAATTGCCTGGAATAATAAAATCACTCAACTACCTGAAATTCCAGGTATTTGAGTCCGTTTTCCTCAAATTCCAGGCAGTCGAGTGACCTCACTAATGCAGGTAGTTATTTTTTAATTTTTAATTGAGCGAATTCTTTTTAAATTTCAGGCAATTGATAATTCCAGGCAATCGAATCCTATTTGTCCAAATTTCAGGCGGTTCACTTATTTCTTCCAATTTTCCAAGCACTAGAATTATAATTTTCTTCAACTGCCTGGAATAATGAAACCAGATTCCAGGCAGTCAAATTTTTATTTTTTCAATTTTCAGGCAATTGAGTAAATTTTTTCCAAATTCCAGGCATTTCAGTTTCTTTTTTATTTCAGGCACTTGCATTCTTTTTTTCAAATTCCAGGCAGTAATAAAAAAATTATTAACTTATTAAAAAAACATTGGAATCATTCAACTGCCTGGAATTATGGTATGCATTTAAGTGATTTTTTTCAAATTTCAATTATTTGATAATTTCAGGCAATTCCTGTTTTTCCAGGCAATAGAATCATAATTCTTCTTAACTGCCTGGAATAATGATATCACTTGACTGCCTGGAATTCCAAATAACTCAGTACTTTCTACGACAAATTGTATATTCCCATTTTTGTGTTCCAAGTAATGTGGTTATTCCAGACTTTACTATTTAGTTGACGTATTGCTAAATTACCTTGTCCAACTCTAATTGCTAATTCCTTTGTGTTCCCATTATCATTTGTAATGCTTTTACCGAAACATTTACAGCTATCAGTATTTTCGATTTAAGTGCTTAAAAGCAGTTCGCAAATCGCTATTGTAGCTGCTGGTCACGATAAAGAATCTATTTCCAACGAGCTTGTTAAGAAATCGTTAATAATATTTATCAACTATCCACTTTTCCA
Organism: Anthonomus grandis grandis; assembly: GCF_022605725.1. Lineage (NCBI taxonomy): Eukaryota > Metazoa > Arthropoda > Insecta > Coleoptera > Curculionidae > Anthonomus > Anthonomus grandis. The sequence goes on from NC_065562.1 coordinate 17,041,711, forward strand.
GATTATTTTGTATTCCAAATTCTCTGGAAAAGCTCTGTCGAGTTCTTTGATTGGGTCCATACGGACTAAACATTTGATTCTTCCCTAAATCTTAATTCCTGTGAAATTAAATATGCGCTATGATCGTCAGGTTCGTTGTTAAATTAAGCAATTCATGGATTTTGTATTGAAGATTCTCTGATTGGCTCTATTTAGACTAGGAACTTTAGGAACGTTTACTCCCTCTTATTTATTGGAAATTCTGGTTTAATTCCTGATTTTCATCGAGATAGGAGTGAAGACACTAGGGCTTTATCTATGACTATCAGGTCTATTGAAAAACTACTTTTTAGGAAATTTTTAATTTTTCACAAGAGATATTTGTCATTTAACCCTATTTCCAGGTAATTTAGTATTCCAAATTCTCTGGAAATGCTCTTTAGAGTTCTCTGATTAGCTGCGTCTAAATTGGGAATTCGATTTTTCCCCTGTTTCTTGCTTCCTAGGAATTCTATGTAGAAATGGTAAATAACATTTGCCATCTATCAACCTTTCCAGATAAATTTGTATTTAAATTTCACAGTTCCTTAATTGGATCTGTTCAGATAAAGAATTTTGTGTTTTTTCTCTCTCTTACTTCCTGTGAATTCTTTTTGAATAATTGTTTTTTCATCGACCTATGAACGAAGACAGTAAGGTCACACTATGTTCATCAAGTCTATTAAAAAACAAGTTTCTAAGCCATTTCAAAAAGATCACTTAACACACTCAACATTTAACCCTATTTCCAGGGAATTTAGTATTCCAAATTCTCTGGAAAGGCTCCTTAGACTTCTCTAATATGGTCTATTTAGACAAGAATTGTTATGTCTTCCCTGTCTCTTAGTTCCTGTGAATTCTAGTTTATTTATTGTTCTTCATCGAACTAGGAAGCAAGGCCTGAAGTTTTACCATGATAGTCAAGTTCATTAAAAAACAAGTGTTTAAGTAATTTTTAATGAACCACTTATTCATATTTATCATTTAGCCAAATTTACAGATAATTTTGTATTCCAAATTCTCTGGAAATGTTCTTTAGAGTTCTTTAATTGGCTCTATTCAGATAACGAATTTTGTGTTTTTTCTGTCTCTTACATCCTGTGAATTCTTTTTGAATAATTGTGTGTTTTATCGACCTATGAACGAAGACAGTAAAGTCACACTATGTTCGATAAGTCTATTAAAAAAACAAGTTTCTAAGCCATTTCAAAAAGATCACTTAACACACTCAACATTTATCCCTATTTCCAGATAATTTAGTATTCCAAATTCTCTGGAAAGGCTCCATAGACTTCTTTAATATGGTCTATTTAGACAAGGACTGTTATGTCTTCCTTGTCCCTTAGTTCCTGTGAATCCTACTCTATTTATTGGCTGAATACTGACGAACTAACCATTGGGAGCCTTAAACATTGACCACTATACCAAAGCGATTAATCACGAAAATGATAAATTATATCCTCTTAATGATCGTACGGAACTGACAGGTTGATTTTATTACTTTGAAAAAAAAATTCAAAACATAATTTAGAGCGTCGCCGGCGTCACGTACGTCAGTTGGCAGGTCCCCCCCCCCCCCCGAATTACATTATTATATTTTAATATAAATCGCAGATGTGTCTTTTTTTGATTTTTGTTTTTTTTTTAATTCAAAATGGCGGGTATATAAGCGGAATCGAAAAAAATCCGCTTAGCAGTGTCGAATTTCGATCGGTTTAGGTAGGATGGCCTGTTTACAGGGGGTGCAACTCATTAATTTTTCACCGAACAAGTGGGGCATATCGCCGTGGTTGGATTTAGAAGAATATTCGGATTCTTATCGGGTATGACTGTTTTTTTAAAAATTTTTTCTGGAATCAGTTGTAATAGAAAAATCATTTTTACCATTAATCTCTCAGCAGTTTTTCCTCATTTTCTCGAAAACTATTGTGAATATTGAAATGGTTTTTTCAGCATTGGGTTCTCACTCAAAAATAGAGTAAATCATAAAGAATAACTTTTAGTCGTAATTCAAAAGATAAAGAAGTTATGGAAGATTTTTGAAAACCCAAAAATTTTTTTTTTTTAAATTAAAAAAAAAATTTTTTTGCAAAAATTTACTTTTTTTTTCATAACATGGTAAGTCGCTCAAAAGACTTCAAAAAAGTCTAATAAAATATTTTTGAAAAATGTACCTGGAAAAAATTACACCCAGTTTTCCCACGAAGTCTTCCTAAAAAAAGGGGGGAAAATATTCATAATTCTGGTTTTAATTTTTTTTTCTAGAAAACTATTGGTTTGAGAAAAAGATTATTAAAACAAAAATTGTTTGGAATGTCAATGCGCATCAGATACCATAAAAAAATAATTTTTACCTTTAACGGTTTTCCAGAAAATTGAGGAAAACTTCTGACCAGTTTTGCCTCATTTTCTCGAAAAGTATTGGGAATATTAAATTTTTTTTTGCAGCATTGAATTTTAAATTAATAACAGAACAAATCATAAAGAATAGCTTTTAGCCGTAAATCAAAAAATAACGGAGTTATGGAAGATTTTTGACAAACTCCATGATTTTTGGGTTGAAAATGAAAAAAAAAAAATTTTGCAAAAATTATAATTTTTTTGTAAATTTGTAAATTAACCCAAAAACCATAAAAAAAGTCCTTTAAAACTTCTTTGAAAAATGTACCTGGACAAAGTTATAACCAATTATCCCAAAAAGTGTTCCTCAAAAAATCCAAATGAGGAAAATGTTCATATTTCTGGTTTTTATATTTTTTCTGGAAAACTATTGGTTATATAAAAAAATTGTCAGAACAAAAGTTGTTCAAAACATCAATGCGCATCAGAAGCAATAAAAAAATAATTTTTACTTTTAACAGTTTTCCAGAAAATTGGAAAAAACCACTTGAAAAATAATTTTACAATTCCAGGCAGTTGAATAATTTAAATTAAGATCAAGTTTCAACTGCCTAAAATAATTTTTAATTAATATTTAAGTTAAAAATTTACTTTACAATGCCAGGTAGTTGAATCATTTTAATTAAGACTAACCTGCCTGGAATAATTATTAATTAATTAATTTTTAATTGACGTTTAAATTAAAATATATTTTATAATTCCAGGCAATTGAGGCATTTTAATTAGGATTGAATATCAATTGCCTGGAATAATGAATTAAATAATTAATTTTTAATTGACGTTAAAGTGAAAAATTGATTTTACAATTCCAGGCAGTTGTAGCATTTTAATTAAGACTAAGCTTGAACTACCTGGAATAATTAATTAATAAATTTTTATATGACGTTTTAATTAAAGATTTATTTTATAATTCCAGGCAATTGAGGCATTTTAATCAGAATTGAGTATCAGTTGCCTGGAATAATAAATTAATTAATTTTTAATTACCGTTAAAGTGAAAATTGATTTTACAATTCCAGGCTGTTGAAGCATCTTAATTAAGACTAAGCTTCAACTGCCTGGAATAATTAATTAATAAATTTTTATATGACGTTTTAATTAAAGATTTATTTTATAATTCCAGGCAATTGAGGCATTTTAATCAGAATTGCGTATCAGTTGCCTGGAATAATAAATTAATTAATTTTTAATTACCGTTAAAGTGAAAATTGATTTTACAATTCCAGGCTGTTGAAGCATCTTAATTAAGACTAAGCTTCAACTGCCTGGAATAATTAATCAATAAATTTTTATATGACGTTTTAATTAAAGATTTATTTTATAATTCCAGGCAATTGAGGCGTTTTAATCAGAATTGAGTATCAGTTGCCTGGAATAATGAATTATTTCATTAATTTTTAATTGACGTTAAAGTGAAAATTGATTTTACAATTCCAGGCAGTTGAAGCATCTTAATTAAGACTAAGCTTCAACTGCCTGGAATAATTAATTAATTAATTTTCATACGAAGTTTAATTTGAAAATTTATTTTAAAATTCCAGGCAATTGAGGCATTTTAATTAGGATTGAATGTGAATTGCCTAGAATAATGAATTAATTCATTAATTTTTAATTGACGTTAAAGTGAAAAATTGAATTTACAATTCCAGGCAGTTGAAGCATTTTAATTAAGCCCAAGATTCAACTGCCTGGACTAATTAATTAATTAATTTTTAATTGACGTTTAAGTTAAACATTTATTTTAAAATTCCAGGCAATTGAGGCATTTTAATTAGGATTAAATATCAATTGCCTGGAGTAATGAATTAATTCATTATATTTTAAATGACGTTAAAGTGAACAATTGAATTTACAATTCCAGGCAGTTGTAGCATTTTAATTAAGACTAAGTTTCAACTGCCTGGACTAATTAATTAATTAATTTTTAATTGACGTTTAAGTTAAACATTTATTTTAAAATTCCAGGCAATTGAGGCATTTTAATTAGGATTAAATATCAATTGCCTGGAGTAATGAATTAATTCATTATATTTTAAATGACGTTAAAGTGAACAATTGAATTTACAATTCCAGGCAGTTGTAGCATTTTAATTAAGACTAAGTTTCAACTGCCTGGACTAATTAATTAATTAATTTTTATATGACGTTTTAATTAAAGATTTATTTTATAATTCCAGGCAATTGAGACATTTTAATTAGAATTGAGTATCAGTTGCCTGGAATAATTAACTAATTAATTTTTAATTACCGTTAAAGTGAAAAATTGAATTTACAATTCCAGGCAGCTGAAGCATTTTATTAACACTAAGGTTCAACTGCCTGTAATAATAAATTAATTAATTTTTAATTAACGTTAATGTAAAAAACTGATTTTACAATTTCAGGTAGTTGAATCATTTTAATTAAGATTCAGCCTCAACTGCCTGGAATAATTCATTGCCTAATTAATTAATTAAAACTCGGATTGCTAATTAATTAATTTCAGCATTGGATTCCTAATTAAAAATTAAAGAAATCATATAGAATAATATTTATTCGTTAACTAAAAAATAAAGCAGTTATTTAAGATTTTTGAAAAACTGGGAAAATGTTCACAATTATGGTTTTTATTTTTTTTTTGAAAAACTAATGATTGGAGAAAAAAATGTATAAATTAAAAGTTGTTTAAAATTTCAATGCGCATTAGATGTAATAAAAAAATAACTTCCATCTTAAAGGGTTTTTTAGAAAATTGAGAAAAACCTCTTAACGGTTTTCCTTTATTTTCTTGAAAACTATTGGGAATGTGAAAAATTTTCTTTTAGTATTGGATTTCTGGTCAAAAATAGAATAAATCATGAAGAATAACTTTTAGCCATAAATTGAAAGGTAAAAGAGTTATGAGAAATTTTCGAAAATTGGAAAATTTTTTGGTGAAAAATAAAAAAAATTTTTTTTTAAATATTTTATTTTTTTTTAAAATTTGATGAAGCACCCAAAAAGCCTAAATAAAAAGTCTAATGAAATTTTTTTGAAAAAAGTACTTGGGTAGAATTATACCAAATTTTCCGAAAAAATTTTTTTTTCCCAATTATCTTTTTTTTTGTCTTATTTTTTTGCTAAAAAATCATGAGGAAAAAATATAAAAAAAAAAATAAGGGATGAAAATCATTCAAAATTTAATTTCCTATAAAAAAGTATACTTAACATTTTTTCCAAAAATTTACACCAAAAAAGTTATTCCAAAAAAACTGAAATTAGAATTCCAGGAATCCGGCTGCAAGGGCCATTTATGAAGCAATATCTCCGTTAATATTAAAAATATGAGAAAATCATAAAAGATAAAAATCATACAGAATTTAATTTCCTATAAAAAAGTACACTTAATATTTTTTCAAAAATTTACACCAAAAAAGTTATTTCCAAAAAACTGAAATTAGAATTCCAGGAATCCGGCTCCAAGGACTATTTATGCAGCAATATCTCCGTTACTATTAAAAATATGAGAAAATCATAGAAGATAGAAATCATTCAGAATTTAATTTCCTATAAAAAAGTACACTTAACATTTTTTCTTAAAATTTACACCAAAAAAGTTATTTCAAAAAAACTGAAATAAGAATTCCAGGAAACCGGCTGCAAGGACCATTTATGCAGCAATATCTCCGTTAATATTAAAAATATGAGAAAATTATTAGAAATGAAATTGATTCAGAATTTAATTTCCTATAAAAAGTATACTTAACATTTTTTCCAAAAATGTACACCAAAAAAGTTATTTCTAAAAAACTGACATTAGAATTCTAGGAATCCAGCTCCAAGGACCATTTATGCAGCAATATCTCCGTTAATATTAAAAATATAAGAAAATCATTAGAGATCAAAATTATTCAAAATTTACTTTCCTATAAAAAAGTGTTATAAACATTTTTCCAAAAATTCCAATAATTCCAAAAAAAATAAAAACTTTTAAAAAATTTATAAAAATTAACGTAAAAAATAATTTTTTTGAAGATCTCATTCTGGTCAAACTTAAGGGATGGCTTATATATGATCATTTTTGACAGAAAAATTACAGTCAAACCCCCCCCTTCCCCCCAAAAAAAATTAAATAAAATGCGTAGAACCTATATTAAGTGACTCATTTGTGAAAATCATAAACCGAGTCCTGTTTTACCCACTTTTTATCATCCACGTCATTTGGCAAAAACCGACGGTCGATTTTCAATAAAAACTTAATCGGAACCGACAACCGATTTCCCGAATAGTTCTAAATTATAATATAGTACGAGGGCAAACATTAAAAAAAGCAGTATCAGGTTAATATAAATTGTACCCGCATATTATTCAATTTTTACATGGAATTCTAATAAAACTGAGGCCATATTTTGGCCCGAAAGGTTTTCAAGATATAAGGGTTTATTGAAATTGCAATTTTTTGACTTTTTTGTACTTAAGTCCTATCTAACATATTGATTGTTTTTAATTACTTTGCAATATTAGAACGTTTGCCCATGCACTAAACCGTGAAAATTCATTCAACCATTTAAATAGTTACTACACATTTTGGCCAATACAACCGAATTTCGCCTAATTAAACCGGACCGTTGGGATTTTTGTTAAATAACTCCCATTAATTAATAATTCGGTATAAAAGCCAAAAATTGATTTAAAATAATGCTAGTTTTACCAAAGAGGGTTTAAGTGATGGGGAATAAAGACGAACTGAAGCGCGTGCAACTGATCATTTTGTCTCCAAGAAAGTGGGTGATATCACCGTTTGCGTGTGAGAAACTGGCTAATGTGAGTTTTGTCTTAGGGCAAAGACAGTTTTATGTAAATTGGATCATAGCTCCACTTCTAGTGCTTAGATCGGCTTGATTTTTATTTGAAAAGTTTCTCTAGAATATTTTTAAACTTCCATTGAAAAAATCAAGAAAATCCATGCATTAGAAGTTTTTTTATTCAAGTTTTTTGAAGTCATGTCTAAGGGCATATTAGGCACTTTAGTTCTAGTGCTCAAATCGACTTGATTTTTACTTCAAACGTTTCTGTGGAATGTTCCTAAACTTCCATTGAAAAAATCAAGAAAATCTATGCATTAGAAGTTTTTTTATTCGAGTTTTTGGACAGGTAATTAGGCTCATAATTCCACTTTTAGTGCTCAGATTACCGGGGTTTAAACGTTAGGAAAAACACAAAAATGATTTTTTTTTGAAAGAATTAAAGAGGATTTTTCACAAATTTGTTTAATTAATTTACAGGTGGATTAGAACGATGAATTCTGAAACGTTAATTTTCAAATTGAGGGTATGCCTATAACTCAAAAACTAAGAAAGTTACACTTTTGAAAATTGGCATGGGTATTTATCAAATAAATTGACTGGACTCCTGTTATAGCGTTTTTTGAAAAAATCACAGGGTGTTTAGAAAAAAATTATTTTTGAAAAATTGGATTTTTTTTTGGAATTTGCACCACATGGCTATAATTTAAAAAAATAAGAAAATTACACTTTTAAAACCTTTAATGTTTTTCTTTTTGTTTCACAAGAATATTCTTATTGGTTGTTGAGATATTGGACTTTGAAATAAGTGAAGATGAAACCTTCTGATTGGACCTCACTACCTTAAAAGTCCAATATTTTCTAAATTTTAGCTTGAACTGGTTTGATTCATAAACACTAATTATAGGAATATTCTGCTGAATGTTCTTCTTTTTGTTTCATGAGAATATACTTAATAGTTCTTGAGTTATTGGACTTTGAACTGAGTACTCACCTTGTAGATCAAACTTTTTTTTAGAACCTCACTACCTAAAACCTCTAATATTTTTTAAATTATAGCTTGTACTTGGTTAAACTGTAAGCAATATTTGTTTTAAATATTCCATTGAATATTCTCCTTCTTATTTCATGAAAATATTTTGAATAGTTCTTCAGTTATGGGACTTTGAAGTGAGTGCTCATCTTGATGGTCAAACTTTCTTTTTGGACCTCACTATATATAACGTCCAATATTTCCCAAATTATTGCTTAAATTGATTTGGGTGATAAACAATATTTTCTAAGAATATTCTACTGAACATTCTTTTCTTTATTTTATGAGAATATTCGTATTAGTTCTTGAGTTATTGGACTTTGAACTGAGTACTCACCTGGAAGATCAAACTTTCTTTTAGAACCTCACTACTTAAAACCCCTAATATTTTTTTAATCATAGCTTGTACTGCTTTGAGCTGTAAGCAATATTTGTTTCAAATACTCTACTGAATATTCTCCTTTTTATTTTATGAAAATATTTTGAATAGTTCTTAAGTTATTGGACTTTGAAGTGAGTGCTCATCTTGAAGGTTAAACTTTTTTTTTGGACCTCACTACCTTAAAAATCTTATACTTCCTAAATTATTGCTTAAACTGGTTTAAGTTATTAATAATATTTGCCAAGAATATTCCACTGAATATTCTTCTTTTTGTTTTATAAGAATATTCCTATTAGTTTTTGAGTTATTAGAGTTTGAAATGAGTGCTCACCTTGAAGATCAAACTGTCTTTTTGGACGGTTTATAGTTTGTTCAAATTCAAAAATCTAAGAATATTCCTAAAAATAAAGACATTTAAAAAAAGTCAAAAAAAATAAATTTTTACGCAAAATTTAGATTTTTTTGAATTCAAAAATATTAAATTTTTATTTTTTTTCTCAAAATTCAAAAATCAAAAATTTTTTTTTTCAAAATTTGGATTTTTTTTTGAAAAACGGAAAATTTTTTTTTTTTAATCATTTTTTTTCTTGAGTTTTTATGGCGATTTTGAAAAATTTTTGAATATTCAAAATTTTAGATATTTTCAAAAAAATGTAAAAAATTTTGTTTTTCAACGGTTTTTTTGAGTTTTTATGACAATTTTTCAAATTTTTAAACAATTTTTGATTTTCGCATAAACAAAAAATGCAAAAAAACTAAAGCAAAGTAAAATTGAATGAAAAATAAAAAAAATATTTTTTTTTCGAAAAAAATAAATTCAGTTCCAAAAAACCAAAATTTTCATTTTTTGTCTTTGAATTTCTTCCATTTTACAGCCGTATGTCCTAAAAATCTCTGTTGTGATAAATTTTTTATCATTGTCAAAATAATACACTTCTCCGCTGTGATAAACACTCTTTATAGTCGTAAACTCGTAAGTAACCAAAAAAAAATCAACGGAAATCACTACTGTGATTAATATCTTTAATGACTCATAAATATTTAAAATCACTGTTGTGATAAACATTTTATAACCCTAAAAACTCCCTTGAATAGCAAACCCTTATGTTTAACCTCAAAAAATCTTTAAACCATCATAACTCAAAAACCAGTGATCCTAAAAATGTGATTGATATGTCAAAATAAGTACTACAATTTATTACTGTAGATGGCGCCACTTTAAAGCTATTAAGTGTGATATTTAATAATGCACACTGATTTTAAGGAAAAAACACATTAAGGTTTGTCACCTCAATTGGGTCAACTTCCATCTCTCTTTCCCCCATAAGAAGTGCATCAAATCCTTTTTTTCCCACCCACACAAACCTGATTTAACTCAAGACTCTTTCATCTCATATATCAGCGAGCTTAACACACTTTAATATCCAGAAAAGTGATTTGTTTTACTTTCGTTCTAAAAATAATCACACTGCTGCTGCTTTTTACTTAATATACCGTGCACCTTCCAAATGTTCTCACTAAATGATTTCCCATTAAAACCACTCAAGAACTGTCGGGAATGAAATGGAAATTACGTAGAAAAACCCACGGGAGCTATATGGGTAATAAATATTCCTGGGTGGTGCTAATAACGTGCCAGAGAGCGATTCGTCATCTATTAATAAGTCGCCCTCGTATATAGAAAATGTGGGCGAGGAAAATAAGAAAAACTGAAAGCGGCTATACGGTTTGGAAGTGTTCATATCGGGTTGCTTTTCCGCACATTTTCCAGTTCGGTCTTTCGCTTTGCCCCAGATACACTCGTTTTTATAATGGTATACACTATACAAAATAACGAATACAAAAAACACATATATAACCATTTTTTTCTTGTTGTTTTAGGACGAACTTCCCCCAGAACAAATTGCTGGTAAGTCTTGTCCCCAAAGGGTTTCTGGATGAGTGGTCTTATGTCCTTTTTTAAATTAGTCCTCCGTAAGGCCTTTGAGGCCTTCGACAGCCAGAAATCCGGAAGCATTCCATGCGACATGGTGGCGGACATCCTGCGCCTCATGGGTCAACCCTTCGACAAAAAGATCCTGGAGGAGCTGATTGAAGAAGTGGATGCTGACAGTAAGAAAGAGAATTTTATTTTGAATATTTCTGTTTTTGTTTCATGAGAATATTCCTGTTGGTTCTTGAAATATTGGACTTTAAAGTGGGGGCCCACCTTGAAGATCAAACTGTTTTTTTGGACCTCACTACCTAATAAGTCCCATATATCCTAAATTATTGATTAAACCAGTTTTTGGTATAAATACTATTTACCGAAAATATTCTGCTAAATATTCTTCTTTTTTTTTCATGAAAATATTCCTATTCGTTCTCGAGTTATAAGACTTTGAAGTCAGTACTCATCTTAAAGGACAAACTTTCTCTCTAGACCTCTCTACTTACAAAGTCCAATATTTCCTAAACTATAGCTTAAACTGGTTTGAGCCATGAGCAATATTTAACAGGAATATTCTGTTGAACATTTCTCTTTTTATTTCGTAAAAATATTCCATACAGTTCCTGAGTTATTAAACTTTGAAGTGAGTGCTCATCTTGAACATAAAACTTTATTTTTGGACCTCGCTACCTAATAAGACCAAAACGAGAATATTCTGTTGAATATTCCTCTTTTTGTTTTATGACAAATATTCGTTATATTGGAAAAAAAAATATTTTTTTGATCATCTACAAAAAGCCTTTCATGATTTCTTTAGTCAAAAATATACACTGTGGGATATTAAAAAAATAAAGTAAATTTTTGACGTTACTCACCCTGTATATATTTTAGTAAAAATGCTTAGAGACTTTCTAATAGGAAATTAAAAAATACGTTTATTTTGTCTCCAGTAAAATTTTTCTAGGATCATTTTTTAAGGAGTTATTAGAAAAATTAAAAATGTGAGGTTAGGTCATGCAATTTTTTTTTTCACATAACTCATTAAACATTAATCTTAAGCAAAAATTTATAGAATGAAAAAAATTTTGTTTTTTGATTTTCTATTGAACAGCTTCTAATGATTTTTTATCATCAATATACAGGGTGAGATATTTAAGAAATGAAATTAATTTTTGACCTAACTCACCCTGTATATTTTTTAATGAAAAATCTTACAGGACCTTTATGATGGGAAATTAAAAAATGCATTTATTTGGTCTCTAGTGAAATTTTGCTAAGATTATTTTTTCAGGAGTTATTAAGGAAATTGAGAATTTGAGGTTATGTTATGCAATTTTTCTTTTTCCCATAACTCATTAAATATCAACCCTACGAAAAAAATTTTAAAATAAAAAAATTAGTCTTTTAATTTCCTATAAGAAAGCTTTATAAGGATTTCGTGTTAAAAATATACAGGGTGAGATATTTTAAAAATAAAGTTAATTTTTGACATAGCTCACCCTGTATATGTTTCTGTGAAAAATCCTTAAGGACATTTCTTATAGGAAATTAAAAAATACGTTGAATTTGTCTCTTGTGAAATTTTCATAAAATCATTATTTCAGAAGTTATTAAGGAAATTACAAATGTGAGGTTAGGTCATGCAATTTTTCTTTTTCTCATAACTCATTAAATATTATTCTAATGCAGAAATTTATAGAATGAAAAAAATTTCGTTTTTTGATTCTCTATAAGAAAGTTTATAAGGACGTTTTCGTCTAAAATATACAGAGTGAGATATTTAAGAAATAAAATTGATTTTTGACCTAGCTCACCCTGTATATTTTTTAATGAAAAATCTTACAGGACCTTTATGATGGGAAATTAAAAAATGCATTTATTTGGTCTCTAGTGAAATTTTGCTAAGATTATTTTTTCAGGAGTTATTAAGGAAATTGAGAATTTGAGGTTATGTTATGCAATTTTTCTTTTTCCCATAACTCATTAAATATCAACCCTACGAAAAAAATTTTAAAATAAAAAAAATTAGTCTTTTAATTTCCTATAAGAAAGCTTATTAAGGATTTCTTGTCAAAAATATACAGGGTGAGATATTTTGAAAATAAAGTTAATTTTTGACATAGCTCACCCTGTATATATATGTGTAAAAAATCCTTAGGGACATTTCTTATAGGAAATTAAAAAATACGTTGAATTTGTCTCTTGTGAAATTTTCATAAAATCATTTTTTCAAAAGTTATTAAGGAAATTACAAATGTGAGGTTAGGTCATGCAATTTTTCTTTTTCTCATAACTCATTAAATATTATTCTAATGCAGAAATTTATAGAATGAAAAAAATTTTGTTTTTTGATTTTCTATAAAACAGCTTCTAATGATTTTTTTATAACTAATATACAGGGTGAGATATTTAAGAAATAAAATTAATTTTTGACCTAGCTCACCCTGTATATTTTTTAATGAAAAATCTTACAGGAACTTTATGATAGGAAATTAAAAAATGCATTTATTTGGTCTTTAGTAAAATTTTGCTAGGATCATTTTTTCAGGAGTTATTGAGGAAATTGAGAATTTGAGGTTATGTCTTGCAATTTTTCTTTTTCCCATAACTCATTAAATATCAACCCTACGAAAAAAAATTTAAAATAAAAAAAATTAGTCTTTTAATTTCCTATAAGAAAGCTTAATAAGGATTTTTTCTCAAATATATACAGGGTGAGAGATTTTAAAAATAAAGGTAATTTTTGGCATAGCTCACCCTGTATATGTTTCTGTGAAAAATCTTTAAGGACGTTTCTTATAGGAAATTAAAAAATACGTTGAATTTGTCTCTTGTGAAATTTTCATAAAATCATTATTTCAGAAGTTATTAAGGAAATTACAAATGTGAGGTTAGGTCATGCAATTTTTCTTTTTCTCATAACTCATTAAATATTAATCTTATGCAAAAATTTTATAAATAAGCAATATTTGCGGGAATATTCTGCTGAATATTCCACTTTTTATTTCATGAAAATATTCCCATTAATTTTTGAAATATTCGACTTTTTTATGCTTCTTTCTTAGTAAATTGGACATGGGGTCAAATAAAACCCAGGATTTAAATTTTAATAGTGCCGACTTTTTGGCCTACATTAGGCCATCCTCAGGGTAATTAAAAAGGTGAAAACATATTGTCCACAAGCATCATATGTACAAACATAAACATGTAGTAAACCACAAAAAAATGTTCTTTTTGATTTTTAAACAAAAGTAGAACCAACTAATGATTTAATTAGTTCGAAACTCATTAACGCCCTGAGGATGGGCTAAGATAGGCCGAAACGTTGACAATCTTAAACTTTAAAATCTGAGTTTTATTTGATCCCAAATCAAATTAACTTAGCAAGAAATATATTTAAAGTGAGTGCTGCCCTTTCTATTTGGACCTCACTACCTAAAAAGTCCAATATTTCCTAAACTATAATTTCAACTGGTTTAACTTATAAACAATATTTGTCCAGAATATTCTGATGAATATTCTTCTTTTTATTTCATAAGAATATTCCTCATAGTTCCTGAGTTATTGGACTTTGAAGTGAGTGCTCACCTTGAAGATAAAACTTTCTTTTTGGACCTCTCTACCCAAAAAATCCAATATTTCTCAAGGTATAGCTTGAATTGATTTGACTTATAAGAAATATTTGCCGTGGATATTCTGATGAATACTCTTCTTTAAGTTTCATAAGAATATTCCTCATAGTTCGTGAGTTATTGGCCTTTGAAGTGAGTGCTCACCTTGAAGATAAAACCTTCTTTTTGAACCTCTCTACCCAAAAAATCCAATATTTCTCAAGGTATAGCTTGAATTGATTTGACTTATAAGAAATATTTGCCGTGGATATTCTGATGAATACTCTTCTTTAAGTTTCATAAGAATATTCCTCATAGTTCGTGAGTTATTGGCCTTTGAAGTGAGTGCTCACCTTGAAGATAAAACTTTCTTTTTGGACCTCTCTACCTAAAAAATCCAATATTTCTCAAGGTATAGCTTGAATTGATTTGACTTATAGAGTTATATTCTTTGAGTTTCATGAGAATATTCTTATTAATTCTTGAATTATTAGACTTCGAAGTGGGTGCTCACTTTAAATATCTAACTTTCTTTTTGGACCTCACTACCTAAATCCTCCAATATTTCCTAAATTACTGCTTGAACAAATTTGAACCATAAACAATATTTAACAGGAATACTCTGCTGAATATTCTTCTTTTTGTTTCATGAAAATATTCCTATTAGTTCTTGAGTTATTTGACTTTGAAGTGAGTGCTCACCTTGAAGATCAAACTCTCTTTTTGGACCTCTCTACCTAAAAAGTCCAATCATTCCTAAACTATAGCTTGAACTGATTTGAACTATAAGGAATATTTGACAAGAATATTCCGCTGAATATTCTTCTTTTTGTTTCATGACAAAATTCCCATTAGTTCCTGAGTTATTGGACTTTGAAGTGAGTCTTAAGATCAAACTAACTTCTTGGACCCCACTACCTAAATAGTCCAATATTTCCTAAACTATACCTCCCACTGGTTTGCACCATAAACAATATTTGCCAGGAATATTCCCCATTTTACTTCACGACAAAATTCCCAAACTAGTTCTTGACATTCCGAGCCTTAAACCCAGTGCTCTCTTAAGAATATTCCAGTGACACTAAAACCAAATTGACTATTCCAGAATCGGGCCGACTGGAATTCGAGGAGTTCGTAACCCTGGCGGCCAAATTCATCGTAGAAGAGGACGACGAGGCGATGCAAAAAGAACTGAAAGAAGCCTTCAGGTTATACGACAAGGAAGGTAAGTAAAACGTGCGGCAACACCGCTAAAGGGTGATCCTTCGGGAGTCTTCGTATATAACCGTAGAGGCGCCGTTGCCATATTCGTTAAAAATTCTTTTTTTTTCAGGTAACGGTTATATTCCCACGACGTGCTTAAAAGAAATCTTACGGGAACTCGACGACCAATTAACTGATAGGGAATTGGACATGATGATCGAGGAAATTGATACAGACGGTTCTGGAACCGTGGATTTTGATGGTAAGTACCCCCACCACTATAGCTGTTGCTATCTCTGTCAAACTAATTCAGTTCAGCTATTCTACCCTCTAAGATATATAGAGGGTGTTACATCTCATTGTTGATATCTCTGGAATGTTCTCTTATGTACAAAAAAATTCAATAATCTTGAAATACACTTTCAGGAACAATAAAACCAGTCCAGTGTAAACATTCCGGTTATTTTTAGGTTTAATCGGGTTATAGTAGTAAACAGAGTGTATATAGCAATCGCCTACATAACGTCGTATTTATTTATAGTAAATAGAGAAATTTTATTTTCAGAATTTATGGAAATGATGACCGGAGAGGTTTAAAGCGGTTGAAGAAATCAGACCATATTTTACATAACACTGTATGTATAGTTTAGGTGCATTTTTTTTATTTATTTATTTTATTCAATACTGGTATTAAATCTATGTGAAACAGTATAATATATAATTATCATAAAATATCTTATTTTAGCTACATAACTGAATTATATTTATAAATATATTATTTTGTTTATTTTTATGAATAAAAATATTTCTTGTTATACGTTGTACGTGAATTATTTGTACCTCTTTGGCAAGCAAGAACTTCAATTGAAAAACGAGTTAATAGTGTGATATAAGGGTTAAAATGGCTTATAATTAAGGGTTTATTATGGTGATAATTTTATGAATAGAGTGTATCACGGTCACAGTATTTCATGCATTTGTTGTAAAAAATATACAGGGTGGGAAAGTTAATTTTAGACATAACTCACCCTGTATATATTTTAGTAAACAAGCTTGGGTACTGTCCGATAGGAAATACAAAAATACGTTTATTGTGTCCCTTGTAAAAATTTCCTAGGATCATTTTTTAAGGAGTTAAGGAAATACAAAATTTGAGGTTAGGTCATGCAAGTTTTCTTTGTCGCATAACTCGTTAAATATTATTAAAAAATAAGAAAAATATTTGTAATTTGATTCTCTATAAAAAAGCTTTTAGGGAACTTTTTGTCAAAAATATACGGGGTGAGATATTTAGGAAATAAAGTTAATTTTTGACATAGCTCACCCTGTATATAATTTAGTGAAAAAACCTATAGGACCTTTCTGATAGGAAATTAAAAAATATATTTATTTGCCCTCTTGTGAAATTTTGCTAGGATTATTATTTAGGGAGTTATTAAGGAAATTAAAAATTTGAGGTTAGGTCATGCTAATTTTCTTTTTCGTATAACTCACTAACTATTAATCCTACGCAAAAATTTTCGAAATGAAAAAAAATTGTTTTTTGATTATTTACAAGAAAGCCCTTAATGATTTTTTCGTGAAAATTATACCGGATGAGATATTAAAAAAATAAAGTTAATTTTTGACATAACTCACCCTGTATATAATTTAGTGAAAAAACCTATAGGACCTTTCTGATAGGAAATTAAAAAATGCATATATTTGGCCTCTTGTGAAATTTTGCTAGGATCATTATTTAGGGAGTTATTAAGGAAATTGTAAATGTGAGGTTAGGTCATGCTAATTTTCTTTTTCGTGTAACTCACTAAATATTAATCTTACGCAAAAATTTTCAAAATGAAAAAAAAATGTTTTTTGATTATCTACAAAAAAGCCCTTAATGATTTTTTCGTGAAAATTATACAAGGTGAGATAATTTAAAAATAAAGTTAATTTTTGACATAGCTCACCCTGTATATATTTTAGTAAACAAGCTTGGGTACTGTCCGATAGGAAATACAAAAATACGTTTATTGTGTCTCTTGTAAAAATTTTCTAGGATCATTTTTTTAAGGAGTTATTATGGAAATACAAAATTTGAGGTTATGTCATACAAGTTTTCTCTTTTCCATAACTCGGTAAATATTATTGATATGCAAAAATTTTAAAAACAAAAAATATTTGTATTTTGATTTTCTATAAAAAAGCTTATAGGGAATTTTTTGTTAAAAATATACAGGGTGAGATATTTAAGAAATAAAGTTAATTTTTGACATAGCTCACCCTGTATATAATTTAGTGAAAAAACCTATAGGACCTTTCTGATAGGAAATTAAAAAATATGCGTATTTGGCCTCTTGTGAAATTTTGCTAGGATCATTATTTATGGAGTTATTAAGGAAATTAAAAATGTGAGGTTAGGTCATGCAATTTTTCTTTGTCCCATAACTCGTTAAATATTATTAAAAAATAAGAAAAATATTTGTATTTTGATTCTCTATAAAAAAGCTTTTAGGGAACTTTTTATCAAAAATATACAGGGTGAGATATTTAGGAAATAAAGTTAATTTCTGACATATCTCACCCTGTATATCATTTAGTGAAAAAACCTATAGGACCTTTCTGATAGGAAATTAAAAAATGCATATATTTGGCCTCTTGTGAAATTTTGCTAGGATCATTATTTAGGGAGTTATTAAGGAAATTGTAAATGTGAGGTTAGGTCATGCTAATTTTCTTTTTCGTATAACTCACTAAATATTAATCCTAAGCAAAAATTTTCAAAATGAAAAAAAAATAGTTTTTTGATTATCTACAAGAAAGCCCTTAATGATTTTTTCGTGAAAATTATACAGGAGGAGATATTTAAGAAATAAAGTTAATTTTTGACATAATTCACCCTGTATATATTTTAGTGAAAAAACCTATAGAACATTTCTGATAGGAAATTAAAAAATGCATTTATTTGGCCCCTTGTGAAATTTTGCTAAAATCATTATTTAGCGAGTTATTGAGGAAATTAAAAATTTGAGGTTAGGTCATGCAATTTTTCTCTTTCCTATATCTCGTTAAATATCAATCCTACGCAAAAATATTCAAAATGAAAAATATTTGTATTTTGATTATCTACAAGAAAGCCTATTAGGACTTTGTTAAGAAAAATATACAGGGTGAGATAATCAAGAAACAAAGTTAATTTTTAACATAGCTCACCCTGTATATATTTTAGTAAACAAGCTTGGGTACTGTCCGATAGGAAATACAAAAATACGTTTATTGTGTCTCTTGTAAAAATTTCCTAGGATCATTTTTTAAGGAGTTATTATGGAAATACAAAATTTGAGGTTATGACATACAAGTTTTCTCTTTTCCATAACTCGGTAAATATTATTGATATGCAAAAATTTTAAAAACAAAAAATATTTGTATTTTGAATCTCTATAAAAAAGCTTATAGGGAATTTTTTGTCAAAAATATACAGGGTGAGATATTTAGGAAATAAAGTTAATTTTTGACATAGCTCACCCTGTATATATTTTAGTGAAAAAATCTATAGGACTTTTCTGATAGGAAATTAAAAAATACTTTTATTTGGCCCCTTGTAAAATTTTGCTAGAATCATTATTAAGCGAGTTATTGAGGAAATTAAAAATTTGAGGTTAGGTCATGCAATTTTTCTTTTTCCTATATCTCGTTAAATATCCATCCTACGCAAAAATTTTATGAATGAAAAATATTTGTATTTTGATTCTCCATAAAAAAGCTTGGGAAGTTTTTTTGTCAAAAATATACAGGGTGAGATATTTAAAAAATAAAGTTCATTTTCAAAATAACTCACCCTGTATAGATTTTAGTGAAAAATCTTATAGGACCTTTTTGATAGGAAATAAAAAAATACATTTATTTGATATCTTGTAAAATTTTCCTAAAATCATTTTTTAACGAGTAATTAAAGAATTTAAAAATGTGAGGTAGGTCATGATAATTTTCTTTTACCTATATCTCGTTAAATATCAACCCTACGCAAAAATTTTATGAATGAAAAATATTTGTATTTTGATTCTTCACAAAAAAGCTTGATAAGATTTTTTTGTCAAAAATATACAGGGTGAGATATTTAAAAAATAAAGTTAATTTTCAAAATAACTCACCCTGTATAGATTTTAGTGAAAAATCTTATGGGACCTTTTTGATAGGAAATAAAAAAATACATTTATTTGATATCTTGTAAAATTTTCCTAAAATCATTTTTTAACGAGTTATTAAGGAAATTAAAACTTTGAGGTTAGGTCATGCGATTTTTCTCTTTCCTATAACTCGTTAAATATGAATCCTACGCAAAAAACTGTAGAATGAAAAAAAAATAGTTTTTCAATTCCCAACAAGATCACCCATAAGGATTTTTTGTCAAACATATACAGGGTGACTTATTTAAAAAAATAACTTAAATTCTTAAATATCTCATCCTGTATGTCCCGTTGACCGTGATACACCCCGTACATAAGAACAAACGTGAGCATTTAAACATTATTGCGTATGAATTCCTTACAAAGCTGCTCATCAAAACATTAAAAAACGATATATTGGTTTATTGTCGGTTTTAATTTAGCAATTCGTTCAACAACTGTATAGCGCCAAAAAAATCGTTAAATTTTGTTGAGCAGTGTATAATTAAAAGTAAAACAGCCCATTTTCTGCCTTCTTTCTTATACCTAAAAAGCAGAGCAAAAAAACCCTGCATAGCGAATTTCGCATGCATGTTTAGTTTGTCCTCCCTGTATACTATTCCAGAGGTGTCTTTGCTCCGCTAATAACGTATATATAAATATGACACAACACCATCACAATAAGCGTGTTAATTATTTATAATGTCTTCATAATTTGTTAATAATAAACAAACTAAAAATTATCAAATTCCATGGCATTTTAATTCGTTTTATGCCACAACAGATCCTGTAATAGTTAATTCCATGCTAAATTAAAAAAAAAAAATATATATATATATATACAGGGTGTGCCAATATGGCAGCACAAGCTACACGTACTTTTACAAAAAATTGAAAATCTCTTAATCCAACCCTGTAATTATACTCTTTACCTAGAACGCACACCCTGTATATAACACTATATTCAAACAAAACCATGGTACCTAAAAAAAAATACATAATATATTAAAAATCACTACAATATCACATTGTAAACTAAATGAGTAAAAAAAAATAAAATATATATCACATGACACTTTTCCTCGCTAAAATGGTCCGTATATTATAAGAGTGAGAAAAACGCATTCAAACAACTGACTACGAGTGAGCGAGAGCAACAATCGTATCACAAAACGAACTATATACAAGATTCACATACTGGGTGGAGGAGGGTATTATTCCCATATAGTATGAACCTGATATATGACGTTTTCACTTGAAATACAGCGGAAATTCGGTGAAAATCTCCTTGACCAGATGTTGATCGCGTCTGCTCATGGTGCCCTCCTCACAGAAAATCCGGGTGAAACACTTGAGGATGTCCTCGATGCGATGTCGGTGCTCGTGGTAATTCGTGTTGCGCAACACGAGGCGACAGAGGTTTAAATAGTCGTGGCGTTTCTAGAAAATGGGAGTTTAGTGAACTGAAATCTATCCTTAGAGACTCTTTTATATTTCGGTAAAAGAATTATGAAAATATTACAAGTAGTTCTTAAGTTACCTAAAAAAAAACATGCCTCAACCAAAACTGTTTTAATTCCCAAAATATTTTACCTAGAAACACGCTTTTACCTTTAAATTCATCCTTAGGAATCCCTTAATAATAATGTAAAAGAATTATGAAAATATTGCAAGTGGTTCCCAAGTTATGCCCAAAAATGTCCACTAAGGAATAAAATTGTTGATGTTGCAATATGTTTTTCAAAACTTAAAATTTGGCGGGTCTTGGAACTTGCTCGGTAAAATTGCCTCTAACTCAAGAAGTTTTTGAGGTACAAAAATCGTTTTCATATGAAATTGTTGGGGAAGAGACGCACTTTCTTTGACTAAAACCCTTTTAAGAATATTCCAATTAATTCGTGAAATATTTTTCATAATAGTAAAAAGTTGATAAGAAAATTACTCAAAAAAATGCCGCAACCAAAAATGCCCTAATTTCTTAAATTCTTAACCTAGAAAGACGTTTCTACCCTCAAATCCATCTTCAGGAATCGCTTAATAATTATGTAAAAGAATTATGAAAATATTATTAGTAGTTCAATAGTTATACACAAAAATGTCCACTAAGGAATAACATTGTTGATGTTTTCAAATCTTCAAATTTGGTGGATCTTGGACCTTGCCGGGTAAAATTGCCTCTAACTCAAGAGGTTTTTGAGGTACAAAAATCGATTTTATATAAAATTGTTCGGTAATAAACGCACTTTCTTTGACTAAAATCCTTTTAAAAATATTCCAATTATTTCGTAAAATTTTTTTAAGAATAGTGAAAAATTGATAAAAAAATTACACCAAAAAAATGCCTCAACTAAAAATGCCGTAACTCCGTAAATCCTTGACGTAAAAAGATGTTTTTACCCTCATATCCATCCTCAGGGACTCGATAATAATGACGTAAAAAAATTATTAAAATATTTTCAGTAGTTCTTAAGTTATGCCCAAAAATGTCCACTAAGGAATAACATTGTTGATGTTGCAATATGTTTTTCAAATCTTCTTGGTGGCTCTTGGACCTTGCTGGGTAAAATTGCCTCTAACTCAAGAAGTTTTTGAGGTACAAAAATCGTTTTCATATGAAATTGTTCGGTAATAAACGCACTTTCTTTGACTAAAACCCTTTTGAGAATATTTCAATTAATTCGTGAAATATTCTTCATAACAGTGAAAAGTTGATAAGAAAATTACTCAAAAAAAAAATGCCGCAACCAAAAATGCTCTAACTTCTTAAATCCTTAACCTAGAAAGACGTTTCTACCCCTTAAATCCATCTTCAGCAATCGCTTAATAATTATGTAAAAGAATTATGAAAATATTTTCAGTAGTTCTTAAGTTATGACCAAAAATGTCCACTAAGGAATAAAATTATTGATTTTCCAATATGATTTTCAAATCTTCAAATTTGACGGGTCTTGGACCTTAGTGGGTAAAATTGCCTCTAACTCAAGAAGTTTTTGAGGTACGAAAATCGTTTTCATATGAAATTGTTCGGTAATAAACGCACTTTCTTTGGCTAAAACTCTTTTGAGAATATTCCAAATAATTTGTGAAATATTCTTCATAATAATGAAAAGTTGATAAGAAAATTACTCAAAAAAAAATGCCGCAACCAAAAATGCTCTAACTTCTTAAATCCTTAACCTAGAAAGACGTTTCTACCCTCAAATCCATCTTCAGGAATCGCTTAATAATTATGTAAAAGAATTATGAAAATATTTTCAGTAGTTCCTAAGTTATGACCAAAAATGTCCACTAAGGAATAAAATTGTTGAAGTTGCAATATGTTTTTCAAATCTTCAAATTTGGTGGGTCTTGGACCTTGCTGGGTAAAATTGCCTCTAACTCAACAAGTTTTTGAGGTACAAAAATCGTTTTCATATGAAATTGTTCGGTAATAAACGCACTTTCTTTGGCTAAAACTCTTTTGAGAATACTCCAAATAATTTGTGAAATATTCTTCATAATAATGAAAAGTTGATAAGAAAATTACTCAAAAAAAAATGCCGCAACCAAAAATGCTCTAACTTCTTAAATCCTTAACCTAGAAAGACGTTTCTACCCTCAAATCCATCTTCAGGAATCGCTTAATAATTACGTAAAAGAATTATGAAAATATTTTCAGTAGTTCCTAAGTTATGACCAAAAATGTCCACTAAGGAATAAAATTGTTGAAGTTGCAATATGTTTTTCAAATCTTCAAATTTGGTGGATCTTGGACCTTGCTGGGTAAAATTGCCTCTAACTCAACAAGTTTTTGAGGTACAAAAATCGTTTTCATATGAAATTGTTCGGTAATAAACGCACTTTCTTTGACTAAAACCCTTTTAAGAATATTCCAATTAATTCGTGAAATATTCTTCATAATAGTGAAAAGTTGATAAGAAAATTCCTCAAAAAAAAATGCCGCAACCAAAAATGCTCTAACTTCTTAAATCCTTAACCTAGAAAGACGTTTCTACCCTCAAATCCATCTTCAGGAATCGCTTAATAATTATGTAAAAGAATTATGAAAATATTTTCAGTAGTTCCCAAGTTATGACCAAAAATGTCCACTAAGGAATAAAATTGTTGAAGTTGCAATATGTTTTTCAAATCTTCAAATTTGGCGGGTCTTGGACCTTGCTGGGTAAAACTGCCTCTAACTCAACAAGTTTTTGAGGTACAAAAATCGTTTTCATATGAAATTGTTCGGTAATAAACGCACTTTCTTTGACTAAAACCCTTTTAAGAATATTCCAATTAATTCGTGAAATATTCTTCATAATAGTGAAAAGTTGATAAGAAAATTACTCAAAAAAAAATGCCGCAACCAAAAATGCTCTAACTTCTTAAATCCTTAACCTAGAAAGACGTTTATACCCTCAAATCCATCTTCAGGAATCGCTTAATAATTATGTAAAAGAATTATGAAAATATTTTCAGTAGTTCTTAAGTTATACCCAAAAATGTCCACTAAGGAATAACATTGTTGATGTTGCAATATGTTTTTCCAATCTTCAAATTTGGCGGGTCTTGGACCTTGCTGGGTAAAATTGCCTCTAACTCAAGAAGTTTTTGAGGTACAATAATCGTTTTCATATGAAATTGTTGGGAAAGAGACGCACTTTCTTTGACTAAAACCCTTTTAAGAATATTCCAATTAATTCGTAAAATATTCTTTATAATACTGAAAAGTTGATAAGAAAATTACTCAAAAAAAAATGCCGCAACCAAAAATGCTCTAACTTCTTAAATCCTTAACCTAGAAAGACGTTTCTACCCTCAAATCCATCCTCAGGAAACCCTTAATAATGACGTAAAAGAATTATGAAAATATTACAAGTAGTTCCCAAGTTATGCCCAAAAATGTCCACTAAGGAATAAAATTGTTGAAGTTGCAATATATTTTTCAAATCTTCAAATTTGGTGTATCTTGGACCTTGCTGGGTAAAATCGCCTCTAACTCAAGAGGTTTTTGAGGTACAAAAATCGTTTTCATATGAAATTGTTCGGTAATAAACGCACTTTCTTTGACTAAAACCCTTTTGAGAATATTCCAAATAATTTGTGAAATATTCTTCATAATAGTGAAAAGTTGATAAGAAAATTACTCAAAAAAATGCCGCAACCAAAAATGCTCTAACTTCTTAAATCCTTAACCTAGAAAGACGATTCTACCCTCAAATCCATCCTTATGAATCCCTTAACAATGATGTAAAAGAATTATGAAAATATTTTCAGTAGGTCCTAAGTTATGACCAAAAATGTCCACTAAGGAATAAAATTCTTGAAGTCCAAATATGTTTTTTAAAACTTCAAATTTGGCGGGTCTTGGACCTCGCTCGAAATTGTTCGGTAATAAACGCACTTTCTTTGACTAAAACTCTTTTGAGAATATTCCAATTATTTCGTAAAATATTCTTCATAATAATGAAAAGTTGCTAAGAAAATTACTGAAAAAACAAGCCTTAACCAGAAATGCCATAACTCCTTAAATCTTTAACCTACAGAGACGTTTTTACCCTCAAATCTATCCTCAGGGAATTGTTAATACCGATGTAAAAGAATTATTAAAATATTATAAGTAGTTCTTAAGGTATGCCCAAGAATGTCTGGTAGGGATAAAAAATTGGGCCCCTGGACAAAATTGCCTTTAATTCGAAGTTTTCGAGGTACAAAAATTGTTTTCACATTAAATTGTTCACATTAAACCTCAAATCCATCCTCAGGAATCCCTTAATATTGACGTGAAAGAATTATAAATATATTACAAGTAGTTCCTAAATTATACCCAAAAATGTCAACTAAGGAATAAGATTGTTGATGTTTTCAAATCTTCAAATTTGGTGGATCTTGGACCTTGCCGGGTAAAATTGCCTCTAACTCAAGAGGTTTTTGAGGTACAAAAATCGATTTTATATGAAATTGTTCGGTAATAAACTAACTTTCTTTGGCTAAAACTCTTTTGAGAATATTCCAAATGATTCGTGAAATATTCTTCATAATAATGAAAAGTTCTTCATAATAACCCAAAAAAAATGCCCCAACCAAAAACGCCATAACTCCCTAAATCTTTAACCTACAGAGACGTTTTTACCCTCAAATCCATCCTCAGGAAATTGTTAATAACGATGTAAAAGAATTATTAAAATATTGTAAGTAGTTCTTAAGTTATGCCCAAAAATGTCCACTAAGGAATAAAATTCTTGAAGTTACAATATGTTATTTAAAACTGCAAATTTGGCGGGTTTTAGACTTTACTGGGTAAAGTTGCCTCTAACTCAAGAAGTTTTTGAGGTACAAAAATAATTTTCATATGAAATTGTTCGGTAATAAACGCACTTTCTTTGACTAAAACCCTTTTGAGAATATTTCAATTAATTCGTAAAATATTCTTCATAATAGTGAAAAGTTGATAAGAAAATTACTCAAAAAAAATGCCGCAACCAAAAATGCTCTAACTTCTTAAATCCTTAATCTAGAAAGACGTTTCTACCCTCAAATCCATCTTCAGGAATCGCTTAATCATTATGTAAAAGAATTATGAAAATATTTTCAGTAGTTCTTAAGTTATGACCAAAAATGTCCACTAAGGAATAAAATTATTGATTTTCCAATATCATTTTCAAATCTTCAAATTTGACGGGTCTTGGACCTTAGTGGGCAAAATTGCCTCTAACTCAAGAAGTTTTTGAGGTACAAAAATCGTTTTCATATGAAATTATTCGGTAATAAACGCACTTTCTTTGACTAAAACCCTTTTAAGAAAATTCCAATTAATTCGTGAAATACTCTTCATAATAGTGAAACGTTGATAAGAAAATTACTGAAAAAAAATGCCGCAACCAAAAATGCTATAACTCCTTAAATCTTTAACTTAGAGAGACGTTTTTACCCTCAAATCCATCCTCAGGAACCCCTTAATATATTGATCTGGAAGAATTATGAATATATTGCAAGTAGTTCCTAAATTATGACCAAAAATGTCCACTAAGGAATAAAATTCTTAAAGTCCAAATATGTTTTTTAAAACTTCAAATTTGGCGGGTCTTGGACCTTGCTGGGTAAAGTTGCCTCTAACTCAAGAAGTTTTTGAGGTACAAAAATCGTTTTCATATGAAATTGTTGGGTAAGAAACGCACTTTCTTTGATTAAAACCCTTTTAAGAATATTCCAATTATTTCGTGAAACATACTTAAGAATAATGAAAAATTGATAAGAAAATTACTGAAAAAACATGCCTCAACCAGAAATTCCATAACTCCTTAAATCTTTAACTTAGAGAGACGTTTTTACCCTCAAAATCATCCTCAGGAACTTCTTAATAACGGTGTAAAAGAATTATAGAAATGTTGCAAGTGGTTCCTAAATTAGGCCCCAAAGTGCACCTTGACTTACTTCTTAAGTTATAAACAAATCAATCGGTAAGAAATACTCAAAACGTTCCAGGAATGTTAAACATTCAAACCCTATGACTTACCATATCGCCGGGTGAAATATCCGCGATATTCCTAACTATGATGTCAATAAGCACTTTGGTATCGTTGGTATAAAACAAATCGGCCGTGGTATGTCGACTAAATAAGTCCTTAAACAGTTTTAATAAGGAATGCGGTGGGGCCGGCTGATGGTCGAAAATCCTTATCGGATCCTCTAAAAGCCAAAAAAATTTTTAAAAAAATTAAATTAAATTTTCAAAATTACGCGCAGCACCTTCCCTGTTCAGTAGCAACAAGATTTTCTCGCAGAACGTTTTGGCCGTTTGCCGGTACTCTAAAGCGATCAGCACCGGATTTGTGTTTTCGTCGTCAAATTGTAAATTAAAGGAGATGATCAGGTTTAGGAACAAATCGGGAATTTGCTCGTCCAGGTCCGTATCGGGGGGCGACTCGATGTTATCCAGGATAAACGCCAGGAAATTTTGCCCTAAATATTCTACAATAACAACACTAACGTCAAGTAAAATCGGTATTGTTGTGACGAGTTCATAATGAGCTACTTATTTTGTTTAAAATTCTATCCTATAGGCTCAATTTTATTGAAAAAAAGAGAAAAATAGACTTATTTATGGGAAGTTTTTGGGAAAAAAGCCTCCTTTTCAAGGCTAAATTTTATAGAAGACTAAGGTAAAGTTAAGGTAATTGAAAAAAATATTAACGTCTATTTAGATAGTTATGATTATCTAATTATTAATTTCTATCGAACTATCAATCTTAATCGTAATAATATCAAAACCATACATCAAAGAAGAAAAAAAATTGACTTACTGCAGAGAGAAGAAAGTATTTCACCTTATACAGACCGTTCTATATTTTTTTATGGTGATTATTATTATATTAGAAATAAGTAGTTTTTACATAATAGGTTAAAAGTTCTAAAATTGTACTAATTACTATTACCATTTTCTATATAATTATTAACAATATTTAAAGTTTTGTCAACTTGGGACATTAGTAAAAAGACTATAACAATAACGTCAAAACTTACCAAAAGATCATGAGACTTAAAAGAAATTGTAGAAAGTTTTTCTTAAATGCGTTAAGAATTATTAACGTATAGAAATAAATTATTTAAAATATATTTTGCAAGAGGGTGAGTAGGTGAATTGATGCTACTAACTATAGGTCTTAATAAGGGAACATTTATTTGACGTATTTACGGTAAACCATAAAAATGGGGAGTTATTATAAATCTATCAACATCAGAAAGTTGGTTTTTTATATTTTTTTAGTAAACTATAAATTTGCTTTTCAATTTCTTCTATAGGTAATTTAGAATAATTACAACCATTAATTAATATATTTTTTATAATATTTAAAAGAACAGTAGCATTACCATTTGTCCGCTGGAAGAATTTTAATAGTGTTATCGGATTTAAATGTCCTTTTTTAAGGTCTTAATTCTAAAGTGTTTAATTTTTAATTTCTACCTTTGTCCTAGTTCTAAAATTAGTCTTTCGTTGCGTTTTCTATAGCTAAAATGAATATATTGAATTTAGGTAGAATTATTTGAGTCATTAAGACCTTTAGACAGAAAAAGTTTTTGCGTTTCAGATAAAACTCAATTAAATAAATTATTAACAATTTGATATATAAGTTCATTATTATGTAGAGATTATACAGTAAAAGTTGCGAATAGCGACGTCACTTATTACGACGAAATCTGGGAAGTTTGGTTGGATTTATACGTGACGCAAGTCTAAAAAAGTTTGCCTATAACGACGCCGGTTACAGCGACCGAGTCGCTTTTAGCGTCCTTATGTAAAAGACTTTTCACGTGAAAGGCCGGATATATAGGTGAATCCAATATTGCTATTGCAAGCGACTTAGGCTTATCGCATTCAAGTATTTCTAGAATTTGGAAGAACCGGGATGCAATAAAAAATGCATTTAATGAGAATTTGCTACCAAAGAAGAAACTTAGGTTACCCAGTCATGCAGATATAAATAAAGCATTATTTAACTGGTTTAAAGAAGTACAGGATCGCCAATTAGTGGTCCTATACTACAGGCAAAAGCGGAACATTTCGGCAGGGTACTGAATAAAGGACCGGAATAGACCTGCACAGAAAGTTGGATAAAACGTTTTCGAAAAAGGCATAATGTTGTTTATGGAAAAACTCGTATGCTGTCTTTTATTAATGCAAATAACATCCTTAGTAAGTGTCAGTTCGGTTTTCGCGAGAATACCAATACAAATGATGCTGTATCTTCTTCAGTACTTGTACTCTCATATCAATGGCGGGAGAGTTGCGGCGGCTGTTTTTTGTGATCTGTCAAAAGCTTTTGACTATGTTAGTCATGACATTCTGCTGCTGAAGCTTCACCGCTATGGTTTTAGAGGCTTTCCTCTATCATGGTTTTCTTCATTCCTGCGAGGTCGATGGCAACGGGTTTTGGTTGGGTCAAAATACTCAGAATATAGCTTTATTAGATGGGAAGAGCCTCAGGCCTCAGTCTTAGGCCCAGTTCTATTTTTGCTATACATAAATGATCTGGCTGGTCTCTCTATTCGCGGAGACACTATATTTGCAGATGATTCCACAATATTGTGGCAGGCTTTGGACTCAGATTCTCTCCATAAGATTATCCTGGAGGATTTAGAGATGGTAAAAAGTTGGTGCGACTCTAATTTACTTACATTAAATCCAACAAAAACTAATTTGCTATGTTTTAAATGTAATCTTAAAGATGTTTCGATAGATGGTGATCCAATTCAGATTAACCCTGACAGCAAATTTCTTGGAATTTTAATAGACAATAATCTCAAATTTGACACACATATAAATCTTCTAGCCAAAAAGCTACAATCTGGTTGTTATGCTGTTAGGATTAGTGTACAGGAACTTGGTCCAAAAATTGGCAAGTCCGTTTATTGTTCCCTCTTTGAATCCCACCTTCGCTACGGTATCGCTTTCTGGGGCAGTGCAAGCAGTTACATTATTCAAATGTTGTTTGTTATTCAAAAACGGGCCATTCGATATATATGTGGGGCTAACCCCCGGGATTCATGTCGTCCTCTATTTCACCAAAATAAAATACTAACTCTCCCATGTCTGTAGATTCTTGAGACTGCTTGCATAATCTATAAGTACAGAGAAAGGTTCATGGTCAGGAGTGCTCGGTACCCAAGCAGGAATCAGATGATTTTGCACCTTCCTCGACCTACTTCAGCTTTAACAAAAAAATCAATTTTTTACGACAGTATTTCTATCTTTAATCATCTGCCTATCATTATTAAAAACTTAACTTCGCCTAGGATTTTCAAAAAACATTTAAAGAGATTGCTTGCTGCTTAGACCTATCACTCTGTTGAAGAATTTTTTAATGATATACTTTAAGTGACTGATTATATATTATATAAGATCAATGGTTATGTTTTTGTATGTATGTTCGTATTTTATATTCGTTTCTTAAATATTTCTTTTTTAATTTTAAATTTTATACTTGTAGTTTGTAAGTTTTAATTTTTCTAGCTTTGTTAAAAACATTTTAATGTTATAACAATAAAGCAATATTTGACTTTGACTTTAAAAAATAAGTGGTGAATCTGTTATTGTACCTCCTGAAGTGACAGAAAACTGGCTTAAAACTGTATGGCCTGAAATAGGAAACGGGGATACAAGTGACCAGATTTTTAACGCAGATAAGACAGGTCTGTTCTTCAAAATGCTTCCAGACATGACACTGAAATTTAAAGGCGAAAAGTGCAAGAGAGGAAAAATGTCCAAAGAGAGAATTAGATAGATAATTAATAACAGTAGATAATTGCCCCGCGCACCGAAAAGTGTAAAATTTAAAGAATATTAATCTTCAATTCTTGCCACTCAATACCACATCAGTGCTCCAGCCAGTTGACCAAGGTATCATAAGATTTTTAAAAGTCTATTATAGAGAGTTCCAGTTAATGAATATTATTGAAAATAATCAGTTATCTAAGGAGTCTTCCATTAATATTTTGGACGCAATATCGATGATCTCCAAAGACTGGAATAGGGTATCACAACGAACAATCATTAATTGTTTTAAACATGCCGGATTCCTAGAACAGACACTGGAAACTGCCGACTCTGAAGACGACACACGATACAGAAGATTATGTGCCTCTAGCTGTAATTAAAGAAAACTTTAAATTAACTGACGAATTATGGACTGATTTCATAGATTCTGATAGTTACTTAGACATAAACAGTACTTTAGCAAATTGCAGCGGAGGTGCTTACAATTGAGGAGACCCAAGATCAAGGTGAAAACGGCAGGTCTGGGTATGAAGAAGAATTTAATCAACCATCTATTGAAGAAGCTTTACGAGCAGTGAAGACCCCAAACAGTTTTGTACTATACAATAATGCGAGTGACACAACCAGTTTTATTGAGAAAAAAATTGAATCAATTTACTTTAACTCGCGTTGCAGAAAAACAAACAAAGATAACATATTTTTTACTAAATTAACTACATAATTTTTTTTATATAGTACATACGTACAAAAGTATTTTATGTACTAGGTAGGTTTACCTTACAGTACCTGTATCAGTGTAAATATATTTTTTTTTTATATTGGATTTTTGGTTTTTTGCTTTGTATGTATGTAAAATATATTTATAACATACATAATTAGGTATAGTTCAGTTCAGAGATCTATTAGAATCTTTGATGTGCCGCGAATAGTCCGTGTGCCGGTGTTGCTTGTATTGTCACATGACATGCATGTTTAAATCGCAAAATTTTATGTGGAAAGAGTCATAAAGTAATATTCTAAGCGATATTTAATAATTTTATTAAATAAACAAATGTTTTAAGCATTTTTTTAAGAATTTATACATTTGATTCGTAAAATTTGACTACATGCGCCCACGTACTATTTTGTTAGAAGTCTGACCTGAGTCACAGGCACTCAAGCGTGAAAAGTTGCACAGGTCCGGCCTTCAAATTTATTATTCGGGATTCTTGGGATTAGTTTTATTAAGTTAGAAATTCAGGATAGTTGAAAGGTAGATAATATTTAATTTAAATATAAGTAAGATTTAATTACGTAAAATGAGTTTAATCAAAAATTTTAATTTAATAAGTTTAGTTTTTAGCAGTGGGGTGTTTATAACAAGTGATGAGAGAATAGGTGGTACGAATTACTTAGGCCCATTTATTCTGTGTATTAAGGCATTAAATATTTACTGTTTGACACAAAAGGCTAAAATGTTTTGGTTTGTCTTCAAATTTTATATATTTCCTTTTTTTGGGTATTGAGATTTATTTTTACTTGGTGGTGATTATTAATGGGGATTTTGGCTGCCATATTCAATGTCACTACATTTTAAGTATACTGAATTCTTAAACTACAGTGAGGATACTAAATACTTTTATAAATTTAACCAGTCTTTTGAATCTGGCCCAAAGAGTTAATACAATTTTCTAAATTCTGTTTTTTTGCCTTTGTTGCTGCTATGGATTTCAACTTCATCTCGCACATTAGCATATAGATACTAAAGCATTATTAAAAAACAAAACTTTAAACTTGTTTAATTAATAAAAATAGGGTTTTCTTACTATAGCAAAAAGGGCCTTTTTTCCAGAGAATGAAGGAAGAAGCAGTCTTTATTGTGTCGCTGAAGGGCATATATTGCTGCATGTTGTCAATGAGCCAAAAGATCATATTGGAACGAAATTCGTGATAGGGACTTACTAATTTTTGATCAGTTGACTGTCATTTTCTATAAACCTATTCAATTTTTTTACCCATAAACACTCTATTATTTAAATGTTATTTATGAAAAAACGTTTGAATATTCAAATGTATCAATATCTTTTTGACACATAAGTTTATCTCTATCTAGCTCATAAAGGAATGAGATAAGTATACTTTTATCTCATATAAATGTTGACAAATTATTATGTTTTTACGGGCACTCCTGAAATAAAAATTCTAATTACTTGACTTTTATGAAATGGATTTTAGTAAGTTCTTTAACAAAAACTAAAAAAGCCTTCAGAGTAGTCATAACTCATTCATTTCAAAATTAAATCAATAGAACCCTAAGAAACTAGGGTTCTAACCAGAAACAAATTATTTTGTCTTTTACAGCCACCCCTGGAATAAAAATGCAATTTTCTTGGCTCTTAATAAATCGATTCTAGTCATTTCTTCAAAAAAGAATAAAAAAACCTTTAAAGTAGTTCATAAATCAATAACGGGAAAATTTTGACTGTTAGAACTCAAGGTATAAGTAAGATGCCAATAAGAGACAAATTTTTTCCTTCTGGAATAAAATGTCCATTTTCTTCCGACTTTTAGTTATTAAATTTTAGTTATTTTTATAGAAAAGACTAGGAAAGTCTTCAAAGTAGTCAATAAATCAATAATAACGAAATTTTTACTACTAGAATTCAAGATATTGGCGGGCCAATAAGAGACAAATTATTTTTTTTCTTACAGGCACTCCTGGAACAAAAAATCCAATTTTTTGACTTTTAGTAAAAGCGTTTCTTCAGAAAAGACTAAAAAAGCCTTCAGAGTAGTCCATAAATCAATAATTTCAAAATCTTGACTACTAGAACTCAAGATATTATTGTGTCAATAAGGGACAAATTATATTTATTTTTTACAGGCACTCGTGGAATGAGAAATTCAATTGTCTTGACATTTAATGAATAAATTCCAATCATTTCTTCAGAAACGAGATGGCCATAAACCAATAATTGAAAAAATGTTGATTTTAAAAAATTTAAAATATTGGGGTGCCAATAAGGGACAAATGTTTTTTTTCGCACAGGCATTCCTGGGATGAAATTTCAATGTTCTGAGCTTTTAGCTAGTGGATTTTAGTCATTTCTTTAAAAAAGACTAAAAAAATCTTCAGAATAATCCATAAATCAATAATTGCAAAATTTTGACATTTTTCTTCTTGAAAAAATTACAGTGGTTATTATTAAGTAAGAAAAAAATGTGACTTTTGTTGTAAATTTCTTCGTCAAAAAAATTCCTAGACAAACACGAAATTTGATCCTCAACTGCGACAACAGAGGGAAGTAAGCTGTAAAAAACAAAATTTTAGACTAATTTTCTTAATAAAAACAGTGTTTTTCTTACTAGAGCAAAAAAGGGTTTTTCCCAGAGAATGGTGAAAGAAGTAGTCTTTATTGTGTCATTGAAGGGCAAACAGGGACAGTTATAATACTAAAACAAATCCACAAACACAAATAAAAAAACACACTTCCTCACAGTAAAAACTGCAAAAAATTTAGACGAATACAGGCCAAATTCTAAATTCACCAATTTCATAAAAGGGGAAAAAGGAAAACCAGCGAAACCCATAAAATAATGACCTCACCTGACCTCCCTCCCAACTATTAAAGGTGATAGACCCCTTAAAGATTTTTTTTAAAAATACATCAAAAGTAATACAAAAATAGCCCATAAATTTATTTGGGTACGGCCCCGTAATTCTCAAAATCAGTGGGATAGAGAGAGATACACAATCACTTGCACAGCCTAAAGTAGGAATCGTCAGAACGCAGATGTTTTATCTTTGTTTAATAGACTGGTTAAAAAGAGATGACAAGTCTGTGAGTGCTGGGAGTGTTTAAAATATTTTGTAAGATGCTTGGATTTTAGTCCGCGGTCAATTTTTTGATATTATTTTCTTGTGATATTATTTTCTTTCTAAAAATGGACATTTTCGAAAGAAAAATAAAAAATAGTATAAAACATGCGGTTTTACGTATATTTAAAATGATTTCATAGATAAACTATATAAAATCTTACCATTTAAACATGTATATCATGCGACAATAAATACGACATAGGCGCACGGACTAGTTAGTGCGGCATCTGCGACACATCAAAGATTCTAATAGATCTCTGAATTGGACTTTATGTATGTTATATCCGACTTTCACTGTAGTTGTGAAATTGAATTATTTCTCTTAGTAACGCTTAATTGCTTGTTCTAAGATTTTATGTGTTTTATTATTTTTGTATGATGTGTGTAATCTTAAACATTTCAGTATTAAATTAATATTTTTGCATTTATGTATAAAGGTTAAACTATTTTCACTGTGAGATACACCTTTTCTAAATATCTAGAAAAAAAAAAGTCTATTATACCTCAAATACTCAAGTAAATTATTGTATCTAAGATTGGACTCAGATTAAATTAAATATAACGAGAGGTGCCGTTAAAGATTCAAATTCATATTTCTTTTAAATACGCTAATAAGTCTATTTTCTTCATCTTTTCAATAATTCAGACAGTATTTCCTAAATTGATTTTCACTATAACAGTGACCTAATACCCAACAAAATAACTAACGTTTTTAGGACTAACCTAGATTTGTAACGGGCATAGATTCCCCCATTGAAAACACCATGGTCAACAGCAAAGAGGAATAATTAAGTTTGGGAATGTTCCGTGGATTCGCCATCATATCCCTGGCTAATTCACCGGGCAGCACCGAATTCAGCATGATACTAATAACGGTTTTATCTAAACTGCATAACACCCCGAAGGCTTGCAGTAATAATTGCCTAATCGACCACCTGACCTCCATCTGATAATACTGGATCAGGGTGGTTATCACGTGATACTGATCGGACGATATCACGTGACGTGATATGCTTGTGTCCGCGTTGGACTGAAAATCGAAGGGAATCTTAAGTTGTCTTTAATTGAGTAATTTTGAAAGACTCACCAGTATAGATATAAGTTCGGTGATGTATTCTTTAATAACGATTTCGTCCTCGTGCAACATCCAGCTGCGCTGCTGCGAATCCTCCTTGCAACTGGTCAGTTCGTTGAAGATGATTTTTAAGCGACTCGCGTCGTGGGTTTGTTCGATTTGTCCATCGTCTACGACCAGGCACGACTGGGAGTGTGATAAAATTGTGCTAAAGGGAAGATTTTGATGTACATTGACAAAAACAAAACCTTAACTTTCCATACCAAATCAATTTTAATAGAAGCATATGGTACCGAGCAAAAGTGGACAAACAGTATTTATTTAATAAAAAGCCAGAGTGGTTGACTATTGCCCATAAATAAAGCCTCACATATGTATAATAATGATATTATATAATAAATTAAAAGTGGGTTTCTTATTCTATACAATTTATTTCATTTAATACAAATGAGTGCTCTGTTGAACAACACTTATAAAAGATGTCCTGACTGTCCGATCAGTCACCTTGAGGAAAGTGCCGGTTTTAGCTGGTTTACTTACTTACTGTAATAAACCCTACACATAGAAACTAGAGAATCTTAATTATTAACATTATTAAACATTTACAGATGTGTATTCCAACTGAGATAATAATTAATAGAAATGTATGATTGAATTGATTAAAAATAATTAATGAATTTCATTATTATACCTTGGCTGTTAGGTACATTATGTGACATGTTTTCAAAAGTATTTACTTCAAATTTTTGGTACTATTAGAATTGTATCTCTACAATCCCTTTTAATGTTGACACATTATAAATAACACTATGAAATTCTAGCTGCTTAATTTGCCAACTTAACCTAACAAATTGAAATTTTTACCCACTTTTCAACCTAGTTTTCTCCCTAATAAGTCTGATAAATTATATACAATAACCATAAAATAAGAATCATTCTAATGTACCTTAAATATGGAAAAATTGATGCTGGTAAAAGCTCATGTAATCCCTGAATCACTGTCTCAACGGCAATCCTGGACATTTCATGTGATAAATTCGTGTTAATCCTGACACTCTCTACTAAATCATATACTGACTGTGCGGTTATCACTGGTGTTACTGACGAGCAATTCATATCAGATGATTTTTTAGATGATTCATATTGTTCAGATCTAAAAAATGAAATTATTTGACTGTGCAATTTTTCACATAAATGTAATTTATTATATATTTCTATATATATTGGATTCCATTAATAATAATATTAAATAAGTTAATATGAAGAAAAAACTACAAACCTTTTGGCATCATAGATTTCAGACTTAACCTCCTCGTGAATGTTCTCGATACTCTTCTGAATACTCTCCATGCTTTTCGTCACCGGCTTAATGGGTTCCTCTATAGAATGCGATCGGTAACTCTTAAATTTGACATCTCCCTCAAACCTTTCCTCGTTATTAATTGTGTTTTGACGTTCCGGTATTTGTTCCACCTGTTTCCTCAGTTCCTTCAAACGTACTATAATGTCATTCCTCTTTTCCACTGCCATAATTTCGTTGTCTTTCCTCTTAATGTTCTCCAAGGCGTTCTCTAAAAATTTCACATAAAACGTGGGACTGACCGTGACAGTTTCTACATAGTTGGATGGAATGTAACCCAGGTCGCCCCTTTCGTTTATCACTTCCCACCAGTTTTTGTGTTTCGTGTTCGTCTGCTGTAAGATGAAGAAGTCGTTCGCTTTAAAGCTAATTGTTTTCGCGTAGGTGGCCTTAAAGTCGTATAAACTGTGCAGCATATCTAAGTCACCTTAAAAATAGATGTAAAACCGGTTAAAGTACCCCTTTAATAAGGGTGGTGTAGCCTTTCACTTACCCATGACTGAAGCCGAGTCTGACATAGTATTGAATAATGCGTGTTTCCTATTAAATAACTTGTCCTAAATAAATGTTTCTTTTTTGTATAATTGTTGTTTAAAAGCGAAAGTTTTGAAAATTAATGTCACTGTCACACCTACTTTTTGTTTATATTTTTTTTTTGTTTTTAAACGGTTGACAGCTGTCATAAGTGTCATGTGTGAAAGTAGAGCCACGTTGCCAAATAACCACCGGTAATGGAATCATAAAGGTATATAGAATAATATTAAAATATAAATTAAAATAAAAGAGATTAAAATAAACATAGTCTTTAAATAAATGTCAAGTATAAATTGTTCTATCTTAAGGTAAAGTTTGGGAAGCTTGACAACATGGCAAAGATTAAGGGGATAGCCAGACAATGTCATATGTCAAAGTGAAACAACGTTGCCAGCTAAGGGTCTTTAATTCAATTTTAAAGGCATTATGATTATCGATAACATATAATAATAATTAAATATTCAAAATAAAATTAAATACAAAGAAGAAAAGTCTCCAAATAATTATTAAACAAATATTCTATTTTTATTCTAGAGTAAATTATCAGGCTTGACAACACCGCGAAATGTCATCAAACAGCTGATTTCAATGACGTCAACGTGCCCCCCTGTCAAAAACTTAACCTTCAATCCTAATTATTTTTAAATTATACAAATAAACATTTAACAATTAAATTAATATCTGCTCGTTATCGACGGTTTAAATACTATTAGCGATACGCACCATGGTCGACTGTGAAAAAGCTGAAACAATTAATTTGGTAATATTTGAAAAAAAAATAAATTGAATTAATTTTTATTGGCTCTTTGTTGCAGCAAAAAGAGTTCGAATGGGTCCTGAACCAGGAGATCCACAAGGGACTGGACCAGATCCATCAAATTCTTGTGGTGAGTGCAATAAGTTCAGGTGACTTAAGTCATATCAAATCAGTACGACCTAGTTTTCATTTATTATAGGAATGCGCTAGGAGATTTCCAGTTCAGTTATATGGACATGACAATTCGAGTAAACAGGATAAATTTGTCTTGTCTGTGGCAGCAGATCAGTTGAAATGTGTGGTGACATTGACTGGGGACAGTATTACTCATGCTGTAAGTGCCTTTTATCTCATTTGATAGATACTAATAAGAATTCCCTTTAAGGACATAAATTTTAAAGTGACAAGGCAAAACTCGGCTACAATAGTGAGGACCACTATACAAACTGAATATCCGTGGAAGTTGCAGCAAGTGCAAGATGCTGCCAACCATTTACAGCAGGCCATTTATCATATCGATGATGTGGGAAAGAATTACAAGTTTAAGTAAGTCTTATGTGTGTCATTTAATTATTTATTTATTTGAATATTTTTAGGTCTTCAGATGAAGTTTTACACATATTGGGAAACATTTTGGGTAGTCTCCAGCGGGGCAGGACAAGCCTAATAGTGCCCAGAAAGAAAACTATGGATGACTTAATTAAGAGTCGCAATATGGTTGGTAATGTTTTTTATTTTATAATTTTTTTAGTGACAATTGTTTATAGAAATCTCTATCGCCGAACTTATCAGAAGATTTAGCCATAAGCTTCTACATACAAAGTCACAAACTGATATTCGCTATTTACCAATTGGTACATAGTCACGGAGAAATGAAATATGAGTCTACACATGCCGAATGTTCTGTACCATGGTTAAACGAGGTACTTCTGCTGTTTACTGTAGGGCTACAGTTGTGCCAACAGCTAAAAGACAAGGTAAGTCATGTTCGTTGTATTTAAACGGTGGGTAACAGTAGTTTCTTTTTAGATCTGTGTCTTTTCTCAGTATAAAGATTTCACTGTGGGATCCAGACCGCCTAGTCCCTTATAAAAATCTCATTTTAGGGTTATTAGTTGTTGTTCCGAGACTCATTGTCCTAAATATGATATTGTGGATTGTTTTTTTGATCAATTGTTGTTGCCTCTCGTTTAAGGTTTATGTAGTAGTTATTTTTTAACTAAAAATTGTTTTATTTATTGAGTATTTATTTTACTACTTAAATCTAACTCCTTTTCAAGATTTAGACAGAAACTATCCGAATATATAAATTATATAATGAAAATTGTCAATATATGGTGTGTCTTTAAAAAAATTGTATTTGCCTCATATAGAAACTATCGTAAATGTTTTTATTTTATTATTATAGGACAATTTATTAGAAATATATTGTTCGAGCAATAAAAGTCTAAAGTGATGTTCTGCTTTTTTTTTTGTGATCTCACCCTAATTGTCACACTGACATAATTGTTTAAAATAAAGGAAAAATGTCTGAAGATAGCATTTCTTATGGAGAAGACAAAGAGAATCTTCTGTATATATCCAGAAAGATAAATGTGGACGAGTTCGGACTCGGAGAGGACGGACCGTTTAGGGAATCGTTATCCACTGCGGATTCGAATGTATCGTTTAAAGCGGTCGGGTCTGAGTTGGACGTTTTGGAGAATATTACCGAATTGCCAAGGACTTTTAGCGATCCACAGGTGGGAAGGAGGTTTAGAGCATTTGTAAGTACTATTTTTGGTTATAATTTCCAAGCTATTTTTGTAGTTCTTTTACAGTTTTATAGAGGGTTCTTTGTAGATTAATTGCATCTAAGAAGTTTGGTTCTAGGTGGTAAATTGGCTTAGTTAGAGCAATTTTGGTTTCAAGGTAATTTTGGTCACTGGATTTTCTAGTTTTTTAAGAATAACTTGTATGCTTTTTGAGGTAGCTAAATGGGGTTTTTACTAAAATAAAATGTGTTTTCCGACAATTAATTTCGTATGTGAACCATTTTTGTGGGTCTAATACTTCCTGAGCTAAAGCCAGTTTTGCCCCCCAAACCCAAATCCCGTAAAATTTGAAGTTTTTGGAACAAACTTTGCATTTTGAACCTTTTAATTGTTCTTGGACGCTTTTGCGTATAACCTGCATGCCATGTAAGATATTTTTGTAATTCTTTAAAGGCATTATAGGGAGCACTCTGTATATCATTTCCATGTAAAAAAATTGATCCCAGGTGGAAAATTGGCTTAACTAGAACACTTTTGGTACCATGGTAATTGCAACTAAATTTTCTATTTTTAGGATTAGTTTAACACTTTTTGAGACATAACCCCACTGCTCTGCAATCCTCAAATTAACTTAAATTTCTCTAAAAAGCTCTGTGGACAGCTTTTATTGAAAAAATCATGAAAATCCATGCGTTAGACTCTTCTTAATACAAAATCTTGAATAATGTGCCCGAGAGGGAAAACACTTTAAGTAATTTGACTCATAACTCCACTTCTAGTGCTCAGATCGACTTGATTTTTGTTTTAAAAGTTTCCTTGCACTATTTTGTAGCCTTCAGTGAAAAAATCATAAAAATCCATTCATTAGATATTTTTAAATTAAATTTTTGCAAAATCTCATCCAAAATGAAAAACTGTTAAATCTCATAATTCCTTGGATTTGTTCGTTCTCCTTTATCTTAGTAATTGTTAACTGCATAGAACACAAATATAACTGATTAAAAATCCTGCGGCGGTGTTGTCAATTTTCCTTAGAATTCCTTAAATTTGCTCCTCTTATCAAATATTTTGAATCATATACAGGGGGTCACGTATTCGCATACAAATTATAAGCACCTCAATAATTATTGTCAGAAATTGCGATATTGCCATGCAGATACGAACGTACAGTCCTCTCGTTTTAAATAAATCTTTCATGTGGTACAAAAAAGGATGTTAAAAAATACCTATATTTAAAGCAGATCTTTTAGAGCCGGCATCACTGTTGCCTAGCTAAAAACTAGGAGAAATCTGTAATCAATGGTGCCAGATTTGCCTAAAGGCTTTAGCCAAAGAAAATTTAGTTTTCAAGGAATAATTTTATATAGTTACCATTATTGTAGCCTAATTACGCGATCCTTAAGGATTCGTGGGTCTCTAGAGGGATTTAAAGGTCAAAAAGTGGGTAAACAGTGCATTTTTTCGGATTCTACCGCATTTCATGGTCCAGGCACGCCTGGAATCGTTTTGAAATTTCTCTTTTTTTAAGTAGTCGAACCCACTAGAAACGTAAAGCATCATTTCGTAGCGATCCTCAAGGATTCATGGGTCTCAGATGGGTTTAAAGGTTAAAAAGTGCCTTTTTTCGGTTTCTACCGCATTTCATGGTCCAGGAACGCCTGGAATCATCTTGAAATTCCTCTTTTCTTAAGTAGTCGAACCTACTAGAGACGTGAAGCATCATTTCATAGCGATCCTTAAGGATTCATGGGTCCCAGGTGGGTTTAAATGTCAAAAGGTGGGTAAAAAGTGCATTTTTTCGGATTCTACCGCTTTTCATGGTCCAGGCACGCCTTGAATCATCTTGAAATGTCTGTTTTCTTAAGTAGTTGAACCCACTAGAGACGTGAAGCATCATTTCATAGCGATCCTCAAGGATTTATGCGTCTCAGATGGGTTTAAAGGTCAAAAAGTGCATTTTTTCGGTTTCTACCACATTTCATGGTCCAGGCACGCCTGGAATCATCTTGAAATTTCTCTTTTCTTAAGTAATCGAACCCACTAGAAACGTGAAGCATTATTTCATAGCGATCCTTAAGGATTCATAGGTCTCAGATGGGTGTAAAGGTCAAAAAGTGAGTAAAAATTCCCTTATTTCGGTTTTTACCGCATTTCATGGTCCAGGTACGCCTGGAATCATTTTGAAATTTCTCTTTTCTTAAGTAGTCGAACCCACTAGAGACGTGAAGCATCATTTAATAGCGATCCTCAAGGATTTATGCGTCTCAGATGGGTTTAAAGGTCAAAAAGTGCATTTTTTCGGTTTCTACCACATTTCATGGTCCAGGCACGCCTGGAATCATCTTGAAATTTCTCTTTTCTTAAGTAATCGAACCCACTAGAAACGTGAAGCATTATTTCATAGCGATCCTTAAGGATTCATAGGTCTCAGATGGGTGTAAAGGTCAAAAAGTGAGTAAAAATTCCCTTATTTCGGTTTCTACCGCAATTTCATGGTCCAGGTACGCCAGGAATCATCTTGAAATTTCTCTTTTATTAAGTAGTCGAACCCACTAGAGACGTGAAGCATCATTTCATAGCGATCCTCAAGGATTCAAGAGTCTCAGATGGATTTAGAGGTCAAAAAGTGGGTAAAAAGTGCACTTTTTCGGTTTCTACCGCATTTCATGGTCCAGGTACGCCTGGAATCATTTTGAAATTTCTCTTTTCTTAAGTAGTCGAACCCACTAGAGACGTGAAGCATCATTTCATAGCGATCCTCAAGGATTTATGCGTCTCAGATGGGTTTAAAGGTCAAAAAGTGCATTTTTTCGGTTTCTACCACATTTCATGGTCCAGGCACGCCTGGAATCATCTTGAAATTTCTCTTTTCTTAAGTAATCGAACCCACTAGAAACGTGAAGCATTATTTCATAGCGATCCTTAAGGATTCATAGGTCTCAGATGGGTGTAAAGGTCAAAAAGTGAGTAAAAATTCCCTTATTTCGGTTTCTACCGCAATTTCATGGTCCAGGTACGCCAGGAATCATCTTGAAATTTCTCTTTTATTAAGTAGTCGAACCCACTAGAGACGTGAAGCATCATTTCATAGCGATCCTCAAGGATTCAAGAGTCTCAGATGGATTTAGAGGTCAAAAAGTGGGTAAAAAGTGCACTTTTTCGGTTTCTACCGCATTTCATGGTCCAGGTACGCCTGGAATCATTTTGAAATTTCTCTTTTCTTAAGTAGTCGAACCCACTAGAGACGTGAAGCATCATTTCATAGCGATCCTCAAGGATTTATGCGTCTCAGATGGGTTTAAAGGTCAAAAAGTGCATTTTTTCGGCTTCTACCACATTTCATGGTT
This sequence comes from Anthonomus grandis grandis, assembly GCF_022605725.1. NCBI lineage: Eukaryota > Metazoa > Arthropoda > Insecta > Coleoptera > Curculionidae > Anthonomus > Anthonomus grandis. Next base: position 17,085,139 of record NC_065562.1, read on the forward strand.
CAGGCACGCCTGGAATCATCTTGAAATTTCTCTTTTCTTAAGTAATCGAACCCACTAGAAACGTGAAGCATTATTTCATAGCGATCCTTAAGGATTCATGGGGCTCAGGTGGGTTTAAAGGTCAAAAGGTGGGTAAAAAGTGCATTTTTTCGGATTCTACCGCATTTCATGGTCCAGGTACGCCTGGAATCATTTTGAAATTTCTCTTTTTTTAAGTAGTTGAACCCACTAGAGACGTGAAGCATCATTTTATAGCGATCCTCAAGGATTTATGCGTCTCAGATATGCTTAAAGGTCAAAAAGTGGGTAAAAGGTGCCTTTTTTCGGTTTCTACCGCTTTTCACGGTCCAGGCACGCCTGGAATCATCTTGAAATTTCTCTTTTCTTAAGTAGTTGAACCCAAATATCGAATTTGAATGAAAACTGACGAAACTCAATACAAACAATTCAATAAATGTCGCAAACATAAAATAATAAATAATTTAAAAAAATCATAATTAATAAAAAAAAATTACCCTTTAAACTCTGCGTGTAAATAAAAGACACAATATGTCAGAGACACGCATTCTCTAAGGGCATGAAGGGGCTTAAGACACCTCAAAAACTTCTAAAAATCATCGTAATTATTAATAATTTTAAGTATTGAATCCTTAAATATAGTGCATGTGAAAATTTGATTTTTGTGTCTGTTCCGTTGCTTGACGTTACAATACTTCAAGCAGAAAATTCCTGGAATATTTCTTTGAGGAATATTCCCTATTTCAATTGTCTAGAACCTAAAATGGTCCTTTGGCATGAACGGCAAAGTGGGGGTGAGAAACTTAACCCTGGGCCAGCGAAGGGAGTTATTTTTTGCTGCGGTACATTCGGGGGTGATCTACAACTATTGCACCAGAGAAATGAGACATTTGGAAGGACACGTAAGCGAAACCATTAATATCATTAATAAAATAAACAAACAATTATTTTATAGCATGATTTAATTAATTGTATATCCACCGATAGCGAAGGCGATTGGTTGGTGACATCGGACAGGGCCACAGATGGTTGCGTGATAATTTGGTCCAGTACGGAGCTGTATTGACATCCAGTTTTTTTTAATTTTATTTTTTTTTTTATATTGAAATTTTTTATAGGACCCCTGTGTTTACTTTATTCGGGATTTACCCTTGTAGCGGGGTGCTACTGCAAGCAATCAGCCCTTGTGCCAGATACCTCCTTACGATCGGGGAGAAGGATGATTCTGATTATTACGCCATTCACTTTTGGGATTGGACCTTGGGAAAAGAAACACCCGATGGTACGGGCATTCTATTCAACTAATTTTTTTTGATAAAAGGGGTTTTTTAGGTACGTATTTGGTGCAAAAGAGTCATGGTTCACCCGTTCAAATATGCTTTAAACCCGGCTTAGAGGAGCATATTATGGTGGTGTTTCAGAAACAGGTGCATTTTCTTACTTGGGTGAGTAGTTTCAAGCAGGGTTAGAATTAGAAGTTAGAAGTTGTAAGTTAGAAGTAGTAACCGTTCAAAACTTCACTATTGTATCTATCACTATTCTAACATAGTAAATTGTTCAGAAAATGTCACATTGTTTACAACTCTGTCTTCTATTTCAGACAATTTTGCGTAATTTTCTTTTACAGGAGCTAGAAACCCAAGAACTGACCCTCTCGGCAATTCCCCAACTAACGAGCAAACAAAACATCGGACAACTGACCGGAGGAACTTTTATGAAATCGGTCCACGAGTGCTACGCCTCCTCTTCCCGGGGGTGCATCCTGGTTTTCAGGAACACCCTGTATAGCAAAGCCTGCTACGAGCAAGAGGAGCAAAGTAACGCCCGAATATTCATTAACGCCGTTAAAGTTACCCCGAGCAGTATCGGGGTGATCACCACCACTGAAGAGTAAATTTTTCATTTCAGGAGTAGTAAAAAATAAAAGTTCAGATTTGCTTGGTTTTTACTAGAGGAGGTTCTTTAGAAAGTTATGGTTTTCAATTTTTAATTTTAGAATTTTTTAAAATAACTTTTGACAGTTTCCACACTTTTTGACAATTTTTATGTTATTGCAGGCACTTGTAATAAAATTTTGACTTATTCCAAGGTTTTGAGGTGTTTCAAACAATTTTTCTTTTAATTTTAACGTTTCGCGATAATTTTTCGTTTTCTATTTTAGAATTCTTGAAATTTTTAAAACTTCTCAGATTTTTTGGCATTTTTATAATGTGCGAGGCATTTGGAATAAATCTTGTTTTATTTCAGGACTTTGGAATCATTTTCCACCTCCTCCAGTTATTTCAAATTAGTCTTATTTTAATTTTAATGTTTTAAAATAGGTTTTGGTTTTCAATTTTTTATTTCAGATTTTTTGAAATTTTTTAAATAACAGTTTCCAGACTTTTTGACTATTTTTATTTTATTCCAGGTATTTGTAATAAAGTTTTGTTTTATTCCAAGATTTTGAGGTAATTTTTACACGTATTTGGAATATAATTTTTTTATTTAATTTGAATAATTTTAGCTTTTTATTTAATTTAACGCCATTGCGTTTTTACGATTTTTTTTTTAAATTTTGAAATTGGCATGTTTTTGGTTTTTATTCCAGGCCTTTAGAATCGGTTTTTCTATTTTCCAGTCATTTAACGTAATTTTTTAAAATAAAAAGGCAAATTACTTCAAATAGGTAATAAAAGAAGGTTCTTTAGAAAGTTTCCACAGGGAAAATCAAGACAATCTATGCACTAAAAGAGTTTTTATCCAGGTTTTTGTATATACAGGGTGTCCCGAAATTACATCGCAATATTTTACCAGCCGCATATTTGTCTAAAAATAAGACAAAAACTTCATATATAGGAATCTTGAAAAGTGAATCGTTTTCTTGTTACAGGGTGTTTTATAATTCCTATTGAAGATGGTTTTTTGTTAATATTTTCAAAATGCCTGGTCGTTATTTTTCGAAATTTTTATCCTATACTACTGTTATTGTTACTAACTGATTTTATAACATTTTATGCCAAAATGTATACAGGATCGCTTAAAATTAATGGTTTGCAAGGTTAAGAATGTGAAAACTTTTTTTTTAGCTACTTTCTTTTAATTTCGGTAATAAAATTGTAAAGAATCATAATTTTTAATTAGAAAATTAGAAACATTAAGACTGGTGAAGAAAATCATTGCTGTGATAAATATATTATTCCGTCAGAATCACGTGTAGTGATAATTTTTTTATTACCTTTCAACCTATAGGTAAAAAATATTTTTTTTAACACAATGTGGTAAATAAATTAAAAAAATCACTGTAAAATATAGCTTACAAGCTTAACCAATACTGGTGATAAAATCACTGCTGTGATAAATTTTTTATTCCTTTAGAATCACGTGCAGTGATAATTTTCTTATTACCCTCCAACCAGTATGAGTTTCGGAAAGAAAAAATATTTCTTTTACTTAAAAGTGATAAATTTATCTTAAAAAATCACTGTAAAACACAGCTTACAAATGTTACCAAGACTGGTGATAAACATCACTACTGTGATAAATATTTTATTCCTTTAGAATCACGTGCAGTGATAATTTTTTAATTACCTTCCAACCTATAAAAGAAACAATAATTCTTTCACCATAATGTGATAAATAAACTTAAAAAATCACTCTAAAATACAGCTTAGAAACCTTACCAAGACTGGTGAAGAAAATCATTGCTGTGATAAATATTTTATTCCGTCAGAATCACGTGTAGTGATAATTTTCTTTATTACCCTTCAACCTGTAAGAGAAAAAATATTTCTCTCACCGTAATGTGATAAATAAACTTAAAAAATCACTATAAAATACGTAGGTTAAAAGCGTTACCAATACTTGTGATAAAAATCACTGCAGTGATAAATATTTTATTCCTTCAGGATCACGTGCAGTGAAAATCACAAACCTCATCAAAAACTGTTTTCTTTGTTTAAAATTTTATTTCAAAATTGTAAATACCCATTGTTTAGTTGCCTGAATTTTTTTATTTCTTCCAGGAAGTTGAGGTAATTTCTAAGTCCAGGCAAAGTTTATTTCTCAACTGCCTGGAAGTAATTAAATACTTATTCCAGGCAGTTCAAGTTACCTGGAATCGCTGTTTTTTTCCAGGCAATTGATATCAACTTCCTAAACCTTCAGGTTATTGAAAACTCATTGTTTAGTTGCCTGATTTTTTTTATTTCTTCCAGGAAGTTGAGGTAATTTCTAAGTCCAAGGAAAGTTTATTTCTCAACTGCCTGGAATTAATTAAATACTTATTCCAGGCAGTTCAAGTTACCTGGAATCGCCGTTTTTTTTCCAGGCAATTGATATCAACTTCCTAAACCTTCAGGTTATTGAAAACTCATTGTTTAGTTGCCTGGAATTTTTTATTTCTTCCAGGAAGTTGAGGTAATTTCTAAGTCCAGGGAAAGTTTATTTCTCAACTGCCTGGAAGTAATTAAATACTTATTCCAGGCAGTTCAAGTTACCTGGATTCGCTGTTTTTTTCCAGGCAATTGATATCAACTTCTAGAACCTTCAGGTTATTGAAAACTCATTGTTTAGTTGCCTGGAATTTTTTATTTCTTCCAGGAAGTTGAGGTAATCTCTAAGTCCAGGGAAACTTTATTTCTCAACTGCCTGGAAGTAATTAAATATTTATTCCAGGCAGTTCAAGTTACCTGGAATCGCTGTTTTTTTTCCAGGCAATTGATATCAACTTCCTAAACCTTCAGGTTATTGACAACTCATTGTTTAGTTGCCTGGAATTTTTTATTTCTTCCAGGAAATTGAGGTAATTTCTAAGTCCAGGGAAAGTTTATTTCTCAACTGCCTGGAAGTAATTACATATTTATTCCAGGCAGTTCAAGTTGCCTGGAATTGTTGTTTTTTTTCCAGGCAATTGATGTCAAACTTCCCGAACCTTCAGGTTATTGAAAACACATTGTTTGTTGAAAAAACATCTTGGACTTATTGCGCGAGTAGCCCTTAAAATAGAAAATGGATTTTCCCTTATCTCATTAACCCAATTAGTCCAGAGCTCAATTAATCCTCCCTGAATTAATTCTTCACGTGTATTAATTTCTACAGCATATACCAATTCGTTTAAATGACCCCATAAAAAGTAATCAACTGAAGTTAGATCTGGAGTTTAAGGAGGCCAATTAAAACAAAGTTTGGGTTGTTAATTATCCATTTATAAAATTGGATCCTCAACGCAAAATTGTCTGGTACCAACCCTTGAACTCTCTGGTAATGATAGGGATGTAACCCTTGGATTCTAAAAAAATATTTTTTTAAATAAAAATTATATTTTAAGTACCTTTTTTATGTAGAAATGTTGGTTCTTTTTAATTTTACTGTCCAAATAATTAAAAAGTAACCAGAAAAAAAGTTATGACATTTTGATCTTTACTAACCACTAATTTTTAACGACCCTGTAGCATAAAATGTTATAAAATCAGTTAGTAACAATAACAGTAGTATACGATAAAAATTTCGAAAAAAATAACTACCAGGCATTTCGAAAATATTAACAAAAAAACCGTCTTCAATAGAAATTATAAAACAACCTGTAACATGAAAACGATTTACTTTTCAAGATTCCCGTATATGAATTTTTTGGCTTATTTTTAAACAAAGATGCGGCTGGTAAAATATTGCGATGTAACTTCGGGACGCCCTGTATATGTTCTAAAGTGATTTTTTTCAAAAAAGGTATTTGGTTACCGGCGATTCCAAGGGGCACATCCTGTTTTTCGACAAAAAAATCCGGATCTTACACTGGATAAGAAACTTACCGATAGGAGCGATCACTGCTATAAGTTTCTCCTTGTCCCCCCAGAAGTATCGCTTTGAAAATTCCAAAGTTGTCATTAAAGGTCTACAATTCTTCTATTTAATTAATGAATTATTCATAAGGACCTTCTAGATCGTGTATTGGACGATGATAAACCGGAGAGTCTACTGGATTGTAACTACACGGACATGGAAGATGAAATCACCAAATTGGTAGAGGCTCCTTTTGATGCCACTTTGGAGAATAATCAGTTTACTGTTGGCGATTTTTTTATATGTGAGTTAAAGCAGCTGTTTTCGAAGCTGATTAATTAATGACTTCTTGATTAATTTTAATTTCAGCTACGTCAGACTGTAATATTTACGCCCATGATTTTATACGGAACACTTGCACCCCCGTGTTCCAAATATCCGACGCCAATATCAGTTGTATAGATGCGCATGACGAGGAGTGAGTTTTCCAGTGTTTAAAATGGGGTTTTTAATCCTGTTTTTGAGTTTTCGTCTCATTTTTTTGCGTTGTTTTTGTCCCCTTTGTTGCCCTTTTTTTGATCATTCTTCGCTTCATTTTTGTCTCTTTAAACACATATGACACCCCTTTGAATGGTTTTATTGCGAAATCTTTAGGACGCATTTTTCATGTTTAAATTCCAGGTAACTTGAACTGCCTGGAATAAATATTTAATTACTTCCAGGCAGTTGAGAAACAAACTTTTCCTGGAAAGACTTATAGAAGTTACCTCAACTTCCTGGAAGAAATAAATAATTTCAGGCAACTAAACAATGAGTTTTTAATCACCTGAAGGTTCGGAAAGTTTGACATCAATTGCCTGGAAAGAAAACAGCAATTTCAGGCGACTTGAACTGCCTGGAATAAATATTTAATTACTTCCAGGCAGTTGAGAAATAAACTTTCCCTGGACTTAGAAATTACCTCAACTTCCTGGAAGCAATAAAAAAATTCAGGCAACTAAACAATGAGTTTTCAATAACTCGAAGGTTCCGGAAGTTGACGTCAATTGCCTGGAAAAAAAACAGCAACTTGAACTGCCTGGAATAAATATTTAATTACTTCCAGGCAGTTGAAAAATAAATTTTTCGTGGAAAGATTTAGAAGTTACCTCAACTTCCTGGAAGAAATACAAAATTAAAGGCAACTAAACAATAAGTTTTTAATAACCTGAAGGTTCGGGACGTTTGACATCAATTGCCTGGAAAAAAAACATCAATTCCAGGCAACTTGAACTACCTGGAATAAATATATAATTACTTCCAGGCAGTTGAGAAATAAACTTTCCCTGGACTTAGAAATTACCTCAACTTCCTGGAAGAAATAAAAAATTTCAGGCAACTAAACAATGGGTTTTCAATAACTCGAAGGTTCAGGAAGTTGACGTCAATTGCCTGGAAAAAAAACAGCGATTCCAGGCAACTTAAACTGCCTGGAATAAATATATAATTACTTCCAAGCAGTTGGTTTCTCTCTCTCTTTTAGGCTCTTAACTTATAGAGTCATTTTGTCTTTCTTCCAGGCACTTGAAGAGTCATCTTGACTTTTTTTCATGCACATTAGACATTTTTAGTCATAACTTCGGAACCACTTAGAATATTTTCAAGATTTTTTCACACTAACCTTAGATGATTTCCCAGGACCAGTTTGAGGCTAAAAACGTGGTTTTAGACCAAGAATTAGGCTGGTTAGGGCTGTTTTGGTCAGGACATTTTTTTAAAATCGAATTATCGTTATTCCTGGAAAAATTTCCCTGTTTTAATAGGAATATACTTCAAAGAGTTTTACTGTAAAAAAGAGTGTTTATTTCCAATTTTAAAAGTACAACTTCAACTGCCTGGAATAAATAAATATTTAATTACTTCCAGGCAGTTGAGAGATCAATTTTCCCTGAAAAGACTTAGAAGTTACCTCAGCTTCCTGGAAGAAATAAAAAAATCCAGGCAACTAAACAATATCTTTAATTGCCTGGAAGTTTAGGATGTTGACTTTAATTGCCTGGAAAGAAAATAAACAATTTCAGGCAACTTGATCACTTTCGTTTAGTTGGGAGTCCAGGAAAACGACCTAAAATTCCTCTTAAAAAAGAGAGATAAAAAGTGGCTTTTTAACTACCTGGAAAAAATGCCAGACAATTACTCTTTAATAGTCTGGAAGAAAACGAAAAAACAAATATCAATTGCCTGAAAGTGTAGCCTAAAAACACAATAAGTGTGACCTCAATTGCCTGGAAGAAAACACTAATTACAACCGTTAAATAAATGAATTAAATAAAATAATCTGCAATGCCTGGAAGAAATGAGAAATTTCAGGGAATATGGAAATTACCTTTGACTTTTGACTGCCTAAAAATTAAGTAAATTGCCTGATTATTGCGTGATGAACATTTTTTTTTCATACTTATAAAATGGAATAAATAAGAAATTACTTCCAGGCAGTTGAGAAATAAACTTTCCCTGGAAAGACTTAACTTCCTGGAAGGAACGAAAAATTCCAGGCACTTAAAGAATAATTTTTTCTTTAGCCCACGTAGTCGAAGAGTGATTTTGTCTCTCTCTTTAAGGCACTTAAAGAGTCGTTTTGTCTTTTTTCTTATTGTAAATTATGAATTTAATTAAGAAATCTGTATACGAATTTTCAAATTTGTTTGTTAACTGGCTTTTGAGTTCAGGCAGTTGAGACTATTGAGAGTCGTTTTCCATCATTTCCAGGCATCAATTTCTTTTAGGTAATTGCCTGGAAGAAGCTTAAACTGCCTGGAATCGTCACTTGAGCCTCAAGTAGTTAAGGCAACTTTTCCAGGTATTTGAGGTAATTTTAAAATAGGTAATGAAAGTATTTTTTTTATACGCCCAAGCAGTTGGCACTATAGAGAGTCATTTTCCGGTGTTTCCAGGCATCAATTTCTTTCAGGTAATTGCCTGGAAGGAATTTAAACTTCCTGGAATAGTCACGTAAGTTCAGAGTAGTTAAATCTACCTTTCCAGGCATTTGAGGCATTTTATTGAAGTAACCAAAGTCGGTTTTTATTCGTCCAGGCAGTTGAGACTGTTGAGAGTCGTTTTCCATCATTTCCAGGCAACAATTTCTTCTAGGGAACTGCCTGAAAGAAGTTTAAACTGCCTGGAATTGTCACTTGAGCCTCAAGTAGTTAAGGCAACTTTTCAAGGCATTTGAGGTATTTTTAAAATAATGAAAGTAATTTTTTTTATACGCCTAAGCAGTTGACACTATTGAGGGTCATTTTCCGGTATTTACAGGCATCAATTGCTTTCAAGTAATTGCCTGGAAGAAGTTTCAACTGCCTGGAATAGTAACGTGCGTGCCGAGTAGTTAAATCAACCTTTCCAGGCATTTGAGGCATTTTATTGAAGTAACCAAAGTCGTTTTTTATTCGTCCAGGCAGTTGAGACTGTTGAGAGTCGTTTTCCATCATTTCCAGGCATCAATTTCTTTTAGGTAATTGCCTAGAAGAAATTTCAACTGCCTGGAATCGTCACCTGAGCCTCAAGTAGTTAAGGCAACTTTTCCAGGCATTTGAGGTTATTTTAAAATAATGAAAGTAATTTTTTTATACGCCCAAGTAGTTGACAGTATAGAGAGTCATTTTCCAGTATTTCCAGGCATCAATTTCTTTTAGGTAATTGCCTGGAAGAAGTTTCAACTGCTTGGAATTGTCACTTGAGCCTCAAGTAGTTAAGGCAAATTTTCCAGGCATTTGAGGTAATTTTAAAATAATGAAAGTAATTTTTTTTTATACGCCCAAGCAGTTGACACTATAGAGAGTCATTTTCCGGTATTTCCAGGCATCAATTGCTTTTAAGTAATTGCCTGGAAGAAGTTTCAACTGCCTGGAATAGTTACGTGAGTTCCAAGTAGTTAAATCAACCTTTCCAGGCATTTGAGGTATTTTATTGAAGTAACCAAAGTCGTTTTTTATTCGTCCAGGCAGTTGAGAGTCGTTTTCCATCATTTCCAGGCATCAATTTCTTTTAGGTAATTGACTGGAAGAAGTTTCAACTGCCTGGAATGGTCACTTGAGCCTCAAGTAGTTAAGGCAATTTTTCCAGGCATTTGAGGTAATTTTAAAATAATTAAAGTAATTTTTTTATACGCCCAAGCAGTTGATACTATAGAGTCATTTTCCGGTATTTCCAGGCATCAATTTCTTTCAGGTAATTGCCTGGAAGATGTTTCAACTGCCTGGAATAGTCACGTGAGTTCCGAGTAGTTAAATCAACCTTTCCAGGCATTTGAGGTATTTTATTGAAGTAACCAAAGTCGTTTTTTATTCGTCCAGGCAGTTGAGACTGTTGAGAGTCGTTTTCCATCATTTCCAGGCATCAATTTCTTTTAGGTAATTGCCTGAAAGAAGTTTCAACTGTCTGGAATCGTCACTTGAGCTTCAAGTAGTTAAGGCAAATTTTCCAGGCATTTGAGGTAATTTTAAAATAATGAATGTAATTTTTTTTTATACGCCCAAGCAGTTGACACTATAGAGAGTCATTTTCCGGTATTTTCAGGCATCAATTGCTTTCAAGTAATTGCCTGGAAGAAGTTTCAACTGCCTGGAATTGTCACTTGAGCCTCAAGTAGTTAAGGCAACTTTTCCAGGCATTTGAGGTAATTTTAAAATAATTAAAGTAATTTTTTTATACGCCCAAGCAGTTGATACTATAGAGTCATTTTCCGGTATTTCCAGGCATCAATTTCTTTCAGGTAATTGCCTGGAAGGAGTTTCAACTGCCTGGAATCGTCACTTGAGCTTCAAGTAGTTAAGGCAACTTTTCCAGGCATTTGAGGTATTTTTAAAATAATGAAAGTAATTTTTTTTATACGCCTAAGCAGTTGACACTATTGAGGGTCATTTTCCGGTATTTACAGGCATCAATTTGTTTCAAATAATTGCCTGGAAGAAGTTTCAACTGCCTGGAATAGTAACGTGCGTGCCGAGTAGTTAAATCAACCTTTCCAGGCATTTGAGGCATTTTATTGAAGAAACCAAAGTCGTTTTTTATTCGTCCAGGCAGTTGAGACTGTTGAGAGTCATTTTCCATCATTTCCAAGCATCAATTTCTTGCCTGGAAGAAGTTTCAACTGCCTGGAATAGTCACGTGAGTTCCGAGTAGTTAAATCAACTTTTCCAGGCATTCGAGGCATTTTATTGAAGTAACCAAAGTCGTTTTTTATTCGTCCAGGCAGTTGAGACTATTGAGAGTCGTTTTCCATCATTTCCAGGCATAAATTTTTTTTAGGTAATTGCCTGGAAGAAGTTTCAACTGCCTGGAATTGTCACTTGAGCCTCAAGTAGTTAAGGCAACTTTTCCAGGCATTTGAGGTATTTTTAAAATAATGAAAGTAATTTTTTTTTATACGCCCAAGCAGTTGACACTATAGAGAGTCATTTTCCGGTATTTCCAGGCATCAATTTCTTTTAGGTAATTGCCTGAAAGAAGTTTCAACTGCCTGGAATCGTCACTTGAGCTTCAAGTAGTTAAGGCAAATTTTCCAGGCATTTGAGGTAATTTTAAAATAATGAATGTAATTTTTTTTTATACGCCCAAGCAGTTGACACTATAGAGAGTCATTTTCCGGTATTTTCAGGCATCAATTGCTTTCAAGTAATTGCCTGAAAGAAGTTTAAACTGCCTGGAATTGTCACTTGAGCCTCAAGTAGTTAAGGCAATTTTTCCAGGCATTTGAGGTAATTTTAAAATAATGAAAGTAATTTTTTTATACACCCAAGCAGTTGACACTATAGAGGGTCATTTTCCGGTATTTCCAGGCATCAATTTCTTTTAGGTAATTGCCTGGAAGAAGTTTCAACTGCTTGGAATAGTAACGTGAGTTCCGAGTAGTTAAATCAACCTTTCCAGGCATTCGAGGCATTTTATTGAAGTAACCAAAGTCGTTTTTTATTCGTCCAGGCAGTTGAGACTATTGAGAGTCGTTTTCCATCATTTCCAGGCATAAATTTTTTTCAGGTAATTGCCTGAAAGAAGTTTCAACTGCCTGGAATCGTCACTTGAGCTTTAAGTAGCTAAGGCGACTTTTCCAGGCATTTGAGGTCATTCTAAAATAATGAAAGTAATTTTTTTTTATACGCCCAAGCAGTTGACACTATAGAGAGTCATTTTCCGGTATTTCCAGGCATCAATTGCTTTCAGGTAATTGCCTGGAAGATGTTTCAACTGCCTGGAATAGTCACGTGAGTTCCGAGTGGTTAAATCAACCTTTTCAGGCATTTGAGGCATTTTATTGATTTTTTTTCTTTAAGATATAAGACATTTTTATGCCTTTAAGACACCCTTAAGACTCCTTCAGGCTATTTCATAAGCATAATTCGGGACTTCTTTACCCCCTTAGGCCCTACATAGTCATCGGTTACGAAAACGGCCGTTTGGCCCTACTGGATTTCAAAAAGAAAATCCAAATATCCACTCAGCTGTTACCGAAAACCGCCGAGTCATCTGAGGGGGGCGACACCATCTCCTGCATCAAATTCTCTTACCAATGTAATTAATACAATTAAAAAAAATAGATAACAATACACGTTTTCCTTTCTCTTTATTTAAAGCGTTACATCTCATATGTGGGAGAGTCAATGGGGAGATCTACGTCCTGGAACCGGTCACCTTGGTACCGAAAATGGAGAAACCTTTCAAGTACAGCACCTCGAGGGTGGAAAAAATCGCCTTTTCAATGAACTCCTTACAATTCGCTTATTATGTAAGTTATCTAAGCACTTATGCTCAGGGAATGTTCCATTGTGAGCTCTTAGGATGAAAAAAGGACCGTTTTCCTGTTCCGCTATGATCCGGAAAACAGCTGCTGGGAACTCTTGGGAAAGGTGCGTTCCCACTACGAGAAAATTAACGACATCGCCTTTTTCCCATTACACGTCGAAAACAAGAAAAGTTCGGTGCTGCATACGATCGGAGCAGATAGACACTTGGTGCAATACAATAATTTACAAGTGACGTAAGTCGGCCCCATAATCTCTCCATTGGGTCCATTAATAAATCATCCCTTAAGCGAAACTGAGCCCTTCCAAGCCACGATGCGGGAGCGTATAGAGCAGAGCGCCATCCCGATGAATTTTACATACTACGAAAGAGTTCTTGGAGTAAACAGGAGCGTCGGTTATATTCTCTTTGCGGACGACAGGGTGTTTATTAATGCATCTCCCGTTTAATCAACGTTATATATCTATCTCGCTGTTGTTGTTTTTTTTTTAGCACAAATTGAAACTGTTTAATGGAGAAACGAAGCTACCTAGAACCTTATCCTTAGGACCGTCCTTCGGGTGTTTCCGGGATTCCCTTGTGAAGAAAATGATGGTAAAGGTGGAGAAAAGTAGCGTAAAAGTTGTCTCATTAAGTTATTATAGATCCTGCCGGAGCACAATTATAGATACATGATTTTTAACAGCAGCAAGTACATCGGGATTCAAATTTTACCACCCGATGGGAACCCTTTTAAATATACCGGGTACCTGGCCCACCCGGTTGAAGTAATCAGGTTATCACCATATTGTGTTGGTACTGTAAAATTTTTTTTCAGGTAATTGATTTCGCTTTATCGCAAGACGGATTGTTCGCGTTCACTTTTGGGAAGAACGACCGGTCGGTACTGATGTGGGAAGTCAAGCCAAGGTAAGTTGTGTATTTGGGTCACCTTGTATATTATAGTTTTAATCGATAGGTATTTATGTGAGGAGTAAATATCGATTAACACTTAATGGGTCTAAAGTCAGAAATAAGGGAGCTATTGATGGTTGAAGTGGAGAGTGACTGAGCGACAGGTTCTATAACGACAGTGAATAATTCGTTTATTTTTCATGTTAGGGAAATTTGGTCAAAACAATTTGGAAATATTTCATATTAATTATTTTTTATTATTTTAATATTCCATATGAATATCAAATAATTTTTCATTTTATTTAGCGTTTTTGGAGTAAATTTTTGTTTATTCCAGGCATTTGAAATTTGAATAAACTGGAGAATAAAAGTTATTTCAAATGACTGTAATATTAAAAAAAACGTTTCCAAAAGCCTGGAATAAACTCAAAAATATTTATTATTAATGAATAGCTAATTAATTAGTCAATAATATTCCATATGAATTTAAACTAAATTTTCATTTTATTCCGAGTTTTTGAAGTAAATTTTTGATTATTCCAGGCATTTGAAATTTGATTAAACTAGAAAATAAAAATTATTTCAAATGTCTGATATATGAAAAAAAAAAACGCTTTTCAAAGCGTGGAATAAATTCGAAAATAATTCATAATTAGTGATTTTTTTAATATTCTATATGAATTTTAAGTATTTTTTATTTTATTCCACGTCTTCGGAATAAATTTTGTATTATTCCAGGCATTTGAAATTCGAATACTAGAATATAATTTTTTTTTCAAATGTCTGGAATATAAAAAAACACTTTTAAAAGCGTGGATTAAAATCAGAAATATTCATTATTAATTACTAGTTAATTAATTAATCAATAATATTCCATATCAATTTCAAATAAATTTTAATTTTATTCCGAGTTTTTGGCGTATATTTTTGATTATTTGATTATTTTTTTTCCAAAAACTTGGATTAAAATAAAAAATCATTTAATATGAATATGGAATATTAAAATAATCCCTAAATACCATGAATTATTTTTGAATTTATTCCACGCTTTAAAAAGCGTTTTTTTTTCATATTCCAGACATTTGAAATTTGAATAAACTGAAAAATAAAAATTATTTCAAATGTCTGAAATATGAAAAAAAACGCTTTTTGAAGCGTGGAATAAATTCGAAAATAATTCATATTAATTAATAATTATTTTAATATTCTATATGAATTTTAAATAATTTTTCATTTTATTCTGCGTATTTGGAGTAAATTTTTGATTATTCCAGGCATTTGAAATTTGAATAAACTGAAGAATAAAAATTATTTCAAATGTCTGGAATATGAATAAATCACTTCCAAGAGCGTGGAATTAACTCAAAAATGTTTCATAATAATAAGTGATTATTTTAATATTCCAATATGAATATCAAATAATTTTTCAATTTATTTAGCGTTTTTGGATTAAATTTTTGTTTATTCCAGGCATTTGAAATTTGAATAAACTGGCGAATAGAAAATATTTCAAATATCTGGAATGTGAAAAAAACGCTTCTAAAAGCGTGGAATAAAATCAGAAATATTCATTATTAATTAGTGAATATTTTAATATTCTATATGAATGTCATTTTATTTCATGGTTTTGGATTAAATTTTTTATTATTCCAGACATTTAAAATTTAAATAAACTAGAATATAAAAATTATTTCAAATGTCTGGAATATAAAAAAAAACTCTTCCAAAAGCGTGGAATAAAATCAAAAATATTTATTAATAATGACTAGCTCATTAATTATTCAATAATATTTCATATGAATTTCATTTTATTCCACGTTTTTGGATAATTTTTTTTCTTATTCCAGGCATTTGAAATTTGATAAAACTGGAAAATAAAAATTATTTTAAATGTCTGCAATATGAAAAAAAATTCGCTTTTTAAAGCGTGGAATGAATTCGAAAATAATTCATAGTATTTAGTGATTATTTTTATATTTCATATGAATATCAAATAATTTTTCATTTTATTCCGCGTTTTTGGAGTAAATTTTTAATTATTCCAGGCATTGGAAATTTGCATAAACTGGAGAATAGAAATTATTTCAAATATCTGGGATGTGAAAAAAACGCTTCTAAAAGCGTGGAATAAAATCAGAAATATTCATTATTAATTAGTGAATATTTTAATATTCTATATGAATGTCGAATAATTTTTCATTTTATCCGACGTTTTTGGATTAAATTTTTTATTATTCCAGGCATTTGAAATTTAAATAAACTGGAGAATAAAAATTATTTCAAATGCCTGGAATATGAAAAAAAACACTTCCAAGAGCGTGACATTAACTCAAAAATATATCATAATAATTAGTAATTATTTTAATATTCCAATATTAATATCAAATAATTTGTTATTTTATTTCATGTTTTTGGATTAAATTTTTTATTATTCCAGGCATTTAAAATTTGAATAAACTGGAGACTAAAAATTATTTCAAATGTCTGTAATATGAAAAAAAATGTTTTCAAAAGCGTAGAATAAAATAAAAAATAATAATTATTAATTAGTCATTAATTAATTAATCAATAATATTCCATATGAATTTAAAATAAATTTTCAATTTATTCCAGGCATTTGAAATTTGATTAAACTGAAAAATAAAAATTATTTTAAATGTCTGTAATATGAAAAAAATGTTTTCAAAAGCGTGGAATAAAATAAAAAATAATAATTATTAATTAGTCAATAATTAATTAATCAATAATATTCCATATGAATTTAAAATAAATTTTCAATTTATTCCGAGTTTTTCAAGTAAATTCTTGATTATTCCAGGCATTTGAAATTTGATTAAACTGGAGAATAAAAATTATTTCAAATGTCTGTAATATGAAAAAAAATGTTTTCAAAAGCGTGGAATAAAATAAAAAATAATTATTATTAATTAGTCATTAATTAATTAATCAATAATATTCTATATGAATTTAAAATAAATTTTCAATTTATTCCGAGTTTTTGAAGTAAATTTTTGATTATTCCAGGCATTTGAAATTTGATTAAACTGGAAAATAAAAATTATTTTAAATGTCTGAAATATGAAAAAATACGCTTTTTAAAGCGTGAAATAAATTCAAAAATAATAATTCATTGAATATTTTATATTCTATATGAATGTCAAATAATTTTTCATTTGATCCGACGTTTTTGGATTAAATCTGTTATTATTCCAGGCATTTGAAATTTCAATAAACTGGAAAATAAAAATTATTTCAAATGCTTGGAATATGAAAACAATACTTCCAAGAGCGTGGAATTAACTCAAAAATATTTCGTATTAATTAGTAATTATTTTAATATTCCAATATTAATATCAAATAATTTTTCATTTTATTCCACGTTTTTGGATTAAATTTTTTATTATTCCAGGCATTTAAAATTTAAATAAACTGGAGAATAAAAATTATTTCAAATGCCCGGTATATGTGAAAAACACTTCCAAGAGCGTGGAATAAATTTGAAAATATTTCATATTATATTATTATATAATAAATATATATTATTAAAATATTTCATATTAGGTATTATTTTAATATTTTATATGAATATCAAATATAATGTTTCATTTTATCTAGCGTTTTTAGATTAAATTTTTGTTTATTCCAGGCATTTAAAATTTGAATAATCTAGAGAATAAAAATTATTTCAAATGTCTATAATATGAAAAAAAAACGCTTCCAAAAGCGTGGAATAAAATAAAAAATAATTACTATTAATTACTAATTAATTAATTAATCAATAATATTCCACATGATTTTAAAATAAATTTTCATTTTATTCCGCGTTTTTGAACTAAATTTTTGATTATTCCAGGCATTTGAAATTTGATTAAACTGGATAATAAAAATTATTTTAAATGTCTGGAATATGAAAAAAATACGCTTTTTAAAGCGTGAAATTAATTCAAAAATAATTCATAGTATTTAGTGATTATTTTAATATTTCATATGAATATCAAATAATTTTTCATTTCATTCCGCGTTTTTGGAGTAATTTTTTAATTATTCCAGGCATTTGAAATTGGCATAAAATGGAGAATAGAAAATATTTCAAATATCTGGGATGTGAAAAAAACGCTTCTAAAAGCGTGGAATAAATTCGAAAATAATTCATAATTAGTGATTTTTTTAATATTCTATATGAATTTTAAGTATTTTTTATTTTATTCCACGTCTTCGGAATAAATTTTGTATTATTCCAGGCATTTGAAATTCTAATACTAGAATATAAATTTTTTTTCAAATGTCTGGAATATAAAAAAAACGCTCTTTTAAAAGCGTGGAATAAAATCAGAAATATTCATTATTAATTACTAGTTAATTAATTAATCAATAATATTCCATATCAGTTTCAAATAAATTTTAATTTTATTCCGAGTTTTTGGCGTAAATTTTTGATTATTCCAGGCATCTAAAATTTGAATATACTGAAGAATAAAAATTATTTCAAATGTCTGAAATATGAAAAAAAAACGCTTTTTGAAGCGTGGAATTAATTAGAAAATAATTTATATTAATTAGTGAATTTTTTATTTTATTCCTAGTTTTTGGCTAAATTTTTGATTATTTGCAAGATAAAGAAACATTTTTTTTCCAAAAACTTGGGTTAAAATAAAAATTTATTTGAAATTCATGTGAAATATTATTATTGACTAAATAATTAGCTACTAATTAAAAATAGATATTTTTGAGTTTATTCCACGCTTTTGGAAGCGTTTTTTTTTTTTAATATTCCAGACATTTGAAATAATTTTTATTCTCTAGCTTATTCAAATGTCAAATGCCTGGAATAATAAAAAATTTATTTTAAAAACTTGGAATAAAATGAAAAATCATTTGATATGAATATGGAATATTAAAATAATCACTAAATACCATGAATTATTTTTGAATTTATTCCACGCTTTAAAAAGCGTTTTTTTTTCCATATTGCAGACATTTGAAATTTGAATAAACTGAAAAATAAAAGTTATTTCAAATATTTGGAATATGAACAAAGAGCTTTTTAAGGCGGGAAATAAATTCAAAAATAATTCATAGTATTTAGTGATTATTTTAATATTCCATATTCTTATCAAATGATTTTTCATTTTATTCCACGTTTTTGGATTAAATTTTTTAATATTCCAGGCATTCGAAATTTGAATAAACTAAAAAGTAAAAATTATTTCAAATGTCTGATATATGAAAAAAAGCGCTTTTAAAAGCTTGAAATCAATTAAAAAATAATTCATATTAATTAGTGAATAATTTCATATTCTATATGAATTTCAAATAATTTTTTATTTTATTTCACGTCTTCGGAGTAAATTTTATATTATTCCAGGCATTTGAAATTAAAATATACTGAAAAATAAAAATTATTTCAAATGTCTGGAATATGAAAAAAAAAACGCTTCCAAAAGCGTGGAATAAACTCAAAAATATTTATTATTAATTAGTAGCTAATTAATTAATCAATAATATTCTATATGAATTTCATTTTATTCCACGTTTTTGGATAAAATTTTTTCTTATTCCAGGCATTTGAAATTTGTTGAAAATAAAGAATAACAATTATTTTAAATATCTGAAATATGAAAAAAAAAGCTTTTTAAAGCGTGGAATAAATTCAGAAATAATTATTTTAATATTCTATATGAATTTCAAATAATTTTTTATTTTATTCCACGTCTTCCGAGTAAATTTTGTATTATTCCAGGCATTTAAAAATAAAATATCCTGAAAAATAAGAATTATTTTAAATGCCAGGATATTGAAACGCTTTTAAAAACGTGGATTAAACTCAAACATATTTCATATTAATTATTGACTATTTTATTATTCCATATGAATTTCAAATAATTTTTCATTTTATTCCACGTTTTTGGATAATTTTTTTTCTTATTCTAGGTATTTGAAATCTGAATAAACTGGAGAATAAAAATTATTTCAAGTGCCTGGTATATGAGAAAAAAATGCTTCTAAAATTGTGAAATAATTTAAAAAGATTTATTATTATAAAAAGATTTAGATCAACTTATTTAGTGATTATTTTAATATTTCATATAAATATCAAATAATTATTTTAGGCATTTAAAATTTGAACAAACTGAAGAATAAAAATTATTTCAAATGTCTAAGATATGAAAAAAAACGCTTTTATTTTTCATTTTATTTGACGTTCTTGGATTAAAACTTGTATTATTCCAGACATTTGAAATTCGAATAAACTGTAGACCAAAACTTATTTCAAATGCCTGGAATAATCAAAAATTTACTCCAAAAACTCGGAATAAAATGAAAATTTATTTTAAATTCATATGGAATATTATTGATTAATTAATTATGTACTAATTAATAATAAATATTTTTGATTGTATTCCACGCTTTTGGATTAAATTTGTTATTATTCCAGGCATATGGAATATAAAAAAAACGCTTCTAAATGCCTCAAAAAATCTGAAATATAATCAAAAATTATTAAATGATTATTGTAACATTTCCTATATTTCAAAGAATATTATTCCATTGGCACATTCGTCACTTTTATTTAAGGCTACCAGAGTAAATATTTAAAATATTCCAGGCATTCGGAATAATTTTTATTTTATTCCGGACTTTTTTAATAATTTTTTTTTTAATTATTAAAGGCATATGAAGTAACTTCTGCTCTTGATATTTGGAACATTCGTTTCAATTTTAATCAAGGAAATTTTAGTTAATTAATAAATTAATCGAATTTCATTCAAGGCTTGAGAGGTAACTATATAAAATTTTTCAGGTATTTGATTTTATTCCAGACTTTTGGAAGACTTCAGAAAAACCCAATAGTGAAATATTTAAAATTATAATTTATGCAATAATTCTTTCCATATCTCAAAAACTAGTTAAAAAAATTCAAAAATTCCTAATGCCTTTTAGAAAGGACACTAGAGAGCGCTCTACTGCCCAGTTTCCAAGTTTTTACCTTTACCAGTTTTTTTTGAAAATTGGCAGTAACTTCAAGGTTGCAATTTTTAACAATTTGCACCAAACACCCTGGACAAAACTGTGCATATTTCAAAAACTAGTCAAAAAACATTTGAAAATTTTTGATGCTTCTTGGAAAGGACACTAGAGCGCACCCTATTGTCCAGTTTTTAAGTCTCTAGTTTCACCAGTTTTTTTGGAAAATTAGGCCAAACTTCAAGGTTACCCGATGCAATTTTTAACCATTTACACCAAACACCCTGGACAAAACTGTCCATATCTCAAAAACTAATCAAAAAATATTTGAAAATTCTTGATGTTTCTTAAAAAGGACACTAGAGCGCACCTTACTGCCCACTTTTCAAATCTCTAGTTTCACCAGTTTTTTTGGAAATTTGGGACAAACTTCAAGGTCACCTGTCAGAATTCTTGCATTGCTCCCTGGGCAAAACTCTTTATGTTATTGATTTTCCTTCCGTTACATTTTAAATTTATTTCAATTCTTTTGATTCCTGGATTGATGCGAGTATTCCAATAATCTGGAAACTGGAATCAATCCTTTGTAAAACTCATCTAGCACCAAATGTGGAAAAGTGTGAAGAAATACAATGTCTTTCTCACACTGTCTATCTCATATATCTCGGTTAGTTTTTACATTAGAGACTTACGACATTAATAAAATTTGTTAAGAATTTAATTTTCTATTTAATAAAATATAAAAATTTCCAAAACTTCCCCAAAAAAAAGTGAAAAATCGCCCCTAAACTCGTTGTGCTATCCAACTGTAGGGCGGTGGATCTTTCCGCCCTAATGGGCGGCACTGAGCTGGAACCGTACTACTGTTTACTCGAGGGCGGCAAGAACGGGTGGCTGTTCCAGGAAATCCAGGATTTGTTCTTCTACATGCAGATTTTACAGCAGGAGAATATCGATTTGCCCCGCAGGGTTTCGGACAGTATTAATTTAACGGAGATTCCGGATCTGGTGAGGACGTGCGGATACTATCCGAGCCACTTTGAGGTTTGTGTAGTTTAATTATTTTCTGGCATATTGCAATTTTTGTGTTTGTTTTTAGTTGGAAACGATTATGATTGACGTGAGGTATCGGGATTTCGACGAGACCGGAATAGTGAAGGACGAGATATCGTTTGTGGAATTCGTGAAGTTATTTGTTAACCACAGGCCCGCTTACGGGTATTCTATGGAACAGATCAAGCAGCATTTCAATACCGTGTGCCTGCTCTCGGATTACCCTAGGAAGTGTCGAATAGACAGCAACGAATTCATATATATTCTTCAAAATATCGGTGAGATATTAAAGGAAATTTCCAGTTCAGGAAAATGACTTTCAAGATTTTCCAGGCGAACCCTCTCAGAACCTGCACGCGAACTTGACGACTCTGTTAAGGGTGACCAGCAAAGTGGAGAACAATTACGACTTTTTGCCCCCCGTAAGTGGAAATTTCTGAATTTTCCACTGGAAAACTGGAGTTGTTTTATTTTAGGAAATCTCCACGCATTTTTTGTTTTACGAGCTGCTTGGCATCGACCCTAATAGGACCGAGAGTTCGGACTATGACGACTGTGGCAACACTACTAAAGACAAGGTTTAGTGCAACAAAATAAATTATTTATTAAATTTATACGGATTTTTATTTAGCGTATATTATGGCCTTAATCGATAGATCTTTGGAAGGTAAGTAAGAGTTATATAATACTTTATAGGTCTAAAATAAAAAAATAAGTGAGTTATTGGGGTTTAAAGTAAGGAGTGATTGAGCGGGAGAATGCCCAATATCTCGGTTATTCTGAACATGTGTGATGATCTAGCCGAACTAGTAGTGACCCCGTTAATTAAATTTAACTTATATTGGAAATTTTCCTTTTTATTTGAGATATTTTACAACTCTCTATCTTTTTTTATACTGAAGAAATGAAGCATTTTATGGAAAAAGAAACTAGGGGCATCTATGCTCTCAGTTTTTCTCAATTTGCTCAAAAAGTGTGCAATTTTAGGAAAAAACTCAAAGGATACTTGTTAACAGGAATTTAATTCCCTTTTGTTTGAGATACTTTACAACTCTCTATGTTTTTTTATAGTGGAGAAATGAAGCAAATAACATCTTTATGGAAAATAACTAGGGGGACCTATGGGTTCAGTTTTTCCTAATTTACTCAAAAACTATGCAACTTCAGAAGAAAACTCTTAAGACATCCTGTTAAGGGAAAAAAATTCCCTTTCACTTGAGATACTCTATAACTTTCTATCTTTTTTTATACTGAAGAAATAAAGCATTTTATGGAAAAAGAAACTAGGGGCATCTATGCTCTCAGTTTTTCTTAATTTGCTCGAAAATTAAGCGGTTTCGGCAAAAAACTCAAAGGGTACTTCTTAACAGGAATTTAATTCCCTTTTATTTGAGATACTTTACAACTCTCTATGTTTTTTTTATAGTGGAGAAATGAAGCAAATAACATTTTTATGGAAAATAACTAGGGGGACCTATGGGTTCAGTTTTTTCCAATTTACTCAAAAACTATGCAATTTCAGAAGAAAACTCTAAAGTCATCTTTTCAAGGGAATTTAATTCCCTTTCATTTGAGATACTCTAAAACTTTCTATCTTTTTTTATACTGAAGAAATAAAGCATTTTATGGAGAAGAAAACTAGGGGCATCTATGCTCTCAGTTTTTTTCAATTTACTTGAAAATTATGTAATTTTGGCAAAAAACTTAAACGGTACTTTTTAACACGAATTTAATTCCTTTTTGTTTGAGATACTTTACAACTCTCTAGGTTTTCTTATAGTGGAGAAATGAAGCAAATAACATTTTTATGGAAAATAACTAGGAGGACCTATGAGTTCAGTTTTTCCCAATTTACTCAAAAACTATGCAATTTCAGAAGAAAACTCTTAAGTCATCTTTTCAAGGGAATTTAATTCCCTTTCAGTTGAGATACTCTATAACTTTCTATCTTTTTTTATACTGAAGAAATAAAGCATTTTATGGAGAAGAAAACTAGGGGCATCTATGCTCAGTTTTTCTCAATTTACTCAAAAACTGTGCAATTTTAGGAAAAAATCTCGAAGGGTACTTCTTAACAGGAATTTAATTCCCTTTTATTTGAGATACCTTACATCTCTCTATGTTTTTTTATAGTGGAGAAATGAAGCAAATAACATCTTTATGGAAAATAACTAGGAGGACCTATGAGTTCAGTTTTTCCCCATTTACTCAAAAACTATGCAATTTCAGAAGAAAACTCTTAAGTCATCTTTTCAAGGGAATTTAATTCCCTTTCATTTGAGATACTCTATATCTTTCTATCTTTTTTTATAAGAAATGAAGCAAATAAAATTTTTTTGGAAAATAACTAGGAGCATCTATGCTCCCAGTTTTTCTCAATTTACTTAAAAACTATGCAATTTCAGGAAAAAATCAAAAGACATCTTTTAAAGGGACTTTAATTCCGTTTCGTTTAAGATGCTTTACGAATCTTTATCTTTTTTTATACTTAAGAAATTAAGCATTTTTCTGGAAAATAACTAGAAGCACCTATGCTCCCAGTTTTTTTCAATTTACTCAAAAACTGTGCAATTTTAGAAGAAAATTTAAGAAGCATTTTTTAAAGGGAATTCAATTTCCTTTAATTTGAGACACTTTACAACTCTCTATCTTTTTTCATATTAAAGAAATAAAGCATTTGTATGAAAAACAACTAGGGGCACGTATGGCCACCCAGTTTTTCCCAATTTACCCAAAAGCTATGCAATTTCAGAATAATACTCATCAGGAATTTTTTGAAGGAAATTCAATTCCCTTTCATCTGAGATACATTATAACCCTCTATATTCTTTTATATCAAACAAATGAAATAAATAAGATTTTTCTGGAAAATAACTAGGGACATCTATGATCTAGAAAACATATGTTATTAATTGGGAATTCATGGCTCAACTGCCTTAAAACAAAAACTGCACTCAAAGTTGCCTAAAATTTGAAAAAATTCTGTACAAATTTATCTATAGATCAACTACCTAGAATTTAATAGAAAATAGATTAATCAGACCTACCTATTGAAAAAATATAAAAAACTACTCTGCTCAACTGCCTGGAATAAAGAAATTAAATTCGTCATTCAACTGACCTGAATTGTTTGAAATTTAGTAGATTCTGGAAAAAGAGATTGACGATTCAACTGCCTGGAAACAAATATTGCAAAAGTTGCCTAAGATTAAAAAAAAATCTGAAAGAATTTATCACGGCTTCAACTGCCTGGAATCGACTCTCCTTTCTCGAAGAAACTCCCTACTTACAATAAGATCCAAGTACAAAGCAAATTATATGTTTATGAAAAATAACTAGGAGCATCTATGGTCTCAGTTTTTCCCCATTTACTCAAAAACTACCCAAATTTAGAAGAAAACTCAAGAGACATTTTTTAAAGAAAATTTAATTCCCTTTCATTTGATATATATAATAACCTTTTATAATTTTTGTTACTATAGAAATGAGGCAAAGGACGTTTTCTTGTAAAAAAAAAACTAGGGGTGCCTAAAGCTCCAGTTTTTCCCAATTTATTCATAAACCGTGCATTATGGCAAAAAAACTCAAAAGACATTTTTTCAAGAGAATTCAATTCTCTTTTAAATGCTATACATTAGGACCTTCTATATTGCTTTATACTACAGAAATGAAACAAATTGTAAAAGGAGCATCTATGGCCCAGGAAATATGTTTTATTAATTGAGAATCCACGCCTCAGTTGCCAGAAATTCTGGACAAACTTAACACTGTCTCAACTGCCTGGAATAAATTAATTACTTAAAATAAGACCCAACCTCAAAGTGAAATTAGTTTAATATCTCTGTTATTTTTAACATTAGAGTAAAATGGTATTAAACACATCGAATTAGAATTTAATTTTCTACAGTTTGGTGATACATTTCATGCAAACGCTGCTTTAATAAAATCACAAAAAAAATTAAAATTACAATTATAGAAACCTCAATACTAATCTACTACCACCTCATCCCCCGTATCGATCATATTATTCTCCAACTCCTCCTCAATCTTCCTCATCTCTCTCATTCTGTCGATCTTCTTCAGTCCCTCCAAGATGCACTTCAAGTTCTCGTAAACCAACTCGCTCGGTTCACTCGCCCTGATCGACTCGCAGTGGTCCAGCTGCTTCAACTCCTCCGAGGTATAGTGGAGAAACTTCAACATACCGTCCAGGGTTTCGTAGTTGAATCTTTTACCGTCGTGCGACAAGTAACCCTGTTTCTTGTAGCTGCACACCAGGAACTTCTTGTACTTCTCCTCTTGGGATAAAATGCCCGTTTTCAGCACTTGGGAGACGACGGTGGGGTCCAGGTGGACCTCGTCCAGGCAACTCTCCCCTATTTTTCGTAGGGACTCTGCCGAAATGTCTCGGTAAGGAATCGAGAGGGCCTAAAATTGAGGAAAACATTTGTTGTATTTGGGATAGCTTGGATATTATGGTCTTAATCGAGAGCTGCTTATGTGAGGAGTGAAAGTTACTTAATACTTTATTGCTCTAAAATTAAAAGTAAACGAGTTATTTGGGTTTAAAGAGGTAAGAGACTATAGTATGTCGCTCAAATGTAACGGCTCTAAAAAGCTCTATATCTTGGTTATTTTTCATATTGGTAAATTCAGGTTTAAAATATTGCTAAAAAAAATATCTGTATTGCCAAGGAGAAAAACGTGACTTACCTGTATTACTGCCAAGCAAAAGCCCACAAATACCACCAGATTTAGTGACATTTTTCTTACTCTCAGGGTAAACAACTACGTACTAAATAAAATTGAAACTGGATCATTCAACGCGCTTATCTTTTATATTTTTATTAAACAATTTGATAAGGGATCGTTGTGGTGAATAATTAATGCTTTTGCCGAACTAGTAATGACCCCTTGACCCCGTTGATTAAATTTAAATTATATTGGAAATTCACCGAATTTAATTTGTTATTCAGGGTTAAACTAACTAGGGGCACCTATGCTCTCAGTTTTTCTCAATTTACTGAAAAACTATGCGATTTCAGAAGAAAACTCAAAAGGCATTTGTTAAAGACAATTTAAATCCCTTTCATTTGAGATATTTTATGACTCTCTATGTTTTTTTATAGTGGAGAAATGCAGTATATAGCGTTTTTATGGAAAACAACTAGGGGCACCTATGGTCCCAGTTTTTCCCCATTTGCTCAAAAACTATCCAAATTCAGAAAAAAAGTCAAAAGACATTTTTTGAAGGAAATTTAATTTCCTTTCATTTGAGATACATTGCGACCTTCTATGTTTTTTTAAACAAAAGAAATTAAATTTTTTTTATTGGAAACAACTAGGGGCACCTATGGTCCCAGTTTTTCCCCATTTGCTCAAAAACTATCCAAATTCAGAAAAAAAGTCAAAAGACATTTTTTGAAGGAAATTTAATTTCCTTTCATTTGAGATACATTGCGACCTTCTATATTTTTTTAAACAAAAGAAATTAAAATTTTTTTTATTGGAAACAACTAGGGGCACCTACGGTCTCAGTTTTTTCCCATTTGCTCAAAAACTATCCAAATTCAGAAAAAAAGTCAAAAGGCATTTTTTGAAGGAAATTTAATTTCCTTTCATTTGAGATACATTGCGACCTTCTATATTTTTTTAAACAAAAGAAATTAATTTTTTTTTATTGGAAACAACTAGGGGCACCTATGGTCCCAGTTTTTCCCCATTTGCTCAAAAACTATCCAAATTCAGAAAAAAAGTCAAAAGACATTTTTTGAAGGAAATTTAATTTCCTTTCATTTGAGATACATTGCGACCTTCTATATTTTTTTAAACAAAAGAAATTAATTTTTTTTTATTGGAAACAACTAGGGGCACCTATGGTCCCAGTTTTTCCCCATTTGCTCAAAAACTATCCAAATTCAGAAAAAAAGTCAAAAGGCATTTTTTGAAGGAAATTTAATTTCCTTTCATTTAAGATACATTACGACTTTCTATATTTTTTTTAAACCAAAGAAATGAAACATTTTTATTGAAAACAACTAGGGGCACTTATGGTCCAAGTTTTTCCCCATTTACTCAAAAACTATCCAAATTCAGAAGAAAAGTCAAAAGGCATTTTTTGAAGGAAATTTAATTTCCTTTCATTTGAGATACACTACGACTTTATTTTTTTTATACTGAAGAAATAAAGGAAGTATACTACATTATATTGGAATAACTAGGCCATCTGTGGTTCTGGAAATATGTATTATTCATTGGGAATCTATGACTCAGCTGCCTGAAGACAAAATTGCAGTGAAAGTTGTCTGAAATTTGATAAAATTCTGGACAAATTTATCCATGGATCTACTGTGAAAAAAGTAAACAAATTTTCGATTTAATTCCCAGAAATTCCAGAACGACATTATGGCTCAACTGCCTGGAATAAGGAAATTAAATTCATTATTCAACTGCCTGGAATTTATTAAAGAATTACTTGAACTTTCTTAAATTTGATAAAATTTTGTAGAAAGGATCCACGATTTAACTGCCCAAACACAAAATTGCAGTCAAAGGTTGCCTGGAATTTTGTCTCCACTGTCTGGAATAATAGAATGAATAAATGGACTCCACTGCCTGGAACAAATTCAATATCAAAGTGAAATTTATTTATTATTTTATAAAAAATAACTAGGGGCACCTATAGGTCAAGTTTTTCCCCATTTACCCAAAAACTATGCAATTTCCAAAGAAAACTTAAGAGAGATTTTTTTAAGAAAATTTAATTTCCTTTCATTTGAGATACATTGTCACCCTCTATGTTTTATTTTACTGTAGAAATGAAGCAAATAACAATTTTTGGAAAAAAAAACTAGGGGTACCTATGGCTCCACTTTTTATTAATTTACTTAAAAACTATGCAATTTAAGAAAAAAACTGTAAAGACACTTTTTTAGAGAAATTTAATTTCTTTTCATTTGAGGTACATTATGACTCTCTATGTTTTTTTAAACTGTAGAAACAAAGCAAATCACATTTTCTCGTAAAAAAAAACTAGGGGTGTCTATGAATCTAGTTTTTCCCAATTTACTCATTAACCATACCATAAGTGAAAAAAACTCAAAACGCACTTTTTAAAGAGAATTTAATTTCCTTTCGTCCCATACATTACAACCCTCAATACACCCAAAAAAAGGAAGGAACGAGAAAAAAAACAACACGTCAGCTAAAGAAATGCAAATAGGTTTATTAATTCATTAATAACACACAATATAACCAAAAGAAGGAGAAAAAATTTAAATATTAATAATTAAAACACTTGAATCCTATGGTTTTCGCGATCGCACACCAGGATGTGGCCGTCGGGGGTCATCGCGACCCCCTCGAGACCCTTAAACTCGCCCTTCTGCGTGCCCCAGCACCCCAAGGCCCTCAAGAACTTCCCGTCCGGATGGAAGATCTGGATTCGATTGTTTCCAGAGTCCGCGACACAAATGTAACCCTGATCGTCAACGGCCACCCCACGTGGAAATTTGAATTCGCCCTCCTCGGACCCTTCCACCCCGAACGACGAGATCACCTTGCCGTTAATATCGAAAATTTGAATGCGGTGGTTGTTTGAATCGGACACGATCACTTTGTTGGTGTTGGATACCGCGATGTAGTGGGGGTGTTCCAGTTGACCCTCTTTGCTTCCCATGGTGCCGAATTTCCCTACGAAGGTCCCATCCGACTGGAAAACCTAAAGGATTAAGAGTGTGAGTGTAAAGGACAGGAAATGAGGTTTTGAGTTCAGGCAACTCACCTGGATTCTGTGGTTTTCCTTGTCGCACACATAGATGAAACCTAGGGCGTCAGTGGCGATGCCCCAAGGGTAGTTGAAACGTCCATCTGCGGTACCTTGACTCCCGAACGTGCGCAGGAATCGCCCAGATGGATCGAACACCTTGAACCACATTCACATTTAATTAAGACAATAATACAGTCACTCAAACGATTATCACCTGGATCCGATGGTTGTAGCGGTCGGCAATAATGAACTGGCCGATCCTATTGACGGCCACGCCCGCCAGACAATCGAACTCCCCCTCTCCGCTTCCGTACTGTCCGAACTCTTTCAAAAAACGTCCGCGAGAATCAAAAACCTGATGAATAAAGAGAGTTTATTTATTACTGGACGGTGCCAGGAATGTTCTGGCAATGTACTCACTTGCACCCGATGATTAGATGAGTCGGCCACGATGATGGTGTTGTCTGGACCGACGGCCACGCCCCGTGGCCACGTGAAACATCCGGCTTCGCTCCCCCGACCACCGATCTGGAACAGCTGCTGGCATTTTTGCAGGTACTGACTTCTAGGGAAGGTACCTGCTGCTGCTGCCGCGATACCTACGACCTTGTATTGTAATAAACTGAATATTCCAGGCATTTCTATTGGGGTTAGTAGGCGTGCAATAGTCCAGGAAATATGCGTTTTTAGTTGGGAACAGTTGGCTTTGAATGGTCCAGGTTTATACGTTTCTCATTGGCAAGAGTCCTACTATAGTAGGCCAGGATGTTTCAGGGCATGCATCAGGAAAATAATAGTGATAATAGTAGTAATAGCTCAGGAAATTGATGCTAATAAATGGAAATCACTGACTCAACTGCCTGGAATTAAATAAATATTTTTTTAAGGGTGTTATTTGAAGTACTGAATTTATTAAATATATATAAATATATAAAGAAAATAATAATAATAATAATAATAGTAGTAACATGAACAGTAGAATGGTCCAGGAAATTGATGCTATTCATTGGAGATCACTGACTCAACTGCCTGGAATTAAATAAATATTTTTTTAAGGGTGTTATTTGAAGTACTGAATTTATTAAGTATATATAAATATATAAAGAAAATAATAATAATAATAGTAGTAACATGAACAGTAGAATGGTCCAGGAAATTGATGCTATTCATTGGAAATCATTGACTCAACTGCCTGGAATTAAATAAATATTTTTTTAAGGGTGTTATTTGAAGTACTGAATTTATTAAGTATATATAAATATATAAAAAAAATAATAATAATAATAGTAGTAACATGAACAGTAGAATGGCCCAGGAAATTGATGCTATTCATTGGAAATCATTGACTCAACTGCCTGGAATTAAATAAATATTTTTTTAAGGGTGTTATTTGAAGTACTGAATTTATTAAGTATATATAAATATATAAAGAAAATAATAATAATAATAGTAGTAACATGAACAGTAGAATGGTCCAGGAAATTGATGCTATTCATTGGAAATCATTGACTCAACTGCCTGGAATTAAATAAATATTTTTTTAAGGGTCTTATTTTAAGTACAGAATTTATTTCAGGAATTAGAGTCTATTTATTGATTTAATTATTCCAGCCAGACAAATTTTAGCCAATTGCTTACAATTTTTGTTTCCAGGCAGTTGATTCATGGATTTTCAGTTAATAAATTATATTTTCTGGACCATAGATGCGCCTACTTATTTTCCATAATAATGTAATTTGCTTCCTATATCTGGTGTACAAAAAAATAGACCGTTGTAATGTATCTTAAATGAAAGAGAATTAAATTTCCTTAAAAAAATGTCTTTTGTATTTTGTTCTGAATTTGTATAGTTTTTGAGTAAATGGGGAAAATCTGGGACCATAGGTGGCCCTAGTTGATTTCCTTAAAAATGTTATTTGCCTAATTTCTTTAGTATAAAAAAATATAGAGGGTCCAAATGGATATCAAATAAAAGGGAATTAAATTTCTTTAAAAAATAATATTTTGAGCTTTCTTCTAAATTTGGGTAGTTTTTGAGTAATTGAAAAAAAACTGGGATCATAGACTCCTCTAGTTGTTTTCCATAAAAACGTTATTTGCTTAATTTCTCCAGTATAAAAAATATATACGGGGTCGTAATGTACATCAAATGAAAGGGAATTAAATTTCCTTAAAAAAATATCTTTTGAGTTTTTTTTTAAATTTGCATAGTTTTTGAGTAAATGGGGAAAATATGGGACCATAGGTGCCCCTAGTTATTTTCCACAAATAAATTTCACTTTGAGATTGGTTCTGCCTGCAATTTTCCAGGAAGTTGATTCGTGGATATTTTCTTCCATAATTGCATCAAATTCCAGGCAATTCAGGTCGTTCTTTATTAAATTCCAGGTTAAATCATGAATTTAATTTCCTTATTCCAGGCAGTCGTGGCATAATGTCGTTATGGAATTTCGAGGAATTAAATCCTAAATTTTTAGGTTTATTTTTACAGTTAAGTCTGAATTGTTAATTTTTTATTAGATTCCAGGTAGTGGGATCATGGATAATTTTTTCCAGGATTCTTAAATATTTCAAGCAGTCGAGTCTTATTTTAAGTAGCGAATTTATTCCAAGCAGTTGAGGCAGTGATAAATTCTCGCAACTTTATTTGTCTAGGAATTAAAGAAAATCAGAATTTCAACTGAATTTTGAATCCTTGAAATTTCAAGGATTTTAGATTTTCCTTGTCCAAGGATTTAAAAAATATTTTTTTTTAGATCTTCAATGGAATTTTGAATCCTTGGAATCTTTGTAATTTCAAGGATTTTAAAGATTGTGTGTTAAAAAAAAAATGCAGGTATGCAATAGAATTTTGAATCATCAGAATCCTTGAAATTCCAATGATTTTAGATTTTGTTTGTCCAATAAATGGATTTTTTCCAGATTTTCAATGGGATTTTGAATCCTTAGAATCTTAAAAATTTCGAAGATTACAGAGATTTTGGGTTTTATTTATTCATAAATATTTAAAAAAAAATCTGTTTGCAATGGAAGTTTGAATCCTCAGAATCCTTGAAATTTCAAGGATTTTAAATTTTGTTAGTTTAAGTAGTTAAAAAATTGATTTTTCGAAATTTTTAATGGAATTTCGATTGCATTGGAATTTTGAGGATTTTATTTATTCAGGAAATAAAAAAAAAAATCTTGAAAATTTTGAATTCTTGGAATCTTTAAAATTTCAAGGATTTTTGGTTTTATATATCCACAATTTAAAAAAAAAATACAGAAATTTTTCTGTTTGCAATGGAATTTTCGATCCTTAAAATTTCAAGGATTTTGGGTTTTATTCAATCAGAAATATAAAAAGTAAATTTTTTCCGTTGCAAACCTGGAAAAATTTTTATTCTATTTTTAAATTTATGTATAAATAAAACCTAAAATATTTAAAATTTCCAAGATTCCAAAGATTAAAAATTTTATTTGACTAGGGATTAAAAGAAATCATGCAATGGAATTTTCAATCATCAGAATCCTTGAAATTTCAAGGATTTTAGATTTTCTTTGTCCAAGGATTTAAAAAATATTTGTTTTAGATCTTCAATGGAATTTTGAATCCTTGGAATCTTTGTAATTTCAAGGATTTTAAAGATTGTGTGTTAAAAAAAAAATGCAGGTATGCAATAGAATTTTGAATTATCAGAATCCTTGAAATTTCAAGGATTTTAAATTTTGTTAGTTTAAGTAGTTAAAAAATTGATTTTTCGAAGTTTTTAATGGAATTTTGATTGCATTGGAATTTTGAGGATTTTATTTATTCAGGAAATAAAAAAAAAATCAGGTTTTCAACAAAATTTTGAATTCTTGGAATCTTTAAAATTTCAAGGATTTTTGGTTTTATATATTCACAATTTAAAAAAAAAAATACAGAAATTTTTCTAGGTTTGCAATGGAATTTTCGATCCTTAAAATTTCAAGGATTTTGGGTTTTATTTAATCAGAAATATTAAAAGTAAATTTTTTCCGTTGCAAACCTGGAAAAATTTTTATTCTATTTTTAAATTTATGTATAAATAAAACCTAAAATATTTAAAATTTCCAAGATTCCAAAGATTAAAAATTTTATTTGACTAGGGATTAAAAGAAATCATGCAATGGAATTTTCAATCATCAGAATCCTTGAAATTTCAAGGATTTTAGATTTTCTTTGTCCAAGGATTTAAAAAATATTTTTTTTTAGATCTTCAATGGAATTTTGAATCCTTGGAATCTTTGTAATTTCAAGGATTTTAAAGATTGTGTGTTAAAAAAAAAGGAGGTATGCAATAGAATTTTGAATTATCAGAATCCTTGAAATTCCAATGATTTTAGATTTTGTTTGTCCAATAAATGGATTTTTTCCAGATTTTCAATGGGATTTTGAATCCTTAGAATCTTAAAAATTTCGAGGATTACAGAGATTTTGGGTTTTATTTATTCATAAGTATTAAAAAAAAAAATCTGTTTGCAATGGAAGTTTGAATCCTCAGAATCCTTGAAATTTCAAGGATTTTAAATTTTGTTAGTTTAAGTAGTTAAAAAATTGATTTTTCGAAGTTTTTAATGGAATTTCGATTGCATTGGAATTTTGAGGATTTTATTTATTCATGAAATAAAAAAAAATCAGGTTTTTAACAAAATTTTGAATTCTTGGAATCTTTAAAATTTCAAGAATTTTTGGTTTTATATATCCACAATTAAAAAAAAAAATACAGAAATTTTTCAAGGTTTGCAATGGAATTTTCGATCCTTAAAATTTCAAGGATTTTGGGTTTTATTTAATCAGAAATATAAAAAGTAAATTTTTTCCGTTGCAAACCTGGAAAATTTTTTATTCTATTTTTAAATTTATGTATAAATTAAACCTAAAATATTTAAAATTTCCAAGATTCCAAAGATTAAAAATTTTATTTGACTAGGGATTAAAAGAAATCATGCAATGGAATTTTCAATCATCAGAAT
This sequence comes from Anthonomus grandis grandis, assembly GCF_022605725.1. Taxonomy (NCBI): domain Eukaryota; kingdom Metazoa; phylum Arthropoda; class Insecta; order Coleoptera; family Curculionidae; genus Anthonomus; species Anthonomus grandis. Next base: position 17,119,358 of record NC_065562.1, read on the forward strand.
CCTTGAAATTTCAAGGATTTAAAATTTGTAAAAATCTAAGAATTTAAAAATTTTGATTTTTTCCATGTTTTTAACAAAATGTTGAATCTCTAAAATCTATGAAATTTTAAGGATTTTTGGTTTCCAGGCTTTTCAAGGTTTGCACTGATATTTTGAATCTTCAAAATTCCAAGAATTTTGAATTTTATTTATCTAGAAATATAAAAAGTATATTTTTTCCGTTGCAAACCTGGAAAATTTTTTTCAACATATTTTTTTTTTAATTTATGAATAAATAAGACACAAAGAAAAATAATAAATAAGATATAATACAAAGATCTTTGAAATTTCACAAAATTAAAAATTATTAGTGAAGTTTAGAGAGAATCTTCCAGAACGGCGTTCTGCCGAGTATATAAGGAACCGCATCGCCGACAGTTGTCACTTGTCAGTCCAGTGAAGCAAAGTTCGAAATATTGGCGCGAAATTTAAATAGTTCTAAATAAATACAGTAAAAATAAATATCTCTAGTAGTGTACGTGTATTCATAGTAAAGTGTGTAGTTAAATTATTTAAGTAAATTAGTAAAAATTTTCCAGTACTTTCCTATATACTCTACAGTATAATATGTACACAATTTTTTTTAATAAAAGATGTTTTGACTTTGACATCGACTTTGATTTTGACTTTGCTTTTGACTTTGGATTGGTGTAGGAAAAACACGTTTTTAATTGGGAAGAATGTGCTTGGAATGAAATGAAAGTCTTAAAAACATTCCTTAATGAATGTGTTAAAGACATGCAGCAAAACACTTGTGCGAGCTAAAACTTTGGGTCCATAAACCATTGGCAAAGCACAACTATAAGCAGCATTTAGCAACTTAACCCGCGACTCTCCAATAAACAGATCTACTACTCACCCAATGTTTTAGCAAGTAATATTAACAAAAAAAAAACAAACACTACTACTAAAGAACCTCGTACTAAAAAACAAAAAATAAGAAGAAGAAGAAGACGGTATGGAAGGGAACCTCACCACCATCACAACCACCCTTATGAATCACTCTATGGCAGGGCAGATCTCTTACTTACCGGCCGCCGTAGCTGTAGTTGGGGTAGTGGGGGAGCCTCGCATGTTTTTTGAATCATCATCAGAACTGGCCAGCTCGGTGGAGGAGCGCAAGGGCAACCCCAAAGACAACCGCCTGGCCGCCGCCGTCGAGGAGCTACTCGCACCGCCACTCGCCCCTCCGCCGCCTCCGCCCTCCTTCTCCTTCGCCCCGCCGCCACTTCTGTTACCGTACTTGTTCTTCAAATATCTCGCCCAAGAGCTCAGAGCCGCCCCGTCTTTCTCGGAGGCGGCCCCCCCGCCGCCCCCCGTCTTCTCCGGCGAATTATCGCGAGATTTGAGGGCGTGCGAGGATCGACTTCGGGCCAAATCGTGAGCGGACGCCGTACCGTAGCCCCTGGAGGCCAAATAGGCCGAGGGGTTCGAGGTGGTCGGTGAAATCGGCGAGGTGGTGTCGTCCGCCTCCTCTTCGTCACCGAACTGTTGACTGCTACGACTCCTGGCTAGTCTTTGCCTGCGATCTTTCAGTGCCATATATCTGGATCTACTGGTGGGGTATTTGGAGTCTTCGTCGTTTGTTGTTGTTGTTGAGGTGGTGGTGGTGGTGTAGCGGGGGCTGTGGTCCTCATCGTCGTGCGCTATTGCCGCGGAGCTTTTGCTCTTATTTAGGAAGCGGCTGGTGTAGCCGTAGCGAGGAGGATCGTCCTCGGAGGTGGTCGTGGTGCGCCGCCTTCCATACCTGTTCGCGTGATCGTCCGCGCTACTAGAGTACCTTGACCGATTCACGGGAGAATCCTCTTTTTTACGGAAATTATCTGTTTGAGCGTCACGGGCGTGCGCGCTGCGAGCTAGCAAAGCCCCTATGTCACTCTTAGCCATCTTCGCGTCATCCATCTTGCTCTTACTTGACGGCTCATCCGATTCCTCTTCGGTTTCGCTCTCTTCTTCTGAGCTGGTCTCCGATTCCTCCTCCTCCTCTTCTTCTTCTTGCTTGGGGGGAGGCACGGTGGCCGGTTTATTCAAGAATCTGCTCTGGAAGGTTTTCTGTGGTGCTGCCACGTGGTCGCTCTTCGCCAAATATTTCTGTTTCACTTCCTCGGTGGTGAAGGGGGCTCCGGTGCTGCGCACCGCCGAGGAGGAGGATGATTCCGCGGAAGAAGAGGAGTCGCTGCTTGGTGACCGCGCGGTTTTTTTATGAGCAGCCTCTGATGACGGTCTTCTAGTTGCTGCTGCTGTTAAAGTTTTCTTTTGATTGGGGGTTTCTTCGGAGTCTTCGGCGCTGCTGGGCGGGGCCTACAGAAAAACTGTGTTAGGGTGAGTGTCTGCTGGTGGGCATGCTTGACAATAAAACAACACAAAGGGTACTACACGTCAAGGTGTATTTAGTTTAGAAGTGGTAGAAGTAGTAGTAGAAGGGACATGCCATAGTGTCTGATCACGGCAAGCAACATATCGCTCTCTTAATCTAAATTAGGTGCTAAAAGTAATTGATTTAAATCAGGTACACGGTTACTGTTCATCCAGACTCACCTCGGGGGCGGCGGATGGTGTTTTCCTCGCTGGCGGGTGTCTTTCCTCGACTGTTGCTCTGTCGCTACTGGGGCGACTCTCTGTTACTTGTTCCGCCGAGGTGGTCGCCCCCTTGTTTTGCTTTTTAATCCTCGATATTTCGTCCTCCTCGCTCACCTGTCTGGTGGCGGGGGCCCTTTTGGGGGCCGTCACTTGGGGCGGTTTTGGCTGGGGAGCCGCCTCCGGCTTCTTCTCTTTCTTCCCCGTGGGGTTCTCTTGCAGCTTCTTCATCACCCTGGGGGAGTCCGCTAGCCGGGTGATCCCGCTCAAGGGGCCACGTGTCACATCCTCGGTGTCCAAAGGTCGCTCGCGCTCGTGCGTTTTCTGTTGCTGATCGTGGAAGCGCACGTTTCTGGCTGTCTCGTTATCAGAATCGTCTTCCGCCATGGTGTTTCTTCTGCGGAAGCGACTGCTATATTTGGACCGAGTTGGAACTTCGCGATCGTAATCCTCGTCGCCGCCCCTATAGCCGTATCTATCGCTATGGGAGTCGCCCTTCTGTTGACGTCGCTCGCCGAACTTACGCCCGCTTAACACTTGTTCCTCTTGCTCGCCATAGATGGGCTCCTGGTTTCTGAAGGCCAATCTATGGTCACTTTTGGATCGCATTAGTCCAGGCCCGGGGGGCTGTAGGAGGCCCCCGGTACTGGTCCCTTGCGAGAAGGGGCTGTTGCTGTTCGCGATATTTAAATCTCCGTAACCGGCCACGTGGAGCACCAGCTGGTTAGGATCGTGGGCCAGGATCAGTCTGATTTTCCTGCTGTAGTCGGTGTTTTCGTACTCGAAGTTCCTAATGAACTCTACGGTTTTCAGGAAAATCTCTTTGGCGTCCATCAGCTCGCAGTCGTCCCATATGTCGACGTTTTCGTTCATATGTTTGTCGGCCAAGTCACAGTTGCTCAGTATGTTGGCCACCTCTTGCTCCAAGTTTTCCTTGAGGCCTGTGAGGGTGCGCATCTCCGTGCCCATGTAACGATCGATTTCTCCTCGCAAGTATTCGGTGCGGTCCTTTAAAGCTTTGTTCAACCTCCGGTAGATCTCCTCGATCTCCTCGCTGACTGATAAACAGTTGGTCTGGATGTTCTGCGTGTTTTTCTCGACCAAAGACAGGCTGTCTTGCAACCGATGGATTCCGCGTCTGATTTGGTTGTTTATTCTGGAGATTTCGCGTCTGAGGATTTCCATGTGGGCCCCCTTACACTCCTCGCACACCTTTTTGTCGCAGTGGTGGCAGAAGTTGCAGTAGGCTTTCTCTGAGCAGACGTTGCATCTCTCCATCACTTGCCCGCTGGTGGGATCGGGGAGTTCTCCAGTGATTTCGATGTGGAGTTCCAGGAATCTTTGGAGGGTCACGTTGGTGGGGAAACCCTGGATGCCTTGGTAAGGGATGCGGTGTTCTGCGCGGCATTCTGGACATTTCACCTGAAAACGAGTCGATTAAACGAGGCTCTACGGATATTTTTCTGGTTACCTGTCTTCTGACGTAATCGACTAGTCCTTCCAGGCAGGGTTCCATGCAAAAGCTGTGCTGGCAGGGTAGCAGCTTGGGGTTACGGTAGCGGTCCAGGCATATTGCGCAGGTCAGTAATTGCTCGAATTGTTCCATGTTTGGTCAGTCTAAAAAAATTAATTAATTAATTTCAGTAATATATGCCATTTTCCAGGATAATTTATATATAGAATTATGCAAATGAGTGTATATATTCCACGTGTTTTTTTCTTTTTGAGTTATGTATTCTTTGCATGTAAAAGGAATTTTGTTTCTATTTCACCAAGGGGTCAATTTACGGGAAAGTTTTATAAGGGTTTTTTGTTTAGAATTGAATTTACTTTAAGTTCGGTCCTTACAGTTTTCTCGCTAAGTTCAACGGTTTTTGAGATATTAAGGAAAAACTTGTCAAAGGGTCGTTCTCCGAAATAAGTAAATTTTTTAAATAATTAATTTAATGCGGCTCTTAAACTAGTTTTGCAATATTAACTGTCATTGGCTTAGTCATGGTTTTTCTGAAATATCTTGAAAACTAGTAGAATTAAAGGGATCAAAATTATAGAGAATTAAATTTTGAATAATAACTTATGTTATGAATTTTTTGATAGAATGACTCGGAATGACAGTGTAAAGGGATTACTGAGCAGTTTTTCTTAATTTGCTTGAAAACAATTAAATTTGAAAGAAAAATTATAGGGAGAATTTTTGTTTAGAATTAAATTTTCTTTAATTTTGGTCCTAATAGTTTTTTTGGTAAGATTAGCGCTATTTAAGAGATTTGGAAAAAATTAATAAAAATTATATTAGCGTTGTCAAGGGGTCATTCTACAAAAAAGCTATAAAATCATATTTTGATTAAAATAATTTTTTTTTATATTGGTCCTTTTGAAAGAGAAATATATTTTTTTTAGAGAATTACTCAATGGTGTAACAGACAGTTTTCCTTAAATATCTTGAAAACCGTTAAAGTTAGAGTGAAAGTTGTAGAGATCAAAATTATAGAGAATTAAATTTTGAATAAAAATTATTCGTACAGATTTTTTTGTAGAATGCCTCCTTGTTAAGTTATGTTAATGTAAAAGGATTACTGAACAGTTTTTCTTAATTTTCTTGGAAACAATCCAATTTGGAAGAAAAATTATAGGAATAGTTTTTGTTTAAAATTGAATTTTCTTTAATTTTGGTCTCTAGAGTTTTTTTGTTAAGATTAGCGGTTTTTAAGATATTTGGAAAAAACTAATAAAAATTACCTTAGCGTTGTCAAGGGGTCATTCTCCAAAAAAATTATGAAATAATTTTTAGTTTTAATTTCAATTTTCTTTTATTTTAGTGCTCAGAGTTTCTTAAGAAAAATGTTTCTCTTGGAGAATGTCTCATTGGTGTAACGGACAATTTTCCTTAAATATTTTGAAAAACCTTAAGCGTAGCGAAAAAACTATAGAGACCAAATTTAAAGAAAATTTAATTCTAAGCAAAAATTGTCTCTATAAGTTTTCCTCTAAACGTCACTTTTTTCAAGATATTTAGAAAAAACTGCCTAATAATCCGTATATATTGACATAACTGGGTAAGGAGTCATTCTCCAAAAAAGTCAATTTAAAAAAGTCCCTCAGTTTCTCAAAAATGATCAAATTTAAATTAAAAATGCATGTGAGTAACACTGAATTTATTTATTGTAAAATTACATAGTTTAGAGAATGACCCTTTGACAAGTTCTTCCTTAATATCTCGAGAACCGTTAAGTGTAGCGAAAAAACTGTAGAGACCAAATTTAAAGAAAATTTAATTCTAAGCAAAAATTGTCTCTATAAGTTTTCCTCTAAACGTCACTTTTTTCAAGATATTTAGAAAAAACTGCCTAATAATCCGTATATATTGACATAACTGGGTAAGGAGTCATTCTCCAAAAAAGTCAATTTAAGAAAGTCTCTCAGTTTCTCAAAAATGATCAAATTTAAATTGAAAATGCATGTAAGTAACACTAAATTAATTTATTTTAAAATTACATATTTTAGGGAATGACCCTTTGACAAGTTTTTCCTTAATATCTCGAAAACCCTTAAGTGTAGCGAAAAAACTATGGAGACTAAATTTAAAGAAAATTCGATTCTAAGCAAAAATTGTCTCTGTAATTTTTCCTCTAAACGTCACTTTTTTCAAGATATTTAGAAAAAACTGCCTAATAATCCGTATATATTGGCATAACTGGGTAAGGAGTCATTCTCCAAAAAAGTCAATTTAAAAAAGTCCCTCAGTTTCCCAAAAATTATCAAATTTAAATTAAAAATGCATGTGAGTAACACTGAATTTATTTATTGTAAAATTACATATTTTGGTGAATGACCCTTTGACAAGTTCTTCCTTATTATCTCGAAAACCCTTAAGTGTAGCGAAAAAACTGTAGAGACCAAATTTAAAGAAAATTTGATTCTAAGCAAAAATTGTCTCTATAATTTTTCCTCTAAGCGTCACTGTTTTTAAGATATTTAGAAAAAGCTGCCTTTATATTGACATACCTGCTTAAGGAGTCATTCTCCAAAAAAGTCATATTATATTTTCTTCTTTAAAATTCAATTCTCTTTCATTTTAATTTCAATATTTATTCAAGAAAATTGTACTTTTAAGAGTGTGTTCTTTTTTAAGTTAATTTTGCCCTAAAAGTTAATTAATTAATTAATTAATAATTTTTGCCATTTTTATGCGACTTTCTGGTATAATTTATATACGGTGTTATGCAAATGGATGTATACGTACATACAAACGATTCCAAAAAAAGGGGTTCGCTTGCTTGTTTGTTTGTTGGGGCGGGCAAGGGGGTGCAATTTAAATATTTAAATTTCATATGGATGCTGAGCTAAAACTGTTATTGTTTTTTATTCGAGAACTTTCTGTTTGGGGTTGTTTTCTAATTATTTCAGGGGTGAGTTTATGGCCCCTTTTTATAGTCCAGTTGTTCCCCAAAAAACGTTTATTTGTTCTGCTATGGAAATTGGGGGTTGTTCTCATTATTTTGTTGGAAAAATCTTTTTTAATGTTTTGTATTATGTAGAGTGTGCTTTATGGGATATCGTGTATATTATACCAGCAATCGATAGGTATTTAAATTCTTTATAAAAGTTGTTTAATAGTCTATGGGCGTAAAGGCAAAAATAAGAAAGTTATTGAGGTTCAAAGTGGCGATTGACTCCTCGACTAATGCACTATTTATTAATTTATCTCCTTAACGGTTAAGTTTACAAAAAAATATGATGACAATTAAATTCTAAACTCTTAAATAAAGTTTCTTATATAGGGAATTTATAATTTTATTCAAGGAAAGTGTCCTTATCATGCAAACAGTACTGACCCAATTTTAATTTACGTAAATCTAAGACCCCTAAATGCTGTTGCAATCATTTGATTTATGTGGGTGTTTTAAATATAGAAAAAATTACCCCTTTCATGCAGTTAGTACTGTCCCCGTTTTATTTATTTATTTTTTTAATTTGCTATACATAATATCGCACTTAAAGGAAGACTCTCATAGGAAATTTAATTTTTTCTTAAAGGCAAGCTTCCTTACATATTATGTTTTAAATATAGGGAACGAGTGTCTTCCATGCAAACGATCTTGACCCAATTTTTATAAATATACCTTGACCATATACGGTTGATAAATAGGTTTACCAAAACCAAAAATTTACTAAAAATTTTCGTTGAATAAATATATATTTACCGACAACAATATATGATGCGTTGCATGCCTTGGCTATTTTATAGAAAAATTCTTCAAAATTCTGAATAATAAGATTTGGGGAACAATCCGTACTAAGACAACCCTTAAATGAAGATAACCGCAAGGAATTAATTTAATGGCCCAGTTTAATATCATGCAAACAGTCTTGACCCAATTTATATTTTGAGACGCCCATAAACAAACTTAAATGAAGCCCCGTATTAAAGAATTCCTATTTTTTTATTACAGGCAAATTGTTCATAAAATCTCGATTTCTTGAAACACCCTGTATATTATCTGCTTAGTAAATAGAAAATTAAATTATAAACAAGGGTTGTCTTTATAATATTTCTCTAGTGTCAAAAAAAACGAGTTAGTAAAATGTACTAAATCATATACAGGGTGTCTTGGGGTGCCTAAAGGATCATTTTCGCCCCAAAAGATCATGAGAAAGTGGGGTCAGTCGATTATATTTCCCTTTTAAAAGCCCAAAGGTCAATATCTGCGTTGTTTATAGACCGATCCGTCCCCGTTCCATTTAAGCTGATAAAATATTAGGCGATAAATCGTTAGGAGCGTTAAAATGCGAAATTTAACTCCTGGGCCTACAAAAGGATAATGGCTTTCGGTTTCGAGCTGTTCCCCGGTCAAAAGGGATCTTGTATTTATGCTTTTCTATGCGGCAACATTGTACCATTCGTCGACTATTAATTATTAAATAGACAACCACTGGACATTGTCCATTTTAATGGAGTGCAACCATACAACATTCATTTCGCGCCGCAATAATTTCCTTTGACCGATATTCGATGATTTAATGGCTGTAGAAATTAAATTAATAAAGGAGTTTTCTGGTTTTTGAATCGACTGTCTGATATACGTTTTTTTGCTGGTTATTTATTGATACAGACGGAAATAGCCCGCCTACCTCAGGCCGTAAAAGTGAAATTAGCGATGAACGTCATGGAGTTCATATACATACACTCAGTCGGCGAAAAGGTTATTTTTGTTTCGGTTTTAATGCGTTCGAAAATTCACCAGTTGAAATTAATTCCCTTTTTTTCTAAAATATCACATAACCGTTCGATAAGAAATTCATTTCTTATTAACAGTTAGCAGAAAAATCAAAATTAACCAAGTTATTGACATTTAAATTGAAAAGTGACTGAGCGACGAGTAAAAAAGGGGCCTAAGTACTTAAACACATTTTGAATTATTAAGGCTCTATTTTATAGAACACCCCGTATATTTTGTTCGTAATCGATAATGATTTGGATTCCTGAGAGTATTTATTCTTTACTCTATGGCTCTAAAATCCCAAATAACAGAGCTATTGCTATTTAAAGTTAAGAAGGACTGTATAGCACGTAGCTCAGACAGAAAACTTAAAATATCGAATAGCTCGTTTATGTTTGACAATAGAGAAATATCATAAAGACAACTTTTATTTAGAATTAATTTTTCTACTTAATAAGCATATTATATAGAGGGTGTTTCAATAAACCTACAAAATATATACAAAAGTCTTGCAATAAAAAAAAATCTTTAATTTAAGTTGATTATTGGCTTTGAAATAAAAATTGGGTCAGAACCATTTGCATGATTAAATGAATTCTTTGTGGTTGCCTTCAATTAAGAGTGGTACCTGTTAGGATATAGATAATACCATTGCAATGAATGGTGGTGACATCCAAATGAAACAAATAGAATGGTGTTTTGCTTACGAGATACTGCATGGATTAATCATTACGAAATAATAAAGAGTGTAGGCTCTTTCAAATTGCTGAAATTAATATTGGATGGCACTTTCCTTTAGTAAAAAAATAAATTCCTTCATTTAAGAGTGATTTTTTTTTGTATCAAATTGTAAAAATATATATACAAAACGGGGACAGTACTAATTGCATGAAGGGATGATTTCTGCTATCTTTAAAAAGTAAATATAAATCAGGAAAAGAGAAAATTGCGTTTAAATTTCCCTAAACTAAAATTGGGTCAGTACTGTTTGCATGACAGGGACACTTTCATTGAATAAAAAAATAAATTCCCTATCAGACATCAGGCTTTCACATAAGTGTGATAATTTGTGTATCAAAATTAAAAAAAATAAAAAAGGGATTTTTTTTGGTAATAAAAACAGATTTCTATTTAATTGTGAAAAATTAAAAAAAAAATAGGCCAGTACTAATTGCATGATAGTGAGATTTTTTTAATATATCAAAAGTTAAGGTCAATGCAGTATTATTTAAAAAACGAAAAGTCAGGTACAGTTTACATGACAAGGGTAGAAAATTTAAAAAAATTGGGTCACTATTAAATGCATGATTAGACCTCAGGCCCCCGTACTAAAAATTCATCCTTTAAAATTAACTTTTGATTTAAATCATTGACGTAAAAAATTAAAAAAAAAATTAAAATGGGGCCAAAACTGACTGATGATCGGAAAGTCTTTTAGCCAATAAAAATCGCTTGATGATCAGTTTTTATTCGCAATTGAAATCGGGCCAGTACTGATTGCATTAAACAGCTTTTTTCTTATAATTGTTAAAATACGGACGTCACATCATAGCAGTCTTTTTTTTTTTTTAATTAAAATTGGGCACATATGGGCAGAACATGCTCGATCGTGCAACCAGTACTGGCCCAATTTCTTACGGTCAATTAATTCTTGAATTCCTGCATTTTTTTATATAAAGTTCAAACTATTTTTGTACATTAAAATTGGAACTGTGACCCACTGGCCGCACGTGCGCATGCAAACGCTTCAAGTGGGTGGGCAACACTCGATACAGCAACCCTCAATACAGTGGGTGGCGATATGGAAAAAAACTGGACAAAATTAATTTTATTTCTAATATTTAAAGTAATATAGTATATTATAAACATATTTTTAAAAAAGGGAGGTTTTTTTCTCGTTGATGACTTTTTGATTATTAAAAAACGTTCCTACCATGCAATCAGTACTCGCCCAATTTTAAATACGCATTTACTACGCCATTGATCATTGTTTTTTTTTCAATTACAGGATAGTCTTGCGACCGTGCGTGCAATCCGTACTGACCCAATTTTCATGTTTTTTTTTTTAATTTAGCATGTCAACAAAAAGTTCATTATAAGAGATTAGGTTTTTTATTAAATTAAAATTGGGCACATATTAATTGCATGTTGGAAAATGTATTTTTCTTAACAAAAATGGACCAATTTGTCACTGCATGATGGTAATATTTTAGTTAATTATTTATGAAAGGCTTTTTTGAAAATTGGGCCAGTACTAACTGCATTATAGTGAGATAATATTGAATTAAAGAAATCCTTCTGGTGGACAGTACTGCTTGCATGATTTCTTGTAAGAAAAACATTAGTTCTTAGACTTAGTAGCAATGAGTTATTTGAAAAAACTGTAAAGTAAATTGGACCAGTATTAATTGCATGACTGGGCATATGCTTGTACGTATAAAATGAATCCATTAAAACGAACTTTTGATTTAAATCAAAGTGATCATTGACGTAGAAAATTAAAAAAAAAAGAAAATGGGGCCAATACTGGTTGCATAATAGGGACTTTTTCTTATGATAAAAAGTGAAATATCATATAGACGTCATTTACTCAATGGCGTAGCAGTAGTTTTTTTTTATTTAAAATTGGTCAATTTTCCCTAAATTAAAATTGGGACAATACTGTTTGCATGATTGTTTGATACAGTTTGCACTTTCCTTAAATAAAAAATTAAATTCCCTATAAGGGACTTTATTTAAGTAGTGGTGGTTTGTGTCTTAAATTGAAAAATAAATAAATAAAATAGGGACAGTACTAACTGCATGATAGTGAGATCCTAAAATATTTAAAAATATTCATTTCTTTTGGACATCAAGTAATTAATTATTTGTGATTTTTATTTTTTAAGTTAAGCACAGCTTGCATGACAGAAACATTATAAAAAAACAAATTTTTATAAAATTAATTATTATTTAAGGGTGGAAAGTTAAAAAGATAATAAATTGGGCCAGTACTAATTGCATAATAGTGAGATCCCTTAATAATTAAAAAATTAAATTTGGACTTCAAGTAATTAATTATTTGTGATTTTTTTTTAATTAATAATAAGTCAGTACAGCTTGCATGACAGGAACATTAAAAAAACAAATTATCATAAAATTAATTATTATTTAAGGGTGGAAAGTTAAAAAGAAAATAAACTGGGCCAGTACTAATTGCATGATAGTGAGATCGCTTAATATTTCAAAAATTAAATTCTTTATAGACACTTAAGGGTGGTCAATGAAGTGTCATTAAAAAAAGAAGGTCAGTGCAGTTTGCATGGTTTCAACGACATTTTCTTGTAATGAAAGTACATTTTTATTTAGGATTTTATTAAAGGGTGAAAAATAAAATTGGGCCAGTACTAACTGTATGAAAGGGTGATTTTTTCTAAATTTAAAAAATAAATATAAATCAAATGACTAGGCACGGCATTCACACAAAAAGAAAATAACATTTAAACTCTTAGGCGCGTCAAATTTCCCTAAATTAAAATTGGGACAATACTGTTTGCATGATAGGGACACTTTCCTTGAATAAAAAATTAAATTCCCTATAAGGGACTTCATTTAAGTAGTGGTAGTTTGTTTCTTAAATTAAAAAAATAAATAAGTAAAACAGGGACAGTACTAATTGCATGATAAATTAAATTCCTTTTGAACTTCAAGTAATTATTTATTTGTCATTTTTTTTAAACTAAAAAGAAAATAAATTGGGCCAGTTTTTTTTTTTTAAATTAAAATTGAGCACATATTAATTGCATGATGGAAAATGTATTTTTCTTAACAAAAATGGACCAATTTTGATTGCATGATGGTAATACTTTAGTTAATTATTTATGAAAGGCTTTTTTGAAAAAAATAATTGGGCCAGTACTAACTGCATTATGGTGAGATAATATTGAATTAAAAAAATCCTTCTGGTGGACAGTACTGCTTGCATGATTTGTTGTAAGAAAAAAATTAGTTCTTAGACTTAGTAGCATGACTTATTTGATAAAAAAATGAATTATGTACGTATAAAATGAATCCTTTAAAACAAACTTTTGATTTAAATCAAAGTGATCATTGACGTAGAAAATTACAAAAAAAATGAAAATGGGGCCAATACTGGTTGCATGATAAGAACTTTTCCTTATGATAAAAAAGGAAAATATCATATAGACGTCATTTACTCAATGGCGTAGCAGTAGTTTTTTTTTTAAATTAAAATTGGGCTTATACAAATTGCATGTTTGTTTTTCTTCAAAAAATTACGTCAAAGCTGATTGCATGATCGGAAAGTCTTTTAGCCAATAAAAAACGCTTTTATTCGCAATTGAAATCGGGCCAGTACTGATTGCATTAAACAGCTTTTTTCTTATAATTGTTAAAATACAGACGTCACATCATAGCAGTCGTTTTTTTTTTCTAAATTAAAATTGGGCACATATGGGCAGAACATGCTCGATCGTGCAATCAGTACTGGCCCAATTTCTTACGGTCAATTAATTCTTGATTTCCCGCATTTTTTTATATAAAGTTCAAACTATTTTTGTACATTAAAATTGGAACTGTGACCCACTGGCCGCATGTGCGCATGCAAACGCTTCAAGTGGGTAGGCAACACTCGATTCAGCAACCCTCAATACAGTGGGTGGCGATATGGAAAAAACTGGACAAAATTAATTTTATTTCTAATATTTAAAGTAATATAGTATATTATAAACATATTTTTAAAAAAGGGAGGTTTTATTCTCGTTGATGACTTTTTGATTATTAAAAAACGTTCCTACCATGCAATCAGTACTCGCCCAATTTTAAATGCGCATTTACTACGCCATTGATCATTGTTTTTTTTTCAATTACAGGATAGTCTTGCGACCGTGCGTGCAATCCGTACTGACCCAATTTTCATGTTTTTTTTTTTAATTTAGCATGTCAACAAAAAGTTCATTATAAGAGATTAGGTTTTTTATTAAATTAAAATTGGGCACATATTAATTGCATGTTGGAAAATGTATTTTTCTTAACAAAAATGGACCAATTTGTCACTGCATGATGGTAATATTTTAGTTAATTATTTATGAAAGGCTTTTTTGAAAATTGGGCCAGTACTAACTGCATTATAGTGAGATAATATTGAATTAAAGAAATCCTTCTGGTGGACAGTACTGCTTGCATGATTTCTTGTAAGAAAAACATTAGTTCTTAGACTTAGTAGCAATGAGTTATTTGAAAAAACTGTAAAGTAAATTGGACCAGTATTAATTGCATGACTGGGCATATGCTTGTACGTATAAAATGAATCCATTAAAACGAACTTTTGATTTAAATCAAAGTGATCATTGACGTAGAAAATTAAAAAAAAATGAAAATGGGGCCAATACTGGTTGCATAATAGGGACTTTTTCTTATGATAAAAAGTGAAATATCATATAGACGTCATTTACTCAATGGCGTAGCAGTAGTTTTTTTTTAATTAAAATTGGTCAATTTTCCCTAAATTAAAATTGGGACAATACTGTTTGCATGATAGGAACACTTTCCTTAAATAAAAAATTAAATTCCCTATAAGGGACTTTATTTAAGTAGTGGTGGTTTGTGTCTTAAATTGAAAAATAAATAAATAAAATAGGGACAGTACTAACTGCATGATAGTGAGATCCTAAAATATTTAAAAATATTAATTCCTTTTGGACTTCAAGTAATTAATTATTTGTGATTTTTATTTTTTAAATTAAGTACAGCTTGCATGACAGGAACATTATAAAAAAACAAATTTTTATGAAATTAATTATTATTTAAGGGTGGAAAGTTAAAAAGATAATAAATTGGGCCAGTACTAATTGCATAATAGTGAGATCCCTTAATAATTAAAAAATTAAATTTGGACTTCAAGTAATTTATTATTTGTGATTTTTTTTTTTATTAATAATAAGTCAGTACAGCTTGCATGACAGGAACATTAAAAAAACAAGTTTTTATAAAATTAATTATTATTTAAGGGTGGAAAGTTAAAAAGAAAATAAACTGGGCCAATACTAATTGCATGATAGTGAGATCGCTTGATATTTGGACTTGATATATGGACACTTAAGGGTGGTCAATGAAGTGTCATTAAAAAAAAAGGTCAGTGCAGTTTGCATGGTTTCAAGGACATTTTCTTGTAATGAAAGTACATTTTTATTAAGGATTACATTTAAGGGTGAAAAATAAAATTGGGTTAGTACTAACTGCATGAAAGGGTGATTTTTTCTATATTTAAAAAATAAATATAAATCAAAACACTAGGCACGGCATTCACACAAAAAGAAAATAACATTTAAACTCTTAGGCGCGTCAAATTTCCCTAAATTAAAATTGGGACAATACTATTTGCATGATAGGGACACTTTCCTTGAATAAAAAAATTAATTCCTTATAAGGGACTTCATTTAAGTAGTGGTAGTTTGTTTCTTAAATTAAAAAAATAAATAAGTAAAACAGGGACAGTACTAATTGCATGATAAATTAAATTCCTTTTGAACTTCAAGTAATTATTTATTTGTCATTTTTTTTTAACTAAAAAGAAAATAAATTGGGCCAGTTTTTATTTTTTTAATTAAAATTGAGCACATATTAATTGCATGATGGAAAATGTATTTTTCTTAACAATAATGGACCAATTTTCACTGCATGATGGTAATATTTTAGTTAATTATTTATAAAAGGCTTTTTTGAAAATAATAATTGGGCCAGTACTAACTGCATTATGGTGAGATAATATTGAATTAAAAAAATACTTCTGGTGGACAGTACTGCTTGCATGATTTCTTGTAAGAAAAAAATTAGTTCTTAGATTTATTAGTAGCAATGACTTATTTGGAAAAAAGTAAATTGGACCAGTATTAATTGCTTGATATGCCTGTACGTATAAAATGAATCCTTAAAACGAACTTCTAATTTAAGGGTGATCATTGATGTAAAAATTATTTGAAAAAAAGTAAATTCGACCAATACTAATTGCATGATTGGACAAATCTGAAAACACCCTAAATATTAATCTAATACTATTTTAAGCGTGTATAAGTGGGCTATTTTCGATAAAGTAAGTTAGAAAGCGACGTGTGTCTGCGTCAGACCGTGATTTTGCCAATTTTTCTAATCGTCAAAAATAAGCGCGTGTTTTTCGAAATTCTCGTTACCTTGAACAGGAGGTTCGTCGATTTAGATTTTATTACTTCACTGGATATTTTTGGAAACTTCTATAATTTTTCTATTTAAAAAAAAATTATAATCGAACACTCCTGCCTCCCTCCCCATCCCCCGGGTGAAACTTCTCGAAATTAATTAAGCAGCGTTATTGTCAAGTTTATTAGTTTCCTTACTTGTAAAGTTTCACCGGATTAAATGTACGAAGACAAATTACTTTTTCGCAGTTTCCAAACGGGGAAAACTACACTAGACTTCTCTCTATTTGGACGTATTGTTCTCTTTGTCTCGCTATTTTCATTGTATACAAACAGCGACAAGTTTGCTTGAGAAACTTATATAACGTATATAACCCCTAAAAATTAAAGGGGAAGAAAAAAATGAAATTAATTACCTATTTGCTTAGTTAATACAAAAATCAAGACCTAATGAATTATTAATTTAATGAACAAGAAGTGAAGCGAAAGTCAAGAAAATGGAGATCAGAAAAAGAGGAAAACTCGCAGTCCAGCAGTTTAAAAAGTAACTTTTAAATATTCCGTACACATTCTGTGGCGGAACGTTTGAAAATTGAATAAAGTAAAAACCGAATGCATTTATGTAAGCAAGATGTCTCCCGGAGCGCATATTTGCATCCGCACGACCAGTAACCAGTAAGTAAAACCCATAAAAGTTTCCACTTTTCTAATTTTATCGGGGATAATTCTACGTTACGACCCCATAAAAATATTAAATAAAATCCGCCCGTTTAACTTTTTTTGGGGGGGAGGGGCGGGAGGTTAAAGCCACCCCTTTATCAGCATCGTTTACCAATTTAACGTTAAATTTTCAAGAAATTTTCGTTAAATTTACTGTGCCGCAGGGGCAATTTAATAAAAGCAAAACAGACGGGTTTTATAATATAACACACACACGGTCCCGCTTTACTATTCTTACATACGCCTTGGCAAAATTCCATCCTTGAGAGACGTAAAACAGTTGAAATGTTTCTCTGAAAATAACACCATGTGGTATTTCTTTAAATAAACGATGTGATGGTCTTCTTTTTTGCATTTTTGAGCGGTTTAAGTGCTGTTTTCTTTTGTGTCGACGCTTTTCCAGTCACCTTTTACGTTTTAAATATAGAGAAAAATACCATTCATGCAAGAAGTATCAGACCTAAGACATTAAATACAATGATAAATAATTCATTTTTTATTACAGGAAAGTCGAAAATCGTGCAATCAGTACTGGCCCAGTTTTTTTATACTTTGCATGTCTACGATCAGCCTTAAATAAAAGATTTAATATAAAGGATCAATTTGTTTAGAGAAAAATGCCAATCATGCAAACAGTATTAGACCAATATTAACTTTTTTATTACATGACGATCATTAAATGAAGTTCATTTTTTATTACAGGAAAGTGTTCTTATCGTGCAATCAGTACAGGCCCAGTTTTTTTAATTTGCATGTCTACGATCACCCTTAAAATAATAAAAGATTTATAATAAAAGATGAATTTGTATAGAGAACAATGCCAATCATGCAAACAGTACTGAACCAATATTAATTTTTTTATTACATGACGATTATTAAATGAAGTTAATTTTTTATTACAGGAAAGTGTTCCTATCGTGCAATCAGTACTGGCCCAATTTTTTTTTTAAATTTGCACATCAATGACCCTTAAATAAAAACTTTCTTTTTTGCAACAATTTTCAGGACAATAAATGCTCCTAAACGAAATCCGTTGTAAAAAAATGATTTTTTTAAGTAAAGGCACATAGCCAATCATGCAGTCAGCATTGGCCCGATTTTATATTTTTTTCAATTAGATCAATGGATCATTTTAGAGACAAATATTTTTTCAAGGACCATTTTTTTAAGCACAAGGATTTATCCAATCATGCAATCAGTATTGGCTCAATTTACTTTTTTATTCAATATTGAGCGATCTCACCATCATGCAGTTGGTACTCGCCCAATTTTTTTTTTTTCAAAAAATGCGCTTCTCCATTGATCACTGAAAGCCTTTCATAAGTAAATAATTTAAATATCGTGCAATCAGTACTGACCCAATTTCTTACGATCAGTTAATTCTTGATTTCCTGCAATTTTTGTCCTTTAAAATTAGAACTGTGACCCACTGGCCACATGTGCACATGCAAACGCTTCAAGTGGATAGGCAACACTCGATACAGCGACCCTCAATACAGTGGGTGGGCCTATGGAAAACACTGGACAAACCTAATTTTATTTCTATTATTTGAGGTAATGTACTCATACTTAATATAAAACATATTTTTTAAAAAGGGGCATTTTTTCTCGTTGATTTTATTACACGCAAGCATTTTTTTTTAATTGTTGATGTAAACCCAATTTTTGCTTAATTAATAGGTGCGCAATTGGTAGGTTTACTAAAGGATACTTTAAAGTTACTAGAAAGAGGGAGACAATTACTGGAAATTTCATCCAGAATCTGTTGCTTAAAATTCCCATTTGTATCCCAAGACTAGTCAGGTTACTAATTTGTTTCTTCCAGGAAGTCCTGAAACAACATAGTACAAGAAATTTGAACTTAAACAATTTTAGAAAAATGGTCCTTTATTGGACGACTTATCAAATAACTCAGTTCCTATTGGTCGAATTGAAAAATATGTAAAGAGAAAAGTTGTTCCTTGATTCATACTCTAAATTTCAATTAAAAAAAAAACGACTAAATTTATTTCTTATTACAGGATAGTCTTCCTATCGTGCAATCCGTACTGACCCAATTTTCATGTTTTTTTTTAAATTTTGCATGTCAACGAAAAGTTCGTTATAAGAGATTAGTTTTTTAAGTACAGGGACTTGTCCAATCATGCAATCAGTATCTACCCAATTTTTTAACGTTCTTTACCCTACTGAATATCCTTAAATAAATTCGATTTTTTTCTCAGCAAACAATACTGGTCCAATTTTCATTTTGAACTTAATACGCCAATGATCACTATTAAATGAAGCCCACCAGATTGATTTTTTTTTAAAATAAATATCATGCAGTTAGTACTGGCCCAATTTTTATAATGAAACAATGCGCTACGCCACTGATCACTAAACGCCTTTTATAAGTAAATCATTGAAACCATCACGCAATTAGCCTTGACCCAATATTTTGATGAAAACTACATTTGTCAACATGCAATTTGTATATGCCCAATTTTAATTACGACTAAAATCTACTACGCCACTGATCATCGAGCGCTTTTTATTGGCTAAACGACGTTCCGATCATGCAATCAGTTTCTGCCCTTTAATTTAACAAGAAAAACTGTTACGCCAATGGCAATACGCACATGGGCGTACCCAAATAAATTTTTGACTAAGAGACCATAAAAATGTGCTTTTTTCATATCGTGGGATACATAGAAAAATTTTAAAATCGGTGAAAAATTTCCCAAAAAAAACAATGATCTCTATTTTTGTTATAATAATTAATGTAACTACGTCACTGACTATTGCTATGGCAACGATTGTTAGGACCAACCAAAAAGAAAGAGGGGCGGAGCCACCAGAGGCGCACCCGAGGAACTATTCCTTTTTTTATTTCATAAAATAGGTTAATTGGATATAAAGGCATGGTATGGACATCAAAGATATACCGATTTTTTTTTTTGTTATATTAACTGCAATTTAAATGTGCAAGATAAGTTCAAAGGTGTACCAAGGCATTTTTTTTATTTACTAGACAAAATTTCCAAAAAAAAACGTTCCTTTTTTGTCACATTAATTAATGTAACTACGACACTGTCTGTTGCTATGGCAACTGTTGTTAGGACCAACCAAAAGGAAAGAGGGGCGGAGCTACCAGGAGCGCACCCGAAGATTTAATTCTATTTTTATGTAATAAAATCGATTAAATGAAAATAATGGCGTGGCATGGACGTCATAGGCGTGCCGAGAATTTTTTTGTTTATTTTCTTTTTGAATAATCAACGGCAACTTAAACAAATAAAGCAAGTTCAGAGACGTACCAAGTAATTTTTAAAATGTTTTAAATAAAATTCTACGTGAGTACGTCATTAGGACCAATTAAGATTAATTGGAAATAAAAACGTAGTATGGACATCATAGGCATGCCAAGAATTGTTTTGTTTAATTAAATGAACAAAACAAGTTCTCAAGGCATTTTTTTTATTTTCTAGCAATATTTCTTAAAAATGACAGAGAAAAAATTGGATACGCCACTGCTCGTTGCTAAGACAACAACCCTACTGGGCCAATTGAATCGAACCAGAGGCGGAGCCACCATAGGCGTACCAATACAAATTTTCTTTCTGGGGTGAGAGGTTAGAAACGTAAATTGATTTTTAAGTTAATGCTTTTTGCGATAAATATTCACCATATGGAAAAGGGATTTCTGTAATATATTCTGACCTTATATTGTTATCTTCCTTCCTAAGTCCTTTTGTCTTGGCTAAATCACAAAAAAATCACAAAAAAAGACGCACTTCATCACTAGAAATTATTTTGGTGCTAAACGGATGATTTCTAAGCGGGTTATATGCGAGCGCAACACATTTATCGAAGGACCGCGAGTCTTAATTTAGACCGCGAGTGTCTCAAACGGTTCGTTTCGTTCTAGTTTTTCAAGGAATGAGTGAAAATATGTGGAAATAGGGACGAACAGTGGGGAAAGAGGGGGGGGAGATGTATACGAAATTTTGTTTTTTTTTTTTTTTGGTTTCTGTGGGTAGAGTTTTTTGGCAAACCTGGAAAATGCCTTTTGTGGAGTTTTCGCACTCACGGTAGAGTGGGAATGATGTTGATGATGGTTGCTACAGGTCGAAACACTGGATAAAAATTTTGTTATATAGTGAAACCGATGGGCAATTTTTACATGTCAAAAGATGCCACGCCCATAATTCAAAAGTTTCATAAAACTTCCTTATTATCTTATCTCTGTTTTACACATTGTTGCTGGCATAAGTCTATCTTTGTCTAACGCGTTTACTAAAGCCAAAAATTGAAAAAAAGAGAACGATAAAAGGTGGTAAGAGTGAGAGGAATTACTCCAATTCTTTAAAACTCATTTCCAGTTTTCCATAATAATAATTAAAATTTTTTTACAGGAAAGTGAGAGAAAATGTTTGTCTGAAAAAATGCCTAAAACAGGCTTCTAGTGTGCCTGGAAAAACGATTTTTTTCTGCCAAATTCCAGGTAGTTAAAGAAAAAAAATCCTAATTTTCCAGATAATTAAATAGGTAAATTAAAAATCCCTGTAAATTTACAAAAAAGGCTCTTAGTATGCCTGGAATAAAAACATTCATTAACGTAACTTTGACAGTTAAAGAGTAAATTAAAAGTGCCTGAAATGCCTAGAAAATGTCTTCAAAAGAGCCTTTGGGGTGTCTGGAAAAGAGAAATTAAAAAAACAAATTCAGGCTGTAAAAGAGAAAATAAAGAATGCGTGTTCTTGCCTGAACAAAGTCTAAAAAAGTGCCTGGAAAAATGATTTTTTTTTTTAAAGTTTCAAGCACTTTATTAGAGAAAAACCTCTTTTCCAGGCAGTTTATTAGAGAATAACGAGGAACTCAACTTAGTTTTTAGGTAGTATTAGAAGAAAAAATATTAAAAACGTGGAAAAATGGCCAAAAATGTTGATAAAAAAAGCTGTTGCTGTGCCTGGAAAAAATGGATTAAATCAAGGCCTTTATTGTGCCTGTAAAAACAAATTTTTATAACCAAAATTCAAAAAAAAGTAAATTGTTTGTTTTACAGGTATTTAAATAGAGAATAAAGAGTGATTCAAATAATTTCCAGGCAATTAAAGAGAAAATCAAAAATGCCAGTGTTTGCCTGGAAAAAAATCTAAAAAGGTGCTTTTTAGTGTGTCTGGAAAAGCAATTTATTTAGCAAAATTCCAGGCAGTTAATGGAATGAACTACGCCGTTTTCTAGGTAGTTAAATATGGAATAAAGAATGATTTAATTACACAAAATTAAAAAAAAAGCTGTTTTTGTGCCTGGAAGAATTAAATGAAAAGAATATTCCAGACAGTTGAGAAGTAAATCAAAAATGCCTGTACTTTTCCAAAAATATATATAAAAAAGGCTTTAGTGTGCCTGGAAAAAAAGAATTTTTCAAAAATTTCCAGGCAGTTGAATAAAAGTTAATTAGTAACTATGTGGAAAAATTCTAAAATTACTTTCCTATAAAATGTTTTTAAAAAAATTTGATTTTTCCAGGTTTCCAGAGTTCAAGAAAAATTAATAACTGCCTGGAAATGCCTGGAAAAAATATATTTTTATGTGCCTGAAAGTTCTAACGTGATTTTTTCGGTGGTCAAAAAACTGAAAATAAAGGTGTGCATGAAAAAATTAAAATAAAAAAAAAATTCAGGAAATTCGAGAAGAAATCACAAGATTTGCCTGGAAAAAAGTCTAAGAAAAGTGTTTCTTAGTATGCCTGGAAAAAACGATTTTTTTTTACAAAATTCTAGGCAAAAGTATATGAAAAGGGGCTCCTGGTGTGCCTGGAATAAAAACATTTTTTATCGCAATTTTTCAGGCAGTTGAAAAGTAAATAGAAGTGTCTGGGAAAATGTCTTTAGAAAAACACTTGGTATGCCTGGAAAAAAGAAATTTCTAGATGATTTTCCAGGAGGTTCAATTGTAACATATTTAAGAGGCTAAACTCTAACGTCATTTTCGTTTCTCAAATTCAAATAACGAAATTTATAGGCAGTTACTAGCTTTTCCAGGCTGTGCTAGCCTGGAAAAAAGGGACAAAAAAATACCTTTTACACCAAAAGTTTTAAAAAATCACAAAATTAATTTTATTATTTTTTAACACAAAATTCCAGGTAAAAATATATTTAAAAAAAAAAAACGCTTTTGGTGTGCCTGGAATAAAATTTATTTTGAATGCAATTTTTCAGTCAGTTAAGTGGTAAATATAAAGTGCCTGGAAAAGGTCTTTAAAGAAGGATTTGATGAAAATTCTGCCTGAAAATTCCAGGAAGTTAAAAATGCCTGTGCTTTTCTAGAAAGGATCCAAAATAGGTGCTTTTTGGTGTGCCTGGAAAACCGATTTTCAAAGTTCTCTTATTTTTCCAGAAAATCTCTTATTTTCCAGGTAGTAAACACAAAATAGGAAGAAAAATTGTGTTTTGTTTGTGTGCCTGGAAAAATGAAAACAATTTAGGCAAAATGTCTAATTATTGAACTGGGAAGGGCCTGGAAAAATTAAATTTTGAAAATATTGTCAGGCATACTTGTATTTTGTTAAACTGCCTAGAAAATAGGTTTAAAAATCTTGATCATTCCAGGCAATTTTACATTAAAAGAATATAGTTTTCTCTGGAAAATCATGTCTGGATTTACTTCCAATTATCTGAAAAATATTATAAAATAATATAAAAATATTATAAAATAATATTTTCCAAGCATTTTTTTCTGGAAAGTAATTTTTCAACTACCTGGAAAAATTATACTCCAAAAAAAATTACTTATTTTTTCCAGGCACTTCCAGTACACTGCACAATGATTTTCTTCTGGAGAGCTACATACATTTTCTCTGAAAATATCTCTGACAATTTAAATAATTCCAGGCAAGTAATTAATTTTTTAACTATCCAGAAAACGCAAATTTTTTCCAGGTTCTTCATTAATAAATTCAGTCATATTAGTATTTTCAACTGGCTGGAAAACACGTTTAAAAGTGTTAGTTTTTTCAGGCACCTGTATATCTTTTTAGAGAAAAATACTTTCTGTCCACTACCTGAAAAATAATTTATTTTATCCAAAAAAATTTTTTTTTTTCAGGCACTCCAAAGTCCAATAAAGTGTATTTAATTTTTTTAAATATTTTTTAGGCAGTTAAGTAAGAAATAAAGAAGGATTTAAGTTAGGATTTAAGTTAATCCTAGTTAAGTAAGGAGTTAAATTAATGTGCCTGGAACAATGATATAAATAAAAATGTTCTAGGCAGTTAAGGAGGAAATCAGGAAGGCCTGTGCTTGCCTGGAAAAAAAGCCAAAAAAATGATTTTTTTTACATAATTTGAGGCAAAAATTCACACAAAAAATCTCTTGATGTACCTGAATAATAATATTTTTAAGTGCAATTTTTCAGGCAGCTGAACAGTGCCTGAGATGCTTGAAAAACGTCCTCAAAATAGCCTTGGAATAATTTAATTTCTAGAAGGCTTTTCCAGAAAACCTGGAAGAATCGAGAAATACATTTTTGAATCAAAACGTGAGAAACTGTCCAATTTTCCTCCCTCTTGTCCCAATGTCTGTATTACTCCGGATATAAAAAAAGAAAACTCATTATCCTCTCACCCCTCCCGATTTCCTCAGCACATCCATTAAAGGCACATTAAAACCCAACAATTCTTCCCGCGGGAACCGTTTTACTCTAAAGAGGGCTTATCCCTTTATCAAAAAAGAAACTTACCATAAGAAACTACTTAAGGGCCTCAATAAAAACCAAGAGATAAACCCGATCCAAGAAGAAATACTATAGTTAATAAAATATTCGATAACGCGTATATAGAGGGTATTTCTGCGATTCTCCTCCTCGAGTTGAAAAGAACGTTCGAGGGGTGGAAATGTATGTCACCCTACGATATGAAGTTCCTCGCAAATGGGGTATATATCACCCTCACAATAAGCGAGAAAGGCTTTCGCGAAAAACCAATAAGGATTTTGTGGGTTTCAAATTATTTTCTTTGGTGTGAGGGTGTGTGTGTGTGTGTCACCTGGTCAAAGGTATAAAGGGAAAACTGCATATAAGAGGGCGGAAAAAGAGACGGGAAATTCTATTAAAGTTTTATTTCTCGGGGGTGTAAGTGAGAGAGGTTTTATTTTGCCAAAAGTTGCCTCGGGGTTTTTCGATGTTGTTCCTGCATATTGTATTTTAATCCGGAACTTGTTGGAACAGTTGGATTCGGTTTATATTTTCGGATCGAGTTATTGGATTGTGAAATTTTTCTAGACTGTCGAAAATTGAAGGTGACATATTTTGGTGATTTCCATCCCTTTTGAGCGTCTGGATATACACTAAAGAGCTTTTTTAGCCAGATTTTTGATCAGACAGAAACTCAATTTTTTTGATTTTTTAGACCTTTTCCTCTTTAATTGCCTGGAAATGTAACTTGTCCAGAAATAGAAAAAAGTACAATTTTTCAGGCAATTTTTGCCTTTTTCAACTGTCTGGTGAAAATGCGTGTTTAATTTTTTTTAATTTAAAAAAGGAAAAACGTATTTGAACACATAAAAACCATTTTTTAGATTTTATTCCAGGCACTTTATATTTCCTTTTCCACTGCCTGGAAAATTTTGTGGATGCGCACATAAATTCGTGTCTGTATTTCTTTGGGTAAAACTGTATTTCCTTCTTGCACTGCCTAATTTTTTTAAATTCAATTGCCTGGAAATTTAAAAAAAAAAGCAAAATCATTCACTTTTAATTTTATTTAGTAAATGCATGAAAAACTAAAAAAAAAATATTCAGGCACCCAAAAGGCACTTTTTTTGCACTTTTTCCAAGCAACCGCAGGCATTTGTTATTTCTTCTTCAGATGCCTGGAAAATATATTATTTCAGAAATGAGAATCATGTTCCAGTTTCCTAATAGATAGATTACAATGGACTTTTAATAAACCTCTTGGAAACTTCCAGTTTGGATTCTTCAAAACTCTGGAAAAACTTTTTAAAATATAATTTTTCCAGGTACATCAAAGGCTCTTTCTTATATATTTCTGCCTGTAACGTGAATAAAGAAAGACGTTTTTTGGAAAGCACCTTTTCCAGGTTTCTGTTTAACTGCCTGGAATTTCTTAAAACTTTTTTCAGACACTGTGAAATTTTTGTTTTTATTTAAACTGCCTGGATATGTTAAGTTATTTTTCAGATAGTTGAAAAACAAATGTAAAAAGCTGATAATTACGTTCCAGAGGAAACTTTGATTGCTTCCAGGCAGTTGAATACCGAAAATAAAGTCTAGCGTTGGTATTTCATCTTCAACTGAATTAAAGAAACATATACGTTATTTTTCAAGCCAAGGGATACTTGAGCTTGTCTTCAACTACCTGGAAAATATATTTTCTTTTAACCTTAAGAATTGATATCTTCCAGATAATTAAAATATCCTTTTAGAATAAAAAATTATAGCGAAAAACTGATTTTTCCAAAGTACTGGATGTGCCAGGAACAAACTACTATTTTTTTCTAAGTACGAAAAAAAAAAATGTTTCCGGGTAGTTAAAAAATGCCCTTCCAGAAAAAAAATTGAATTTATAATATTCCAGGTGCCTGGAAAAAACGATTTTTTTTTGAATAATTTATAAATCTGGATATGCACCAAAGAGCTTTTTTAGCCAGATTTTCATATAAAAAATTGTAATTTTTAAGATTGTTAAAAAAAGAAAAAAAAAATTATCTTAATTTGCCTGGAAAAATCAAGTCTTTAATTTGAAAAAAGAAAATCATGTTAGCAATTTCCAGGCACCTAAAACTCATTTTTTGGAATTTTCCAGGCAAGTGTCAGGAAATTATTTTTTCCAGGCACACGGTAATCATTTTGTCGGCTTTTTAGGTCCTTTAAATTTCTTCTTTAACTGCCTGGAAAAATTCTCTAAAAATGTATTTTTTTTGAGGCACATTAAAAAAAACTCAATTTTTCAGGCAATTTCTTTGTTTTGTTCAACTGCCTGAAAAAAAAAATCCTTTTAATTTTAAAAAGAAAAATCGTACGCTAGCAACTTCCAGGCACCTTAAATCTATTTTTTGGATTTTTCCAGACAAGTTCAGGCACTTTTTATTCCTCCTCGAACTGCCTGGAAAAGACCTTTTTTTTTAATTTTTGCAAAGTAATTAATTTTGGAAATTTTGGAAATGCATTAAAGAGCTTTTCTAGCCAGATTTTCAAATAGACAATGATCATTTAATGAAAAAAAAAATATTTCTCTTCATTTGCCTGGAAAAATTCTCCTAAAATGTGATTTTTTTAGGCACATTAAAAAAAAGTCAATTTTTCAGGCAATTTCTTCGTCTTTTTCAACTGCCTGGAAAAAAAAGTCTTTTTAATTTGAAAAAGAAAAATCGTGCGTTAGCAACTTCCAGGCACCTAAAACCCATTTTTTTAAATTTTTCCACACCAGTCCAGGCACTTTTTATTCCCCGTCGAACTGCCTGGAAAAAACCTTTTTTTTTAATTTTTGCAAAGAAATGAATTTTGGAAATTTTGGAAATGCATTAAAAAGCTTTTCTAGCCAGATTTTCAAATAGACAATGATCATTTAATGAAAAAAAAAATATTTCTTCTAATTTGCCTGGAAAAATTCTCTAAAAATATGATTTTTTAGGCACATTAAAAAAAACTCAATTTTTCAGGCAATTTCTTTGTCTTGTTCAACTGCCTGGAAAAATCAAAGTCCTTTTAATTTGAAAAGGAAAAATCGTATTATAGCAACTTCCAGGCACCTTAAACCCATTTTTTGGATTTTTCCAGACCAGACCTTTTTTTTTTTTTAATTTTTTCAAGGTAATTAATTTTGGAAATTTTGGAAATGCATTAAAGAGCTTTTCTAGCCAGATTTTCAAATAGAAAATGATCATTTTTGAGATTGTTAAAAAAATAAAAAAAAAAAAATTCTCTTAATTTGCCTGGAAAAAAAGTGTCTTTTTAGTTTGAAAAAAGAAATTCGTGCTAGAAACTTTGAAGCATCATAAAAATCATTTTATGGAATTTTCCAGGCAGCAAGTGTCAAAAAATTTAATTTTTCCAGGCACACGGAAATAAATTTGTAGGCCCATTAAATTTCCTCTTTAACTGCCTGGAAAAAATTCTCTTAAAATGTAATTTTTTAGGCAATTTATTTGTGCCGTTCAACTGCCTGGAAAAAAAAAGTCCTTTTAATTTGAAAAAGAAAAATCATGCTAGTAACTTCCAGGCACCTAAACCCAAGTCCAAGGCACTTTTTATTTCTCCTTGAATTGCCTGGAAAAAACCTTTTTATTTTAATTTTTCCAAAGTAATTAATTTTAGAATTTCCACACATCTCTTTAAACACCTGAAAAAAATCCTAACAATATCATTTTTCAGGCACACAAAAAGAAGGTAATTTTATTGTCGTTTTCAATTTAGCCTTGAAAAAATTTCAGGCACATGAAAACATTTTTTTTTGGATTTTTCCTAGATTAATCCAGGCACTTCTTATTTTCTCTTGAACTACTTGGAAAAATTAATTTTTTTTTATTTAACTGCCTGGACGTTTTTCTAAAAATATATTTTTTTTAGACACACTAAAGGTTCAATTTTAGGCAAGCTCATGCCAGTTTTCCTTGTGTTTCAAGTGCCTGAAATTGTTCCAGACATATGAAGAGCACTTTTTACAATTTTGCCTGGAAAATGTGAAAAATGCCTTGTTTCAAGAACGCTAAGAGCCTTTTTTTTAGGATTTTCATATTTGTCTCTCAATTACCTGAAAAAACGATATAAAATATATTTTTCCAGGCAATTTTTGTATTTTCTCTTCAATTTTACAAAAAAAATTTGATTTTCTTTTGGATTTTTCGGACTGTTTTAATTATCCCTTCAATTGCCTGGAAAAACTTCTCTCTAGGAATTTCATTTTTCCAGGCAGACCAAATGCCTTTTGAAGACCTTTTTCAACCATTTCAGGCATTTCAGAAATTCAGAGTTTTTTATTTGAGTTGCTTGAAAGTGATTAACGATTTTTCCAGATAGTTAATGAAAATATTAAAATTACAGTTGAAAAAATGAAAAAAAATAATTCCGGGCAGTAACACCAATAACAAAAAACATTTATTATTTAATCTACATGTACCTTAAAGAGCTAAACCTGGAAAAAATTATTTTTAAAAAAAAATTTATCTATTCATGTTCAAATGCCTAAAAGAAAAAGGATTTTTCTGGATGGTGTGCAGTGTAGGATATGTATCAGGAAATTACCTTTCAAGTGCCTGGAAAATGATTTTTATTAACAATTTTTCCAGGCAATTAAAGAAGAAAACAATTATAAAAGAACATTTAAAATGTGCCTCTCAAGTACCTGGAAAAGTCAGAAGAAAAAAGTTTCTTCATTGACATTTTCGATTTGTCTTTTTGCTTTTTTATCCAGATTTTCAAATAGAAAATAATCATCAGGTAAGTTAAAAAGTAAAAATATGGTTAAAGCTGTCATTCATCTTTAACTACCTGGATAAGGATGATAAAATAAAGTTAAAAAAGAAAAATAAAAAAAAATTCAAGGAAATAAATGCCTGAAAGAAATCACTACTGTTAATTATAAAAACTAATACTTAAAGACAGTTTCCATTTAAAAGCAAATAAAGTGGTGCCTAAAAACAATAAATCCTAAACGTTGTCCACAGATTTACGAATTTTCTAAAAACCCAACTTTCCCTGGCAAATATCCACCATATACATACATTTACACGAAACCGTCGAATGACAAACATTAAGCTCACCTAATTCCTTGCTCATAATCTCGTTTTAAACATCTGACTAATTAAATGTAGTTTTTCCGAGAGAACATGTTTTTTTGGTTAAATTGCAATTACAACGGTCCTTGCGTATGTGTGTGCGAAAACCTTGTTACGGAAATAGCCGCGATTTACGACCTCAATTTACCGTTAGAAAAATTAACCTCAAAGACAATTTATTTTTGAAAACCTTTGTATTTATTGGCAACAAAGCGAAATAAATACGTTCTTTGGGAGGTTCGTTTGTTAGGACAAAGGGGGAATTGTTTACAGGAAGTGGAGGTATTATTCAGTCATGTATGTGGATTGTTTAGGGTTAAAGGTCACAAAAATGAGGGTCTTTTGTGGTCAACTTACGTTTATTTCGAGTCATTTTTAACCCATTTAATCATTAAAGAAAGTAGAGAGTAAGGAGTCCTTAGTAAGGCATTTAACAATTAAATTATTTTTTGAAATCGCATTCTTGAAGTTTTTTATCTGGAAAAATTCAGGTGTTTTAGGTACAAGTACATTAAAATAAAAATTCTGGAAAATAACTAAGACATTTTAATTTTTCTTTTAATTCCCCAGGAAAAAATGATTAAAAAATATTTTTTAGGGGATTTTTTGCCTGAAGAAAACCTTAAAAATTTAATGAATTCCAGGCAGTTCAGGTGCCTAAAAAATATCAGAAAAGGGTCTTCGGTTTGCCTGGAATATAAAAAAAAAGTGTTTCTTCCAGGCATTTCTAGCATGCGTTTCTTGTGTACTTGAAGTAAAAATAATTTTTTTATCTGGAAAAATTCGGCTGTTTTTGGTACAGCGGATTTTTTACCTGCAAAATTCCTTGAAAATTTAATGAAGTCCAGGCAGTTAAGGTGCCTGAAAAACACCAAAAAAAAAATTAGTTTCTTCCAGGCACTTCCAGCATTCATTTCTTGTGTCCTTGAAGACCATTTCAAGTAAAAGTAATTTTTTTATCTGGAAAAATTCGACTGTTTTAGGTACATGTACATTAAAATAAAAATTCTGGAAAATAACTAACACATTTTGATTTTTCTTTGACTTGCCCAGGAAAAAATGATTAAAAAATATTTTTTTCCAGGAGATTTTTTACCTGAAAAATCATTAAAATTTTAATGAATTCCAGGCAGTTCAGGTGCCTGAAAAATACCTAAAAAGGGTCTTTCGTTTGCCTGGAATAAGAAAAAAAATAATTTCTTCCAGGCACTTCCAGCATTCATTTCTTGTTTCCTTGAAGACTATTTTGAGTTAAAGAAATTTTGTTATCTGGAGAAATTCATCTGTTTTAGGTACATGTACATTAGAATAAAAATTCTGAAAAATAACTAAGACATTTTAATTTTTCTTTCATTTGCCCAGGGAAAAATAATTAAAAAATATTTTTTTCCAGGGGATTTTGTTGCCTGAAAAATTCCTCAAAAATTTAATGAATTCCAGGCAGTTCAGGTGCCTGAAAAACACCAAAAAAAGGGTTTTTGGTGTGTCTGGAATAAGAAAAAAATTAGTTTCTTCCAGGCATTTCCAGCATGTGTTTAAAGATGTCATTTGTTCTAGTTAGAAGGAATAAATTATTCCAATTGTGTCTTTGAAGACCATTTTGAGTAAAAGTAATTTTTTTATCTGGAAAAATTGGGCTGTTTTCCGTACATGTACATTAAAATAAAAATTCTGGAAAATTACTAAGACATTTTGATTTTTATTTCAATTGCCCAGGAAAAAATAACTAAAAAATATTTTTTTCCAGGGGATTTCTTGCCTGAAAAAACCCTTGAAAATTTAATGAATTCCAGGCAGTTAAGGTGCCTGAAAAACACCAAACAAGCGTCTTTGGTGTGCCTGGAATAAGAAAAAAATTAGTTTCTTCCAGGCACATCCAGCATTTATTTCTTGTGTCCTTGAAGACCATTTCAAGTAAAAGTAATTTTTTTATCTGGAAAAATTGGGCTGTTTTCCATACATGTACATTAAAATAAAAATTCTGGAAAATTACTAAGACATTTTGATTTTTATTTCAATTGCCCAGGAAAAAATAACTAAAAAATATTTTTTTCCAGAGAATTTCTTGCCTGAAAAAACTCTTGAAAATTTAATGAATTCCAGGCAGTTAAGGTGCCTGAAAAACACTCAAGCGTCTTTGGTGTGCCTGGAATAAGAAAAAAATTAGTTTCTTTCAGGCACATCCAGCATTCATTTCTTGTGTCCTTGAAGACCATTTCGAGTAAAAGTAATTTTTTTATCTGGAAAAATTCAGCTGTTTTTGGTATAAGTACATTAAAATAAAAATTCTGGAAAATAGCAAAGACATTTTAATTTTACTTTCAATTGCCCAGGAAGAAATGATTAAAAAATATTTTTTTCATGGGATTTTTTACCTGAAACAATCCTTAAAAAATTTAATGAATTTTAGGCAGTTAAGGTGCTTGAAAAACACTAAAAAAGGGTCTTTGGTGTGCCTGGAATAAGAAAAAAATTAGTTTCTTCCAGACACTTCCAGCATACATGTCATTTGTCTTGTTTCCTTGAAAACCATTTTGATTAAAGGTAATTTTATTATCTGGAAAATTGTAATTTTCAACGTTTTATTTCTCTTTTAACTGCCTGAAGGCAATACAATATTCATTTAGGTAATTGACCAAGAATTTGAGCCAAAAAATCCATATATTTCAATTTGTCTTAGGTACCACATAAACAGTTTTATATTCGCCTTAAGTCAACTAAATTTCAACTAATTAAATCCGCATCACGATCTAATATACGAAACGAGTTGATAGTTGATCCCACTTTAGTATCGAAAATAGCAACTAAAAAAAAAAAAATATTGCATCGATATGTCATGACATGACGATCAATGCCGAATCATGAACCCGTGACTAAAATTAAACCTGGATATAAATAAAATATCCGACGACGTCACGAAAAGTCGTCGCGACGCTCTCTACTTCCACTTTTCGCAATAAAAATAGCCGCGTGTGGGTTAAAAGTGAGTCGAGTTTTTCTCGCATTTTCATAGAGAATTTTTCTTTACTTTCTTCGGTTTCTCAATAGATGGCGTCAGAAATTTGCCTGAAAAAAAACCCCAGGAATTGGAAGTTAGTTTTAACTAGATATTTGGAAAAACTGTGTAAAACATTAATTTTCCAGGCAGTTTTAAGGCACTTTTTGAATATGTTGTACCTCAGATACCTGGAAAACTTCACATTTTAGACCCTCGAATGATAATTTATGAGTTTCTTGAAGGCAATTCATTTCCTTTCTAACTACCTGAAAAAACTGTCTAAAAACTCTATTTTCAGGCAGTTTAATAGCAATTTTTACATGTGTTTTTAAATTGTTATATTTTTCTTCAGCTACCTGAAAAACTGCATTAAAAACCTAATTTTCCAGGCCCCTAAATGACAATTTATGAGTTTCTTTAGGGCAATTGATTTATTTTTCAATTATTAGGAAAAATTGTAAAAAAAAAATTTCCAGGCAGTTTCAAGACAATTTCTGGACCTATATTTAAATTGTTCATTTTTTCTTGAGCCACCTGGAAAACTGCATAAAAAACCTAATTTTCCAGACACTTGAAAGGTAATTTATGAATTTCTATAAGACAATAGATCTCTTTTTCAATTGCTTAGGAAAACAGCTGAAACACCCAATTTTCCAGGCAGTTTTAAGGCAATTTTTAAATCTGCCTTTAAATTGATAATTTTTTCTTCTCAGCTACCTGTAACATTAAATTAAAAACTTCATTTTCCAGGCACCTGAAGGACAATTTGTGACTTTCTTTAGAGCAATTATTATTTTTTTTCAACTTCTTGAAAAACTGGAAAGAAAAAATCATTTTCCAGGCAGTTTCAAGGCAATTTCTGAACCTATGTTTAAATTGTAAATTTTTTTTTTAGCCACCTGGAAAACTGCATAAAAAAACTTCATTTTTCCAGACACTTGAAAGATAATTTATGATTTTAAAGTAATTGAGTTTTTTTTCAACTTTTGGAAAAACTGGCTATTAATTTAATTTTCCAGGTAGTTTTAAGGCAATTTTTGAATCTATTTTTTAAATGTTAATTTTTTCTTGATCCGCCTGGAAAACTGCATAAAAAACTTGATTTTCCAGATTCTTAAAAGACAATCTATGAATTTCTATAACGCAATAGATTTTTTTCAAACTGCCTGGAAAAACAGCTAAAAGACCTAATTTTCCAGGCAGTTTCAAGGCACCTTTTAAATGTTTGCAATATGTTGATTTTTTCTTCAGTTGCCTGGAAATTTGCATAAAAATCTTCACTTTTTAGTTCCGTAAAAGATAATTTATGAGTTTCTTTTAGGTAATTGACTTCTTCCTCAACTACTTAGAAAACCTATTAAAAAACTTAATTTTTTAGGCAGTTTCAAGGCAATTTTTGAAACTGCTTTTAAATTGTTGATATTTTCTTTAGCTACCTGGAAAACTGCATAGAAAACCTAATTTTCCAGGCCCCTGAATTTCTTTTAGGTAATTTAATTCTCTTTTAACTGCCTGGAAATCCTGTTAAAAAACGTAATTTTTTAGGCAGTTCCAAGGCAATTTTTAAATCTGCTTTTAAGTTATTGAATTTTTCTTTAGCTACCTGGAAAACTGCATAGAAAACCTAATTTTCCACGCCCTTGAAAGGTAGTTCATGAATTTCTTTTAGGTAATTTAATTCTCTTTTAACTGTCTGGAAATTCCTTTAAAAAACATAATTTTCCAGGCCTTAAATAGACAATTTATGAGTTTTTTTCAGGTAATTGACATCTTTTTTAACTACCAGGAAATCCTGTAAAAAAACTCAATTTTCCACCTAGTTTCAAGACAATTTGTAAATTATTGATTTTTTTTTAGGTGCCTTAATAATTGCATTGAAAACCTCATTTTCCAGGCTCTTTAAAGGTAATTTAAAAATTGCTTTAGGGCTATTGATTTTTTTTTCAAAGGCCTTGAAAAAATTGGTAAAAATTAAATGTTCCAGTCATTTTTATGGTTATTTTTTAATCTATTTTTAAATTGTAAATTTTTTTTCAGTTACCTAAGAAAGTGCTTTAAAAACTTTATTTTCCAGGCCCTTAAAGACAATTTATACGTTATTTTAAGGCCATAAATTTCTTTTTTAACTGCCTGGAAAACCCGTTAAAAAACGTAGTTTTCCAGGCAGTTTTAAGGCAATTTTTGAATCTGTAATTAAAATGTTATTTTTTTTTTCAGCTACCAGGAAAACATGCATAAAAAACTTCCTTTTCCAGATTCTTGAAGGACGGTTGATGAGTCTCTTTAAGATAATTGATTTTTTTTTAAATGCCTGAAAATGCGGTTAAAAAATTCAATTTTCCATGCAAAAAAGTTGATTGACTTATCACCTGTCTAGGAAAACTTTAAAAAAGTTAATTTTCCAGACAGTTTAAAGGCACCTTTTTAATCGGTTTTAAGGCCCTTGATCCTTGCCTCGAAATCCTGCAAAAACTGTACAGAAAAAAATTTCCAGGCACTTAAATTTCTGTTTAAACAAATCACCCTCTTCTTCTACTGCCTATAAAAGCTTCATTTTTCAGTTTGAAAGCAACGTTTTTAGGGAAAGCGTTTTTTTAACTGCCTGGAAAAACTAATTAAAAAAACCTAATTTTCCCGGTACCTTGAAGGAACTATCCAAATTGATTCCTTATCCTAATAATTAAAAAACTTCGCTAAGATCAATGTAAATTTTATGTAAAATTTCCGATTTTCGCATTAAGTAGGGCCCTTAATTGGCGTCCGTGAGGGTCGCCTTAAGGTTTTCCTGGATGGGATTTTTAATTTGCTCCCAAAAGTTTTCCTTCTATATATATTTTTTTTTTTTGTGTTTTAACCTGCGACGACAAGAAATAATTAAAGTTTAGGGAATCGCGGTCTCATGATGGGAAGTTTTTAAATTAGGAAAAGTTTTAGGGGAGTTTTTTTGCATTTTTTTTTTGCCAGAAAAAACAGCTTCTTTGCATATTAATACTATAATCCGTTTAACCTTATATGACCATTTGCACATTATTAACCCAATAAATTTCATTCAAAAAAAAGTGCCTACATAAAATCCAATTTAAAATCCGGTTGTTTGCCCTAAAGAAGTAGAGAGGGCGCCGGAACAGTAAATAACGACGGGAAATGTTTACCCTACCCCGATAACGCATCAAATTTAATTCAAATTTGTTCAAGAGGGTGCGGGGGTCTCTTTTGGAGTCAACCTGACGTGATTTAAAAGAGACCTTTTAAGAGCTTGTTTACAAGAAAAAGGGCAACATTCAATTTAAAGACCGTATGGTTGTTACCCGAGCAGCACACGATAGTTGAGGTGTAGTGAAGTAAAATACGGTTTTTTCACGTTTTACTCGAAAACGTTAAGGTTATGTGAAAAAAGTATAGATGCAAAAATTATAGATTTTTTTATGACCTATAATTTTCTTAAAAAGCATTTTTTTCTCAGGCAATTATTTAATGCAAAAAAAACGTTTTTCATTAACTCTACCCTTACCCCCCCACCCACCCCACACAATTTACCTGTAAGAAATTGTTTGCAAAAATTCTTTTTTTTTAATTATACGCATGAATAACAGCTGGTTTCATCAATTATATCTAATCTAATAACACAGTTTGTTTATTTAAATTTGTTATAATTATATATATGTATATTAATAAATATTTAATGCAAAAACAGTGCTATTAGATTGGATACTATGGACAAAAACGGTGATTTTTCAACAAAGTTTCTTACTGGGCAAATATTTGGGGTGGGTGGGGGGTTAGGGGTTGTGTTAATGAAAAACTATATTTTTGCAGAAAATATACAATGACGGCCTAGAGTTTCGCATAAATTCGATAAAAATTAGAGACATGATTTTTTGAAAAAACGCTGGGACCCGTCGATTTTAATTTTAAGTTGCGCATTATTTAACATAAATTTTTGCATACAGGGTGGAACAAAAAAAAAGATATGACGTCATCGGTCATTTTTTTAAATGAAATGCTATATTTTTTATTGCATTTATGAAATATAGGCGAAATTCCAAGCAAGTTTCGTATAACACACCTTACCTCAAAACTCAAGTGTTTCAGAAATATTCACATTTAACCAAAAAGAAAGCAAGTAGGTACGTCTATTTACAAATTAAGATAAAATGGAGGATAAAATATTATAAACTGTAAAAACTCTTTTTAATGTATCAAGTGTTCAAACTGATCCCCATTTACTTCTTAGCAGAAAGCAAGAGGGTTTACAAGCTCATGTAAAACACTATCAATTATTTCGGGTGTTATACGTCTAATTTCATATCTAATTCTATTTTTCAAATCTTCTACGTTGTTTGGCTTCTCAATATAAACTTTACTTTTCAGGTACCCCCATAGAAAATAGTCGCAGGGATTTAGGTCTGGTGACCTGGCCGGCCACTCTTCCTCCTATCCATCTTCCTGTATCCAAGTAATTACGGATATCTCGAAAGAAATGTGGCGGTGCGCCGTCTTGCTGAAACAACAAATTATCTGTCGGGACAGTAGGGCGTTGTTCGTCTGGGTATAGGGCAGCCAAAGCAGGGATAAGATCTTCTTGAAGAAAATTTGAAATAGCGTTGTCCTGTTAAGTTTCTTCGAAAAAGTATGGCCCTATTTAGTTTCCACGATACCAGCCCAAACATTAATAGATTTACGGTACTGTTTATGAGCCTTAGTTGCCCAGTGTGACACTGACCAGTACCGAAAATTTTGCCGATTTACGACACCGTTTAAACAAAAAGTTGCTTCATCATCTCATGCTTGTAACACAAAGTGACGGTTATTATTGCAAATGTTCATCATTTGCTCGTACAATAATTGGTTCATTTAATTCGTGTAATTATATAAGGGTGGTATTCATTTGCTTTTAAGATGCGTCTTACTGACGCTACGGCTATATGTTATTATCAACTGAAATTTGTGAAGTTGCATTGTTTGGATTTTTGGATGTTTGGAGAACGTTTAATTTTGTTTCTTCAGAAATTTTTGGACGACCTGTTCTTGGCAAATCCCCAACATGACCTGAAGCTATTCTACTAACTGTTGACTGAGAAATAGGATTGGTTTGGGTATTTGGCATTAAACAGTTCACTTACTTCTTTTTGCGTGCGCACTCGATCCCCGTACGCTAGCATCATCAAAATTTCAATTCGTTGGGCTTCCGTTAAATTAGCCATAATTATAAATTTTCGAACTGTACAGTGACATTCGAAAATGGAGATTCTTTACAAGTGCATCCATGGAAATAGAAACAATTGGCAGTGTTTATAAGATTATTTTTATCCTCGATTTTACCTTAATTTGTAAATAGACGTACCTATTTGTTTTCTTGTTATTTAAATGTAAATATTTCGGAAACAGTTGAGTTTTGAGATAAGGTGTGTTATACGAAACTTGCTTGGAATTTCGCCTATTTTTCATAAATGCAATAAAATATATAGCATTCCATTTAAAAAAAATGACCGATGACGTCATATATATTTTTTTTGTTCCACCATGTATACAAAAATTTAAGTGAAATAATGCGCAACTTAAAATAAAAATTGACGGGTCCGAGCGTTTTCTCAAAAAATCATGTATCTAATTTTTATTGAATTTATGCGGAACTTTAGGCGGTCACTGTATATTCAACATTTAATTTAATAACACTGTTTATTTAAATTTGATATAAATTTATGTGTAAATATTTAGTATAAAACAGCGTTATTTGATTGGATAATATCGACGAAAAACAGTGACTTTTCAGAAGAGTTTCATCAAATATTTGAGGTGAAATAATCGAGTTTAAAAACTAGGAATGTAAATCCCATAATAATTTTTTTAAATACCGAAATTTTCTTCCTTTTGTAGATAGAATTGCATATGATATACATATATTCTATAGTTAAATAAATATAGCATGACCATATATGGTTGATAAGTAATCTAAAAGTTTTAATGTAATTACTGTTTTTTTGAACCTAGGTAATAAAAAGTGACTAGAACCAAAAAAAAAACTGAAATTTTCAAAACGTTAAGATTATGTGAAAAAAGTATAGATGCAAAAATTATAGATTTTTTTATTACCTATAATTTTCTTAAAAAGCATTTTTTTGTCAGACAATAATTGAGTGCATAAAAACCGTTTTTCATTAATTCTTCCCTTACCCCCCCACCCACCCCACACAACTTACCAGTAAAAAATTGTTTGCAAAAATTCTTGTTTTTCAAAATAATACACATGCATACTAGCTCGTTTCATCATTAATATCTAATCTAATAACACAGTTTATTTATTTAAATTTGATATAATTATATATATGTATATTAATAAATATTTAATACAAAAACAGTGTTATTAGATTGGATGTTATGAATAAAAAACGGTGATTTTCAACAAAGTTTCTTACTGGTCAAATGTTTGGGGTGGGTGGGGGGTAAGGGTTGTGTTAATAAAAAACCAATGTTTTTGCAGAAAACATATATACAAAATTTAATATAATAACACTGTTTATTTAAATTTGATTTAAATATATATATAAATATTTAATATGAAAACAGCGTTATTAGATTGGATAATATGAACGAAAAACAGTGATTTTTCATAAGAATTTCATCAAATATTCGAGGTGTAGTAATAGAGTTTAAAAACTAGATATGTAAATCCCGTGTACATATTTTTAATGCCGAAATTTTCTTCCTTTTGTAGACAGAATTGCATATGATATACATATATTCTATAGTTAAATAAATATACCTTGATCATATACGTTTGATAAATATACCAAAAGTTTTAATATAAATACTGTATTTTTAAACCTGATTAACGAGAACCAAAAATAACTGAAATTTTCAAAACGCTAAGGTTATGTGAAAAAAAGTATAGATACAAAAATTTTTTTATTACCTATAATTTTCTTAAAAAGCATTTTTTTTGTCAGACAATAGTTTACTGCATAAAAATCGTTTTTCATTAACCCTTACCTTACCCCCCCGCCCACCCCACACAACTTACCAGTAAAAAATTGTTTGTAAAAATTCTTGTTTTTTAAAATAATATGCATGAATAACAGATGGTTTCATCATTATTATCTAATCTAATAACATAGTTTATTTATTTAAATTTGATATAATTATATATATGTATATTAATAAATATTTAATACAGAAACAGTGCTATTAGATTGGATATTATGGACAAAAAACGGTGATTTTCAACAGAATTTCTTACTGGTCAAATGTTTGGGGTGGGTGGGGGGGCAAGGGTTGTGTTGATGAAAAACAATGTTTTTGCAGAAAATATATGTTCAAAATTTAATTTAATAACACAGTTTATTTAAATTTTATATAAATTTATATTTAAATATTTAGTATAAAAACAGTGTTATTAGATTGGATAATATGGACGAAAAACAGTGATTTTTCAGAAGAATTTCATTAAATATTTGAGGTGTAATAATCGAGTTCAAAAACTAGATATGGAACTTCCGTGTCAATTTTTTTAAATGCCGAAATTTTCTTCCTTTTGTAGGCAAAATCGTATATGATATACGTATATTCTACAGTTTAATAAATATGCCATGACTATAAACGATTGATAAATATACCAACAGTTTTAATTTAAATACTGTATTTTTGAACCTAGGTAATAAGAAGTGACCTAGAACCAAAAAAAACTTAAATTTTCAAAACATTAAGGTTATATGAAAAAGGATAAATAGAAAAATTATAGACTTTTTTTTTACCTAGAATTTTCATAAAAAGTATTTTTTTCTCAGGCAATTATTTACTGCAAAAAAACCGTTTTTCATTAACTCTACCCTTACCCCCCCACCCACCCCACACAATTTACCAGTAAGAAATTGTTTGCAAAAATTCTTAATTTTTAAAATAATACGCATGAATAACACAGTTTGTTTATTTAAATTTGATATAATTTTATATATGTATATTAATAAATATTTAATACAAAAACAGTGCTATTAGATTGGATATTATGGAAAAAAAAGGGTGATTTTCAACAAAGTTTCTTACTGGTCAAATATTTGGGGTGGGTGGGGGGGTAAAGGTTGTGTTAATGAAAAACAATGTTTTTGAAGATAACATATATTCAAAATTTAATATAATAACACTGTTTATTTAAATTTGATTTAAATATATATATAAATATTTAATATAAAACCAGCGTTATTAGATTGGATAATATGAACGAAAAACATAAGAATTTCATCAAATATTCGAGGTGTAGTAATAGAGTTTAAAAACTAGATATGTAAATCCCGTGTACATTTTTTTAATGCCGAAATTTTCTTCCTTTTGTAGACAGAAATGCATATGATATACATATATTCTATCGTTAAATAAATATACCTTGACCATAAACGGTTGATAAATATACCAAAAGTTTTAATATAAATACTGTATTTTTAAACCTGATTAACGAGAACCAAAAAAAAACTGAAATTTTCAAAACGTTAAGGTTATGTGAAAAAAAGTATAGATACAAAAGTTTTTTTATTACCTATAATTTTCTTAAAAAGCATTTTTTTTGTCAGACAATAGTTTACTGCATAAAAACCGTTTTTCATTAACCCTTCTCTTACCCCCCCACCCACCCCACACAACTTACCAGTAAAAAATTGTTTGTAAAAATTCTTGTTTTTTAAAATAATACGTATGAATAACAGATGGTTTCATCATTATTATGTAATCTAATAACATAGTTTATTTATTTAAATTTGATATAATTATATTATATATATGTATATTAATAAATATTTAATACAAAAATAGCGCTATTAAATTGGATATTATGGACAAAAAATTGTCGACATAAAGTCGACTTTCTTATGGTATCATCAACTAGAGGGCTTCTTCTGAGCTGGAGCGTTTACTTGTCCTACAAAAACGCATGATCAGAACGATAGATGTAGCTGAGTTTTTAGACCATTCTGCACCTTTGTTTAAAAAACACCGTATATTGACAGTATATTCATTATACCTCTATAAACTTTTGGTTTTTGCAAAAATATACAGTCATTACTTTACAAGGAACGCAGACTTTAATATGGGTATGCCTACAAGATATCACTAAGATCTCGACATTTTGCACCATAATACGGCTCTATTTGAAGAGTGCGATTTTCGTAGCATCTAAAGCGTTGAATAAATTACCAAACTGACGGTATTATCTAGTTCAAATCAAAAATAAAGCAACTCCTTTTAGATAATCCTTTATACTGTCATGATGAGTATTACTGTTTGAACCTAAAAAATGGAAAATTTGTACAAGTTTAGTCCCTAGTCTATAGTGTTTTAGCCTTTAAGTCTTTTTTTGTAAGTTCCTTTTAATAAGTATTGTTAGTATATGTATGTCTCTATTTAACTTTTAATTATTAATGACTTTAGTGTATACACTTAGGTCAGGCTTGAAATTGACACATGCTATGTTCATTGTTAAATCTTTGTAATGAAGAATTTTAAATAATTAAATAAAATAAATAAATACCAACAGGTTTTATTTAAATACTGTATTTTTGAACCTAGGTAAAGAAAAAATGGTCTAAAACCAAAAAAAACTAAATTTTTTTATTAAAACTTAATGATTTATTTAAAAAAAAATGAATTTCCACATATTTGCGATAAAAAATGCCACAAATACTGCAATTTTCATAGCAATACGAAATTTTTACTCGCAAACGTTAAGGTTATGTGAAAAAGGTATAGATACAAAAAATATAGATTTTTTTATTACCTATAATTTCCTTAAAAAGCATTTTTTTGTCAGAGAATAATTTACTGCATAAAAACCGTTTTTTATTAACCCTACCCTTACCCCCCCCCCACCCACCCCACACAACTTACCAGTAAAAAATTGTTTGCAAAAATTCTTGTTTTTTAAAATAATACGCATGAATAACAGCTGGTTTTATCGTTAATATCTAATCTAATAACACAGTTTGTTTATTTAAATTTGATATAATTTCATATATGTATATTAATAAATATTTAATACAAAAACAGCTCTATTAGATTGCATATTATAGACAGAAAATGGTGATTTTTCAACAGAATTTCTTACTGGGCAAATGTTTGGGGTGGGTGGGGGGGTAAGGGTTGTGTTGATGAAAAACAATGTTTTTGCAGAAAATTAATGTTTAAAATTTAATTCAATAACACTGTTTATTTAAATTTGCTATAAATTTATATGTAAATATTTAGCATAAAAACAGCGTTATTAGATTGGATAATATGAACGAAAAACAGTGATTTTTCAGAAGAATTTCATCAAATATTTGAGGTGTAATAATCGAGTTCAAAAACTAGATATGAAACTTCCGTTTCAATTTTTTTAAATGCCGATCTTTTCTCCCTTTTGTAAACAAAACCGTATATAATATATATATTTTCTACAGTAATAAGTCTCATTCCTTTGGTGCAACCTTTATATATATATTGTAGTCTCACTCATTCTCGCTTGTTTCTTTACGGTCAAATTATAAACAAAGAACTACTGAGATAATAAAAAACTAACCACAACAGCGCTTTTAACTCACCAATAACTCACGTGTGATCCAGTTGATGTATCCGAGGCCCCCAAGGGTGCCGCCCTTAACTCGCCCCCTATTCCCTCGCCCCTCGCACCTAAAAGAAGAACAATTTACAGAAATTAAAATAATTACTTTCAAACCCCTAACTAACAGGGGGAGGGGGATGAGGGTTAGTTTGTTGGTTAGGTTTGTCACTTGAAGTTGATTGATGCTAATACCCTAATTAATCCCATCCCGTGACACATTAGGCAAATAGGTTTTTGCTAACGAGGCTTAGCTTTTCTCGTGTGTGTGTTGGGGAGAATGGGGGGTTGTAAATTAAAATGTTTTTAATTATCGGATACGCGTACCAATATTTTATACCACGAGATATTTAAGAGCTTACTCGTAAAATTGTACTAGAAATTTGTCTTAATTAACCCTAATTTAAATATAGAATGTGTCTTAATGCAAAATTGAGCGTAGCCTAGCCCGGTTGTTTTTAGTACAATTTGATTTTAAAAAACGTATAATTAAACTCAGATTGTTCACAAAAAATATTAGTGTATTTATCAAGAGATTATTTGAAAAATAGTACAGAGAAATTGAAATTATTTCATTAAAAACCCCAATTTTTGGGACTTTTCACATTTTCTTTAAAAGGATTTTTTTCACTATTTTTAGCCCTAATTTTTATATAAAATATGTAATAATGGGAAAAAATGTATGGTGTTTTTCTCTTTAATGCCTGAAAATTCCCATTTCCGCCTATTAGCTAAAAACCAACGTAAGAGTAATTATTAAGCCATCTTCCTTGCTTAAAACCCATTTTGGGACCGTTCACAGTCGTTGAGCAAGGGGACACGACGATCCAAGAAAGTTTATTGTCATCAAGGAGGGCGCCGGGACCTGGGGGCAAATAGAAAATTAAGTTGACTCGCAAGAACTATTTTCATTTTCTTGCTAAATTATTATACTTTGCCCCCTTCACCTCGTCTCTTGCTCCCTCGCATAATGGGGATTGCGTTAAAATTAGACTCCGCGTTATGTCTTATAATTTAAGGGATGAATAAGGGCTGAAATTTCGAGTTTTAATAGTTGGAAAAGTTTAACTGGTTATAATGCGAAAGCAGTTTTATTTGAGTGACTTTTGAGCGAAGGGTCGTACAGTTTTTAGTCAAAGGAATGTCATAGTCATAGGTATCAAGGGAATGAGTTATAGGTACAGAAATAAGCGAAGAATTATTATAAAATGAGTGTTTTTATACGGAATTGGATAAGCTGCAATAGAAAAACACAATTTTGAATTGATACCGAGGATATTAGAGAACTGAGACAGGGATATGTCCGAAAAATCGGCCAAAAAGTTGACATTTGGAGACATATATCCTGGACGCATTTTATAACTGCCCGGAATAATAAAATATTTATCACATACTAAATATTTAATCACTGAAAAAAGTTTTACTTATCATCTCAACGGTGATTTTACTGTCTAAGAGGAATAGTCGTAAAATGCCTGTATCACAACAGTGATTTTTTACGTATTTAGATAATTAAATTAATAACAATGATTTTGCATGAATAACTAATATTATTAAAAATATTTCTCACTTATCGGCTTTAACATAAAACTACG
Source organism: Anthonomus grandis grandis (assembly GCF_022605725.1). Taxonomy (NCBI): domain Eukaryota; kingdom Metazoa; phylum Arthropoda; class Insecta; order Coleoptera; family Curculionidae; genus Anthonomus; species Anthonomus grandis. The sequence continues at coordinate 17,164,035 of NC_065562.1, forward strand.
TTTATCACAACAGCGATTTATGAATAATATATGTTTTCTTTATATGCCTGGACGTGATCAAATATTTATCATACCAGTGATTTTTTTTTAATAACTATAAATTGAAAACTAGTAGAATTGTTTTTTCTTCATCATCGGCATGGATATACGAATAAAAATATTTATTTATTTCAACAGTGATATTTACGCTCCATATACTTAAGTTTTATAAATAATTTAATTATTAACAGTGATTTTACTATAAAAAAAATCAAAAAGTGATTTTATCCTTTTTTTCCGAGACGTTTAAATATTTATCACGACAGTGATTTTTTGTTTTTAACAAATGAGCGCAAAAAAATTATTTGTCGGCTTGGAAGTAAAAGTGCCTTAATCTCAACAGTGATTTTACTGCCTGGAAGAAACAATTGAAAAAATGATTTTATCTTTATTTGCCTAGACGATTTACCATAACAGTGATTACTTGAAACTGAATTAACAGGAACTGCATTGAAACGATAAAATAGTTATCATAACAATAATTTTTATTATTTTACCTTTTACTCATCAGATTATACATAAAAATTATTTTATCTCAACAGTGATTTTAGTGTCTGACCGAAATAGTAAAAAAAGTCATTTTGTTTTTATTTGCCGAGATGATTAAATAATTGTCACAACAGTGATTTATGAATATTATATGTTTTCTTCCTGGACGTGATCAAATATTTATCATATCAATGATTGTTAATAATTAACAATTAAAAACTAATAGAATTGTTTTTTCTTCATCATCGGCATGGATATACGAATAAAAATATTTATTTATTTCAACAGTGATTTTTACGTTCCATATACTTGAGTTTTATAAATTATTTAATTATTAACAGTAATTTTACTATTGAAAAAAAACAACCAAAAAAGTGATATTATCGTCGTTTAAATATTTATCACAACAGTGATTTCTTGTATTTAACAAGTGAGCGCAAAAAAATTAACCTATCGACTTAGAACTAAAAGTTCCTTAATCTCAACAGTGATTTTACTGCCTGGAAAAAACAGTTGAAAAAGTGATTTTGTCTTTATTTGCCTAGACGATTTATCACAACAATAATTTTTATTATTTTACCACTAATAAGAAAATTGCTTTACTCATCAGAATAAAAATAAAAATTGTTTTATCTCAACAGTGATTTTAATGTCTGACCGAAATAATAAAAAAAGTGATTTTGTCCTTATTTGCCGAGATTAAACGTTTGTCACAACTGTGATTTATGAATGGTATATGTTTTCTTTATATGCCTGGACGTGATAAAATATTTATCATATCAGTGATTTCTAATAATTAACAATTCAAAACTAGTAGAACTATTTTTTCTTGATCATGTTAATTTTTACGTTCCATATACTTAAATTTTATAAATTATTTAATTATTAACAGTGATTTTTTGTATTTATCAAGTGAGCGCAAAAAAATTAACTTATCGGCTTAGAAATAAAAGTTCCTTAATCTCAACAGTGATTTTACTGCCTGGGAGAAACAGTTAAAAAATTTATTTTGCCCTTATTTGCTTAGACGATTTATCACAACAGCGATTACTTAAAACTGAATTAACAGTAACCGCTTTAAAACAATAAAATAATTATCACAACAATCATTTTTCTATTTTACCACTAATAAGAAAATTGCTTTACTCATCAGATTATAAATAAAATTGTTTTATCTCAACGGTGATTTTAGTGTCTGACCGAAATCGTAAAAAAAGTAATTTTATCCTCATTTGTCGAGATGATTAAACTTTTGTCACAACAGTGATTAATGAATAATATATGTGTTCTTTATATGCCTGGACGTGATCAAATATTTATCATACTAGTGATTTCTGCGTTCCATAAACTTAAATATTTAGGTTTTATAAATTATTTAATTATATACAGTGATTTTATTATTAGAAAAAAAAAACAATCAAAAAAGTGATTCTATCATATATTTATTATAACAGTGATTTTTGTGTATTTAACAAGTGAGCGCAAAAAAATTAACTTATCGGCTTAGAAATAAAAATTCCTTAATCTCAATAGTGATTTTACTGCCTGGAACAAACAGTTGAAAAAGTGATTTTGCCCTTATTGGCCTAGACGATTTATCACAACAGTGATTACTTAAAACTAAATTAACAGTAACTGCTTTAAAAAGATAAAAATAATTATCACAACAATCATTTTTATTATTTTATCACTAATAAAAAAATTGCTTTACTCATCAGATTATAAATAAAAATTGTTTTATCTCAACAGTGATTTTACTGTCTGACCGAAATAGTAAAAAAAAAATGATTTTATCCTCATTGGCCAAGATGATTAAACGTTTGTCACAACGGCGATTTATGAATATTATATGTTTTCTTTATATGCCTGGACGTGATCAAATATTTATCATATCAGTGATTTTTAATAATTAACAATTGGAAACGAGTAGAATTATTTTTTCTTCATCATCGGCATGGATAGACGAATATAAATATTTATTTATTCCCACAGTGATTTTTACGTTCCATATACCTAAATATTTATGTTTTATAAATTATTTAATTAGTAACAGTGATTTTACTACTAGAAAAAAAAATCAAAAAAGAGATTTTATCCTTGTTTGGCGAGACGTTTAAAAATTTATCACAACAGTGATTTTTTGTATTGAACAAATGAGCGCAAAAAAATTAACTTATCAGCTTGGGAATAAAAGTTTCTTAATCTCAACAGTGATTTTACTGCCTGGAAGAAACAGTTTAAAAAGTGATTTTGTCCTTATTTGCCTAGACGAATTATCACAATAGTGATTATTTAAAACTGAATTAACAGTAACTGCTTTGAAACGATAAAATAGTTATCACATCAATCATTTTTATTATTTTACCATTTACTTATAAGATTATACATAAATATTATTTTATCTCAACAGTGATTTTAGTATAAAAAAAAGTGATTTTGTCCTTATTTCTCGAGATGTTTAAACGTTTGTCACAACAGTGATTTATGAATATTATATGTTTTCTTTATATGCCTGGACGTGATCAAACATTTATCATATCAGTGATTTTTAATAATTAACAATTGAAAAACTAGTAGAATTGTTTTTTCTTCATCATCGGCATGAATATACGAATATAAATATTTATTTATTCCAACAGTGATTTTTACGTTCCATATACTTACGTTTTATAAATTATTTAATTAGTAACAGTGATTTTACTATAAGAAAAAGAAATTAAAAAAGTGATTTTATCCTTCTTTGGCGAGACGTTTAAAAATTTATCACAACAGTGATTTTTTGTATTGAATAAATGAGCGCAAAAAAATTAACTTATTGGTTTGGAAATAAAAGTTTCTTAATCTCAACAGTGATTTTACTGCCGGGAAGAAACAGTTGAAAAAGTGATTTTGTCCTCATTTGTCGAGATGATTTAACGTTTGTCACAACAGTGATTTATGAATAATATATGTTTTCTTTAGATGCTTGGACGTGATCAAATATTTATCAAACCAGTGATTTTTTTTAATAATTATGAATTGAAAACTAGTAGAATTGTTTTTTCTTTATTATCACCATGGATATACGAATATAAATATTTATTTACTCCAACAGTGATTTTTACGTTCCATATACTTAAATATTTAGGTTTTATAAATTATTTAATTATCCACAGTAATTTTACTATAAGAAAAAAACAATCAAAAAAAGTTATTTTATCATATATTTATTACAACAGTGATTTTTTGTATTTAACAAGTGAGCGCAAAAAAATTAACTTATCGGCTTGGAAGTAAAAGTTCCTTAATCTCAACAGTGTTTTTACTGCCTGGAAAAAACAGTTAAAAAAGTGATTTTGCCCTTGTTGGCCTAGACGAATTATCACAACAGTGATTACTTAAAACTGAAATAACAGTAACTATTTTAAAAGGATAAAATAGTTATCACATCATCTTTATTATTATATCACAATCATTTTTATTATTTTACCATTTACTTATCAGATTATACATAAATATTATTTTATCTCAACAGTGATTTTAGTTTTAAAAAAAAGTGATTTTGTCCTCATTTCTCGAGATGATTAAACGTTTGTCACAACAGTGATTAATGAATAATATATGTTTTCTTTATATGCCTGGACGTGATCAAACATTTATCATATCAGTGATTTTTAATAATTAACAATTGGAAACGAGTAGAATTATTTTTTCTTTATCATCGGCATGGATATACGAATATAAATATTTATTTATTCCAGCAGTGATTTTTACGTTCCATATACTTGAGTTTTATAAATTAATTAATTATTAACAGTAATTTTACTATTGAAAAAAAACAACCAAAAAAGTGATATTATCTTCGTTTAAATATTTATCACAACAGTGATTTTTTGTATTTAACAAGTGTTCTTATCGGCTTAGAAATAAAAGTTCCTTAATCTCAACAATGTTTTTACTGCCTGGAAGAAACAGTTAAAAAAGTGACTTTACCCTTTTTTGCCTAGACAATTTATCACAACAGTGATTACTTAAAACTGAATTAACAGTAACTGCTTTGAAATAGTAAAATAGTTATCATAAAAATCATTTTTATTATTTTACCTTTTACTCATCAGATTATACACAAAAATTGTTTTATCTCAACAGTGATTTTACTGTCTGACCGAAATAGTAAAAAAAGTGATTTTGTCCTCATCTGCCGAGATGATTAAACGTTTGTCACGACAGTGATTTATGAATAATATATCTTTTCTTTATATGCCTGGATGTGATCAAATATTTATCATATCAGTGATTTCTAATAATTAACAATTGAAAACTAGTAGAATTGTTGTTTCTTCATTATCGGCATGTATATACGGATATAAATATTTATTTATTCCAGCAGTAATTTTTACGTTCCATATACTTGAGTTTTATAAATTATTTAATTATTAACAGTAATTTTACTATTGAAAAAAAACAACCAAAAAAGTGATATTATCGTCGTTTAAATATTTATCACAACAGTGATTTTTTGTATTTAACAAGTGAGCGCAGAAAAATTAACTTATCGGCTTGGAAATAAAAGTTCCTTAATCTCAACAGTGATTTTACTGCCTGGAAAAAACAGTTGAAAAAGTGATTTTGTCTTTATTTGCCTAGACGATTTATCACAACAATAATTTTTATTATTTTACCACTAATAAGAAAATTGCTTTACTCATCAGAATAAAAATAAAAATTGTTTTATCTCAACAGTGATTTTTATGTCTGACCGAAATAATAAAAAAAGTGATTTTGTCCTTATTTGCCGAGAAGATTAAACGTTTGTCACAACTGTGATTTATGAATGGTATGTGTTTTCTTTATATGCCTGGACGTGATAAAACATTTATCACATCAGTGATTTTTAATAATTAACAATTAAAAAGTAGTAGAACTGTTTTTTCTTGATCATGTTGATTTTTACGTTCCATATACTTAAATTTTATAAACTATTTAATTATTAACAGTGATTTTTTGTATTTATCAAGTGAGCGCAAACAAATTAACTTATCGGCTTAGAAATAAAAGTTCCTTAATCTCAACAGTGATTTTACTGCCTGGAAGAAAGAATTGAAAAAGTGATTTTGTCCTTATTTGCCAAGAAGATTTATCACAACAGTGATAACTTGAAACTGAATTAACAGTAACTGCTTTAAAAAGATAAAAATAATTATCACAACAATAATTTTTATTATTTTATCACTAATAAGAAAATTGCTTTACTCATCAGATTATAAATAAAAACTGTTTTATCTTCACAGTGATTTTAGTGTCTGACCAAAATAGTAAAAAAAAGTGATTTTATCCTCATTTGCCTAGATGATTAAACGTTTGTCACAACAGTTATTTATGAATAATATATGTTTTTTTATATGCCTGGACGTAATCAAATATTTATCATACCAATGATTTTTAAGTTCCATAAACTTAAATATTTAGGTTTTATAAATTATTTAATTATCCACAGTGATTTTACTATAAGAAAAAAACAATCAAAAAAGTTATTTTATCATATATTTATTATAACAGTGATTTTTGTGTATTTAACAAGTGAGCGCAAAAAAATTAACTTATCGGCTTAGAAATAAAAATTCCTTAATCTCAATAGTGATTTTACTGCCTGGAACAAACAGTTGAAAAAGTGATTTTGCCCTTATTGGCCTAGACGATTTATCACAACAGTGATTACTTAAAACTAAATTAACAGTAACTGCTTTAAAAAGATAAAAATAATTATCACAACAATCATTTTTATTATTTTATCACTAATAAAAAAATTGCTTTACTCATCAGATTATAAATAAAAATTGTTTTATCTCAACGGTGATTTTACTGTCTGACCGAAATAGTAAAAAAAAATGATTTTATCCTCATTGGCCAAGATGATTAAACGTTTGTCACAACGGTGATTTATGAATATTATATGTTTTCTTTATATGCCTGGACGTGATCAAATATTTATCATATCAGTGATTTTTAATAATTAACAATTGGAAACGAGTAGAATTATTTTTTCTTCATCATCGGCATGGATATACGAATATAAATATTTATTTATTCCCACAGTGATTTTTACGTTCCATATACCTAAATATTTATGTTTCATAAATTATTTAATTAGTAACAGTGATTTTACTATTAGAAAAAAAAATCAAAAAAGGGATTTTATCCTTGTTTGGCGAGACGTTTAAAAATTTATCACAACAGTGATTTTTTGTATTGAACAAATGAGCGCAAAAAAATTAACTTATCAGCTTGGAAATGAAAGTTTCTTAATCTCAACAGTGATTTTACTGCCGGGAAGAAACTGTTGAAAAAGTGATTTTGTCCGCATTTGTCGAGATGATTAAATATTTGTCACAACAGTGATTTCTCGTATTTAGGACTAGGAGCGCAAATAAATTTTATTTATCGCCTTGGAAATAAAAATCCTATAATCTCAACGGGGATTATATGTAAATATTTGAATTATTAACAATGATTTTATTATCTAAAAATAAAAACAGCCAAAACTGTGATTAAAATTCTTATTCGCCGAGACGATTAAATATTTATCACAACAGTGATTTTAAATACTTTTTTTATTTTCGCCCTTTAAAATATAGTTTTACGCTTGTTTTAAGGATCAACCCTGTAAAAGTAAGTATTTATTCATTATTTGCATTTTAAATAAGCAAAGAAATATGATAAAATGAGTTAGTTGGATAAACTGTAATAGCAAAACATGATTTTAAATTGATACCCAAAATATTAAAGAACTGAGACCAATCAAAAGTCGAGATTCACTATTAATTGATGTAAAATTTACCCTAAAAAATCTCCACAAAATCAAAGAAAGGACCTCAACGACCTTTAGCGTTGAGCATTTTTAATTTTTTAAATTTATAAAATAATTTTAATTAAAAACGTTGTTAATTTCTTAGGAAATGTGCTATAAATTCAAAAATTCTTGAGAAAATTCTTAGACGTAAATTTGTAAAATTTCTGGAAATATTCAATAACTTATCCCTAAATCAATTTGATTTTTACGAAAAGAAAGGTCGACTGAGGATATCAATATTTAATTTTCTACATCAGATTAACATAAGTCAGTATTGAGTAAATTTGTGGACCTTAGAAAAGCATCTGATACAGTAAATCATTACATTATAGACCACGCACTTTATAAATACTCCTCTATAACTTATCTAAAAAGTTGTACTAAATTCTCAATACATTTTATAATTTAATTTTTTAATAGTAATTGAATGTATAATTACACACCTGGATAATAATAAATAATTTTACTATCTATATATTTCGATTATTAGTATTATATTTCATTGAATCCCACTTAATAAACATTTGTTTGCAAAATTTAGCAGATACCTGTGAAATTAATCAGCTATTTAATCAATCATTAAATATCTTACATAAGCAATATGGCTGTAATATTACACATCGAATTTCAGCGATATATATCGCATTTGTGACGGTTATTAAATATTGCAAAAGTATTGCAGGTGCAGCATAGGTGCAAATAAAGCTAACAGTATACACGCAATATTGCAGATGAAATATTAAAATATAAATTGAAATGAAATATTGCAGCAATATTACAATTACTACATATGTCCATTATTAACTTTGCAATGTATGTGCAATATTGTAGCAATAAACATGTATTATTATATTTGTTATATTTTAAATGCAATGCTACTGTAAGGTTGTAACAATATTACAGAAGTAATATATCAAAAGAATTATTGCTGCAATATTTCTGCGATATAACGTACGTTGCTGCAATTAACAAAAAGACACTTTCTTAATAAATAAAAAGTCAATTTTTCCCCGAATAACCTGATCTACTACGACACATTTCTTCAATAAAAGACCAAGGGCAAAAAAAGCCCTTATTATTGTCGCCTATTCAGGTCCATAAGAAACCGAATTCCCCCCCAAAAATAAGGAGAAAAAAAATTGGTAAAAGCCCTCGAGAAAAAGCGTTTATTAACCCCGGTGTCGTAATAAATGGGAAATATCGTGTTTCCTCGATACCGACACACATATTATATATACACACTGTAGGGTGGGTATGTTTTGGTTTTATTCGATTTCCGGAACTTGTTTTGCTAAAAACCTAATTTTTTTCGCTACGTGCGAGGAGGGTCGGAGGGCGCGAATTTGCCCTCGTCAAATATTAAATTTTGTTTTCGGGGGTTTTACGTGACCCGCCGCCCCGACAATACGCGCGGGACAAACGGGTTGTTTTTTTTTTTCAACCCCCTGGGAAATTTTTTCCACGTGTTTACACGCGTCATTTCGTGGTGTCACCGTTCATGTAAATATTGAATGTTTTCGTTTTAAAAATATTGCGCACTCGAAACGAGGGTTTTATGTGCGGTTAGAGCACCACTACACAATTAGTTTTATTGTAGACACTTTTGAAATGACATTTGTATAGAGGATTATTGAGGTCCAACCTGTTAGTTAGAAAGTTACATCATTTACCAGATATCCTTAAAAAATTATTGTAATCAATTAAGTAATATTTCAATAAATGATCTAGAGTATATGTGTAAAACGCTCTCTAATCTCGCACCGATAAAGTGCAATCTTGACCTTTTATTATCAAAAGTGCAAGTTCGGGATTTAATTAAGCTCTCATCAGAATTATTGGATTAAGTACTCTTAAGGGACCTTAGGTACTATTTTAATAATTACTAATCTATCGTTAAATAAAGCTGGTTTTATTAAGGTAGTATCACTAGTTTCACAAAAAAAAATCAATTTTTTTTTCAATCGTCAAAAAAAGTGCTCCAACTAAAATAACCCTAAATACAAAAGTTATTAACTTAAAATCTTTTTTTTACCCTCAAGTTCTTCCTTGAGATTCCCACTGTTCTATCGTGAAAAAATTATGAAAATATTTTCAGTGGTTCTGAAGTTATGACCAAAAATGTCCATCAAGTATTAAAATTACATTTGGGTTTTAAAATTTTCAAATTTGTTAACTTTTGGACCTCGGATCACAAAATTGCCTTTAACTCAAAAAGTCTTTGAGGTACAAAAAACGTTTGGATATGAAATGGTTCAAAAATAATTGGACTTTCTTTTGTATACTTCTTTTTAAAATATTTCAATTATTTTATAAAAATAGTTGTAATAAAAGTCAAAAGTTGGTGCAAAATTTGGCAAAAAAAGTGGTCTAAACAAAATTCCCTTAATATCAATTTTTTTAAATTAAAGTGACGTTTCTACCCTCAAGTTTATCCTCAGGAATCTTACTATTTTTTGTGAAAAAATTATGAAAATATTTCCAGTGGTTCTCAAGTTATGACCAAAAATGTCCATCAAGTAATAAAATTACATTTGGGTTTTAAAATTTTCAAATTTGTTGACCTTTGGACCTCGGATGACAAAATCGCCTTTAACTCAAAAAGTCTTTGAGGTACAAAAAGCGTTTGGATATGAAATTGTTCAAAAATAATTGGACTTTCTTTTGTATACTTCTTTTTAAAATATTTCAATTATTTTATAAAAATATTTGTAATAAAAGTCAAAAGTTGGTGCAAAATTTAGCAAAAAAAGTGGTCTAAACAAAAATGCTCTTACTATCCATATTTTTAAATTCATGTGACGTTTCTATCCTCAAGTTTATCCTCAGGAATCTTACTATTTTTTGTGAAAAAATTATGAAAATATTTCCAGTGGTTCTGAAGTTATGATCAAAAATGTCCATCAAGTAATAAAATTACATTTGGGTTTTAAAATTTTAAATTTTGTTGACTTTTGGACCTTGGATGACAAAATCGCCTTTAACTCAAGAATTCTTTGAGGTACAAAAAACGTTTGGATATGAAATTGTTCAAAAATAATTAGACTTTCTTTTGTATACTTCTTTTTAAAATATTTCAATTATTTAATAAAAAATTTGTAATTAAATTTAAAAATTGATAAAAAATTTAGCAAAAAAAAAGTGGTTCACCAAAAAATGCCCTTACTACATAATTATTTAATTCAAAGTAACGTTTCTACCTCCAATGTATCCTCAAAAATTTTACTATTTTTTTGTGAAAAAATTATAAAAATATTTTCAGTGGTTCTCAAGTTATGACCAAACATGTCCATCAAGTAATAAAATTCATAAAATGACTATTTGGTGTTAAAATCTTCAAATTTGGTGATTTCTGGACCTTGGATGATAAAACTACCTTTAACTCAAAAAGTTTTTGAGGTACAAAAAACGTTTCTATATGAAATTCTTCAAAAATAATTGGACTTTCTTATGTATGATTCTTTTAAAAATATTCAAATTATTTAATAAAAAAATTTGTAATTAAAGTCAAAAATTGATAAAAAATTTAGCAAAAAAAAGTGGTTCAACAAAAAATGCCCTTACTATCTAATTATTTAACTCAAAGGGACCTTTTTACCTCAAATATATCCTCAGGAATTTTACTATTTTTTTATGAAAAAATTATGAAAATACTTCCAGTGGTTCTCAAGTTATGATCAAAAATGTCTGTCAAGTAATAAAATTCATAAAATGACCATTTAGTGTTAAAATCTTCAAATTTAGTCACTTTTGGACCTTGGATGACAAAACCGCCTTTAATTCAAGAAGTTTTTGAGGTAGAAAAAACTTTTGTATATAAAATTGTTTAAAAATAGTTGGACTTTCTTATGTCTAATTCTTTTTAAAATATTTTAATTATTTTATAAAAATATTTGTAATAAAAGTCAAAAATTTGTAAAAAAATTAGCAATAAAAGTGGTCCAACCAATAATGTCCTTACTACCCATATTTTGAAATCAAAGTAACGTTTCTACCCTCAAATTTATCCTCAGGAACCTTACTATTTTTTTGTGGAAAAAATTATGAAAATGGTTCCAGTGGTTGTCAAGTTATGACCTAAAATGTCCATCAAGTAATAAAATTCATAAAATTTCAATTTGATGTTAAAATCTTCAAATTTGGTGACTCTTGGACCTTGGATGACAAAATCGCCTTTAATTCAAAAAGTTTTTGAGGTACAAAAAACATTTGTATATGAAATTCTTCAAAAATAATTGGACTTTCTTATGTATAATTCTTTTAAAAATATTCAAATTATTTAATAAAAAAATTTGTAATTAAAGTCAAAAATTGATAAAAAATTTAGAAAAAAAAAGTGGTTCAACATAAAATACCCTTACTATCTAATTATTTAACTCAAAGAGACGTTTCTACCTCAAATATATCCTCAGGAATTTTACTATTTTTTTGTGAAAAAATTATGAAAATACTTCCAGTGGTTCCCAAGTTATGATCAAAAATGTCTATCAAGTAATAAAATTCATAAAATGACCATTTAGTGTTAAAATCTTCAAAGTTGGTAACTTCTGGACCTTGGGTGACAAAATCGCCTTTAATTCAAAAAGTTTTTGAGGTACAAAAAACTTTTGTATATAAAATTGTTCAAAAATAGTTGGACTTTCTTATGTCTAATTCTTTTTAAAATATATTAATTACTTATTAAAAATATTTGTAATAAAAGTCGAAAAATGGTAAGAAATTTAGCAAAAAAAGTGGTCTAAACAGAACTGTCCTTACTATCCATATTTTTAAATTTAAATGACGTTTCTAACCTCGAGTTTGTCCTCAGGAATCTAACTATTTTTTTGTGAAAAAAATTATGAAAATATTTCCAGTGATTCCAAAGTTATGACCAAAAATGTCTATCAAGTAATAAAATTTATAAAATAACCATTTGGTGTTAAAATCTTCAAATTTGGTGACTTTTGGACCTTGGATGACAAAATCGCCTTTAATTCAAAAAGTTTTTAAGATAAAAAAAACATTTGTATATGAAATTGTTCAAAAATAATTGGACTTTCTTATGTTTAATTCTTTTTAAAATATTTCAATTATTTTATAAAAATATTTGTAATAAAATTCAAAAATTGATAAAAAATTTAGCAAAAAAAAAGTGGTTCACCAAAAAATGCCCTTACTACATAATTATTTAATTCAAAGTAACGTTTCTACCTCCAGTGTATCCTCAAGAATTTTACTATTTTTTCGTAAAAAAATTATGAAAATATTTTCACTGGTTCTCAAGTTATGACCAAAAATGTTCATCGAGTAATAAAATTCATAAAATGACCATTCGGTCTTAAAAATCTTCAAATTTGGTCACTTTTGGACCTTGGATGACGAAATTGCCTTTAACTCAAAAAGATTTTGAGGTACAAAAATCCTTTGTATATAAAATTGTTTAAAAATAGTTAGACTTTCTTATGTCTAATTCTTTTTTAAATATTTTAATTATTTTATGAAAATATTTGTAATAAAAGTCAAAAATTGGTAAAAAAATTAGCAAAAAAAGTGGTCTAATCAAAATTGCTCTTACTATCCATATTTTTAAATTAAAATAACGTTTCTATCCTCAAGTTTATCCTCAGGAATCTGATTATTTTTTCGTTAAAAAATTATGAAAATACTTCCAGTGGTTCCCAAGTTATGACCAAAAATATCTATCAAGTAATAAAATTAAAAAAATGACCATTTAGTGTTAAAATCTTCAAATTTGGTCCTTGGATGATAAAATCACCATTAAATCAAAAAGTTTTTAAGGTAATCCTTTGTATATGAAATTGTTCAAAAATAGTTAGACTTTTTTATGCATCATTTTTTTTTTAATATTTCAAATATTTCATTTCCCATTAGTAATAAAAGTCAAAAATTGGTAAAAAATTTAGCAAAAATAAGATGTCCAACTAAAAATGCCCTTATTATTCAATTATTCAAATTAATAAAATGACATGTAGGTGCGGGAATGAATAAAGAGAAATTGTTTATGCATGGTAAAACGAGAATTTAACATACTATTTTCTCGTTTTCTTCCAGTAATTTTCATCTAAATTTTCGGTTCTTTTATATTAATAATATCGTTTATTTAGAATAATAGCTACGTACAAAAAACTGGTATAAAAAATAAAATACACAAACTACAAAGACTGCAAGGAGAATAAAAAAATACAAAAACTTTAAAAAGCACGAAAAACTAAACACTAAAAAGTGATAAACACTACTAACTAAAAACTACCACTTTTCCAGGTATGCCTGGACAAGAATTCTATATTTTCTCGTTTTTCCAGACGAGGAAATATTTACCAAACAATTTGAATTTGTAATTTTTTCAATGCACATTTTAACAAAGTACAAAACAATCTACAAATTCATTAACATTTTTTTGCGTGGAAAAATAGGAATTCCATTATTTTGAGAGAAAAAAATTGACATGCCTGGAAAAATTGCTATATTATCAATAAATAATTTAGTTTCCTTGTTTTTTTCAGGTATTTTCATCTAAATTTTTGTTTTTTTTATGCCTATATAAGAAATGAGCAAATTTTAATTTTCATGCTTGGAAGAAAAAGAATTTAAAATTAAATTTTCGTTTTTTCAAGCACCCCTGGCGTTTTCATCCGGGCATATTTGGCAAATAATTGAAAATTTGGGTAAAAATGCCTTTAGGGAAAAAAAACAGGAAAAATTATATGAATTCTCATTTTTCCAGGTTCAAAATTTTTAAACGGAATTCAAAATTTTCAATTTTGGTTGTTTTCCGAAAAATTGATTTTTCTTATTTTTCCACGCATTTGCAGGAAAAGTTTGAGTTTTAAAAAAGTGTTCAGTTTTTCTCGATGTTTTCAAGGCATACTTGAACAGGAACTGAAAAATTAGGTGAAACCTTTAAGGCAAAAAATAGGAAATTAAATTATAAATCAAGTGATTTATAATTTAATTCGGTTCTTTTACAAGTATGCCTATATGGAAAAAAACATATTTATGGAAATGCATGGAAAAACAAAAAAAAGTCAATTTTTTAGGAAACGACAAAAATTGAAAATTCAGAAATTCAGTTAAATTTTTTTTGAGTTTTGAGCAAATGTTCAGTTTTTCTCGATGTTTTCAAGGCATACTTGAAAAGAAACTGAAAATTTAGGTGAAAATACCTTCAGGGGCAAAAATAGGAAGTTAAATTATAAATCATTTTCACCTGAATTTTCGGTTCTTTTACAAGTATGCCTAGGTGGAAAAAAATTGTAAAAACAATTACAGGCAAGCCTGGAACAGATCGAGGAAAACTCAAAACTTGGAAACTCAACATATTTATGGAAATGCATGGAAAAACAAGAAAACGTCAATTTTTTAGCAAACGATAAAAATTGAAAATTCAGAAATTCAGTTTTAAATTTTTGTACCAAGAATATTTTTTAAGCCTGGAAATCTTCTGTTTTTGTCCTGGCACGGATATATTTTACCAAAAATTTCAAATTTTTCTGGAAATTATTAAATCTTTTTAGAAAATTTTTTTTAGTCAGTTTTTCCAGAAAATTTATTAAAGTATTTTTTTCTCAATTTGATCCAGTTTTCCACGCATGAAAATGTTAATAAATTCATAAGTTTTCTCGTTTTTAGTCCAGGTATACCTTGAAGAAAAAAACGACAAATTCAAAAGGTTTCCTCACTATTGAAAATTAAATTTTCAATAGTGAGGAAACCTTGTTTGAAAAGGAACTGAAAATTTAGGAGAAAAATTAGGAAATTAAATTATAAAACATTTTTACCTGAATTTTCAGTTCTTTTACAAGTATGCCTATGTGGAAAAAAATTGTAAAAACAATTACAGGCATGCCTGGAACAGATCGAGGAAAACTCAAAACTTGGAAACTCAACATATTTATGGAAATGCATGGAAAAACAAAAAAAAGTCAATTTTTTAGAAAACGACAAAAATTGAAAATTCAGAAATTCAGTTAAAATTTTTGTACCAAGAATATTTTTTTAGCCTGGAAAACTTAAAGAAAAAAAATTTTTTATATTTCCTCGTTTTTCCAAATGAGGAAATATTTATCAAACATTTTGAATTTGTCATTTATTCAAAGAATACCGGGATAAAAAACAAAACAATCTACAAATTTAATAACATTTTTTTGCGTGGAAAAAATAGGAATTCCATTAATTTTAGAGGAAAAAATCCATTTCAAATCAAAAAAATTGAGCAAAATTGCCACTTAAAATTTTAGGAAAATTTGCATGCCTGGAAAAATTGCTATATTATTAATAAATAATTTTATTTCTTTGTTTTTTTCAGTTATTTTCATCTAAATTTCTGTTTTTTTCCAGGTGTACTTGTATAAAAAATTAGCAAATTTTAATTCTGATGCTTGGAAGAAAAAGAATTTAAAATTAAATGTTTATTTTTCCAAGCACCCCTGGAATTGTTCTTAAATTTTTTTTGTCATCCAGGCCTAATTTGGCAAAGAATTGAAAATTTAGGTAAAAATGCCTTTAGGGAAAAAAACCAGAAAAAATTATATAAATTCTCATTTTTTCCAGGTGCAAAATTCTATAACGAAATTCAAAATTTTCAATTTTTGTCGTTTTCCGAAAAATTGATTTTCCTTTTTTTTCCAAGCATATGCAGGAAAAGTTTGAAATTTAAAAAATTGTTCAGTTTTTCTCGATCTTTTCAAGGCATACTCGAAAAGGAACTGAAAACCTTTAGGGAAAAAAATAGGAAATTAAATTATAAATCAAGTGATTTATAATTTAATTCGGTTCTTTTACAAGTATGCCTATATGGAAAAAAATTGTAAAATCAATTCCAGGCATGCCTGGAACAGATCGAGGAAAACTTAAAACTTGGAAACTCAACATATTTATGGAAATGCATGGAAAAACAAAAAAACGTCAATTTTTTAGAAAACGACAAAAATTGAAAATTCAGAAATTCAGTTAAAATTTTTTTGAGTTTTGAAAAAGTGTTCAGTTTTTCTCGATGTTTTCAAGGCATACTTGAACGGGAACTGAAAATGTAGGTGAAAATGCCTTTAGGGAAAAAAGTAGGAAATTAAATTACAAATCATTTTCACCTGAAGTCGGTTCTTATATTTGCAAAAAAAATCTAAAACAAGTTCACTAGATGTCCAAAGTATTGCTATAACAATAAATGGTGAAAGATTGATGTACGATGAAAATATCAAGTACTTGGGAACAATTCTGGACTCAAATTTAAATTTTCATTCATACGCTGATCACATTATGAGGAAGTTTTCAAAAAAGGTCGGATTTATAAACAGAGTAGGCCAAAATTTATCACTTTATGCTAAAGTTTCTTTATACAATGCCATTGCACTTCCTCATATACAATTTTTTTCAACATTATTATATAAGAAAAAGTCAATTTTTTAGAAAACGACGAAAATTGAAAATTCAGAAATTCAGTTAAAATTTTTGTACCAAGAATATTTTTTTAGCCTGGAAAACTTAAAGAAAAAAATTTTTTTATATTTCCTCGTTTTTCCAAATGAGGAAATATTTATCAAACATTTTGAATTTGTCATTTATTCAAAGAATACCGGGATAAAAAACAAAACAATCTACAAATTTAATAACATTTTTTTGCGTGGAAAAAATAGGAATTCCATTAATTTTTGAGGAAAAAATCCATTTCAAATCAAAAAAATTGAGCAAAATTGCCATTTAAAATATTAGGAAAATTTGCATGCCTGGAAAAATTTCTATATTATTAATAAATAATTTTATTTCCTTGTTTTTTTCAGGTATTTTCATCTAAATTTTTGTTTTTTCCAGGTGTACTTGTATAAAAAATTAGCAAATTTTAATTTTCATGCTTGGAAGAAAAAGAATTTAAAATTAAATGTTTGTTTTTCCAAGCACCCCTGGAATTGTTCTTAAATTTTTTTTGTCATCCAGGCCTAATTTGGCAAAGAATTGAAAATTTAGGTAAAAATGCCTTTAGGGAAAAAAACCAGAAAAAATTATATAAATTCTCATTTTTTCCAGGTGCAAAATTCTATAACGAAATTCAAAATTTTCAATTTTTGTCGTTTTCCGAAAAATTGATTTTCCTTTTTTTTTCCACGCATATGCAGGAAAAGTTTGAAATTTAAAAAATTGTTCAGTTTTTCTCGATCTTTTCAAGGCATACTCGAAAAGGAACTGAAAACCTTTAGGGAAAAAAATAGGAAATTAAATTATAAATCAAGTGATTTATAATTTAATTCGGTTCTTTTACAAGTATGCCTATATGGAAAAAAATTGTAAAATCAATTCCAGGCATGCCTGGAACAGATCGAGGAAAACTCAAAACTTGGAAACTCAACATATTTATGGAAATTCATGGAAAAACAAAAAAAAGTCAATTTTTTAGAAAACGACAAAAATTGAAAATTGAGAAATTCAGTTAAAATTTTTGTACCAAGAATATTTTTTAGGCCTGGAAAACTTTGAAAGAAATCTTTTGTTTTTGTCCTGGCACGGATATATTTTACCAAAAATTTCAAATTTTTCTGGAAATTATTAAATCTTTTTAGAAAACTTTTTTTTAGTCAGTTTTTCCAGAAAATTTATTAAAGTTTTTTTTTCTCAATTTGATCCAGTTTTTCCACGCGTGAAAATGTTAATATATTTATAAATTTTCTCGTTTTTAGTCCAGGCATACCTTGAAGAAAAAAACGACAAATTCAAAAGGTAGAAATGCTTCAAAAATAAGAAAATGAAATATATAGTGAGGAAATATTCCAGAAAATTTTATGAATAAAAATCACAGAAAATTGATAAAGAATTTCCAGTATTTATTTAGCTTTAACTAAAAAAGTAATATATAATATAGATAATATAATACATATTAAAAAAAAATCTCAGAAATAATAGAGCAGTTAGATGCTCTAAAAAGACCCTTAAGTTGAGACACTACTAAAACAATAAAATGCTTTCTACAGGGTGTTTCAAAATTCACTACATATATTTTAAGGGCATATTCCTGAGGTCAAAATAAGATTTTTTTTTCCTATAAACATGGGTCCTAAAATGCACCCCCTTCAAGCTACAGCCATCGCAAGAAGTGTAAAAAAAATCGATTTTTTAAAACTGTGTCTATAGTTTTGCATCAAATTTAACGAAATTTGTTTCTCAGAAGTTTATTGTTTATTTAAAAAATAATTAATTATTATGTTAATAAATGTTAAATAATTTTTTAACCAATTTTTGTATTTTTATAAACCGTCATTCTTTAATGTAAATAATTGTTCATCAATTTATTGAAAAAACCTCAATAACAAAGTTTCAACAATCAGTCTACCTATTTATTGTTAAATGTCGTGCCGCTTAAAAAATGTCCTAAAACAAATGTTACGTTATTAGTAGCCTTTTATTAATCGGTGATTTTCTCAAAAACTATTCGTACTCTCAAAAAAATGTAAGAGACATAAAATTTAGATTTTTGTATGGCCCATATTCTGGTGTAGCTTAATTTAAAAAAAAATGTTTGCGTACATAAAATTTTGGCCGTCAAATGCGTGCACCCCCTCAGTTTACCCCTTAAAATTAGTTTTACGCCTTTTCTAAGATAAAAAGTAAATAGACCGCCTAAAATAACGGGGGTATTCCAAATTTCGTTAAATTTCATGCAAAACTGTAGACACAGTCTTAAAAAATCGATTTTTTTTACACTTCTTGCGATGGCTGTAGCTTGAAGGGGGTGCATTTTAGGACCCACGTTTATAGGAAAAAAAAGTCTTATTTTGACCTCAGGAATATGCCCTTAAAATATATGTAGTGAATTTTGAAACACCCTGTATTTTTTTCAAAAGAAGGGTACTAATTATGTTATTTTAATGGTGTATGTGTTTTTCTAGATTTATCAAAAGCTTTCGATACGTTAAACCATAAACTATTTATAACTTACATAAGTGATCAGATTTATAGAGAATCAAGGACGTTAATTTAGTCAATTAATTTAAAAAATATCTAAGAAAGTGGATCTTGAGTAAGAGACACTTCTAGTGAATTTTTCACTAAAAATACTAAAAAGTCTAATGTATAAAAATATATTGAATGCGCACTATTATATAAATTTTAAAAATCAATAAGCGTATATAATTATGTACATGAAGCTTCGATTCCTTTTTAATTTTACCATTGCTTCGAGGTATATACAATTTTTCCTATAATATTAATATATATTGATGATATTAAGACGTAAATAAGAACGCTTTATGGGACATTTGATTGATTTTCATGATGTGATTCATGATGCGGGTTTGTACAAAAGACGTGCCATAAATGCCGCAATTTGACCAGCAAAACGTTTTACGACCTCCCTTAAACGAAAGACAACGGACCAAGATCATAAAGTGCTTTTACTGGTCCGTTTTTGATTTGACTTTTATTAAAAGTAAATCCTTTATTGGCACGAGAATCTTTTAGGTGGGTAAACGGTCCATGGAAAATCATTAATTCTTAACTTAAGGCCATAAGTTGGGTGGCCAAAAAAATGTACTAAAAATCCCAACCAAATAAACTCAGTACATTTCGTGAAATTTGCATACTTTATTAAAAAAATTATCCGACAACGGGACCACGGATTAAACAAACCTCCGGCTGAAGTTGGTTTTTCCCCGGTAAAAATTGCAACAAACAAAAGGAAAGTTTTTCCCATTAAAACGTGATGCAGAAACGTCCCTTTTTCCAAATTAAAATATGCATATTTAATGAGGGAAAACTTTTAGTTGAAATAATGGCGCCTCCCCTCGAGTTGAACGAATAAATGTACAATTTTATCTAACCGGAATCGTTTTGCTGCTAAACCTGATGCGTCCCCCGTTTTTAATGATGATTTTTCTAGGTTTTTAGGTCGGAAACTTTAGGTTAGTTTGCTCCGATTAAGATCAGAACAATTGATGACTATTTGGTGAATATTCAGTATACAGACTGATCAGGGACATGAGTTTTCAACCAAAAAAAATTATAATAAAAATGTATGTTAATAAGAAAAATTGTGAATTAATATTTGCCACTACCTTTTAAAATTCTACTAAACTAAGAAATTTCTTATGTGTCAATGTAAAATGATGGCCTCGAGACTATCCTTAAACTATGTAATTTTCCTACCTTTCCAGATGAATTGGTATACCAAATTCTCTGGAATAGGCCTTGAAGCTTCCTAGGAGAGACTGGAATATTATTTAAACTTCTCTAAGGACAACCTGCATGGTTCTTCAGGATTTTTTGTCACCTTTAATTTAATATTTTTGATTCTCTGAACTCTTTGCCTGTAATACCTAACTGCTCTGAAGAAAACTTATTTGCTTTTTACTGGTAAAATAGTATTTTAAATGAGCACAAATTGGCATTACGGTCATCTTTCCACTAAGTCATTAATGTCCCTTTCCAGATAATTTAGTATATCAAAATCTCTGGAATAGGTCTTAAAGCTTACTAAGAAAGCATGAAATAATATTTAAACTTCAGTAAGGATAACCCGGATGGTTCTTCAAGGCTTTTTATCACCTTTAATTAAATATTCTTGATTCTCAATTTTTTGCCTGTAATACCTAACTGATCTGAAAAAAACTTATTTGCTTTTTACTGGTAGGATAGTATTTTAAATAAGCACAGTTTGACATTACGGTTATCTTTTCACTATGTTATTAATGTCCCTTTCCAGACTATTTAGTATACTAAATTCTCTGGAATAGCTCTTGAGGCTTACTAGGAGAGCCTTGAATAATATTTAAACTTCTCTAAGGACAACCCGGATATTTCTTCAAGGCTTTTTGTCACCTTTAATTAAATATTCTTGATTCTCTGAACTTTTTGCCTGTAATACCTAACTGCTCCGAAGAGAACTTATTTGCTTTTTACTGGTAGAAAAGTATTTTAAATGAGCACAGTTTGACATTACGGTCACCTTTCTACTATGTCATTAATGTCCCTTTCCAGACTATTTAGTATACCAAATTCTCTGGACTAGTTCTTAAAGCTTACTAGGAGAGCCTGGAATATTATTTAAACTTCTTTAAGGACAACCCAGATGGTTCTTTAGGGTTTTTGGTCACCTCTAATTTAATATTCTTGATTCTCTCAACTCTTTGCCCGTAATACCTAACTGCTCTGAATAAAACTTATTTGCTTTTTACTGGTAGAATACTACTTTAAATTATCACAGTTTGGCATTACGATCATCTTTCCACTATGTCATTAATGTCCCTTTTCAGACAATTTAGTATACCAAATTCTCTGGAATAGGTCTTGAAGCTTACTAGGAGAGCCTAGAATAATATTTAAATTTCTTTAAGGACAACCCGGATGGTTCTTCAGGGTTTCTTGTCAATTTTAATTTAATATTCTTGATTCTCTGAACTCTTTGCCTGTAATACCTAACTGCTCTAAAGAGAACTTATTTGCTTTTTACTTGAAAAAAAGTATTTTAAATGAGCACAGTTTGGCATTACGGTCTTCTTTCCACTATGTCATTATTGTCCCTTTCCAGACAATTTAGTATACCAAATTCTCTGGAATAGGTCTTGAAGCGTACTAGGAGAGCCTAGAATAATATTTAAATTTCTTTAAGGACAACCCAGATGGTTCTTCAAGGCTTTTTGTCACTTTTAATTTAATATTCTTGATTCTCTGAACTCTTTGCCTGTAATACCTAACTGCTCTGAAGAGAACTTATTTACTTTTTACTGGTAGAATAGTATTTTAAATTAGCACAGTTTGATATTACGGTCATCTTTCCACTATGTCACTAACGTTTCTTTCCAGACTATTTAGTATACCAAATTCTCTGGAATAGGTCTTGAAGCTTACTAGGAGAGCCTGGAATAATATTTAAACTTCTTTAAGGACAACCCAGATGGTTCTTTAGGGCTTTTTGTCGCCTTTAATTAAATATTCTTGATTCTCTGAATTCTTTGCCTGTAATACCTAACTGCTCTGAAGAGAACTTATTTAATTTTTACTGGCAGGATAGTATTTTAAATAATTACAGTTTGACATTACGGCCATCTTTTTACTATATCATTAATGTCCCTTTCCAGAAAATTTACTATATCAAATTCTCTGGACTAGGTCTTAAAGCTTACTAGGAGAGCCTGGAATATAATTAAAACTTCTCTAAAGATAACCCACATGGTTCTTCAGTGCTTTTTATCACCTTTAATTTAATATTCTTGATTCTCTGAATTCTTTGCCTGTAATACCTACCTACCCTGAAGAGAACTTATTTCCTTTTTACTGGTAGAATAGTATTTTAAGTGAGCACAGTTTGGCATTACGGTCATCTTTCCACTATGGTATTAATGTCCTTTTCCAGACTATTTAGTATATCAAATTCTCTGGAATAGGTCTTGAAGCTTACTAAGAAAGCATGAAATAATATTTAAACTTCTGTAAGGACAACCCGGATGGTTCTTCAGGGCTTTTTATCACCTTTAATTAAATATTCTTACTTCTCTGAACTCTTTGACTGTAATACCTAACTGCTCTACAGAGAACTTATTTACTTTTTACTGGTAGGATAGTATTTTAATTAAGGACAGTTTGATATTACAGTCATCTTTCTACTATGTCATTAATGTCCCTTTCCAGACCATTTAGTATACCAAATTCTCTGGAATAGATCTTGAAGCTTACTAGGAGAGCCTGGAATAATATTTAAACTTCTCTAAGGACAACCCGGATGGTTCTTCAAGGCTTTTTATCACCTTTAATTTAATATTCTTGGTTCTCTGAACTCTTTGCCTGTAATACCTAACTGCTCTAAAGAGAACTTATCTACTTCTTACTGGTAGGATAATATTTTAAATTAGGATAGTTTGACATTACGACCATCTTTCCACTATGTCATTATTGTCCATTTCCAGACTATTTAGTATACCAAATTCTCTGGAATAGGTCTTGAAGCTTACTAGCAGAGCCTGGAATAATATTTAAACTTCTCTAAGGACAACCTGAATGGTTCTTCAGTGCTTTTTGTCACTTTTAATTAAATATTCTTGATTCTCTGAACCCTTTGCCTGTAACACCTAACTGCTCTAAAGAAAAATATTTACTTTTTACTGGTAGAATAGTATTTTAAATGAGCACAGTTTGACATCAAGGTTTTCTTTCCACTATGTCATTAATCTCACTTTCCAGACTATTTAGTATACCAAATTCTCTGGACTAGGTCTTAAAGCTTACTAGGAGAGCCTGGAATATTATTTAAACTTCTCTAAAGATAACCCGGATGGTTCTTCAGTGCTTTTTATCACCTTTAATTTAATATTCTTGATTCTTTAAACTCTTTGCCTATAATACCTAACTGCTCTGAAGAGAACTTATTTGCTTTTTACTGGTAGAATAGTATTTTAAATAAGGACAGTTTGACATTACGACCATCTTTCCACTATGTCATTAATGTCCCTTTCCAGACTATTTAGTATACCAAATTCTCTGGAATAGGTCTTGAAGCTTACTAGGAGAGCCTGAAATAATATTTAAACTTCTCTAAGGACAACCCGGATGGTTCTTCAGGGCTTTTTGTCACCTTTAATTAAATATTCTTGGTTCTCTGAACTCTTTGCCTGTAATAGAGTCCATAAAATGAGAGAATATGCCGGTGACGTAAAATGCGCACAAACTTAAATTTAAACCAAAAAATCAATAAAGGGGAGGCCCCATATTTCCCTGATTAGGTTTACTTGACCGTGAATACATGCATCTCTCTCTTTCACATCTGCTAGAATTCTACGCTTCTACGCTTAACGATAGCCAGCTTAGATGCGCAAAGTCTGACGTCACCGGCATATTCTCTCATTTTATGGACTCTACTTAACTGCTCTGAATAAAACTTATTTGCTTTTTACTGGTAAGATAGTATTTTAAATGAGCACAGTTTGACATTACGATCATCTTTCCACTATGTCATTAATATCCCTTTCCAGACTATTTAGTATACCAAATTCTCTGGACTAGGTCTTAAAGCTTACTAGGAGAGCCTGGAATATTATTTAAACTTCTCTAATGATAACCCAGATGGTTCTTTAGGGCTTTTTGTCACCTTTAATTTAATATTCTTGATTCTCTGAACTCTTTGCCTAACTGCTCTGAAGAGAACTTATTTGCTTTTTACTTGAAAAAAAGTATTTTAAATGAGCACAGTTTGGCATTACGGTCTTCTTTCCACTATGTCATTAATGTCCCTTTCCAGATAATTTAGTATACCAAATTCTCTGGAATAGGTCTTAAAGCCTACTAGAAGAGCCTGGAAAAGTATTTAAACTTTTCTAAAAACAACCCGGATGGTTCTTCAGGGCTTTTTGTCACCTTTAATTTAATATTCTTGATTCTCTGAACTCTTTGCCTGTAATACCTAGCTGCTCTAAAGAAAACTTATTTACTTTTTACTGGTAGAATAGTATTTTAAATAAGCATAGTTTGGCTTTACGGAAATATTTCCACTATGTCATTAATGTCCCTTTCCAGGCTATTTAGTATACTAAATTTTCTGGAATGGGTCTTAAAGCTTGCCTGGAGAGCCTGGAATAACTTTTAAACTTCTCTAAGAACAACCAGGACTGTTCTTCAAGGCTTTTTGTCTCCCTAAGTTTCTCCCAAACGTATGTCCGTGCAATTCTTCCCGCTTAGTTAAAAAATTTAAAAACCAGGTAAGTAATAAGTAACTTTCTAAGTAAGTAAGTAAACTAAGACATTCCAAATGCATGCAAAAGCGACTAAACTAAAAAAGGGAAATTCCATTGCAAAAAAACCGAACTCACACCAGACCGCTCCACTGAATATCGAAAAATCCCGTAACCGGAATTTTGATTTTTTTTTTAAATTTAACTTTATTTTTTCAAAAAAAAACTTTTACTGAATTTTTGCGGTTTCGAGGGACCGTAAGTCGCCGACTGTCGTTGAACGACACACAAACCGACCGACCGACGACGACGGTTCTTGGCAAGCGACACTTTTCGAAAAATTTTATTTTCGTTCCAACGTGAAAGAGAGAGAGAGAGAGTGGTTTATTTTGGTTTTTCGAATTTGGATACGTACGGCCGATGTTGACGAAATTAACCAGGAATTTCGTATATTTGGCTTTTCACAAGGAATTTTTATTTGTTTTTTTTTTTCTTAAATGATCCAGGTGAGTAAGAGCGTCTGGATCTGTGCCAATCGGTGTTTATTTAAAAAATGAGCCCAAACACTGTAGGGTTATCTCAGTTCGTTATTGACGTTTGAGTGCCAAAAAGCCAGCTCGAAGGACCAAATATTGTGTCTATGCGATAAAACCTTAATTTGGTTTTTTTATCCAAAGTTTATTAACGAGTTTCGATTTTGGTATCACTGATAGCAGTAAATAAAAGAGAATTTTGCGCTGATTAAAATAAGCTGAAGCTCTATAGGGTTGTCTTTATTCGTTGCTGAGATATTGATGTTTGAATGTCGAAAATCCGGCTCGAATGACCAAATGTTGTAAAGGTATATCATATATTATTATTAAATATATATTTATTTAACGATTTTTTAGTAAATTTTTGTTTTTGGTATATTTATCAGCCATATATGGTCAAGGTATATTTATTAAACTGTAGAATATCCGTATATCATATAATAGGCAAAGTTTAAATGAGAACAAAGTTTTCAATAATTAATCTACATATGATTAAAGGCAATTAATAAAAAAAATGGTCTTGTTGGATTTCTTTCAATAATATTAGTCCAGGCGTTAGTAATAATTTTTCCTTTAATGAGAAAAATTTTTTTTCTTAATATGTGAGTAACTCATTTTAAACATTTACTTTAGTAGTACCTAAGAGATGTTGTAGATTAAAAACCGAAAATCCTTTGATTGCACTCAGAACCATCAATTTGTTACTTACGTTCTGTTATCTTTTATTTTATTAGCTTCTATTACAGGTTTGTTAGTTTTCTCAATTTTCTTGTTTAATTTTCTTATTGTTTTTCTCTTTATATTGTTTTAGCTAATTTATATAAAAAGAGGCTAGAATAGTGGAGAATTTATTTAGAAAATAATAAACCTAATAAATGGTTCCTAAAGAAGAAAACTAAGATTTACTTGAAGGAATTGTTCACTTTATTCTAGGCATTCAAGGGAGTTGTTTTATTTCTTCCAGGAATTGTAAGTAATTTTTAAATTTTATTCCAGGCGTTTGAAATTATCGTGTTTTCTCTTCAAAAATTCAGTTATCTGAAGTAATTTTTTTATGGCATCCAGGAATTTTTAATGATTCTTTATTCTCATCTCATTTACTTTTAGAAAAGTAAAATAAAGCAACTCTAAATTTAGAAAAACTAAAAAAAAACTATACATAGACAAATAAAGAAGAATTTAAATTTTTTCCAGGCATTTGAAGTATTTTTTTTTATATTGTCCAGGAATTAAATTGATTTCCATGTTCATCGTCTCCTGATAAGAAAAATAACCTGTTAAGCCTATCCAGGATGTATTAAGCGAATTTTTCCTCGTTTACTGTCTTTCCAAAAGCCAAAAATTGTATTTTTAAATAATTTATGCGGTAAAAATCAAATTTTGAATTATTCTCAAAAATTTTTCCATAACCTTGGATTTGGGCATAATCGGTTACAGTAAATCATAAAGAATTCTGTGTTAAATAAAATGAGCTTAAATACTATAAGGTTATCTTTATTCGTTGTTGAGATATTGACGTTTTAATGGCAAAAATCCGGCTCGAAGGACCAAATGTTGTAAAGTTTTTGACAAATATCTGCTAAGGTATTCAAAACAGAGAAAATTGTCGAGTTCAAAAAATGTGTATTTTTGGATATTTTATGAGATAAAAATAATGTTTTATATTTTTTCAAAATGTTTAGGACAACCTTGAATTTTTTCATTATTAATTACGGTAGATAATAGAGAATTTTGCGCTAAGTAAAATGAGTCCAAATACTATAACGTTATCTTTATTCGTTGTCGAGATATTGACGTTTTAATGGCAAAAATCCGGCTCGAAGGACCAAATGTTGTAAAGTTTTTGTCAAATATCTCCGAAGGTGTTCAAAATAGAGAAAAATTGTTAAATTCAAAAAATGTGTATTTTTGGATAATCTATGAGATAAAAATAATGTTTTATATTTTTTCAAAATTTTTGGGACAACCTTGAATTTTTTCATAATTAATTACAACAATAGATAATAGAGAATTTTGCGCTGAGTCAAATGAGTCTAAATACTATAACGTTATTTTTATTCGTTGTTGAGATATTGACGTTTTAATGGGAAAAAATCCGGCTCGAAGGACCAAATGTTGTAGAGTTTTTGGCAACTATCTCCTAAGGTGTTCAAAATAGAGAAAAATTGTTAAATTCAAAAAATGTGTATTTTTGGATAATCTATGAGATAAAAATAATGTTTTATATTTTTTCAAAATTTTTGGGACAACCTTGGATTTTTTCATAATTAATTACAATAGTTACAATTAATACAAATACGATAAAGTTATCTCTGTTCCTTGCCGAGATATGGACGTTTGAATGACAAGGATTCGGCTCGAAGGACCAAATGTTGCAAAGGTTTTTGGCAAATATCTCCTAAAGTATTAAAAATAGAGAAAAAATTTAAAAACCACAAAGTGTTTAATTTTGAATAAAATAAACATTTTATATGTTTCTTCATTTTTTGTTAACAACCTCGGATTAAGTTTTCTTTATAATTAAGGTTATTTAATATATTATACAAAAATATTACCGTTTGTGTTTTAAATGTAAAACTACCCAGCATCCTTCTATAAGAAGGCATGTATGGATAGGAGTTATGATATTATACTTGGAACAACTTTTTTTGGCTTTTTTAAATAGAAAAAACGTTTACAACTTACAGACTTTTTAAAGTTTGCATGTGTATTTTCATTTTAATTGGATTGGACACCTGTCTCAGGACTCTAAAACTCAAAAGTCTTTGAATAAAAAAATGTTTTTAAAAATCAACTTTTAGGCATGAGTCTCTTTAAAATGGCTTGTTTTTTATATAAAAATGTGCTACTAAAGGAATAATTTTTAATAAATGACTATCCAGAAAAAAACCTCCTTGACTTTTTCTTATTTAAAAACGTTCATATTAAAAAGGATTGAAATTAATTAAACCCGATTTTTTTCCAAGCAAATTTTCTTTTCAAACAAATCTCCCTCCCCATAAAAGCGAAAAATCTCCTCAGTAACTCACAATAAAATAATTACAAAAAATAAATGAATAAGCTCCATTAAGTCCCTTATTAATGTTTTTAAATCGCATTTAAAACGAAAATTTTCTATTTTATACAAACTGAGGGGCCGCCTCCATTATTCGGCTGGATATTTAATATAAAATTCCCCGGGAAATTTATTCGGGACCATCTGGAAAATATATGGCGATTGAACAAAAAATTCCAAAAAAAAAAAAAAAAAAAAATCGCTCTTCAAACGCTTTAATTATGTAATTTATATGAACGGGCGTTCTTTATCCTTGCCAACGGCCATTCAAATTAAACGTTCCGATTTAAATACCAAAAGTAAATTTGATTTTTATTTCTCCGGTTTTTTTATATGAAAAAAATATATTTTGGGCAAATATGAATATTAAAAATGTGATTCATATTCACACGGGTGACTCAGCGGTGTGAAAATAGACACGGAGTTTTTTTTTGGGAATTTTTCAAAAATATTTTGATGATTTCATGACGAACTTATTAGTGTAATACATTGTTTAATGTAATACTACAATATAGGTAAAAATTTATATTGAAACTGACCCGCATTAAATTCTTACAATTTAAATTGTGCTTAATCGAACCCCTTAGATGCCCAATTAAAATGCTGTTTTTGATATTATTTTTGACATTTCGCTTTTAACATAAAAATTAGACACTTTTTTGCTCCTTTATTTCTCTATTTTAGAAGATATTTGTCAAAAACCTTTAACATATTTAAAAAACCTAAATTAGGTATTTAACAAATTTAAATTATTCATACACATACTAGTTTTCAACAGTCTATCCAGATTGGTTTTTGAGTTATAGATATTATGACGATTTTAAAAAAAATCTCGAAAACTTTTAACTTTTCTGAAAAACCCATTAATATTAAACTAATGAATTTAAATATTAAATACGCGTACAAATTTTCAAAAGTCTAATTGGTTTGATTTTTTAATTATAGATAATTTGAGAATTATTAATTATATTAAAAAAAAATTCTCAAAAAGTTTCAATTTTTTTGAAGAACTTTAAAACATGTATATAATGAATTTAAATTATAAATATGCATACAAAATTTCAAAAGTTTTATTATCTTAGTTTTTGAGTTATGGACATTAAAAAGTAAAAAAAAAACTCAAAAACTTTAGACTTTTTAAAAAAACCTTAAAATAGACATCAAATGAATTAAATTAAAAAAAAACGTTGACAAATTTTTAAAAGTCGACCTTAGTTAATTTTTGAGTTATAAGTAATTTGACAAATTAAAAAAAAATCCAAAGAAAATGTATTCTTAAAATTTGTCCTTTGTATCTAATGAGTTCAAATCAAAAATACGCGTGCAAGTTTTAAAAAATTTATCTTACTTTGTATTAAAGTTATGGACATTTTGGGAATTATAGAAATATTTAAAAAATAAGTGTTTCTCAAAATTTATTAATTTTTTTGAAAAACCCTAAAACAGGCATTTAACGAATTAAAATAAGAAATAAGCTGACACATTTTTAAAAGGCTATACAGCTTGGTTTTTGAATAATAAACATTTCAAAAATTAGAAAAAAATACAAACAATGTTTCTAAAAAATTACTAATTGTAAGTACGCATACACATTTTCAAAAATACAGTTATTTAATCCTTAAAAAAAAACAATATTTACATTTCCAGGGACGAATTGGTCTATCGTTCAAATTATCTTTTCAATATTAATAATCGCCAAGAAAATTTGATAATCCTCTCATAAAGACGATCTAAACGTTACAAATCAATTGAACGTTTTTTACAACTAAAATTAACTAAAAAGTCTAAAAAAAAGAGAATAATGTTTAAAGAATCTGACAAAAAGAGACTTGAAGAAAGCCTGGTTTTCCTCAACTCAAGACCCCAAAAAGAGGATAAATTTCAATAACCAAACATGACTTGAGAACTGTTTTGTTCTTATTGCAAGGAATACTTGTAATTTTAGTCATTAGGTTAGTTCTTCCTTCCTTCAGTCTCTCTTGTTATTCCAAAAATTCAATAAAATGTTGACCATCTTCCAGGCAGTTGAGGTTAGACTTTTACTCTTACAAACCTCTGAGTGTCATTTTGTACTTATTCCAATAAACGGAAGATATTTTGATCTTCTTCCAGGCAGTTGAGGTCACTTTTTCTTTCTTTAAGACCTTAAAAGTCATTTGGCTGTTATTCCAAAAATTTGACTAAATTTTGACCTTTTTCCAGGCAGTTGAGGTCAGACTTTTTTTGCTCCAAACCTTCAAAGTTATTTTGCACTAATTCCAATAAATAGAAGAAATTTTAATTTTCTTCCAGTAGGTTGAGTTCAGTTTTTCCTTCTTTTAAAACATTAAAAACCACTTCGTTATTATTCCAAATATTTGACGAAATTTTGAGCTTCTTCCAGGCAGTTGAGGTCAGACTTTTATTCCTTTAAAGCCTTGAAAGCCGCTTCGTTATTATTATAAAAATATGACAAAAATTACATCTTCTTCCAGGCAGTTGAGGTCAGACTTTTATTTCTTTAAACTTCTGAAAGTCATTTTGTACTCATTATAATAAACGGAAGAAATTTTGATCTTCTTCCAGGCAGTTGAGGTCACTTTTTCCTTCCTTTAAGACCTTGAAAGTCATTTGGTTGTTATTCCAAAAATTTGACAAAATTTTGAGCTTCTTCCAGGCAGTTGAGGTAAGACTTTTATTCCTTCAAACCTCTAAAAGTCAATTTGTACTCATTATAATAAACGAAAGAATTGTTGATCTTCTTCCAAGCAGTTGAGGTAACTTTTTCCTTCCTTTAAGACCTTGAAAACCATTTAGCTGTTATTCCAAAAATTTGACTAAATTTTGAGCTTTTTCCAGGCAGTTGAGGTCAGACTTTTTTTGCTCCAAACCTTCAAAGTTATTTTGCACTAATTCCAATAAATAGAAAAAATTTTAATTTTCTTCCAGTAGGTTGAGGTCAGTTTTTCCTTTTTTTAAAACATTAAAAACCACTTCGTTATTATTCCAAATATTTGACGAAATTTTGAGCTTCTTCCAGGCAGTTGAGGTCAGACTTTTATTCCTTTAAAGCCTTGAAAGCCGCTTCGTTATTATTATAAAAATATGACAAAATTTACATCTTCTTCCAGGCAGTTGAGGTCAGACTTTTATTTCTTTAAACTTCTGAAAGTCATTTTGTACTCATTATAATAAACGGAAGAAATTTTGATCTTCTTCCAGGCAGTTGAGGTCACTTTTTCCTTCTTTTAAGACCTTGAAAGCCATTTGGTTGTTATTTCAAAAATTTGACTAAATTTTGAGCTTTTTCCAGGCAGTTGAGGTAAGACTTTTATTCCTTCAAACCTCTAAAAGTCAATTTGTACTCTTTATAATAAACAAAAGAATTGTTGATCTTCTTCCAGGCAGTTGAGGTAACTTTTTCCTTCCTTTAAGACCTTGAAAACCATTTAGCTGTTATTCCAAAAATTTGACTAAATTTTGAGCTTTTTCCAGGCAGTTGAGGTCAGACTTTTATTCATCCAAACCTCTGAAAATCATTTTGTACTCATTGCAATAAACGGAAGAAATTTTGATCTTCTTCCAGGCAGTTGAGGTCAGACTTTTATTCATCCAAACCTCTGAAAGTCATTTTGTACTCACTGCAATAAACGGAAGAAATTTTAACCTTGAAAATCATTTTGTTCTATTTCAAAAATTTGACGAAATTTTGAGCTTTTGCCAGGCAGTTGAGGTCAGACTTTTATTCCTTTAAAGCTCTAAGAATCATTTTGTACTCATTCCAATAAACGGAAGAAATGTTGATCTTCTTCAGGGGGTCCAGTGAAAATTAGTAAAAAATTGTGTCGGGTGACCTTAAAGTTTCTCCTGATTTTCCAAAGAAACTGATGAAACTAGAAACTTAAAAACTGGACAATAGGGTGCGCTCTAGTATCCTTTCCAAGAGGCATCAAAAATGTTCAAATGTTTTTTGACTAGTTTTTGAGATATGGACAGTTTTGTCCAGGAAGTCTAGTGAAGATTGATAGAAATTGCGCAGAGTGACCTTGAAGTTTGTCCCATTTTTCCAAGGGAACTGGTAAATTTAGAAACTTGAAAAATGGATAGTAGGGTGCGCTCTAGTATCCTTTCCAAGAGGCAACAAAGATTTTTAAATGTTCTTTGACTAGTTTTTGAGATATGGACAGTTTTGTCCAGGAAGTCTAGTGAAGATTGATAAAAATTGCGCATAGTGACCTTGAAGTTTGTCCCATTTTTCCAAGGAAACTGGTTAATCTAGAAACTTGAAAAATGGCTAGTAGGGTGCGCTCTGGTATCCTTTCCAAGAGGCATCAAAAATTTTCAAATGTTTTTTGACTAGTTTTTGAGATATGGACAGTTTTGTCCAGGAAGTCTAGTAAAGATTGATAAAAATTGCGCATAGTGACCTTGAAGTTTGTCCCATTTTTCCAAGGAAACTGGTTAATCTAGAAACTTGAAAAATGGATAGTAGGATGCGCTCTGGTATCCTTTCCAAGAGGCAACAAAGATTTTTAAATGTTTTTTGACTAGTTTTTGAAATATGGACAGTTTTGTCCAGGAAGTCTAATAAAGATTGATAAGAATTGCGCATAGTGACCTTGAAGTTTGTCACATTTTTCCAAGGAAACTGGTTAATCTAGAAACTTGAAAAATGGATAGTAGGGTGCGCTCTGGTATCCTTTCCAAGAGGCAACAAAGATTTTTAAATGTTTTTTGACTAGTTTTTGAGATATGGACAGTTTTGTCCAGGAAGTCTAGTGAAGATTGATAAAAATTGCGCAGAGTGACCTTGAAGTTTGTCTTATTTTTCCAAGGAAACTGGTTAAACTAGAAACTTGAAAAATGGATTGTAGGGTGCGCTCTGGTATCCTTTCCAAGAGGCATTAAAAATGTTCAAATGTTTTTTGACTAGTTTTTGAAATATGGACAGTTTTGTCCAGGAAGTCTAGTAAAGATTGATAAGAATTGCGCATAGTGACCTTGAAGTTTGTCACATTTTTCCAAGGAAACTGGTTAATCTAGAAACTTGAAAAATGGATAGTAGGGTGCGCTCTGGTATCCTTTCCAAGAGGCAACAAAGATTTTTAAATGTTTTTTGACTAGTTTTTGAAATATGGACAGTTTTGTCCAGGAAGTCTAGTGAAGATTGATAAAAATTGCGCAGAGTGACCTTGAAGTTTGTCTTATTTTTCTAAGGAAACTGGTAAATCTAGAAACTTGAAAAATGGATAGTAGGGTGCGCTCTGGTATCCTTTCCAAGAGGCATCAAAAATTTTCAAATGTTTTTTGACTAGTTTTTGAGATATGGACAGTTTTGTCCAGGAAGTCTAGTGAAGATTGATAAGAATTGCGCAGAGTGACCTTGAAGTTTGTCCCATTTTTCCAAGGAAACTGGTTAATCTAGAGACTTGAAAAATGGATAGTAGGGTGCGCTCTAGTATCCTTTCCAAGAGGCATCAAAAATTTTCAAATGTTTTTTGACTAGTTTTTGAGATATGGACAGTTTTGTCCAGGAAATCTAGTGAAAATTGATAAAAATTGCGCAAAGGTAATTGAGGTAACTTTTTTTCCTTTAAGACCTTGAAAGCCATTTCGTTATTATTCCAAATATTTAATGACATTTTGAGCTTCTTCCAGGCAGTTGAGGTCAGACTTTTATTCCTTCAAACCTCTAAAAGTCATTTTGTACTCATTCCAATAAACGGAAAAAATGTTGATCTTCTTCCAGGCAGTTGAGGTCACTTTTTCCTTCTTTTAAAACCTTAAATGCCACTTCGCTGTTATTCCAAAAATGTGACAAAATTTTGAGCTTCTTCCAGGCAATTACGGTCAGACTTTTATTCCTCCAAACCTCTAATAATCATTTTGTACTCACTGCAATAAACGGAAGAAATGTTGATCTTCTTCCAGGCTATTTGAACGAGTATATTAAATTTTGTCCCTCACTCCTGGATCGTCCTGATTAAAAAAAAATCCAGAATTTCTAATATACCCTAAGATTTTCCTAAGAAAAACATCTATTTAAAAACTCAATAATATTAAAATAAAACAAAATAAAATAAAACTCCTTAAATATATGACCTTACTGCATAGCGAATGTAAAATCCGTCACGATATTAAAACCGCCCTTTTACCATAAATAATTCAGTTTGGGGCAAATAAATCACGTTTCACGTCAAGTCTGTAGGAAAATCGCAAAATACGAGTTTTCCAAAAGTTTCCCCGAAAAAGAAACGCGAGTTTTCATAATTTTAAGGTGCGCAAAACACCGCAAAAGGGCGCTGTTAGTTAAAAAAAACTTACGGAAGTAAGCAGTACGTGTCCCACGTTAACTAAGTGAAAACGTGCTTTGTTTACCGTTGATTTTCAAGCAGGGAGGGGGAGCATTTGATTCGTTAGCGTAAAACCCTTAAGGAATTTTTAAGAGGGATGCGAAAAAAGATCACTCAAACTTTCCCCGTTATGATAATATAACTCAATTTACATCATGCGAGGAAATTTATTTTAACGTAACCTCATTCCGAGGCAGCATCTGGATTTGTTTTGGAAAATCCGGCTATAGCAACGCATAAATCAGCTTTTAACTGTGAAACTTTCCAAATCGCATATTTTCCACGGACAGAACTATGAGTAACTACCCTGGAAAAGTTTTATATTTTTCCCCCAAAAAGTTGTATGGAATAAAACGCGTCTTATTCCAGCTTCATTCTTACTATATAAACATGACTCTCACAGGGGCCTTATTTCCATAAGAAACATATTAGAATTTACATAAATAACTACTGTTTTAAGGGAATAAACTCTATACTATAAAGCCCTGCCACTCTCGTCTAATTAAAAATAAGTTGAGGCTTAACAATGGATTTTTCAGCTGCTATTGTCAGGTCGGGATAACGAGGACAATTTTTTAAAAGAACCTCTCTAAAACTTTTATTTTTATGACGTTTTTCCTTTGCAACGATCTCCCTGTTTTATTTATTTTTTTTTATATATACAAGGGTCTTAAATAAGGGTTAAGGCGCCCTAAGCGTGCAACCTGGAACACTTTACTTTCGTCCCTTTTTTTTCATATAAAAAGTACGTGTATTTTATTCGTTCGGTTATAAATCAACCCCGTTTGATATTGCCTGAAGGTGCGAGAAAAGGTGGAAGAAGATCATCGTCGTCGGTTGTTTCGAAACAATATTAAGGGAGGAAATTGGAATAATGGATGGATGGGGTGGGTGGGTAAAGGGGCGGTTTGTTGTGAATTTAATTTCTTTATTTGCTTTTATAAAAAGGTCCGAGTCAATTGGTTTACTTCAAAGAATAAATATAATTTTTTATGTTATGGTTATTATAAAAATTGAAAAAATCCTGAAATATATTTCTGGAAGGTAAAAGGAATTGCGTCATATGCCTGGAATATTCGAATATTGACACCGAAGGCCTGGAAGACACGAAAAAAATACTCTTTATCTTGGCATACAATAAAACGGTGCGAAAACAATTTAATAAAAAGTGCATGAGGTACATTAAGATTATGCATACATTTATTATCATTTTTCAAATCAGATTTGATCGAGGCCTCACTTATTCATTAAATTTAATAAATATAAAATAGGGTTTTCCTGAAGCATTAAAAAAATTATTGATTTGAAATTTATTCATATCCGTCTACCTTCCCTAGAAATTTAATTAACGAAAAAAGCCTTTTATGCTTACTGATTTAAAACTAATCATTAATAAAGATAGGTGTGTCGTGTACATTAAGGTTATGCATAAATTTATTATTCTTTTTAGAGTTTCCGGAATTGAAATAATATTTTTATTAAAGGTTTTCGTTCAGGGATTTGACACCCTTTTTAGGGAACTTTCCAGGTATTTTTTAACTATTTTTAAACCATATAAATTGCTTTGAGTCTTTACTTTAATGTAATCTTTTGTATCCTTCTTTTAGGCATTT
This sequence comes from Anthonomus grandis grandis, assembly GCF_022605725.1. Classification (NCBI taxonomy): domain Eukaryota; kingdom Metazoa; phylum Arthropoda; class Insecta; order Coleoptera; family Curculionidae; genus Anthonomus; species Anthonomus grandis. Next base: position 17,200,567 of record NC_065562.1, read on the forward strand.
GAAGTCATATAAAATGTGAAATCCTTCTAATAAAAGAATTTTATTGTTATTCATTTACGATTCATGTGGAATTTGTTGCTACCAAATTTTCTTCAAAATTTGTTCCAATTTCAATAACTGAGATAAAGATAGACGCTGATAATTCCATAAAATCTTACTGAGATCTGTTATTAAAGATTTACACAAAAAAACATGGAGATTTAATATGAATGGGCTGTTTAACCAGAGATTTTGATGAAACCTGGATGCGCCCAACTCCTAAATATGCAACTTATTATCTTAGAAACTATTGACATTTTGCAATGAGTGCAAAAAAAGATGGCTATATTTTAAGATGGTCCGATTTGTTCTAGTTCAATATATTCTTGCCAAGAATGTCGTCAAGTCAGGGGATGTAGTTTTTTATGCCTTTTAGGCACTTGAAGTCATATAAGAAGCCTGTCAGGTATTTAATAATATCTTTCAAATTTTTCATTCCAGGCAGTTTAAGTAATTTTTATATCATTAAGTATATCATGTTCCTAAAAGATATGCACCATTTTTTTGTACATTGATGTTAAAACCAGATCAGAAAACTTAAAAAATTATCAAAATCTATTCCAGGAAATTGATCTTAGTTTTGTTTTCTTCTGGGTATGTGGATCTTGGATTTGGACTTTTGTGGTTTTACAAGTTGTCTCTCAAAAAAGTTACTAATATCTGAATGCCTGGAATAAAATAAAAAATTATTTCAACTGCCTGGAATAAATTAAAAAAAAACCATAATAGCGTGAAAATACCCTTAAATGCCTGGAAAGCAAATAAACTTACATTAAAAGCGTGAAAAACGCCCTAAAAATATTGGTGCTATGGTAGAAAAAGTAAATCATATACATTAAAGTTATACAGAATGTTTCTAAAAAAAAACTCTAAAAAAGATTTCAAAAAAAAATTACTTCATGCTTTTAAATATTTTCGAAATTCTACACTTGAAAAATGATCCCAATAGTCTAAAAAACGTATGTGGACTTCCTGGTAGCTATAAAAAATTACGCTAAATGCCTGGAATAATTTTAAAAATAACCGTAGAAGCCTGTAAATGCCTGTTAAGTATACAAGTTAATAATAAAGGCCTGGAAAGTGTCTTAAAACTAGTGATAAAGCCGTCAATAAAGTGTATCACTTACATTAAAGTTATGCACACATTTTTTGTACTGTTTTTTAAAATCAGAGTCTATTCCAGGCATTTGACTTAATTTTTTTCTTCTAAGAATTTGAATTAATTTTTTGGGTATTTCTCTTCCAGAAAATGAAGAAGTAAGAGAAGAATGTACTATTTCTTTTATTGGAAAGAAACTTGCTGCTCTAAGAGCAGTAAAACAGTGCCACACGGAGAAATTAATTTCTAAGTAAATAATTAAAAACAAAATCTAATCTATTACAACTACAGAAATTCGTTCATTCATTCACATATTATCTGCCTTCCCTAAAAATGTAATTAACGAGTAAAGTCTTTTATGCATATGGTGAATGTTCTGGTCAAAACTGATCATTATTAAAGATAAGTGTGTCGTCTACATTAAGGTTATGCATAAATTTATTATTCTTTTTGGATTTCCACTTATGTTTTCGACAATTATTTCTTATTTTAGTCCAGGCGCTTAGTTTTTAATGCTTTCCAATGAATTAAAATAACATTTTTATTATAGGTTTTTGTTTAGGGATTTGACACCCTTTTTAGGGAATTTTCCAGGTATTTTTTAACTATTTTTAAACCATATAAATTGCTTTAAGTTTTTACTTTAATGCAATCTTTTATGTCCTTCTTTTAGGCATTTGAAGTCATATAATATGTGAAATCCTTCTAATAAAAGATTTCTACTGTTATTTATTGATAATTCGAGTGAAATTTGCTACTGTCAAATTTTTCTTCAAAATTTTTTCCAATTTCAATAACTGGGGTAAAGATAGACGTTAATAGTTCCATAAAATCTTACTGCAATCTGTTATTAAAGATTTACACAAAAAAAATGGATATTTAATATGAATGGACTGTTTGACCAGAGATTTTGATGAAACCTGGAGGCGCCCAACTCCTAAATATGCAACTTATTATCTTAGAAACTATTGACATTTTGCAATGAGTGCAAAAAAGATGGCTATATTTTAAGATGGTCCGATTTGTTCTAGTTCAATATATTCTTGCCAAGAATGTCGTCAAGTCAGGGGATGTAGTTTTTTATGCCTTTTAGGCACTTGAAGTCATATAAGAAGCCTGTCAGGTATTTAATAATATCTTTCAAATTTTTCATTCCAGGCAGTTTAAGTAATTTTTATATCATTAAGTATATCATGTTTCTAAAAGATATGCACCATTTTTTTGTACATTGATGTTAAAACCAGATCAGAAAACTTAAAAAATTATCAAAATCTATTCCAGGAAATTGATCTTAGTTTTGTTTTCTTCTGGGTATATGGATCTTGGATTTAGACTTTTGTGGTTTTACAAGTTGTCTCTCAAAAAAGGTACTAATATCTGAATGCCTGGAATAAAATAAAAAATTACTTCAACTGCCTGGAATAAATTAAAAAATAACCATAATAGCGTGAAAATACCCTTAAATGCCTGGAAAGCAAACAAACTTACATTAAAAGCGTGAAAAACGCCCTAAAAATATTGGTGCTATGGTAGAAAAAGTAAATCATATACATTAAAGTTATACAGAATGTTTCTAAAAAAAAACTCTAAAAAAGATTTCAAAAAAAAATTACTTCATGCTTTTAAATATTTTCGAAATTCTACACTTGAAAAATGATCCCAATAGTCTAAAAAACGTATGTGGACTTCCTGGTAGCTATAAAAAATTACTGTAAATGCCTGGAATAATTTTAAAAATAACCGTAGAAGCCTGTAAATGCCTGTCAGATATACAAGTTGATAATAAAAGCCTGGAAAGTGTTCTAAGATTAGTTATACAATCATCAAAAAAGTGTATGTTTTTTTTAAAATCTGTTTTTTGACTTTTTTAAATATTAAGAAATTTACAAAAAAGCCTACAAAGTCTATTCCAACATTTGAATGCCTGGAATAAATTAAAAATAATCATAATAGCGTGAAATAACCCTTAAATGCCGAGAAAGCAAACAAACTGTAAAAAAAGTAAATCATATACATAAAAGTCGAAATTCCTGGAGAAATTCAAAAAATTCTTTCAAGTACTTAAAAAATGACCCCGGTGGTCTAAAAAACGTATGGGGATTTCCTGGTCGTTTTAAAAAAAAATTACTCTAAATGCCTGGAATAATTTTAAAAATTACCGTAGTGCCTGTAAATGCCTCTCAAGTATACAAATTGATATTAAAAGCCTGGAAAGCATCCTAAACTTAGTGATGCAGTTGTCAATAAAGTGTATCATTTATATTAAAGTTATGCACAATTTTTTTGTACTTTTTTTTAAAAATCAGATCGCATGACCCTTAATAAAAAAAAGAAACAACAAAAAAGCCAGGAGTTTGAGCTTATATTTTTGCCCTCTAGGAATTTGGATCCAGGATATAGAAAATAAATAAAATCGACGATAGTAGGACATGTAAATAAAAATACTTGAAAAAAACTTTATTAAGAAATTAAAAAAAAAAAGCCTACAAAGTCTATTCCAACATTTGAATGCCTGGAATAAAATAAAAAATTACTTCAACTGCCTGGAATAAATTAAAAAATAATCATAATAGCGTGAAATAACCCTTAAATGCCTAGAAAGCAAATAAACTGTAAAAAAAGTAAATCATATACATACAAATCGAAATTCCTGGAGAAATTTAAAAAACTCTTTCAAGTACTTGAAAAATGACCCCAATGGTCTACGAAACGTATGTGGATTCCCTGGTAGCTATAAAAAATTACGCTAAATGCCTGGAATAATTTTAAAAATAACCGTAGAAGTCTGTAAATGCCTGTCAAGTATACAAGTTGATAATAAAAGCCTGAAAAGTGTCCTAAAACTAGTAATAAAGTCGTCAATAAAGTGTATCTTTTACATTAAAGTTATGCACAATTTTTTTATACTGTTTTTTAAAATCTGTTTTTAATTTTTTTAAATATTAAGAAATTTACAAAAAAAGCCTTTAAAGTCTATTCCAGGCATTGAAGCCAAATGGCATTTTTGATTCTTCAAATTCTTCAAATAGCAATAACTTTTTCAAAACTAAATACCTTTCATCCATCGATCATTAGTCCAAAAGACTTATTTAAGGAAATTCAATTAATTTCTACGAGTTTAACATCCGGTAAACTCCCATTTGATCCAACTTTTAAAAATGTATTTCTTTTTAAGAAAGTCCTTAATATAAAAAGTTACGCAAAGGAAAATAAAGTCATATTTATCATTGAAATGCCGATCGTAGAGAAGAACAGTTATCTACGGTACCACCTTTATCCTCTACCTACACCTTCAAAAACCTTCCACGATGTAATATTTCCGCAAACCAAATACCTAATCCTTAATGAGCTGAAGTATGCAAAATCCAACCAACCATGCAGGAAGATTACCACCTACGAATACGTCTGCCAAGACTTTAACCCCTTGCCTATAGACGAAGATGCATCTTGCGAAGTACAGATGCTAAAATTTAGAGAATCAATATCCCAATCCAAATTACCACCAACAAAGCAAAAAAACTGGAAGAAGAAAAATGGATGCTAATCGTACCTCGACCTCTTGCAGCTATCCAGACTTGTGGTTCCAATAAAGACAATATCCCATTAAATGGCACCTACATCGTAGAACTGGATTCTACTTGTGAACTTCGTGTCGGAAACATTGTCATCAAAAATTACAAGGATCCTGAAACCCATTACAAAAACATCGAACTACCTCAAATCAACCTATCATCGCCTAGCAATGAAGCTACACCAATTCTCTTTAATAATTTGGAATTAAGCTCACTGGACCTAAATGAAGCCAAACATCTTCATAAATTCATCGAGATTCAGCATCAAAGACTTGACCGGGCTCTGAACCAACCTGTATACTACAACAGAACCAGCATTTATACCGTATTACTTTATATTCTGCTAGTAGCAATAATTAGCTACTTTATGGTGCAGAAATTCCTGATGCCAAGAGTATCTAAGAGAAGCCTACATCCAGACGAATCTATGATGAAATCCTGTTCAGAAATCGTCATATAACCACCTCACCACTCCTGTACCATCCGTAAGCTCGTTTCTTAGGAGGGAGGAGTTATGGAACATATAACCCCTGACTATAGTATATTTTATTCCTTAGTTTATAGAATATGATCTTTTGCATTGTAATCATTTTTACTTTAGCTAAGAAGTAATTTGTATCGTTTTAATCAGATAGATTTAAGCATTAGTAGAGTTAAGTCACAACGCTGTAACGTTCTTAAAATAAATTTTTAAAAAAGCCTTTTCATCTTTCAAATCTATAACTGGCTTCAATCTATATCTGCTATTTGATTGAAGATTTTTTTCTTCTAAGAATTTGGATCTATTTTTGGGTTTTTCAGGTTGTTTTACTTTGAAATATTTTCCAAATGCCTGGACAACTTCAAATACTTCAAAACTGACTCTAGATCCTTTAAAAATACACAAATAATATCAATGATTCTGAAAGGTTTAAAAACTAACGTGCCTTAAAATATTAATGGTGAAAAAGGTCTAAAAAATTTATGTGGATTTCCTGGTGGCTATAAAAAATTACTCTAAATGCCTGGAATAATTTTAAAAATAACCGTAGAAGCCTGTAAATGCCTGTCAAGTATACAAGTTAATAATAAAGGCCTGGAAAGTGTTTTAAAACTAGTGATAAAGTCGTCAATAAAGTGTATCACTTACATTAAAGTTATGCACACATTTTTTGTACTGTTTTTTAAAATCAGAGTCTATTCCAGGCATTTGACTTCATTTTTTTCTTCTAAGAATTTAAATTAATTTTTTGGGTATTTCTCTTCCAGAAAATGAAGAAGTAAGAGAAGAATGTACTTGTTCTTTTATTGGAAAGAAACTTGCTGCTCTAAGAGCAGTAAAACAGTGCCACACGGAGAAATTAATTTCTAAGTAAATAATTAAAAACAAAATCTAATCTATTACAACTACAGAAATTCGTTCATTCATTCACATATTATCTGCCTTCCCTAAAAATGTAATTAACGAGTAAAGTCTTTTATGCATATGGTGAATGTTCCGGTCAAAACTGATCATTATTAAAGATAAGTATGTCGTGTACATTAAGGTTATGCATAAATTTGTTATTCTTTTTGGATTTCCACTTATGTTTTTGACAATTATTTCTTATTTTAGTCCAGGCGCTTAGTTTTTAATGCTTTCCAATGAATTAAAATAATATTTTTATTATAGGTTTTTGTTTAGGGATTTGACACCCTTTTTAGGGAATTTTCCAGGTATTTTTTAACTATTTTTAAACCATATAAATTGCTTTAAGTTTTTACTTTAATGCAATCTTTTATGTCCTTCTTTTAGGCATTTGAAGTCATATAATATGTGAAATCCTTCTAATAAAAGATTTCTACTGTTATTTATTGATAATTCGAGTGAAATTTGCTACTGTCAAATTTTTCTTCAAAATTTTTTCTAATTTCAATAACTGGGGTAAAGATAGACGTTGATAGTTCCATAAACTCTTACTGAGATCTGTTATTAAAGATTTACACAAAAAAAAATGGAGATTTAATATGAATGGACTGTTTGACCAGAGATTTTGATGAAACCTGGATGCGACCAACTCCCAAATTTGCAACTTATTATCTTAGAAACTTTCGGCATTTTACAATGAGTGCAAAAAAGATGGCTATATTTTAAAATGGTCCGATTAGTTCTAGTTCAATATATTCTCGCCAAGGATGTCGTCAAGTCAGAAGATGTAGTTTTTTATGCCTTTTAGGCACTTGAAGTCATGTAAGAAGCCTGTCAGGTATTTAATAATATCTTTCAAATTTTTTAATTAATTCCTAAATTAACAGGCATTTAAGAACACTTTCAGACTCTTACGGTAATTTTTTAATTTATTCCAGGCAGTTTAAGTAATTTTTATATCATGTTTCTAAAAGATATGCACCATTTTTTTGTACATTGATGTTAAAACCAGATCAGAAAACTTAAAAAATGATCAAAATCTATTCTAGGAAATTGATCTTAGTTTTGTTTTCTTCTGGGTATATGGATCTTGGATTTAGACTTTTGTGGTTTTACAAGTTGTCTCTCAAAAAAGGTACTAATATCTGAATGCCTGGAATAAAATAAAAAATTACTTCAACTGCCTGGAATAAATTAAAAAATAACCATAATAGCGTGAAAATACCCTTAAAAGCCTGGAAAGCAAATAAACTTACATTAAAAGCGTGAAAAACGCCCTAAAAATATTGGTGCTATGGTAGAAAAAGTAAATTGTATACATTAAAGTTATGCAGAATGTTTTTGTACATTTAAGAACTTCTAAAAGAAAAACTCCAAAAAATTATTTAAAAAAAAAAAAATAAATGACTTCATTCCTTTAAATATTTTCGAAATATCTGGAGAAATTTAAAAAATTTTCTCAAGCAGTTGAAAAATGACCCCAATGGTTTAAAAAACATACGTCGATTTCCTGATAGCTATTAAAAATTACTCTAAAAGCCTGGAATAATTTTAAAAATAACCGTAGAAGCCTGTAAATGCCTGTCAATTATACAAGTTGATAATAAAAGCCTGGAAAGCGTCCTACAATTAGCGATAAAGTCGTCAATAAAGTGTATCATTTATATTAAAGTTATGCATAATTTTTTTATACTGTTTTTTTTTAAATCAGATCGAAAAACCCTGAATATATAAAAGAAACAACAAAAAAGCCAGGAGTTTGAGCTTATATTTTTTCCCTCTAGGAATTTGGATCCAGGATTTAGGAAATAATTAAAATCGACAATAGTAGGGCATGTAAATAAAAATACCTGAAAAAAAACTTTATTAAGAAATTAAAAAAAAAGCCTACAAAGTCTATTCCAGGCATTTGGCTTCATTTTTTTCTTCTAAGAATTTGGATTTATTTTTTGGGTTTTTCAGGTTGTTTTACTTTGAAATATTTTCCAAATGCCTGGACAACTTCAAATATTTCAATACTGACTCCAGATCCTTAAAAAATGCACAAATAATATCAATGATTGTGAAAGGTTTAAAAACTAACGTGCCTTAAAATATTAATGGTGAAAAAGGTCTAAAAAATTTATGTGGATTTCCTGGTGGCTATAAAAAATTACTCTAAATGCCTGGAATAATTTTAAAAATAACCGTAGAAGCCTGTAAATGCCTGTCAAGTATACAAGTTAATAATAAAGGCCTGGAAAGTGTTTTAAAACTAGTGATAAAGTCGTCAATAAAGTGTATCACTTACATTAAAGTTATGCACACATTTCTTGTACTGTTTTTTAAAATCAGAGTCTATTCCAGGCATTTGACTTCATTTTTTTCTTCTAAAAATTTGAATTAATTTTTTGGGTATTTCTCTTCCAGAAAATGAAGAAGTAAGAGAAGAATGTACTACTTTTTTTATTGGAAAGAAACTTGCTGCTCTAAGAGCAGTAAAAAGTGCTACATGGAGAAATTAATTTCTAGGTAAATAATTAAAAACAAAATCTAATTTTTTCTGTAATTGTAATTTAATGATAAGGGTAGATCAAAAAACTTGGAAAAGTAGAAAAAAATCTTCATATATTCAAAAATTTTCACCATAAAGTCTTTAACAGGCATTCGACTAATTTTTTTTGTTCCAGGAATTATCTTTTAATAATTTTTGAAATTTACCTTAAAACTTATTTCAAGCACTTGAAAATTACAATACAGTACTAGAAAATATGAAAAATAACGTCGAATTCCTGGGAGGTCTAAACAATTACTTTAAAAGCCTGGAATAAATTAAAAAATGTTTCTTATTACTAGAAATACCGTTTAATTAGTCCTCCAAGAATTTGGATAATTCACAAAAAAATTCAGGGCATAAAAAAATAAAATAAATGGTAATTCTTGATTTTTAATGTGCATAAATTTGTACTAAACAACGCCTTATAACATCCCAAGTATATTCGAATTAGGGACATCTGTTGGAAAATTTCGATTGCAATTATTTTTAATTAAAAAAACGTCCCTGGATTATGAAAATTACCGGAATATTCTTTTTTCTAGTGTCACTTTTTACAATAATATTAATACAGAAATATCCAATAGGACGAATCAATATTCCATATAATAGATGAACGAAATTTAAAAAATCATGTAAATCGCGTGTTATCGTTAATTGTATGGCTCGTAAATTGCTGTTTTTTAAATTTCGCCGCTTTTTTATCGCTGATTTTAGCTCGATATCCCTAAAATTTTTTTAATCCGATTTTAGCGGCTAAAAAACTAACTGCGTGAATAATTTAAAAAAAAAAACGCTTTTCATTGTCCATTAAAACGGGTTTTCCAGTTAAAATGTCAACAACACGATTAATTCATTATTTAAGTAACGATTTCCAATAAAATTTCCGCCAAAGGTAAAACAGTATAAAGGGTTAATTTTCTTAAAAGTTTCCCTTAAAACGTAACTTCAAGTTAAAATCAAGTCAAAAAAAAAAGTTCTCAATTTTATTTCAAAAATTTGATCTAATTTTCCCTATCTTTTAGGTACTTTAAGTTATAAAACATGTCCGCTAAAGATTTAATAATAATTTTCAAGTTTTTGGATTCATTTTTAATTAAGAATTTATTTAAATTCATTTTTCTTTTTATTCCAGGTACTTAACAATTTTTTTTTAATTTTCCGGGATTTTGAAATATTGTCTTGTGTCTTTTAGTTCATTTTCATAGATATCTTCTAGGATATAAAAAATACCTAAAAGTCTTAATTACTGTTTTAAATATTTTAAAAAATGGCTTAAACAACCTAGAATATGTACAAATGTTACCATATTCCTCACATAAATGCCTGGAATAAATTGAAAAATTTCTTAAAATTTTAATTTTTTAAATACGCCTTAAAATAGAGTCTGGAAATGCCCTTAAGTAACTGGAAAACATATACAAGTTGATACTAAAATCCTGGAAAACAATTTAAAAACAGTGATAAAGTAATAAAAGGAGTGTATCAAGTACATTAAGGTTATGCACGTATTCTTGTCAATTTTGTACTTCGGGTCTTACAGGTTATCTTCTAAATGTTTTATTAAGGATTTGATTGCCTGAAATAAAATGAAAGACTATTTCAACTGCCTGGAATAAATGGAAAAATAATTAAAGAAGTCTGGAAGCGCTCCTAAATATCTCGAAAGTATAGAAGTTGAGATTGAAAGCCTGGAAAGTACCCTTAAAATAGTTACAAAAAGGTCAAAGAAGTGTATTACGTACATTAAAATTATGCACAAATTTCTTGTATTTTTCGGACTATGTTTTTAAAATGAGATTAAAAAACCTCAAATATTAATAAAACTGTTTAATATTAAAGAAAACTGTATCGGATACATTAAAGTTATGCACAAATTTATTTAATTTTTAAATTTTTGCGTTTTTAAATATTTATTTTTTAATTCCAGGCATTTGGTGCCATTTTTTGAATGCTTTTTAGGGAGACTAAATATTTTTTTTATTCCAGGTTTTCGTTAAGGGACATGACGTTTACAGGAAAAGTTTTAATGACATGGAGCTTTTTTAGGGAATTTTCCAGGCATTTTATCATTTTTATGCCTTTTAGACAATGTAAACAGCTTTTTGTTTCATTCCAGGTATTTCGAAAAGTTCTTAATTTTATTTCAAGAATTTTCCCTATCTTTTAGGTACTTTAAGTCATAAAACATGTCCGCTAACAATTTAATAATAATTTCCGAGTTTTTGGATTCATTTTTAGTTCAGAATTTATTTAAATTCATTTTTCTTTTCATTCCAGGCACTTGACCAATTTTTTTTTATTTTCCGGGATTTTGAAATATTGTCTTGTGTCTTTTAGATCATTTTCATAGATATCTTCTAGGATATAAAAAATACCTAAAAGTCTTAATTACTGTTTTAAATATTTTAAAAAATGGCCTAAACAACCTAGAAAATGTACAAATGTTACCATTTTCCTCACATAAATGCCTGGAATAAAATGAAAAATTTCTTAAAATTTTAAATTTTTAAATAAAAATAGAGTCTGGAAATGCCCTTAAATAACTGGAAAGCATATACAAGTTTATATTAAAATCCTGGAAAACAATTAAAAACAGTGATAAAGTAATAAAAAAAGTGTATCAAGTACATTAAGGTTATGCACATATTCTTGTCAATTTTGTACTTCGGGTCTTACAGGTTATTTTTTAAATATTTTATTAAGCATTTGAATGCCTGAAATAAAATGAAAGATTATTTCAACTGCCTGGAATAAATAGAAAAATAATTAAAAAAGTCTGGAAACGCTCTTAAATATCTGGAAAGTATAGAAGTTGAAATTGAAAGCCTGGAAAGTACTCTTAAAATAGTTACAAATTGGTCAAAGAAGTGTATTACGTACATTAAAATTATGCACAAATTACTTGTATTTTTCGGACTATGTTTTTAAAATGAAATTAAAAAACCTCAAATATTAATAAAACTGTTTAATATTAAAGAAAACTGTACCGGGTACATTAAAGTTATGCACAAATTTATTTAATTTTTAAATTTTTGCGTTTTTAAATATTTATTATTTAATTCCAGGCATTTGGTGCCATTTTTTGAATGCTTTTTAGGGAGACTAAATATTTTTTTTATTCCAGGTTTTCGTTAAGGGACATGACATTTACAGAAAAAGTTTTAATGACATGGAGCTTTTTTAGGGAATTTTCCAGGCATTTTATCATTTTTATGCCTTTCAGACAATGTAAAGAGCTTTTTATTTCATTCCAGGTATTTCGAAAAGTTCTCAATTTTATTTCAAAAATTTGATCTAATTTTCCCTATCTTTTAGGTACTTTAAGTCATAAAACATGTCCGCTAAAGATTTAATAATAATTTCCATGTTTTTGGATTCATTTTTAATTTAGCATTTACTTAAATTCATTTTTCTTTTCATTCCAGGCACAAAAAATGGCCTAAACAACCTAGAAAATGTATAAATGTCACCATATTCCTCACATAAATGCCTGGAATAAAATGAAAAATTTCTTAAAATTTTAATTTTTTAAATACGCCTTAAAATAGAGTCTGGAAATGCCCTTAAGTAACTGGAAAACATATACAAGTTAATATTAAAATCCTGAAAAACAATTTAAAAACAGTGATAAAGTAATAAAAAGAGTGTATCAAGTACATTAAGGTTATGCACGTATTCTTGTCAATTTTGTACTTTGAGTCTTACAGGTTATCTTCTAAATGTTTTATTAAGGATTTGAATGCCTGAAATAAAATGAAAGACTATTTCAACTGCCTGGAATAAATGGAAAAATAATTTAAAAAGTCTGGAAACGCTCTTAAATATCTGGAAAGTATAGAAGTTGAGATTGAAAGCCTGGAAAGTACCCTTAAAATAGTTATAAAATGGCCAAAGAAGTGTTTTACGTACATTAAAATTATGCACAAATTTCTTGTATTTTTCGGACTATGTTTTTAAAATGAGATTAAAAAACCTCAAATATTAATAAAACTGTTTAATATTAAAGAAAACTGTACCGGGTACATTAAAGTTATGCACAAATTTATTTAATTTTTAAATTTTTGCGTTTTTAAATATTTATTATTTAATTCCAGGCATTTGGTGCCATTTTTTGAATGCTTTTTAGGGAGACTAAATATTTTTTTTATTCCAGGTTTTCGTTAAGGGACATGACATTTACAGAAAAAGTTTTAATGACATGGAGCTTTTTTAGGGAATTTTCCAGGCATTTTATCATTTTTATGCCTTTCAGACAATGTAAAGAGCTTTTTATTTCATTCCAGGTATTTCGAAAAGTTCTCAATTTTATTTCAAAAATTTGATCTAATTTTCCCTATCTTTTAGGTACTTTAAGTCATAAAACATGTCCGCTAAAGATTTAATAATAATTTCCATGTTTTTGGATTCATTTTTAATTTAGCATTTACTTAAATTCATTTTTCTTTTCATTCCAGGCACAAAAAATGGCCTAAACAACCTAGAAAATGTATAAATGTCACCATATTCCTCACATAAATGCCTGGAATAAAATGAAAAATTTCTTAAAATTTTAATTTTTTAAATACGCCTTAAAATAGAGTCTGGAAATGCCCTTAAGTAACTGGAAAACATATACAAGTTAATATTAAAATCCTGAAAAACAATTTAAAAACAGTGATAAAGCAATAAAAAGAGTGTATCAAGTACATTAAGGTTATGCACACATTTCTTGTCAATTTTGTACTTAGGGTCTTACAGGTTATCTTCTAAATGTTTTATTAAGGATTTGAATGCCTGAAATAAAATGAAAGACTATTTCAACTGCCTGGAATAAATGGAAAAATAATTTAAAAAGTCTGGAAACGCTCTTAAATATCTAGAAATTATAGAAGTTGAGATTGAAAGCCTGGAAAGTACCCTTAAAAAATGGTCAAAGAAGTGTATTACGTACATTAAAATTAAGCACAAATTTCTTGTATTTTTCGGACTATGTTTTTAAAATGAGATTAAAAAACCTCAAATATTAAAAAAAACACAAGAAAAATTGTATTTCGGAAATTTGACCACATTTTTTTATCGTCCTTTGAGAAAAAATTCGAGGGCATAACAAATAATAATGACCTTTGTTTTCGATGAGTTTGTATCAAGCTTTCCCCTCTTATAGGCTGTTTTTTTTTAAATTTATTAAAGATTTGAATGATATGCCCTTAAATACCTGGAAAGAAAATGAGTTGAAATTGAAACCCTGAAATGGATCCTAAAAACAGTGATATGGTGGCAGAAGAGTGTATCATGTACATTAAGATTATGCGCAAATTTCTTGTATTTTTTTGTACTATGTTATTAAACTCGGATCAAAGAACTTTAAATATTAAAAACAAAACATAAAGAATCCAAGAATTTTGCTTCATTTTCTAGTCTTTTAAGAATATGGATAATTTAAAAAAAAATCCTAAATATAAGAAATAAATAAAATCAATGCTAGGACGGCATAAAGTGCAGACAACCTAAAAAAGAAAAAAACAGAGTTTATTCCAGGCATTTGACATAATTGTTTTTCTAGAAATTTGGGAACATTTTTTGCGTCTTTTAGGTGATTCTTTTTAAATATTTTCCAAAAGCCTGGAACAACCTTAAAAATTGTTTAAAAGACTTAAAAAATTACCTCAAATCAATTAATTCAACTGCCTGGAATATATAAAAAAATTAGTCCAAAATTTCAGATCTTTAAGTCAATTCATAATTTAACGTTTATTTAAATTTTTTTTCAGATATTTGATTTTTTTTTTTGGTTTTCCATGAATTTTCATCAAGTTTTTTTTTTGTCTTTCCACATAGTTTTTTTATTATTTTAAGAATTTAAATACCTAAAATTAAATGAAAAATTACGTGAATTATAAAATAATATGATTACGTGTATCAGGAACATTAAAGTTATGCACAGATTATTTGTATGTTTTTTATTTTGTCTCTAAAATCAGATCGGAAAACCTCAAATATATTTAAAAAAAATCTATTACAGGAATTTGAACTAATTTTTTAGCCTTTAACAATTTGGATAATTAAAACATATATAATCCAGGACATGAGAAGTAAATGAAATCAATAATAGTAAGGCATAAACATTCTTATGTAACTGAATTTGTACTAAAGAACGAGTTATGTTATATAAAGTATATTTAAATTAGCGATATCGGTTGGATAGATAAATGAAAACGTCCCTGTATACAATAAATTACTGGAATATTAATTTTTTTAGTGTCATTTATAGGAATATTGTTATTACAGAAAAATGCCGAATATTTCATATGAGCAAAACTGAAAAAATCATGTAAATCACATATTATCATTCATTTTAGAGCTGCAGGCTCGTAAATTGCTATTTTTTAAATTTCGCTGGTTTTTTATCGCTGATTTTAGCTCGATATCCCCAAAATATTTGTAATCCGATTTTAGTGGCTAACTCCCTTGTCAAAAATAAACTGCGTGAATAATAAAAAAAAAATGGCTTTCATTGTCCATTAAAACGGGTTTTCCATTTAAAATGTCAACAACACGATTAATTCATTATTTAAGTAACGATTTCCATTTAAATTTCCGCCAAAGGTAAAACAGTATAAAGGGTTAATTTTCTTAAAAGTTTCCCTTAAAACGTAACTTCAAGTAAAAATTGCCACGGAGAAACTTCGAGGGTTGGGCTCCTCTGGAGAAATTTTAAAGCTAAAACTTAAGTTCGCTCGGGTATCATCAGTTTGCTTTTACACGGGGCAACAACAATCGCCCGCCGCCCTTTTTTTCTTTACTAAAGAAACTTTCGGTGAGCTTTTCATGCGAATATCGGGGACAACGAAGTTTTCCTCTAGTTTTTTTTTTTTTGCTCTCGCGTTTTGTTTTAAAGCGTTTCCATTTGCCGAAGTTTCTAGTTGAAGTTAGAAACTTTTTAAAATACACAAGAAGTAGCGGTTTGATTTAGCAACAAAAAAAAAGTACAACGGCAAAAATGAATAATAAAATAAGGGCAGAGAATAATAGGAATAAGGGAAAAGAGTATTTTGGACACTTGCCAGTTGTGTTTAATACAAATTTTCAAATTTAGCAGCTAGTTTAACCTAAGAATTTAAACCCTATTTGAGCCAATAGGGTTATTTTAAAAATTGTACAAAAAATTATGATGAATTTGCAATGGAAGGAGTGTATAGTGTAAAATCAACCCTGACCAGGCATAAGTCGATTTTATCTATAATTATCCAAATTCTTAAAGGACAAAAAAATTAGGTCCAATTCTTAGGATAGATTTATTTTTATATTTTATGAAATATTATATTAAATGTGTGCATAACTTTCTTTTACATGATAAACTTTTCTTGAAAACTTTATCAATATTTTAGTTTATTTTCCAAGCTTTTAATCCCAACTTTTATAATTTTCAGGATATTTTCAGACTTTTACAATGACTTTTTAATTTATTACAGGCACTTGAAGGAATTTTTCATTTTATTCCAGGCATAAAATGAAAGTCATTTTTTATACGTGCCAGGAACTGGGATCAAGTATTTAAAATAATTTTAGAGACTTTTCCAGGCTTTAATACGTAATAAAAAAAAGACATACCAGTCAAACACCTGGAATACATTTTGTAATTCTTTTTTTTTTGAACATTCCTCAGAGTTTTTTTTTTATTTTTGAGGACTTCGAATATGCGTAAGCATTATGTTGCAAAAAATGTGCATAACTTCACTGTGCTTAAGTTCATGACTTTTGCAAATTTATAACAGTTTTAAGGTGTTAAATGTATGAAAAAAAATTACTTACAATTGCAAATTAATTAAAAAACCTGAGATTTTCTATAAAGGATGTTTTTTCTAGTTTTTGACGATTTCTGATTTGACAAAGTTCAAAGAATATAAAAATAGGTGCATAATTTTTAGTATACAAATTACACTATTTTACCGCTTTACTTCAAGAGTGTTTTCCAGGATTTTATTGACAACTTGTATTTAAGTTAATTTTTCTATCCTCCCAGGAATTCTACATGTATATCATTTCTGAATTTTTCAAAAATAATTTTTTAGGTGTTTCCAGGCATTTGGAAATTATAAAATATTCAACCCGAAGGACTAAAGAATTAATCCAAATTCTTGGAAGGAAAAATTAAGACAAATGCCTGGAATAGACTCTGTAATTTTGTTTTAAAAAAAATTTTGTTCAATGCCTTTTAATCTTAACTTGTATGTTTTTTTAGGTATCTAAAGGCATTTCAAGGATTTCCCATTTTTTTTTTAATATACTCCAGGCAACTCAATTAACTTTTTATTTTTTTTGAGGCATTTAAGGTTACTTTTTATAGATTCCAGGGATTCGATGTATTTTTTCAAGTATTTTAAATAATTTTTATGGTTTTTCGAGCCATTTGGAAAATATAAAAAGAAAAGAACCAAAAAGGCTCAGAATGTATCCAAATTCTTAGAAGAAAAGAAATAAAATCCGATGCCTAGAATACACTTTTGTAGGTTTTTTGAAAAAAGCTTTTTTTAAACTTTGCCAATTTTCTGATTTTATTACCTTAGCAAAGTTTATTTTATTTATTTGTTATGTCCTAGAAAACAAAAAAAATTAATTATGGTAAATTCCTGAAATAGGTTTTTTATATTTGTAAATTACTGATCTAATTTTAAAGACAGTACAAAAAATACAAAAAAATATGTGCATAACCTTAATGTATATGATATACTTTTTTATCAAAGCAACTCTGTTATTAGAGTACTTTCCAGGTTTTGTATGCTTTACAGACGTTTTTTTGAATTTATTCCAGGCAGTTCAAGTAATTTTTATTTTTTTCCAGGCATTTAAGGTCATTTTATTAAAGCTTCCGGGAATTCGATATCTATAGTAGATTAGTTAGGGTAATTATTCAATCATTTGAAATAATTTTTATGGTTTTTCCAGGCATTTAGAAAATATTGAAAAAAAAAACAACCTAAAAGATTCAAAAAATTAATTTAAATTCCTGGAAGAAAAAGGGGAAGTCCAAAGCCTGGAATAGAGTTTGTGGGACTCTTTTTTGAAATTTATTTTAAAAATTAACTACGTTGAAATTTCTGAAATATTTTTTTTTATATTTGAGGTTTTCTGATCTGATATTAAAGGCATAGTACAAAAATTACAAGAAATTTGTGCATAACCTTAATGTACATGATATACCTTGTTTAACATGTTATCACTGTTACTAGAGTACTTTCCGGGCTTTTAATCTTAACTTGTATGATTTCCAGGCATTTTATTAAAGCTTCCAGGAATTCGATGTCTATTGTAGATTCTTAGACTAACTTTTCAACCATTTGAAATAATTTTTATGGTTTTTCCAGGCATTTGGAAAAAATTTAAAAAAAAAAACAAGTTACTGAAAGATTCTAAAAATTAATCCAAATTCCTGGAAGAAAAAGAAGATGTCTAATGTATGGAATAGACTATGTGGTCTTCTTATTCAAATTATTTTTAAATTATTTTTTTTTTTTAATTTTCAGGTTTTTTTAATCTTTACTCCTTACTAACTTTAATTTTATTTTTTATATCCTAGAAAAAAATTTAAGCATAACTTTAAAGTACATTAAGCATTCTTTTGCCACCTAATCACGGTTCTTAGGGTACATTCCAGGATTTCAATTGCAACTTTTATTCTTTCCAGTTATTTAAGGGCATTTCCAGGCTTTTACGATACATCCGTTTTTATTATTATCCTAGGCATTTAAATTCTTAATAAAATTTAAAAAAAAACAACCTAAAAGACTCACATACCTGGAAATACCAAAAATTGGTAAATTTCCTGAGATATAATTGGTAGTTTTTTTATTATATATGTTTTTAAGGCTAATACCTAACAATTTAAACCGTTTTTGAGCCAATGGGGTAATTTTAAAAATTGTACAAAAAATTATTGTGAATTTGCAATGGAAGGGGTGTATAGTGAGAAATCACCCCTGCTCAGGCATAAGTCGATTTTAGTACAATTTTTCAAATAATTCAATGTTCTATTAAGCCTTTTTGCTCCTGTCCAGCCAATGGGTAATTAAATAAATAGTACAAAAAATGTTTCTTAAAATTTTCAGGAAAATATTCAAAAATAAATTATCCAAATCTCTGGACAAGGACAAATAAATTAGGTCGAATTTTTAGGATAGATTTATTTTTAAATTTTATGAAATATTATATTAAATGTGTGCATAACTTTAAAGTACATGATATACTTTTTTTGAAAACTTTATCAATATTTTAGGGTTTCAATTCCAACTTTTATAATTTTCAGGCTATTTCTAGACTCTTACAATTATTTTTTAATTTATTCCAGGCACTTGAAGGAATTTTTCATTTTACTCCAAATATTTAAAGTCATTTTTTACACGTGCCAGGAACTCCGCATAATTTTTTTTTGGACATAACAAGTATTTAAAATAATTTTAAAAATTTGTTCCAGGCATTTTAAACATATTTCAAAGAAAAAGAACATGGAAAACGAAAACAAAATGAGGTCACATGCCTGGAACAGATTTTGTGAAGTTTTTTTGAATTCCAAGCATTTCAAATGAATAATGTAATGCAAAAGCATTTTTTCTTGTTTCTATATGAAAAAATGTGCATAACTTTACTGTACATGACTTTCAACACTTTATAACAGTTTTAAGGTGCTTTCCAGACTTTTTCAATTATTTTTTAATTTATTCCAGACAGTTGAAATCATTTTCTATTTTATTTCCAGCATTTTTATTCTACCAAAAAAAAATAATCTGAAATTTCCAAAAAACTTGATTCAAGTGCTTGGAAAACAAAAAATTTATGAAATTAATTTTAATAAATATAAAATTAATAATTAATCCAGAATCAGACTGACAAATTACCTTGAATGCTTGGAATTAATTTAAAAATAAATCGTAAAAGCCTGGAAATATTTTTAAACACCTGGATTGCATACAAGTCAGAAACTGGAAAAAAACTTTTCTGAGAATATTTCTCTAAAGAATTTCCAGACTTTTGGATTAATTAATAACTTTATATTTATTTAAATTAATTTCATAAATTTTTTGTTTTCCAGGGACTTGAACCAAGTTTTTTGGAAATTACGGATTGTTTTTTTTTTGGTGTAATAAAAATAGAAAATTATTTTAACTGCCTGGAATAAATTGAAAAATGATCTAAAAAGTCTGGAAAGCACCTTAAAACTGTTATAAAGTCTTGAAAGTCATGTACAGTAAAGTTATGCACATTTTTTTATATGGAAACATGAAAAAATGCTTTTGCATTACATTATTCATTTGAAATGCTTAGAATTCAAAAACAAAAATCACAAAATCTGTTCCAGGCATGTGACCTCATTTTGTTTTCGTTTTCCATGTTCTTTTTCTTTTAAAAATGTTTAAAATGCTCGGAAATAATCTCTAAAATTATTTTAAATACTTGATCACAGATGTCCAAAAAAAATTATGCGGAGTTCCTGAAACATGTAAAAAATTACTTTAAATGCTTGAAATAGAATGAAAAATAACTTCAGGTGTCTGGAATAAATTAAAAAATAATTGTAAAAGTCTGGAAATAGCCTGGAAACCATACAAGTTGAGCTTGAAAGCTTGGAAATTAGCCTAAAATATTGAAAAAGTGGTTAAAAAAGTATATCATGTACATTAAAGTTATGCACACATTTAATATAATATTTCATAAAATATCAAAATAAAATCTATTCTAAGAAATCGACCTAATTTTTTTGTTCTTCAGGGACTTTTCGCATTAAAATGGTGAAAATTATGCAAAGGAACTAGTCCAGATTATTAGATTTTGAAAAAATAAGTGATAAAATGGTGAATAATTAAATTTATTTATTAAAGAAGGGTACGTCGTACACGTTCAAGTTATGCATATAATTCCTTTTATTTTCGTGTTTATTGAGTAAAAATGGCTTTAGAAATCAAATTATTAGAAAAGAACTGTACAAGGGACAGTAGAATTTAGCATCGTAGTCGTTTTTTGTACAATTTGTACTAAGACGAATATTTGATATGAATTATCTGTTTACTGGGAGATTTTGGAGTAATTTGGATGCGACCAACTTCCAATAAATTATCTCTGGAATTTTAAAATGAGTGCAAGGAAGATGGCTATATATTGTATTGTTGGACAATATATTTCCATATATTGTCACAGAGAATACAACCAAGTCAGGTGATGACATTTTCCTTGTTTTTTTCAAAATTTGAAATCATATAACTTGTCTGCCAGAAATTTAATTATATTTCCAGGTTTTGGGATTAATTCTTAATTTGACGTTCATTTACCAGGCATTTATGGGTATTTCCAGACTCTTAGGCTTATTTTTTAATTTATTTCAGGCATTTAAAGATTTTTTTTTTATATTCCAGGCATTAAGTGAAATGCCTGAATTGTTTGTTCTATCGGAATTTTTATAAGCCTTTGACGTTTTCCAGGATTTTAGATTAATTTCTTGAGTTTTTCAGATTGTTTCCTTCAAGTCTTCAAAAATATTTTAAATATTTGGAAAAAAATGGCGTCAGGTCTCGCACAAATATACAAAATGATAAAATATATATGAACGATATCAAATTGCTGAAAGTTATGCCTGGAATAAAATGAAAAAATTATTTAAATACCTGGAATAATTTTTGTACCTGGAAGGCATACAAATTAATATAAATATCCTTAAAAACTCCCATAAAACCGTGATAAAGTAGTCAAAGAAGTATATAATGTCCTTTAAAGTTATGCACCATTTTTTTGTCTTTTGAATATCAGATGAGAAAACGTTAAAAATGAGAAAGAAACCCAAAATCTATTCCAGGCATTCGATCTGGTTTTTGATGTCTTCTAGATATTTGGATCAAGTTTTAGGGTCTTACAGAATATCGTTTAAAAATTTCATTAAGAATTTATATGTGGAATAAAATGAAAAATTACTACTGAAATAAATTTAAAAATTATCGTAAAAGTCTATATAAATACCTGGAAAACGTACAAGTTTCCTTAGAACAGTAATTAAGTAATCAAATAAGTATATCGTGTACATTGAAGTTAAGCACAATTGTTTTAAAAAACAAATAAAATTTTAAAAACTGGAAAAAATGTTCAATTATCCAATTTAAAAAAAAACATAAAATTTATTGCAGGCATTTGACCTGTTTTTTTTTGTTTCGAGGTTTTTGTATCAAGTTTTTTAAATGCCTAGAATGATATGAAAACCTACTTTAACTGCCTGGAATAAATTAAAGAAGTATCTTAAAAGCCCGGAAATGCCCTGGAAATAATAGAATTTAAAATTGAAACCCTAGAATGTACCGTGATAAAGTGACAAAAGTGTTTTTTACGGTTACCCAATAATTAAATATACAAAAAACTTTTTTTTTGCTATGTGATCTAATGGTGAAAGTTCTTCAGGTCAAAACAGATCATTATTAAATAGAAGTGTATCGTCTACATTAAGGTTATGCATTATTATATTTAGATTTTTAGTTGCCAAATATTTTGTATTTTATTCAGGTAATTTGGTCCAAGTTTTTCATGTTGTCCAGGAATTTAAAACAATTTTCGATATTCCAGGTCCAGGAAAGACCCTTGACGACAGGGATTTTTTAAGAATTTTTTTTACGCACTTGTTTTAATTTTTGTGCCTTTCAGGCAATATGAATAGCTCTTTATTTTATTCCAGGCATTTTTAATAAATCTCTTCATTTGTATCAGTGGTTTGAAGTCACATAACGTGTCTGCCAAGAATAATTTAAATTATTTCCAGGTTTTTGGATTCATTCTTAATTTAGGGTTCATTTAACTTAATTATTATTTTTACTCCAGGCAGTTATAATTTAATAAAAAAATGGAATCATGTACAGTAAAGTTATGCACAATATTTTTGTATTTTTTTTATTATTTATTTTAAATCAGAACACAAGACGTTAAATATAAATGAAAACAAACAAAAAATCCAGGTCAAAAAAATTATATTTTTTTAAATTTTCAATAATAAAAATAAGAAAGTCTATCCCAGGCATTTGAGCTAATTTTTTTTCTTCCAAGAAACTGGATTAATTTTTCGGTCCTTCAGGTTGCCTATTTTATAATTTCCAAATGCTTAGACTCCTTAAGAGTTATTTAAAATCCTTGGATACCCCAGACCATAAGTGATAAAATGGTGAATAATTAAATTTATTTATTAAAAAAGGGTGCGTCGTACACGTTTCAGTTATGCATATAATTCTTTTTATTTTCGTGTTTATTGAGTAAAAATGGCCTTAAAAAGAACTTAATTTTTTGTACAAAAGACAGTAGAATTTAGCATCGTAGTCGTTTTTTGTACAATTCGAACTA
Organism: Anthonomus grandis grandis; assembly: GCF_022605725.1. Lineage (NCBI taxonomy): Eukaryota > Metazoa > Arthropoda > Insecta > Coleoptera > Curculionidae > Anthonomus > Anthonomus grandis. The sequence goes on from NC_065562.1 coordinate 17,223,540, forward strand.
AGACGGATATTTGATATGATTTATCGGTTTACTGGGAGAATTTGGATGCGACCAACTTCCAAACTTCCAACAAATTATCTATGGAATTTTAAAATGAGTGCAAGGAAGATGGCTGTATATTGTATTGTTGGTCAGTTCTATTTCCATATATTGTCACAGAGAATGGAACCAAGTCAGAGGATGAAATTTTCCTTGTTTTTTTTCAGAATTTGGAGTCATATAACTTGTCTGCCAGAAATTTAATTATATTTCCAGGTTTTGGGATTAATTCCTAATTTGACGTTCATTTACCAGGCATTTATGGGTATCTCCAGACTCTTAGGCTTATTTTTTAATTTATTTCAGGCATTTAAATATTTTTTTTATATTCCAGGCATTTCACTTAATTGAATTGTTCTATCGGAATTTTTATAAGCCTTTGACGTTTTCCAGGATTTTAGATTAATTTCTTGAGTTTTTCAGATTGTTTCCTTAGATATCTTCCAGGATATTTAAAATAACCGGTCGTGCAAAATCTTTTAAATATTTGGAAAAAATCTCGAAGAAATATACAAAATGATAAAATATATATGAACGATATCAAATTGCTGAAGTAAAAATGGCCTTAAAAAGCAAATTATTAAAAAAGAACTTAATTTTTTGTACAGAAGACAGTAGAATTTAGCATCGTAGTCGTTTTTTGTAAAATTTGAACTAAGACGGATATTCGATATGATTTATCGGTTTACTGGGAGAATTTGGATGCGACCAACTTCCAAACTTCCAACAAATTATCTATGGAATTTTAAAATGAGTGCAAGGAAGATGGCTGTATATTGTATTGTTGGTCAGTTCTATTTCCATATATTGTCACAGAGAATGGAACCAAGTCAGAGGATGAAAATTTCCTTGTTTTTTTTCAGAATTTGAAGTCATATAACTTGTCTGCCAGAAACTTAATTATATTTCCAGGTTTTGGGATTGATTCCTAATTTGACGTTCATTTACCAGGCATTTATGGGTATTTCCAGACCCTTAGGCTCATTTTTTAATTTATTTCAGGCATTTAAAATTTTTTTTTTATTTTCCAGGTATTTCACTTAATTTTGGTTCCATTCTCTGTGACAATATATGGAAATAGAACTGACCAACAATACAATATATAGCCATCTTCCTTGCACTTATTTTAAACTTCCAGAGATAATTTGTTGGAAATTTGGAAGCACCTAGATTTTCCCAAAATCTCCCAGTAAACAGATAATTCATATCAAATATTCATCAGTCAGTTTCATTCAGTCTTAGTTCAAATTGTACAAAAAACGACTATGATGCTAAATTCTACTGTCTTTTGTACAAAAAATTTAGTTCTTTTCTAATAATTTGATTTCTAAAGAAAATAAAAAAAATTATATGCATAACTTTAACGTGTACGACGCACCCTTCTTTAATAAATAAATTTAATTATTCACCATTTTATCACTCATTTTTCCAAAATCTAACAATCTGGACCAGTTCCTTTGCTAAATTTTCCTCATTTTAATGCGAAAACCCTTTTTATTTTATAAATCTTTTTTCGATCCGGTATTATACCGGTAATCCGAATTTATTGCGATCGTAATAATCGTTCCAATAACCCTCATAAATCATCACACCCATTAAAATTATGCATGATTAATACGTTAAAAAATTTAGAGAGCCAATTGATGTATGCTTATTGCATCAATGAATGAATAATCTTATTTTGAAGTTTTAATTCAATTAAACAAACGAGTTATGTTCAAAATAATTTTTGCTTGAAAAGAAAAAAACATTTTAATAGTGATTTTAATTTTTTTTAGTGCGATATCAATTTGCCTAAAAATTAATGAAAAATCTTGAATTATGTTTCCTTATTACCAGTTCCGTCCTATTTATTCAACACTAATAAATTGCTGACTGAATTCTTGACCTATAAATCCTTACTGCTACGATATTATCCTTAATTAGTCCCATAAAACAACAATAAACTCATCCAGTTTCACGGCATAAATTCAAATTTTTCCCAGATTATCCCCCCCCGAAATGCATTCATTATCCAAAAGTCCTGACAATTCGCATGTTCTTTTCACATAAAACGGCATGACTAAACCGGATCGCTTTATCCACTGGGGGGGAAAACTTTAATCAATTTATGTGTTGTTTGTGTACAACATGTGCACTACATGCCGATGTCGAACATGGGTTTTTCGTTACTGTACACGTGCTAACGAACGAATACCCCGTGTGCATTTTAAATTATGCTTTTAACGGTAACTTTCGGCACTTTATATAAAATACAAACGGGATAGTTTATCTTGATTTTGGGGTGTATAATTTCAAGGTCGTTTTTATGAAACTTAAAACACGCGATGTGAAACTTTGTTTAAATATTCAATAAAGTTTTCTCATTAGAATCGGCCAGGAATTTAACAAGATTTATAAAGAATAAAATCCGTTATTAAACTTTATACCTTCGAAAGTTTTTTTTTTCTGTAGGGAAACTTTCGTACGTTTGATCGAATTAAAATTTCAAAAATCTTATGATTTATTCATTTTCGGCCTTCAGGATTGGGCGATTTAGTTAGTAAGCGGAGATCAATTACGTTTTTAAATTTTCTAACTTATTAATTTTATTACTTTTTTATCCTAATTTTGTTCATTTAAATATTAAATTTTTAACGTTTTTACGATGCATAATTTTATTGAACGCGATGGTCATTTTCATATTAAATTTCGTTAACGTTCTTATTAATTTTCTTAATATGTCGATGCATAATTTTAATGAACACGATGTTCATTTTTAATTTTTAATTGACTGTTACTTACAGGCAGATGATCACAATAAAAATCAGTTATTTATTTATCTAAAATCACTAATCAGATTTTTGTGATTTTCAAGAGAAAAAGGTTTCAGATAAAGAAAACTTAAAAATCACTGTTGAGATAAGTATTTAACGAGTTTTTACTTTATACTACCAATTTAATTGTAAATCACTGTAATGAATGTGACGGTGATTTTCCTTTAACTGAAGTAATTGCAAGCAGTTAAAGCACGAGAAAAATCACTGATGAGATAAATTAATATATTTGATTAATTTATCGATAGCTCTCCTAAAATCACTGCTGAGATATTGTAACATGGGATTTTTATTTCTTTTTCTTTGGACCAAAAAAGCCTCTGTTGCGATAAATATTTCATCGTTTTTACTTTTGATCTGATTCTACATAACTTTATTGAGTACCATCATTATTTTATTATTTAAATAAAAAAAAATCCAAAAAACACTAATGTTATAAATTTAGACAACTGTTTAAAATCACTGCTGAGATAACGATATTATTGATTCCAGGCAGATAAGGATAGGAACGTATTTTTTTAAGTTTTAATTAAAAATAATTTTGGTGAAGTGTCAAAATCACTAATGTGATAAATAAATGATGAATTATCGGGCGATTAAATATTTTTTTTATCGTTTTGGAGTATTGAAACACATCGAAATCATTGTTGAGATTCTTTAAGAAAAAACACTTTAGAAAATAAATATAAATCACTTTTGTGATAAAAAGTTTGTGACTTTAACCCGATAAGAGGTATATATTGCTGATAATAAATATTTCATTAATTCCTGGAATAAAAAATACTATTTATTATCAATTTGGAGCAGTGATAAATAATTAAATCACTGGTGAGATTTTTTCTTTATTTTCCAGGAAAATAAACGTGTGGTATATATTAAAAATCACTATTAAAAGAAATATTTTTTATCTATAAAGGGTCAACATAAATTTTACCATAAATTCACAATTAAGCTAGGTGATCAAAATATTTTAAAAATCACTATTAAGAATTATGTTTTATTTAAATAACTTCATTGGATATAATAAATATTTAATTGAATTGACTAATTTAATTGACAGTTATAGTAAGAAAGGTCAGAAACATCACTAATAAGATATATTCCTGAGAAAATTAAAATCTTTATTGAGATAAATAAATTATTTATTCCAGGTATTAAAAAAATCCTAGTGGTCGTATAAAGAGTCTAAAATCCCTGTTGAGATTAACAATTATTTATATCAAGCAGATAAAAAGATTAAAACATATATATCACTGATGTAATAAATAAGTTATTGATTCCTGGCAATTAAAGTATTTTTTTTTATGGTTTTAAAATACTGAAATTTTGTCATATTATTCAAACAAACTGAAAACACTTTAATAATAAATTAAGAAAATATATTAAAATCACTACTGAAATAAATAAATTATTGATTTCTGATTATTTTGATTAGTGACAAAAAATAAAATCACTACTGAGATTTTTCATTGATTAAAAAGCAAATTAAAAACCGTTAATCAATTATAAAATAAATATTAAAAATGCAATTTTTGTTTTTATTTATGAATAAAAAATCACTGCTGAGATAATTAAATTATTGATTCTTGACCAATAAAATATTTTTTTTATATAGTAGTCATTTATATAGTATATAGTAGTCACACACATTACACATTATATAGTAGTCACAAATAATAAAATCATTACTGTGAGTTTTTATTGATTATAAGGCAAATTATATTTATTGTTTTCATTGTAATGCAAATTCATATTTCAATTGAAAAAAACAATAAAATCACTGCTGAGATTTATTCTTTATATTTAAGGAAATTAAAAAAATTTTACTTAAAAAATCACTGCTGTGATTTTCTTCTAAGCATGACTCAAAAATCACTGCGGAGATAAAGAAATTATTAATTACTCGCAATAAACATTTTTTTTTATCAAATTGGAGCAGTGGCGCATAATAAAATCACTACTGATATTTTTTAATAATATTCAAGGAAATTAAAAAACGTTTTTAAAAAACGTTTATTCTTAATTAAATCGCTACTGAGATTTTTCATTAATTTTCAAACATATAAAAAATAGAATTGTGTTTTTGGATATAAATCAAAAATCACTGCTGTGATTTTTTTTAGCATGACTGGAAAATCACTGCGGAGATAATTAAAAAATTGCCTCTTGACTATTTAAATATTTTTTTTATCATTATATAGTAGTCACAAATAATATAATCATTACTGTGAGTTTTTATTGATTATAAAGCAAATTATATTCATTGTTTTGATTATAATGCAAATTCACATTTCTAATTTGAAAAAAAAATAATAAAATCACTGCTGAGATATTTGATTTTCTATTTCGCTTTAAATAATTAGTTTTTTCCTTAATTCGTAATCAAATCACTACTAAGATATAATTACGGAAATATAACTACGGAATATAATTGTGTTTTTGAATGTAAATCAAAAATCACTGCTAAGATTTTTTTCTTAATATTTAAGCAAATTAAAAAATTTTGATAATCACTGCTGTGATTTTCTTTTGAGCATGACTCGAAAATCGCTGCGGAGATAAAGAAATTATTAATAACTGGCCATAAACATTTTTTGATGATATTGGAGAAGTGGCGCATAATAAAATCACTATTGAGATTTTTTATTGATATTCAAGCAAATTAAAAAAATTAATAATATATTAAAAAAAACTATAAAAAGCACTGCTAAAATAGGTATTACAGATATTTCACAGGGTTTCAAAACATATAAATAATACTAAATAGCATTAAAATCACTGCAAAATTAATTTCTTCTAGTTTTAGGTCTATGAAAGATAAAAAAATTATTAATTACTGAAAGTAAACTTTTTTTTTAATATATTGGAGCAGTGGCGCATAATAAAATCACTGCTGAGATTTTTTAATAATATTCAAGGAAATAAAAAACATTTATTTTATATATTAAAAAAGAGTATGAAAATCACTGCTAAAATAAGTATTACGGGTATTTCAGGGTTTTAAGACATATAAATGATGATAAATAGCAATAAAATCACTGCAAAATTAATGTCTTCTAGTTTTAGGTCTATGAACCTTTAAAATCACTACTGAGATTTTTCATTGATTAGGAGGCAAATTAAAAACAGTTAGTTTTTCAATTTAAGAAAAAATATTAAAAACATAATTTTATCTTTATTTATGAATCAAAAATCACTGCTGAGATAATTGATTTTTTAATTTGTTTCAAATAATATTTTTTTTCCTTTATTTGATTACGAATAACGTAATCAAATCGCTACTGAGATTTTTCATTAATTTTCAAACAGATAGAAAATATAATTGTGTCTTTGGATATAAATAAAAAATAACTGCTAAGATTTTTTCTCTCTCAAAAAATTTTGATTAAAAAATCACCGCTGTGATTTTCTTTTGAGCATGACTTAAAAATCACTGCGGAGATAAAGAAATTATTAATAACTGGCAATAAACATTTTTTTGATCATATTGGATCAGTGGCGCATAATAAAATCACTACTGATATTTTTTAATATTATTTAAGGAAATTAAAAAACGTTGACACTATATCAAAAAAAAAGTATTAAAATCACTGCAAAATTAATTTCCTTTAGTTTTAGGTCTATGAACCCTTAAAATCATTACTGAGATTTTTCATTAATTATGATTAAAAACCGTTAATTTTTCAATTTAAGAAAAAATTTAAAAAATTTAATTTTGTTTTTGTTTATGAATTAAAAATCACTGCTGAGATAATTGATTTTCTATTTCGTTTTAAATAATATGTTTTTTCCTTAATTCGTAATCAAATCACTACTGAGATTTTTCATTAATTTTCAAACAAATAAAAAGTATAATTGTGTCTTAGGATATAAATCAAAAATCACTGTTGAGATTTTTTCTTTATATTAAAGCAAATAAAAAATTTTGATTAAACAATCACTGCAATGATTTTTTTTGAGCATGACTCAAAAATCATTGCGGAGATAAAGAAAATATTAATTACTGGCAATAAACATTTTTTGTGATCATATTAAAGCAGTGGCGCATATTAAAATCACTTTTTAATAATTTTTGAAGCGAATAAAAAACAATATTATATAAAAAAAAATTATGAAAATCACTGCTTAATAAAGTATTATGGGTATTTCGGGGTTTTAAGACATATAAATGATAATAAATAGCATCAAAATCACTGCAAAATTAATTTCTTCTAGTTTTAGGTCTATGAACCCTTAAAATCACTACTGAGATTTTTTATTGATTATGAAGCAAATTAAAAATCGTTAATTTTTCAATTAAAAAAAATATTAAAAACATAATTTTATCCTTGTTTATGGATCAAAAATCACTGCTGAGATTTTTTCTCTCTTAAAAAATTTTGATTAAAAAATCACCGCTCTGATTTTCTTTTGAGCATGACTTAAAAATCACTGCGAAGATAAGGAAAATATTAATTACTGGCAATAAACATTTTTTTGATCATATTGGCGCATAAAAAAATCACTACTGAGATTTTTTAATAATATTTAAGGAAATTAAAAAACGTTGACACTATATCAAAAAAAAAGTATTAAAATCACTGCAAAATTAATTTCTTTTAGTTTTAGGTCTATGAACCCTTAAAATCACTACGGAGATTTTTCATTGATTAGAAAGCAAATCAAAAACCGTTAATTTTTCAATTTAAAAAAAAATATTAAAAATTTAATTTTGTTTTTGTTTATGAATTAAAAATCACTGCTGAGATAATTGATTTTCTATTTCGCTTTAAATAATATGTTTTTTCCTTAATTCGTAATCAAATCACTACTGAGATTTTTTCTTTATATTAAAGCAAATTAAAAAATTTTGATTAAACAATCACTGCTGTGATTTTCTTTTGAGCATGACTCAAAAATCACTGCGGAGATAAAGAAATTGTTAATTACTGGCAATAAACATTTTTTGTGATCATATTAAAGCAGTGGCCCATATAAAAATCACTTTTTAATAATTTTCTAGCAAACAAAAAACAATAATATTAAATTAAAAAAAAATGAAAATCACTGCTAAAATAAGCATTACGGGTATTTTAGGATTATAAGATATATAAATAATGATAAAGAGCATTAAAATCACTGCAAAATTAATTTCTTTTAGTTTTAGGTCTATGAACCCTTAAAATCACTACTGAGATTTTTTATTGATTAGAAAGCAAATTAAAAACCGTTAGTTTTTCAATTTATGAAAAACTATTAAAAATATATTTTTATTTATTTTTGAATCAAAAATCACTGCTGAGATTTTTTTCTTGATATTTAAGCGAATTGAAAATTTTTTATTAAAAAATCACTGCTGTGATTTTCTTTTGACCATGATTTAAAAATCACTGCCGAGATAAAGAAATTATTAGTTACTGGCAATTTTCATGATCATATTGAAGCAATGGCGCATAAAAAATCACTACTCTAATTTTTTATTGATATTCAAGCAAATTAAAAATATTAATAATATTAAAAAAGAAAGTATAAAAATCACTACTAAAATAAGTACTACAGGTATTTCACAGGGTTTTAAAACATATAAATAATACTAAATAGCATTAAAATCACTGCAAAATTAATTTCTTCTAGTTTTAGGTCTATAAACCCTTAAAATCACTACTGAGATTTTTCATTGATTAGCAAGCAAATTAAAAACAGTTAAGCAATTAAAAACATAATTTTGTTTTTGTTTATAAATTAAAAATCACTGCTGAGATAATTGATTTTCTTATTCGTTTCAAATAATATGTTCTTTCCCTTATTCGTAGTTAAATCACTACTGAGATTTTTAATTAATTTTTAAACAGATAAGAAATATAACTGTGTTTTTGGATATAAATCAAAAATCACTGCTGAGATTTTTTTTCTGATATTTAAGCGAATTGAAAATTTTTTATTAAAAAATCACTGCTGTGATTTTCTTTTGACCATGATTTAAAAATCACTGCCGAGATAAAGAAATTATTAGTTACTGGCAATTTTCATGATCATATTGAAGCAATGGCGCATAAAAAAATCACTACTGTGATTTTTTATTGATATTCAAGCAAATTAAAAATATTAATAATATTAAAAAAAAAGTATAAAAATCACTGCTAAAATAAGCATTACAGGTATTTCACAGGGTTTCAAAACATATAAATAATACTAAATAGCATTAAAATCACTGCAAAATTCATTTCTTCTAGTTTTAGGTCTATAAACCTTTAAAATCACTACTGAGATTTTTCATTGATTAGCAAGCAAATTAAAAACAGTTAAGCAATTAAAAACATAATTTTGTTTTTGTTTATAAATTAAAAATCACTGCTGAGATAATTGATTTTTTAATTCGTTTCAAATAATATGTTTTTTCCTTTATTCATAATCAAATCACTACTGAAATTTTTAATTAATTTTCAAACAGATAAAAAATATAATTGTATTTTTTAGTATAAATCAAAAATCATTGCTGAGAGTTTTTCTTGATATTTAAGCGAATTAAAAATTTTTTATTAAAAAATCACTGCTGTGATTTTTTTTGAGCATGACTCAAAAATCAGTGCGGAGATAAAGAAATTATTAATTACTGGCAATAAACATTTTTTGTGATCATATTAAAGCAGTGGCCCATATAAAAATCACTTTTTAATAATTTTCTAGCAAATAAAAAACAATGATATTAAATTAAAAAAAAAATGAAAATCACTGCTAAAATAAGCATTACGGGTATTTTAGGATTATAAGATATATAAATAATGTGATAAAGATCATTAAAATCACTGCAAAATTAATTTCTTTTAGTTTTAGGTCTATGAACCCTTAAAATCACTACTGAGATTTTTTATTGATTAGAAAGCAAATTAAAAACCGTTAGTTTTTCAATTTATGAAAAACTATTAAAAATATATTTTTATTTATTTTTGAATCAAAAATCACTGCTGATATTTTTAATTTTTGATTCTCAACTATTCATATAATAATTTTTCCTTTATTCGTAATTAAATCACTACTGAGATTTTTCGTTAATTTTTAAGCGGATCAGAAATATAATTGTATTTTTGGATATAAATAAAAAATCACTATTGAGATTTTTTCTCTCTCAAAAAATTTTGATTAAAAAATTACCGCTGTGATTTTCTTTTGAGCATGACTTAAAAATCACTGCGGAGATAAGGAAAATAATAATTACTGGCAATAAACATTTTTTTAATCATATTGGAGTAATGGCGCATAAAAAAATCACTACTGAGATTTTTTAATAATATTCAAGGAAATTAAAAAACGTTGACACTATACCAAAAAGAAAGTATTAAAATCACTGCAAAATTAATTTCCTTTAGTTTTAGGTCTATGAACCCTTAAAATCATTACTGAGATTTTTCATTAATTATGATTAAAAACCGTTAATTTTTCAATTTAAGAAAAAATATTAAAAATTTAATTTTGTTTTTGTTTATGAATTAAAAATCACTGCTGAGATAATTGATTTTCTATTTCGTTTTAAATAATATGTTTTTTCCTTAATTCGTAATCAAATCACTGCTGAGATTTTTTCTTGATATTTAAGCGAATTAAAAATTTTTTATTAAAAAATCACTGCTGTGATTTTTTTTGAGCATGACTCAAAAATCACTGTGAAGATAATGAAATGATTAATTACTGACAATAAAAATTTTTTGTCATTATATTTAAGCAGTGGCGCATATAAAACTCACATTTTAATAATTTTCAAGCAAACAAAAAACAATAATATTAATCTAAAAAAATTATGAAAATCCCCGTAAAATAAGCATTACGTGTATTTTAGGATTATAAGATATATAAATAATGATAAAGAGCATTAAAATCACTGCAAAATTATTTTTTTTTAGTTTTAGGTCTAGGAACCCTTAAAATCACTACTGAGATTTTTTATGGATTAGAAAGCAAATTAAAAACCGTTTATTTTTCAATTTATGAAAAACTATTAAAAACATAATTTTGTCTTTGTTTATGAATCAAAAATCACTGCTCAGATAATTAAATTATTGATTCTTGACCTTTAAAATAATTTTTTATCGTTATATAATAGTCACAAATAATAAATTTATTACTGTGAGTTTTTATTGATTATAAAGCAAATTATATTCATTGTTTTGATTATAATGCAAATTCATATTTCGATTAAAAAAAAAAATAAATCACTGCTGAGATAATTAATTTTTTAATTCGTTTCAAAAAATATGTTTTTTTCCTTTATTCGTAATCAAATCACTACTGAAATTTTTAATTAATTTTCAAACAGATAAGAAATATAACTGTGTTTTTGGATATAAATAAAAAATCACTGCTGAGATTTTTTTCCTAATATTTAAGCAAATTAAAAAATTTTGATAATCACTGCAGTGATTTTTTTTTGAGCATGACTCGAGAATCACTGCGGAGATAAAGAAATTATTAATTACTGGCAATAATTTTTTTTTGATCATATGGCGCATAATAAAATCACTACTGTGATTTTTTATTGATATTCAAGCAAATTAAAAATATTAATATTATATTAAAAAAAAGTATAAAAATCACTGCTAAAATAAGCATTACAGGTATTTCACAGGGTTTTCAAACATATAAATAATACTAAATAGCATTAAAATCACTGCAACATTAATTTCTTCTAGTTTTAGGTCTATCAACCCTTAAAATCACTACTGAGATTTTTCATTGATTGAGAAGCAAATTAAAAACAGTTAAGCATTTAAAAGCATAATTTTGTTTTTGTTTATACATCAAAAATCACTGCTGAGATTTTTTAATAATATTCAAGGAAATATAAAAACATGGATTTTATATATAAAAAAAGAATATGAAAATCACTGCTAAAATAAGTATTATAGGTATTTCAGGGTTTTAAGACATATAAATGATGATAAATAGCATTAAAATCACTGCAAAATTAATTTCTTCTAGTTTTAAGTCTATAAACCCTTAAAATCACTGCTGAGATAATTAAATTATTAGTTATTTAATAGTCACAAATAATATAATCATTACTGTGAGTTTTCATTGATTATAAAGCAAATTATATTCATTGTTTTGATTGTAATGCAAATTCATATTTCGATTAAAAAAAACAATAAAATCACTGCTGAGATTGATTCATTTTCCAACTCGTTTCAAAAAATATGTTTTTTCCTTTATTCGTAATTAAATCACTACTGAGATTTTTCATTAATTTTCAAACGGATAAAAAATATAATTGTGTCTTAGGCTATAAATCAAAAATCTCTGCTGAGATTTTTCTCTTGATATTTAAGTAAATAAAAAAAAATTGATATTACAATCACTGCTGTGATTTTCTTCTGAGCATGACTGCGGAAATATTTTGAAAATCATTGCGGAGATAAAGAAGTTATTAATAACTGGCAATAAATTTTTGATGATATTGGAGCAGGGTGCATAATAAATTCACTACTGAGATTTTTCCTTGATATTTAAGCGAATTAAAAAATTTTGATTACTGCAATCACTGCAGTAATTTTTTTTTGAGCATGACCTGAAAATCACTGTGGAGATAAAAAAAAATTAATTATTTCTGGCAATGAAAATTTTTTTTTGATCTATTGGAGCAGTAGCGCATAATAAAATCACTACTGAGATTTTTTAATAATATTCAAGCAAATAGAAAACGTTAATAGTATATCATAAAAAAATTATGAAAATCACTGCTAAAATTAGTATTACGGGAATTTTAGGGTTATAAGAAATATAAATGATGATAAATAACATTAAAATCACTGCAAAATTAATTTCTTCTAGTTTTAGGTCTGTGAACCCTTAAAATCACTGCTGAGATAAATATTTGTTCAATTTTAATCAATAAATAAAATTATACTTTTTTAAATAATTTTTTAATAAATATTTTAAACATAGATTGGTTCAAAATGAATCTCCTCTAGTTTAATGTTTATGAATTTGCGATAAATATTTATCGCAGTTATTTATATTGAAACCGATACATAAAATTATATTTTTTTAATACTAATAAATGAAATAAATTATTTGTCCAAATGTTTATATCTAAATAAATTTTATACCCATAAAATTAATAACTGACTTTGAAAACTAACTAAATTGGAGGACAAATAACTGCTTTGCATGTTTTTCCTACAAATAATCACTGATAAGGACTCTTAAGCACTAAAACCACTGCTCTGATAAGAACATATAATTTTGAAGGTAATAAAGGAAAAAACATATTTATTTACTGACTATACTTTACTCTATAATCACTGTTTCGCTAACTAATTTATTATAAAAAATACTGTTTTTGTTGGTTATATGTGAACAAACCCTAAAACTCACTGCTGATATTAAATATTTCTTCCAGCAGTTTCCTCCAATTTACACAAAAACTATGAATTTTCAGAAAAAGCTTCTAAAGACACTTTTTAATGAGAATTTAATTCCCTTTCATTTGATATGCATTACAAACCTCAGTACCTTTTAATACCAAAGAAACTGAGAACGAAATATTTTTGTGCAAAAAAACTAGGGGCACCTATGATGTTTTTTTTAAATTTATTAACAGAGATTTTAGTAATCAAATCTCAAAAAGTAATGACTTTTAAGTAAAGAAAAAATATGAAACTGTACAACCCTTTGTATCAAAATACAAGGCTGAAAATAGGTCATTTTGCCCTTCAGCCAACCCTAACTTGACCAATCAGACCTCAATTAAAAGACACAAAAGTCACTTAATAAGATTAACCCTTTAAGTGTATATATATATATATATATATATACAAAAAGAAAAACAATACGCAGCACAAAAGGGATGCTGGGGTAGGGCCCTTCAAAACGCGCCTGCGTAAATTTTCCTCTCGCATTTCCATCTTTCGTAAAACGGCGCGTCGACTGCCACCTTTCAGTCCGTAATCAGCGTTTCCGTCTAAAACCGGCCGCAGGGGGGCAGCGAACAGCCACCCCCGATAAATCGCGCCAAAACTAAAAGTTTTCTTCTTGGGGGCGGGGGGGTGAAAAAGTTTTTTTTCTTGTCTCGTTTACACCCCCTCCGTGTACGGAGTTTTCAAGTTTTTCGGCACCCTTTTCGCGGGAGAGACAGAGAGAGAAACTTTTGCGTTTGACGGGTTTTTTTTTTGGAAAGTTTTTCTTTACTGATCTGGTCGCAGGTTGACTTATAGATGAAGATTGAAGAGAGGTTCCATGTTTTGTAATTGATTATGTAGCTGGACACGTTGGGAGTTACTGTTAAAAATAAGGTAAATTTTCCGCCTAATTGTTTATATAAAAATTTGATATTCTTGTAAACTGTCTCTCTCTTAAACTGAAAACTCTTAAACTGTCTGCAATAGGGCCAAATAAAAATTAAATATATAAATAAATTTAAATTTTGCATAGGCAAACCCAAATTTGCTTACTTTCATAAAACAAACCGTAGGCAAAATTGACTTCAAGAATCCAGAAAAATATAAAATGACTTCAACGGTTTAAAAAAAAATCAACATTACTTCTATTGCCTAAAAACTGGAAAAAATTAACTGCCTGGAATAAATCAAACAACTTTTTTTTTCAGACCCTTGAAGTCATCAGATTTTTTTTCCAGCAACTGCCTGGAATAGATTAGTCAATTGTTGTTTTCCAGACAAATGAAGAAAAATTTAAAAAATTACGTTGCTTTCCAAACAATTGAAATTTGTTCATCCTCAACTGCCTGGACTACATAAAATAATGTTTTCTTCCAGGCAGTTGCAAAAAATATATTTTTCTCTCATAAACTGACTGGAATACATCAAACCTGGAATAGATTAGTCAATTGTTTTTTTTACAGACAATTGAAGAAAAATTTTAAAAAATTATGTTGCTTTCCAGACAGTTGAAATTCTAAAATATATAAAATATTATTTTCTTCCAGGCATTTGCAAAAAAAATTGATTTTTTCTTAAAGCCCCTGGAATAGATCAAATAACTGTAGGTACACTATATCCTTCAATTTTTTTGCCTAAAATTATTTGCAATTTTTTTTATTTTTATTGATTTAAATTTTTAAGTTTTTTTTTTTTTTAAATATGTATTATACCCGTATTATCTATATATTATGTATTACCTTTGTAGCTCAAGCTAAATAAATACATTATTATTATTATTATTATTATTATTATTATTATTATTATTATTATTAAAATAGGCCCATATAGGAATTGTACTTCTATTGCCTAAAAACTGGAAAAAATTAACTGCCTGGAATAGAAAAATCATGCTATTTTGCCAGGCAGTTTTTTTTTCAGCAACTGCTTCGAATAGATCAGTCAATTTTGTTTTCCAGACAATTGAAGAAAAATTCAAAAAACTGATGTTGCCTTTCAAATAGTTGTAATTTGCTCATCCTCAACTGCCTGGACTAAATAAAATAAAGTTTTCTTTCAGGCAGTTGCAAAAAAAATATATTTTCTCTCAAAAACTGCTTGGAATAGATCAAACATTTTTTTTCTTTTAGGGACTTAAAACATAAAAAAATTATGTTTTCTCTTAGGCAAGTGATGCCTGTTTAGTTCTCAACTGACTGAAATAGAAAAAATCAGGTTTTTTTGCCAAGAATTTTTTTTTTCTGCAACTGCCTGGAATAGATCAGTCAATTTTGTTTTCCAGACAATTGAAGAAAAATTAAAAAAAAAAAAAATACGTTGCTTTTCAGACAATTGAAATTTGTTCATCCTCAGCTGCCTGGACTACATAAAATAATGTTTTCTTCCAGGCAGTTGCAAAAAAAATTGATTTTCTCTCAAAAACTGACTGGAAGGCAGATTTTTTTCAGCAACTGCCTGGAACAGATTAGTCAATTGTTGTTTTCCAGACAATTAAAGAAAATTCAAAAAAATGATGTTTTTTTTTCAAACAGTTGAAATGTGTTCATCCTCAACTGCCTGGACTAAATAAAATAAAGTTTTTTTCCAGGCACAAAAAATATATTTTCTCTTAAAAACTGGCTGGAATACATCAAAAAATTTTTTCTTCCAGGCACTTAAGGTAACATTAAAAAAATTATGTTTTTTCTTAAGCAGTTGATGCTTGTTCAGTTCTCAATTGCCTGGACTAGAAAAAATAATGTTTGCTTCCAGGCAGTTGCAAAAAAAATATATTTTCTCTCAAAAATTGCTTGGAATAGATCAAACATTATTTTTCTTTTAGGCACTTAAGACAACATTAAAAAAGTTAAGTTTTCTCTTAAGCAGTTGATGCTTGTTTGGTTCTTAGCTGCCTGGAATAGAATAAAATCATGTATTTTTTGCCAGGCAGTGTTTTTTCAGCAACTGCCTGTTTTTTTTGCCAGGCAGTTTTTTTTAGCAACCTACTGGAATAAATTAGTCAATTGTTATTTTCCGGACAATTGAAGAAAAATTAAAAAAAAATTATGTTGCCTTTCAAACAGTTGAAATTTGTTCATTATCAACTGCCTGGACTACATAAAATCATGTTTTCTTCTAGGCAACAATAAAAAATCATATTTTCTTTTAGGCTGTGATACTTGTTTGGTTCTCAACTGCCTGGCATAGAAAAAATCATGTTTTTTTGCCAGGCAGTTTTTTTTTCAAAAACTGCCTCGAATAGGTCATTAAATTATGTTTTCCAGGCAATTGAAGAAAAATTCAAAAAAATGATGTTGCCTTTCAAACAGTTGAAATTTGTTCGTCCTCAACTGCCTGGACTACATAAAATAATGTTTTCTTCCAGGCAGTTGCAAAAAAATATATTTTCTCTAAAAAATTGCTTGGAATAGATCAAACATTTTTTTTCTTCCAGGCACTTGAGGTAACATTAAAAAAATTATGTTTTCTCTCAAGCAGTTCATGCTGCTTGTTTGGTTCTCAACTGCCTGGAATAGAAAAAATCATCCTTTTTTTGCCAGGCAGTTTTTTTTTTTCAAAGTAACTATCTGGAGTAAGCCAGTCAATTTTGTTTTCCAGGCAGTTGAAAAAAATTCAACAAAATTATATTGCTTTCCAGACAGTTGAAATTCTAAAATACATAAAATATTTTTTTTTCCAGGCATTTGCAAAATAATTTTTTTTTCCCAAAGCCACTGGAATAGATCACATAATTGTAGGTTCACATTGTCTTTATTAATTTTTTTAAATATATATATATCCTTCAATTTTTTTTGGCTTAAAATAGGCCTATATAGGAATTGACTTTAAGTATCCAGAAAAATATAAAATGACTTCAACGGTCTGAAAAAAATACAACATTACTTCTATTGCCTAAAAACTGGAAAAAATTGACTGCCTGGAATAAATCAAACATTTTTTCCTTCTAGGCACTTGAGAAAACCCTGGAATAGAAAAATCGTGTTTTTTTTTGCCAGGCAGTTTTTTTTTTCAGCAGCTGCCTGAAATAGATTAGTCAATTGTTTTTTTCCAGACAATTGAAGAAAAATTTTAAAAAATTACGTTGCTTTCCAGACAATTGAAATTTGTTCATCCTCAACTGTCTGGACTACATAAAATAATGTTCTCTTCCAGGCAGTTGCAAAAAAATATATTTTCTCTCAAAAACTGCTTGGAATAGATCAAACATTTTTTTTCATCCAGGCACTTAAGGTAACAGTAAAAAAATTATGTTTTCTATCAAGCAGTTCATGCTTGTTTGGTTCTCAGCTGCCTGGAATAGAAAAAATATTGTTTTCTTCCAGGCAATTGCAAAAAAAAAATATTTTCTTTCAAGAACTGCTTGAAATAGAACAAACATTTTTTTTCTTCCAGACGCCTAAAATAACATTAAAAAAATTATGTTTTCTCTTAAGCAGTTGATGCTTTTTTGGTTCTCAACTGCCTGGAATAGAGAAAATCATGTTTTTTTGCCCGGCAGTTTTTTTTTCAAAAACTGCCTGGAATAGATTGGTCAATTGTTATTTTCCAGACAATTGAAGACAAATTTAAAAAAATTACTCAATTGCCTGGACTACATAAAATAATGTTTTCTTCCAGGCAGTTGCAAAAAAAATTGATTTTCTCTCAAAAACTGACTGGGAAGGCTGTTTTTTTTTCAGCAACTGCCTGGAATAGATTAGTCAATTGTTGTTTTCCAGACAATTGAAGAAAAATTCAAAAAAATTATGTTGCTTCCCAGACAATTGAAATTTGTTCTTCCTCAACTGCCTGGACTACATAAAATAATGTTTTCTTCCAAGCAGTTGCAAAAAAATATATTTTCTCTCAAAAACTGGCTAAAATACATTAAACATTTTTTTCTTCCAGGCACTTAAGGTACCATTAAAAAAATTATGTTTTCTCTTAAGCAGTTGATGCTTGTTTGGTTCTCAACTGCCTGGAATAGATAAAATCATGTTTTTTTGCCAGGCAGTTTTTTTTTCAAAAACTGCCTGGAATAGATCAGTCAATTGTTATTTTCCAGACAATTGAAGAAATATTTAAAAAAATTATGTTGCCTTTCAAACAGTTTTTTTTCTGCCTTTCAACAAATTTCTTCATCCTCAAATGCCTGGACTACATAAAATAATATTTTTTTCCAGGCAGTTGTAAAAAAATATAATTTCTTTGAGAAACTGCCTGGAAAAGGTCAAATTTTTTTTCTTCCAGGCACGTAAGATAACATTAAAAAAATTATGTTTTCTCTCAAGCAGTTAACGCTTGTATGTTGCTTTTCAGACAGTTGAACTTCTGAAATACATAAAATAATATTTTCTTCCAGGCATTTGCAAAAAAAAATTGATTTTCTCTCAAGGCCCCTGGAATAGATCAAATAATTGCAGAGACACATTGTCTTTATTAATTTTTTAAAATATTTATTTCCTTTAATTTTTTTTGCTTAAAATAGGCCCAAGAAAATTTTTTCCAGGCGTTTAAAAGCATTTCCAGAATTTCCAATTTTTTTCTAAATTTATTCCAGACAGTTCAAGTAATTTTAATTTTTTTCCAGGCATTTTATTAAAGCTTCCAGGAATTCGATATCTATTGTAGATTGTTTATAGTAATTTTTCAATTATTTGAAATAATTTTTATGGTTTTTTCCAGGCATTTAGAAGATATTAAATAAAAGATAACTAACTCCTTCCAGGAATTAAAATTCCTGGAAGAAAAAAAAGTCCAATGTCTGGAATAGACTTTGTGGTCTTTTTCCAGTTGTTTTTTTACGATCTTTTTCCTCACTAACGTCGATTGTATTTCTTATATCCTAGAAAAAAATTTATGCATAATCTTAAAGTACATTGAGCACTTTTTTGCCACCTTATCACGATTCTTAGGGTATATTCCAGGATTTCAATTTCAATTTTTATTCTTTCCAGGCATTTCCAGGCTTTCACGTTACATCAGTTTTTAAAATTATCCTCGGCATTTAAATTCTTAATAAAATTAAAAAAAAACAACCAAAAAGACTCTAATACCTGAAAATAAAATAAATTGGTAAAATTCCTAAAATAGAATTTCTAGTTTTATTATTAGATGAGTTTTCAAAAAACATTTTTTTTTCTATATTATGAAATTTTCTGATGTTCTTCAAAACAAGTACAAAAAAATTATGTATAAATTCAATATACTTATTTGTCTACTTCATCACTTTTCCAGACTTTGAAATTCAACTTGTATGTTTTCCAGGTATTTAATTATCCAGACCTTTATGATAATTTTATAATTTATTACAGGCAGTTAAAGTAATTTTTTAATTTATGCTAGACATTTAAATCTTTCTTTAATTCTTTCTTTTTTTCTTTAATAATTCAATTTTGTCTTACCGTCATTTTTATTAGGGTTAATTTATAAAAGGTGAAAGGCCTGGAATAAAAAAAAATCTTCAAATTCCTGGAATAAATTAAAAAATAACCGTACGAGTCTGAAAATACCCTTAAATGCCTGATAAATGAACGTCAAATTAAGAATTAATCCCAAAACCTGGAAATATAATTACATTTCTGGCACACAGGTTAAGAAACTTTAAATGCCTTAAAGACATTGAAAATTTCATCCTCTGATCTGGTTCCATGCTCTGTGACATATATGGAACTAGAACTGACCAACCATACAATATATAGCCATCTTCCTTGCACTCATTGTAAAACGCCAAAGAGAATTTGTGGAAAATTTGGGAGTTGGCCGCATCCAAATTTCCTCAAAATCTCCGATCTAGTTTATGTCAAATATCCATCATCAACTAAGTTCCTTTCTAATGTTTTGATTTCTAAGGCCATTTTTACTCAGTAAACACGAAAATAAAAAAAATTATATGCATAACTTAAACGTGCACGACGCATCCTTCTTTAGTAAATAAGTTCCATTTTGCATCAAACTTTCACCATTTCATCACTTATTTTTTCAAAATGTAATAACTAAGCTATCTGGACCAGTTCCATTTTAATGCAAAATGATTAAGTAAAATTAAATAAATAAAATAAAAAATATTCGATTGGGTTTGTCTAGGTATTTAACTGGTTATCCGAATTTATTGCGATCGTAATAATCGTTTTAAAAACCCTTATAAATCATCACATACATTAAAATTATGCACGATTAATACGTTAAAAAATTTAGAAACGTAATTGATGTATACTTATTGCATCAATGAATGAATAGGTATAAGGTAATAAGGTAAATTTTCAGCCTTATTATTTATATAAAAATTTGCCATTCTTGTAAAAGTATTGCTAAGGAATGAATCGTTTATTTAATAAGATAAAATCTCGGATCTTCTCAACTAAGTATCTTCGATTTTGCAATTTTTTTAAATTTAAGGAGCAGCGATGTATAATGTTTATAATTTCTAAGATTTTGAGATTCTTTTCATACGACATATTACAAGGTATAAAAAGTATATAGAACGCTCGACATTCCAGTTCAACATAATATATCTCAATCCAACCTTTGATTTTATTAATCAAAATGCCTTAAACTGTCTGCAATAGTGTCAAATAAAAATTAAATATATAAATAAATTAAAATTTTGCATAGGCAAACCCAAATTTGCTTGTTTCCATAAAACAAACCGTAAGAAAAATTGACTTCAAGTATCCAGAAAAATATATAAAATGACTTCAACGGTCTGAAAGAAATACAACATTACTTCCATTGCCGAAAAACTGGAAAAATTATCTGCCTGGAATAGATCAAACATTTGTTTCTTCTAGACAGTTGAGGAAAGCCCGGAATAGAAAAATCATGCTTTTTTGCCAGGCAGTTTATTTTTTTGTCAGCAACTGCTTGGAATAGATCAGTCAATTGTTGTTTTCCAGACAATTAAAAAAAATGATGTTGCCTTTCAAACAGTGTTGAAATTTGTTCATCCTCAACTGCCTGGACTAAATAAAATAATGTTTTCTTCCAGGCAGTTGCAAAAAAATACATTTTTTTTTCAAGAACTGCTTGGAATAGATCACACATTTTTTTTCTTACAGGCACTTAAGATAACATTAAAAAAATTAAGTTTTCTCTCAAGCAGTTCATGCTTGTTTGGTGCTGCTCAACTGCCTGGAATAGAAAAAATCTTGTTTTTTTGCCAGGCAGTTTTTTTCAAAGTAACTGCCTGAAGTAAGCCAGTCAATTTTGTTTTCCAGGCAGTAAAAATTCTAAAATACATAAATATTATTTTCTTCCAGGCATTTGCAAAAAAAATTATTTTTTTCTCAAATCCCCTGGAATAGATCAAATAATTGTAGGTATACATTGTCTTTATTATTTTTTTTTAATATTTATATTCTTTAATTTTTTTTTGCTTAAAATAGGCCCAAGAAAATTATTTCCAGGCGTTTAAAAGCATTCCAGACAGTTCAAGTAATTTTTATTCTTTTTCAAGGCATTTTTGTAAAGCTTCCAGGAATTCGATATCTATTGTAGTTTTTTTATAGTAATTTTTCCATCTATTTGAAATAGTTTTTATGGTTTTTCCAGGCATTTTGAAAATATTAAAAAAAACACAACTAACTGAAAGATTACAAAAATTAATTAAAATTCCCGGAAGAAAAAAAGAACGTTCAATGCCTGGAATAGACTTTGCGCTCTTTTTGTCAAATTCATTTTAAACAGTTTTTTCCAGTTTTTTTTTACGATCTTAATAACTTACTAACGTGAATTGTATTTCCTATACCCTAGAAAAAAATTTATGCATAATCTTAAAGTACATTAAGCACTTTTTTGCCACCTTATCACGATTCTTAGGGTACATTCCAGGATTTAAATTTTTTAAGTTTTATTCTTTCCAGGCATTTAACGGCATTTCCAGGCTTTTCTGAAACATCAGTTTTTTAATATCATCCTGGGCATTTAAATTCTTGATAAAATTAAAAAAAAAACCTAAAAGACTCTAATACCTCGAAATTGTTTTGATTTCAAAGGCCATTTTTACTCAATAAACAGGAAAATAAAAAAAATTATATGCATAACTTAAACGTGCACGACGCATCCTTCTTTAGTAAATAAGTTCCATTTCGCACCAAACTTTCATCATTTCATCACTTATGTTTTCAAAATGTAATAACTAAGCTATCTGGATCAGTTCCATTTTAATGCAAAATTATTAAATAAAATTAAATAATTAAAATAAAAAATATTCGATTGGGTTTGTCTAGGTATTTAACTGGTTATCCGAATTTATTGCGATCGTAATAATCGTTTTAAAAACACTTATAAATCATCACATACATAAAAATTATGCACGATTAATACGTTAAAAAATTTAGAAACGTAATTGATGTCTACTTATTGCATCAATGAATGAATAGGTATAAGGTAATAAGGTAAATTTTCAGCCTTATTATTTATATAAAAATTTGCCATTCTTGTAAAAGTATTGCCAAGGAATGAATCGTTTATTTAATAAGATAAAATCTCGGATCTTCTCAACTAAGTATCTTCGATTTTGCAATTTTTTTAAATTTAAGGAGCAGCGATGTATAATGTTTATAATTTCTAAGATTTTGAGATTCTTTTCATACGACATATTACAAGGTATAAAAAGTATATAGAACGCTCGACATTCCAGTTCAACATAATATATCTCAATCCAACCTTTGATTTTATTAATCAAAATGCCTTAAACTGTCTGCAATAGTGTCAAATAAAAATTAAATATATAAATAAATTAAAATTTTGCATAGGCAAACCCAAATTTGCTTGTTTCCATAAAACAAACCGTAGGAAAAATTGACTTCAAGTATCCAGAAAAATATAAAATGACTTCAAGGGTCTGAAAAAAATTCAACATTACTTCCATTGCCGAAAAACTGGAAAAAATTAACTGCCTGAAATAGATCAAACATTTGTTTCTTCTAGACAGTTGAGGAAAGCCCGGAATAGAAAAATCATGCTTTTTTGCCAGGCAGTTTATTTTTTTTTCAGCAACTGCTTGGAATAGATCAGTCAATTGTTGTTTTCCAGACAATTAAAGAAAAATTCAAAAAAATTATGTTGCCTTTCAAACAGTTGAAATTTGTTCATCCTCAACTGCCTGGACTACATAAAATAAAGTTTTTTTCCAGACAGTTGTAAAAAAAATATTATTTCTTTCAGAAACTGCCTGGAAAAGGTCAGAATTTTTTTTTCCAGGCACTTAGGATAACATTAAAAAAATTTTGTTTTCTCTCAAGCAGTTGATGCTTATTTGGTTGATGCATTTTTGCAAGGCAGTTTTTTTTTCAGCAACTGCCTGAAGTAAGCAAGTCAATTTTGTTTTCCAGGCGGTTGAAAAAAAATAAAAAAAATTAAGTTGCTTTCCAGACAATTGAAATTATTTCATTCTCAACTGCCTGGACTACATAAAATAATATTTTTTTCCAGGCAGTTGTAAAAAAAATATAATTTCTTTCAGAAAATGCCTGGAAAAGGTCAATTTTTTTTTCTTCCAGACATTTAGGATAACATTAAAAAAATTATGTTTTCTCTCAAGCAGTTAATGCTTGTTTAGTTCTCAACTGCCTGGATTAGTCAATTGTTGTTTTCCAGACAATTGAAGAAAAATTTTAAAAAATTACGTTGCTTTTCAGACAATTGAAATTTGTTCATCCTCAACTGCCTGGACTATATAAAATATTATTTTCTTCCAGGCAGTTGCAAAAAAAGATATTTTCTCTCAAAAACTGGCTGGAATACATTAAACATTGTTTTCTTCTAGGCACTTAAGGTAACTTAAAAAAAATTATGTTTTCTCTAAAGCAGTTGATGCTTGTTTGGTTCTTAACTGTCTGGAATAGAAAAAATCATGTTTTTTTGCCAGGCAGTTTTTTTTTCAGCATTTGCCTGGAATAGATTAGTCAATTGTTGTTTTCCAGACAGTTGAAGAAAAATTCAAAAAAATGATGTTGCCTTTCAAATAGTGTTGAAATTTGTTCATCCTCAACTGCTTGGACTTCATAAAATAATGTTTCCTTCCAGGCACTTAAGGTAACATTAAAAAAATTATGTTTTCTTTCAAGCAGTTCATGCTTGTTTGGTTCTCAACTGCCTGAAATAGAAAAAATCATGTTTTTTTTGCCATGCAAATTTATTTTCAGCAACTCCCTGGAATAGATTAGTCAATTGTTATTTTCCAGACAATTGAAGAAAAATTCAAAAAAATGATGTTGCCTTTCAAACAGTTGAAATTTGTTCATCCTCAACTGCCTGGACTACATAAAATAATGTTTCCTTCCAGGCACTTAAGGTAACTTAAAAAAAATTATGTTTTCTCTCAAGCAGTTCATGCTTGTTTGATTCTCAACTGCCTGGAATAGAAAAAAATCATGTTTTCTTCCAGACAGTTGCAAAAAAGATATTTTCTTTCAAGAAATAGAAGAAAAGTTTTCCTTTTTTTTCTTTACTGATGGTCGAAGGTTAACTTATAGATGAAGATTGAAGAGAGGTTCCATGTGTTGTAATTAATTATATAGCAGGACTCGTTGGAAGTTCAAGAAAATAAGGTAAATTTTCAGCCTAATTGTTTATATAAAAATTTGACATTTTTGTAAAAGTTTTACCAAAGAATGAATCGTTTATTTATAGAGAATCTGCCTAAAACGTATACTTAAATTACTATTAAGAATTCTCATCAATTTTAACCCTTTTTTTGAATCATCTTTATTTTAATCAAACTAGCTATAACTAGTAATTAGTATTCAAAGTGATAAGGAAAACGAGCTGCTTGAAAATGAAAAAACGAGCACAATTTAAATACTAAGGTACTTAATATCTGTGCATTTAAAAAAATCTGTAACTGAAAAAAAATTTTGCAGGTCGATAACTCGGTTCTATGGGCACTATCAAGAAAATTTTGACTGTTTTGTCTTTCTGAATCCAACGAGACTATCCGCAAGGTCGTAGCTCTTCTATTAGCTGAGATCTCGCATATTTAGAGCCCATTTTTGGCCTCAAAAACGGACGTCGAAAAGTGACTTTTTCAGAATTTTCAAAGTGCTCTCATTCCCTTAGTTCTGCTCGAATCTTGTTACAACCCGGTGTTTTCGTAACTTACGTGACGAGAACAAGTCATTGAGTTCGATAACGTTAAATAAAAAGTTTTCTAATTTTTGCTCTTTCGTTCTACTACTCCTTGTTCAGCATAATCATGAATTTTCCCCGATTCATCCCCCACTTTTTTTCGATTCTAAACGTGAAACAAAAACCGAGTTAGTCCACTCCTTAACGAACCAAAACCAAATTGGTTCAACGCATTTTTTCGCTCTCTCTAATCTCCTACACAGGCCCCCTTTATCCGAAAACGTTACGAATCACTTGATCCCACAGAGAGATCCGGCTTTACAGATAAATGTGTCGTCGGCCCATTGTTACAAGATCGGTTTATTTCCAGAAGAAGAGTGGGAAGGCCGCTTTTGTTCATCCGTAATTGCCCTTAAGGTTTTATTAAGTCGCGTCTCGCTGGAAGCCTTTACGGCCTCGATAGAGACAAAGTTTATTTTAATTACGCCCCGAGCGTGTTAACTGATAAAGGGTTGAACTAGTTTTGTTTGCTTGCTTTTACGCGACGTTAGGGTAGTCACTTTGGGGGTGGTTAAACGAGCTTGTTTCTAGTTCGTTCGGTTTGTATTTGGTCAATTATCTAAAAGGCAGATATCCCAGTGCCGATTTTATGGACCTAAAGTGAGACTGTACTGTAAGTAAATGACGCTCCTTTGTTTTTGTTATGACCTAAAAAGGTAATTCAAAGTTATTCTTTGCCTTCCAGGCTCTATGTTTTCCAGGTATTTAATTATCCAGAATTTTATGAAAATTTTATATTTTATTCCAGGCAGTTGAAGTAATTTTTTATATTACTCTAGTTATTTAAATCTTTAATAAAATGTTTGAAGAACAATCCGTGAGATCCAAATCAAAAATTCCTAGAAGAAATTTTGTATGTTTTTTTAACAAGTTTTTCAAAAATAAGCTGTTCCAGACTTCTACAATTGTTTTTTAATGTATTCCAGACATTTAAAGGAATTTTTAATTTTATTCCAAGCATAATTTTCAGGTATATGATATCGTTTGAATATTTTTAAATTTTTTTAAAATTAAAAATAATTTAAAAATGGCGTTAGGGTTGGTTAAACGAGCTTGTTTCTAGTTCGTTTGGTTTGTATTTAGTCAATTGTCCAAAAGGCAGATATCCCAGTGCCGATTTTATGGACCTAAAGTGAGATAATGACGCTCTTTTTTTTGTTATGACCTAAAAAGATAATTCAAAGTGATTCTTCGCCTTCCGGGCTAATGCCGCCCCCGTTTGAACTCCTCCTGTAATAAAAAATAAACAAATATAAAAGGGAAAATTTACCGTTTTCGCCGAATATAAACGAGTTTTTAATATACAGAAGTGGCTTCTGGGGACGGACAATTTAGTCGGGTCCCGTTTTAAAACACAAAAGCCCCCCCGGCCGAGTCTTGATTAATGTTGTTTGTAACTCTGTAGGGCGGCTCTTTCAACCTTTTCAACAATGGAAATTGAAGAAGACACGCGGGACCACAGACCACGGATAATATCCGTATAAATTATAACGCGAAGAAACGCGAGAGTGAGGGTTATTTACATAAAATACTATAGGGCACTGTCAAGGTGTGTTTCACGGTGTCCATTTAATATCGCGGTGCTCGATTGCGGCTAAATCTTGAAACGGAAAAAACATTTTGATAGGGTGAATGTTAATTGATTTAGAGAGGCTATTTTTTTAAATTAGTTTGGTTGATACAGGGTATCCCAAAAAAGCGTGGTGCATAATTTAATTTTTTTTTTTAATTGAACGATTTATATTTTTTTTCCGAAATGGGAGTCTTATTTGACCCTCTCTTTAACCTTAAGACTGTTTTGCCCTAAAATGCGACGTCGCCTATTTATTAACAATTTAAGGAAATTTTCACGAAAATCAATGTATCATTTATATCTTAATATTTACCGAGGACGTTTTCTATCTTTTTGAAAAATCTATGTAGAGTTTATTTTATCTTTCGAAATTCCAAAATTTATTTCTTTTTATACGGGGTGATCAAAATCGTTATTCAAATAATGATATTTTCAATTCAATTTGGCGCTATTTTTTTAAATAGAACACCTGTGTCTAGTAACGCGATTTGACCAAATTAAATCAAATCAAATCAAAAGTAATTTATCTATATATATATAAAAGAGTTTGTCCTGACTGACTGACTCATCATCGCAGAGCCCAAACTACAATAGCTAGAAACGTGAAATTTTGCCAACGGGTTCCTTTTATAATGTAGGCACCGGATAAGAACGACTTTTTAGAAATTCCACCGATAAAGGGTGTTAGCGATATGATAAATATCGCATAGCGGCATAAAACTGATTAATAAATACGATTGAAAAAGTGCCTTTGTATTATTTATATTTTGGTAGACATAGCAACAAGGCGGGTCCATGCGAGACTGATACCCGAGAGGTGAATCGACTAAGTCTTATCTCTCGCTCTGCATCTAACGAATCATTTTTAAGATTATTTGTGTCTTGGTTTTATAATAATTATATTACATTAATCGCGCCCCTTGACCTCAAGAAAAACGGCGTGGCAATTGTGGGTTGCATGTACTATCAATGAGGCGAGGCTTCGGATTTTATTTTTGTGTATTGTCGGTTACATTTACTTTTGTTGGAGGAGGCCTTCTTCGACTTTTCTTTTATTTTCACGTGAGCAACCCGGCGGGCATTCAGCTAGTTTGCCGTAAAGAGTCAATTCATCCCTGGAAACAAAATAAAGATAATATATTTAATATTTTACATTACATCTTCACCCAGCAAAAAGGTCTGTCCCGCGATTTTTAACAACCGATACCACAGATGTAAATAGCTGCCGATACTCTTTAGCTACTGACAAAAGAAGCCAAGACTGGGACAAACCCGTCAACTTAACGTTAATTAACAAGGAAACTAATAAAAAAAACCACAAACAAAATCATCAAACTAAATAAGTTATTACAAAAAAAATAACAACAGATTTGCACGAATGTGTGCTAAGAATCAATATGTTAATATATTTTTATTTATAATATAACTTTTCCATAATAATTAATTATATGGCTGAGGCTAGAGTGAGACGGATGATGGACGGTCCAGACAATTTTTGATAATTTTACTTATATGTATTTTAGGTCCTAAAGCGAATGCGTGCACCTTTATTGTTAAAAAGACAAAGAGAAGAAAAACCAAAGACAAGAGTAAAACAAAAATGTATGTACATATTAGTTAGTTGCGATCCTACAATTGAGTCTGCACGAGCATTAATTTCACATGTTTTTTAAAACTATTTAATGTAAAATATTTTATTGTATTTGGAAGGTCACTCCAAATCTTACACGCCCTGTATGGAAGTGATTTTTGAAAGTTTGTCGTCTGGTGAAGAGGAACTCTACCTATATAAATTTAATGTTTCTAGTTTCATGAGCAGTGCGTGGTATGTGAAGCTTTCTTCTATTCTCCATGGTTAAAATTTTGTTATTATTTAGATGTGTATGGTCTTTATTGGGGATGTTAAAAGCGAATGTCATGCATGTGTCTTGTAATTTCTGTTTTTTTTTAATATAAACTTGTTATAGAGTCGGAGTATACGACATCTCCATAATCAAATAATGATAACATTAGTGTCACAAAAAAAGTATTTAATTTTTCAGGGTAGACAGTTTTTTAGGTGATAGTAAGCTGCTTTTAATTTATTGTTGATGTGTATTTCAAATTTTGTTGTTTCGTCAATAATTGAGCCGTTCAGCGGAAAAGTGGTCTAACTCCCTTAAAGTAGAAATTTAGAAAATTGCTATTTTGCATCTGGATGAATTAAAAAATCACAGTAACATATTCTTTACTTCTTTGTACATATTTATAATAACCCTGTACTAAAATTTCATATGGTAAACATTTTTACTGATTGCGCCCATTAATTACAATTTTGCCGCCCAATGTCATTCTTCCAGTAAGTTTTTTTCAAAAACATAGCGGAAAAGTGGTATAACTTGGAGAGTTATATCACTTTTCCTCGTAAAAGTTAATTAGATTTTACAAAACTGATGAACCAAAGAAAAAAAATAGCTGTAGTATGTTTACTATGATATCTATTACTAATAAAAGTGTTCAAAAAATATAGAGCTTGAAGAGCAAAACATTACTACTACTTATCTTATATACCAAACTTACAGTAGGAGATTAAGAACAAGTTATTAAATAAATCAATCTTCATCAGAATCGGATAATGGTCCACTGTCAATAGCATCTTCTTTTGTCAGTAAGTCCAGGAAGAACTGATGCTGAATCGGGGGAATCCACTAAAGAAGTTCTATCATATCTTTTTTCTTAGCTAGAGTAACTGATCTACACACTAAAAAACCTGACTAAACAAGAAAAAGCGAGTTTAATAGGACCTGGCGCGACATCGGAACAGCGTGGTGCCTTGACTTATACCACTATTCCAGCGAACGAATCCATTATGTTGAGAGGAATAACGTTAGGAAGCTCTTATCTTAGCTAAGTTAAAATTTTGAGTTATACCAGCTTTCGACTGAATATATTAGATCAGTAGAAACATAATTAACGGTATAACTCAGAAATTAAAAAATACTGACATATACCACTTTTCCTCTGAGCGGCTCAATTATGCCCAGATTTTTTACTTTCGATTTAAAAGGAATGGGTTCGTTATTTAAGATATTTGACATATTATTTTTCAGGTACACTCCCTTGCTTGTTTACTTTGGCTTATAAGAATTGCCTGGGATTTCGTAGCATTGATGTTAAGATTATGATCCTTGGCATAATTAAATATTCTCGTTAAAACATGATTTATTTTAAAATTATAGTCTGTCAGATCTTCACGGTTAATTGACATATAAAGTTGCGAATCGTCTGCATATTGATGTGGTTTGCTATAAAAAAGACAGCAATGCATGTCTGCTACATAAATAAAAAATAAAAGTGGAGATGCACACAACACAAAAAGAATAGTAAAAGGTTTGGAAAAATTATAGTACTGCAGTTTCGCAAGCATCATTTTATGTTCCAAGGTGTCAAGTGCTTTACTAAAGTCTAGCATTGTAAATAATGTCGATGGCTTTTCGTCTTCATTACGTTTAATGTCGAATATCACATTTTGTACATTACGACATTACGACGGAAAACAATTAACAAATATTTATAAAATCAGAGTGACAAGCACTTTTAGTAGAAAAAAAATCAATAGTTGTATAATGAAATTATAGTAGTAAAGACGAGTAATATAAATCCATGATGCTTATCTCATAATTTAAAAGTAAGGAAATTTTTCTCACAAGTAAAAAATTGACCATAATTCATTTATTCTTTGTTGTATGACGTATGTCAATTTTAATGTTTACTTATCATTCATGTTAAGTATATTCATATCAAAATGAATTATTACTTTCAGCGAGAATTAGTAAATATGATTTACGTTATCGGTGAATGCCTTGGGAACTGTTTTTTGGCTTCAAGAGTTTATGCGGAAAAACTTCCTAATAACCGACATCCTGATGATAGAGTGTTAAAGAAATTAAAAGAACGATTCGAGCATACTGGAAGCGTAGAATACAAGCAGCAAACTAGAACGAAAACAGTTTTTAATGAAAAACACCAATTATTGGCAATCACCATGTCGGTTGTAGAAACACCGGAAATTAGTGTAAGACAAATAAGTACGAAATATCGAAATCGTCCGTGGGAAAATGTCTGAAGGAAAACAAATAATATCCCTATCATGATGCTCAGATACATCAAGAACTTGCCGAAAATGATTTTGAAAAAAGAAGAACATTTTGTCAATGGGCATAAACTCAAGTAGCAGAAAACGAGAATTTTTTTACGTTCCACAGAAATGATTTTGTGAACCGACATAACTTTAATTTTTGCGATACAGAAAATCCCCATCGAGTTTTTATCAATAATTTTCAACACATAGAGCATCAATGTTGTTACTACATGATTTTATTATTGGTCCATACTTTTTTTGAGGCTACAGTTTGATGGTGCACCAGCTCAATTCAGTATGCAAATGTCAGGGAACATATCACGCACCAATTTGGTAATAGATGAATTGGAAGGCTTAGGTTAGTTATTAAAATTAACTTTTGTATACATAGTTATTAAACTTTATACTTGATAGGTCCCATTGGATGGCCTCCTAGATCACCGGATTTAACGCCTCCGGATTTCTTTTTGAGGGAAAATGTTAAATCCGAAGTTTATCGTATTGTACCCACAACTAGGGAAGGATAATGGACTAAGGATATAACTTTTTCTATGATGTATTTAGTTAATGTTTTTGGTGAATTCTTGATGTAACTAAACTTAATGGGAGTGATTTATTTTTCTTGTGGGATTTTCCTACGAACGATTTCTGGATTTGTAAGTCCTTACTTATTTCCCTTACTCTAATTTCCGGATTTTCTACAACCGACTTAGTGACTGTCAATTTAATTCCTTCATTTAAAACTGTTTTTGTTCTAGTTTGTTTTTTGTACTCTATGCTTCCGGTATGCTTTAATGATTTTCAAGTAAAAATAAACGTTATAATGCCTATGAAAAAATGTGTCATTCTTCCTTTAACAACAAATTTTGAGAAAACAGTTGGAGATAAAGGCAAACTTGTTGGCATCAAATTGAAAATAATAGAATGCTCTATCAAAACACGTTACTAGATATAGGGTGTTCCATTTAAAAAAAATAGCGCAAAATTGAATTGAAAATATCATTATTTACGATTTTGATCACGCCGTATAAAAAAAATAAATTTTGGAATTTTGAAAGATAAAATGAACTAAGCCAAGGACTCTACATAGATTTTTAAAAAAGATAGAAAACGTCCTTGGCAAATATTAAGATATAAATGATTTTCGTAAAAATTTCCTTTAATTGTTAATAAATAGGCAACGTCGCATTTTATGGCAAAACACGGTCTTACGGTTAAATAAGATTCCCACTTCGAAAAAATGTTTGTTCGAGATTTAGCCGTAATCGAGCACCACGATATTAAATGGACACGCTATATATCCGACTTTAAGGTTGGTAATTAACAGTCATAAAAAAAATTTAAGATATGTCAAGATTAGGGCTGAAAAACGTACTTACCCTGGTTTGACTAAATAAAAACACTTGAAGGACCATTAATTCATCATAGGGCCTACCCGTGGAAGGTTCCTTCTGCCCGATAACAAAGATGAATTAATACTCCGAGCCTACGAGAGAAGACGCGAGAAGAATCAATTAATAACGTTATTTT
Organism: Anthonomus grandis grandis; assembly: GCF_022605725.1. Classification (NCBI taxonomy): domain Eukaryota; kingdom Metazoa; phylum Arthropoda; class Insecta; order Coleoptera; family Curculionidae; genus Anthonomus; species Anthonomus grandis. The sequence continues at coordinate 17,256,096 of NC_065562.1, forward strand.
TGACATTAAAAAAAAATTATAGCAATTTATCAGTGGATATTAAACGAGTTTTTCTTGCTGCAGAGATGATTGAACTGTCACGTTATTTTCACCCCGGTAATATAAATCGTTTAATCCAATAAACTAGTTCTTGTTTAGTTAAACGGAGTTACAAGAGAAGTTGCGCCGCGAAAGTTTTCTCCGGCAGTAAATTATCAATTTATAATTGCGACGTAACATACGGTCGAGGCATCTCAAGTATTTCGGAAAGTTTGATGTAATAATCGTAAAATTAATTCGCTACTCGCGGCGGGAGAAGGGGGGAAGGGGTCTTTAATAAAGTTTAAATTAACCGGGAGCGAGGTCACCATATCCCATTAAATTCTAGTGATTTTTTTTTAATGTAATTAAAGGAGAAGAAAAAGCTCCTTCCAGGCACGTATTTACGTCATCATTTATAGTACACTTTTTTAGTACAATTAATAAAGGAGACCTACGAATTGTATGCATAGGAATTTAAATAGACGACCTAAATAACAGCAGTATCAAGAGATTATATTTAATTGTACTAATATCTTTGCGATGTATTTCAATTAAAATAGCGAGAGTGGAAGTGACAAAATGTTCATGGTAATCCGAAGATAATAATACGAAGGCCAGTACAAATTTTATAGTACTTCAAATTTACACCAATAAGTATTTATAATTAATATTTCGCAGGGTAATTGAATTGTACTAGTTCCACCAATGACTAATAATAATTTTAATATTATATTTTTATATAATTATTTTATTATTATATTATATATCAATATCATTTATTCTTATTATTTAATTTTCAAGAGCATAACTAAATTGTACAAAAATTGACTTATGCATTGCATCACTAGGAAACTTCTAATGACCACGTACACATCGTTTTAGTACCAATATTTTACTACTGTAAATCTCCACCAGTGAATATTTATTTTTATTAATTAATATTTTACAGCGTAACTGAATTGTACTATATCATTATTTATTTGTTACGCGCATTACTAAATTGTACTAAAATCGACTTATGCGTTGCATTACTAGGAAACTTCTTATGGCCACGTACACATCGTTTTAGTACAATTTTATTGCTACTTCAATGATTCGCGTTTGATTGAACTTCAATATTAATTATGATGAAGCACTTCTGCTTTAAATCTCAAATATCTTTATTTATAGTAAATTTAGAGTCTTAATTGTTGTATCAAAATTGTAAAACCAATTCCTGTTAATTAAATTGCGCTTATTTCATGTTCCTATCTTAGTTAGATCAAAAGTTATTAATCAGAAAGTGCGAGCTTGACTCGGCAACGGTCTGCTGACGTGAAGCAAACTTCAAATGGACATATCTCTTTAACAAATTACGAAAATAAAATAATTTTAACAAATTCTTGTAGACCGCTAATCATTCATTAACTTTAATTATGATGCTCATGACCGTAACTTATTTTCCAAAAGAGTTATTAAGTAATTTTGTACCACTGAAGCTCTTCTGCTTTAAATCTCAAATATCTTTATTTATAGTAAATTTAGAGCCTTAATTGTTATATCAAAATTGTAAAACCAATTCCTGTTAATTAAATTGCGCTTATTTCATGTTCCTATCTTAGTTAGATCAAAAGTTATTCACCAGAAAGTTCGAGCCTGACTCGGCAAGGGTCTGCTGACGTGAAGCAAACTTCAAATGGCCATATCTCTTTAACAAATTACGAAAATAAAATAATTTTAACAAATTCTTATAGACCGCTAATCATTCATTAACTTTAATTATGATGATCATGACCGTAACTTAATTTCCAAAAGAGTTATTAAGCAATTTTGTACCACTGAAGCTCTTCTGCTTTAAATCTCAAATATCTTTATTTATAGCAAATTTAGAGCCTTAATTGTTGCATCAAAATTGTAAAACCAATTACTGTTAATCAAACAGCGTTTATTTTATGATTCTATCTTAGTTAGGTCAAAAGTTATTCATCAGAAAGTGCGAGCTTGACTCGGCAACGGTCTGCTGACGTGAAGCAAACTTCAAATGGACATATCTCTTTAACAAATTACCAAATTAAATTAATTTTAACAAATTCTTGTAGACTGCTAATCATTCATTAACTTTAATTATGATGATCATGACCGTAACTTAATTTCCAAAATAGTTATTAAGCAATTTTGTACCACTGAAGCACTTCTGCTTTAAATCTCAAATATCTTTATTTATAGTAAATTTAGAGCCTTAATTGTTATATCAAAATTGTAAAACCAATTCCTGTTAATTAAATTGCGCTTATTTCATGTTCCTATCTTAGTTAGATCAAAAGTTATTAATCAGAAAGTGCGAGCTTGACTCGGCAACGGTCTGCTGACGTGAAGCAAAATTAAAACGGCCATATCTATTTAACAAGTAATGCTATCCAAATAATTTTTACAGATTCTGAAAGATCCATACCTGGTGTTCAACTTTAGTTATAATAATTATGACTGTAGCTCCACTGCTAAAGGAGTTATAAAGACTTTCGTACCACTGATTTAAATTCCAAATATCTTTAATTCTATTAAGTTTAAAATTTAGCTTTGATACAAAAATTTTAAAATAAATCATGATTAATTAATTGGCATTTATTGCATCATTCTAGTTTACGTAGAGCAATTAGAATAATAATAAAAAGGAAATTTAATTGAAATAAACAGAAAATTAGTTCAACTGGACCCTATATAATTGAACTAAACCCACCTTGTGCGTGGCCAGAGGCCTCGCACCACCACTCAATTCCTCTATTTATTACAATTTTTGCTTTATTAATTTTAATTAGTTTTTTTTATGTTTGCTACGTAAAATGTGTGTTTTTTTCAAATATATTGTTTTTTCCAGGCAGTAATGCAAAATATCCCCTTTTGTTGTTTAAGTACTTTAGGCCCAAAAAATATATTTTGCTTCTTTTTCGTTCACGCATTATTTTTCTTTCAATATTTCTCTACTTCCAGGGGCTTTTTTAGGCACTAATTTATTCTTTTCATGGATAAAAATGCCTTCCAGGCACTTGAGGATCAATATAACATATAAATCGTACCTGTCTGGAATAATGAAATGTATTTTTTATTTCCAGGCACTTTTTCAGGCAGAAAAATCTAAATCACATTATGTGAATAGAATTGTTAATATCTAGAATTTAAATAAAATAATTAACCCGCAATAATTGCCTGGAAGAAAGAAATTGTTTTTTTTTCCACCTGGATAAAATAAATTATTTTCTGTAAAAGTACCTGGAAGTAAAAACAATGAACATCTGTGAATAAAATATTGTTTTCTCTTAAGGTTATTCCCTAATTAATTTTATTAGAAAGTTGTACTTACGCCTCGCATCACTAAGGAACTTCTAATATGGTTACTTTAAATGTAAAAATGCGTGTGATTCATATCGTTAGTAGCATTTTTTATTTACCTTTATCAAGCAATTTTTTCCAACTTTTAATATTAGCATAACAAGACAGAAAGAAGCCAAAAAAATATTCATTTTATATCTCTGCTATTAAATAAACGCTTAAAAATGCACTTAGATGAGAGGGAATGTTTCGAATATTTAATACCGATCCGGTCCATATTTATTTCCATTTTAAAAAACGTCAGCATAACCGGGCTAAAATAATAAAAGGAAAAATAGTCGGGACCGTAAATCGCGTATGTATGTACATCTTTCCCGGACATTAATTGAAAGAAATGGCACATTCACACGATTTTATTTCTCCGATTTTCTACTGTTTTTATTTCTGATGCGAAAAGCAGAACGTTGTGGAAATTTGATTTACGACTTTTAAAGCGGATAAACGTTTCCGAGTGTACGGGCTTGATGGATTTTTTTTTTCGAAAAAATTATGTTTTAGTTTTTCATTCGGTTTTATGTAGACAAAAGGGGTATTTTTCATATTTTAAATCGTATTTAAAAGCATAAGGGAATTCACCCCATTTCAATTTGTTTCCAGTTATCATTAACCGGGAATATTTAAGGCACTTTTTTAGATCTAATAACATCAAAAGGTCTAGTTTAGCAATTTGCACCTAAAATAATTATAATTCTAACTTAACCTATTCTAAAAACCACACTTTATGGAAAAATAGAGTCTAGTTTCGACACTAAGATATGCGGAAACGTTCCTATAATGAATACAATTTTTAAAATTATATAAATTCTCGAAGCTATTCAATTTAACACAAAAATATTTCAATTTCCTTGAACGTGGGTTGACTCCCCATGCCTTTTTAAAATATTTATTATAAATATTTCAGATTTTACTGAAGTATTTTATTTAAGATTTCTATAGCCTAATAATGACTTACTTGCTTGGTATGTGCCTCATTTATTTATTTTTAATAATAATTTAGCACAGTCTATCTAGCGGAATTTATCGGAAAAAATTGATCACCATTCATATTTTAATTGTCAGTCATGTTTGACAAAAGACCGTTAAATTCGAAATTGTAGAGTGCAATGATGACGATATATAAAGTGTTTTATTGAGTCACATTGCTGATGAAAAATGAGTTTTATTTATTTTTCTGAATGAAATAATATATTAATTAATCACAAATATTTAAATGTTGTAGAAAATTTAAAAAAAAAAACAAAAAACATACTAAACTTTATGTAGAATGTTCAACCACTTCTGAGTTCATGAAAGTATATATATTTAAGTTCATGAAACATATAATAGAATATTCACTTTTTAGAGAAAATTGGGGTGTGTTTTGTTTAATTTTAATTTTTAATTAAATTTAATTTGATGCATAAGAACCTATTTATCTTTAAAAAAATATCATGGAAAGACTGTAAAAGAAATCCATGGTTAAACTGCAGCACTTTAAAAATATCCCAGTCTTTTTAACGTTTTTATTTGTGTCATAATTTAAAGTTTTGCTTTGGAAAACTTATTTGGCTTAATTTTTGCTTATATTCATGTCTTGTATTTTTTGTTTATAGGTCTTCTGATCAAAAATAGATTAAATCATATATAATAATATTTAGACGTATTAATAAATTTTCCAAAAAAAGCTTTAAAAAAGTCTTTCTGAAAAAATGATCCAGAAAAAATTTATACTCAATTTTACCAAAAAAAAATCGTAACAGGAATGTTCCATGGAAAAATGTTGATAATTTTGGTTTTAATTTTTTTTCTGGAAAACTATTGGATAAAGAAAAAAATTGTTAATATAAAAGTTTTTTGGAATATTAATGCGCATCAGATGCAACTGAAACATAATTTTTAGGTCCAATAGTTTTCCAGAAAATTGGAAAAAACCTCTTAGAAGTTTTTCCTTATTTTCTCAAAAACTATTGGGAATGTTGAAAATTTTCTTTAAGCATTGGAATCCCTGTTAAAAATGGAATAAATCATAAAGAATCATATTTGGCCGTTAAACAAAAAATAAAAGAGTTATGGAAGAATTTTCAAAAATTAGATAAATTTTTGAGAAAGAAATTTGATTTTTTTTTAAATTAATTTTTTTTTGAACATTATCAACTTGCATAAGAGACTTTAAAAAAGTCCTTCAAAAAAATTTCCTTCAAAAATCTACCAGAAAAAAGCTATTCCCAATTTTACCAAAAAAATTCGTAAGAGGAATGTTCCATGGAAAAATGTTCATAATTTGGGTTTTAATTTTTTTTCTGGAAAACTATTGGATAAAGAAAAAAATTGTTAATATAAAAGTTTTTTGGAATATTAATGCGCATCAGATGCAACTAAAAAATAATTTTTAGGTCTAATAGTTTTCCAGAAAATTGGAAAAAACCTCTTAGAAGTTTTTCCTTATTTTCTCAAAAACTATTGGGAATGTTGAAAATTTTCTTTAAGCATTGGAATCCTTGTTAAAAATAGAACAAATCATAAAGAATAATATTTAGCTGTAAAACAAAAAATAAAAGAGCTATAGAGATAAATTTTTGAGAAAAAAATTAAATTTTTTTTTTGGAAATTAATCAATTTTCTTAAGAGCTTTAAAAAATTAGTAGTAAAATAGTTTTTAAGTTTAATAGTTTTCCAGAAAAACCCTTGAAAAGTTTTTCCTCATTTCCTTGAAAGCTATTGCGAATATGGAAGATTCCTTATCAAAAATTGAATAAATAACATTTAGTACATCTTAAGTAAAATTGCATAATTGGCTATTTAGTACATTTCTTTCAATAGCTCAAAGCTTGCATGCATTATTTGATGATTTATCTACCTTATATAATTAATTAATATTAAATAATTACTGTTATCCATTTTTCAAACATTTCCCTCCTTATTTAAAAATAAATGGTACCATATCCATTAAAGTTATGCCCTAAAAGCCACAATAAAGGCAATTTTTTGTTCTTTTAACAATTTCCTCCTTCTTAGACAAATCTGAAACAGAAATAATTTCCCAATGGGGTAAGTTTCGCCCTCCTTCCCACCCCATAAAACAATACAGTTCTCAAATAATATAACAAGCGTTAAAACTTTCGCAATTTCATGGAAACCCGCTGTCGTTTCAGCTTTCCAGCATTTGTGAACCGGATTATTAATTAAATATTGACCCTCCTCAAATCTCGAGTTTCCCTCCTCCCGCGTCTGGAAAACTTTTGCATGATTGGCACATTGACATCTTCCCACCGTCGGTCATTAACGTTTCATTTAAATTGTCGGAGGGATTAAAGGGGGTGGTTTTTTCTTTCTAAGCAGTTTTTTTCTTATTGGGCGGTCGTAAAATTCCTATAAAGCATCGCGGGGTTATTTGTAAATCTTACGCCCCCGGGAACAAATTATTTTAGGTCATGCAATCTGTTCCCGAACAAAGTGAAGTAAAAATCCAATTTTCTTCTATGGCCAGTTTGCCGCACACACATTTCAGGGGTTTCCTTTATGTTTTTCGGTAATCTTTGCCAGTAGGGAGGATTTTTTTCCCGCTCATCGTCTAGTATTCATTAGAATTTAAATTAATAAAATTGTGAAATACAGTTCAAAGGAATCGAGTGAAATTCGGCTAAATAAATTTCGGTCCTCCAAAAACAACGCGACCGAAATCAAAATTAATAATCCGAAAGTGTATTTTCCCGAAATTTATGTGTCCGCATGCACGCTCGAAAAAGTAATTTGTTGTCGCATCCAGGGCCAAATTAGTCCCGATCGGGTCGTTCCATTAATCATGCGACTTTTGACGTTCCGACCCCGCATATCCTTTCTCCTCAAAAAGCCTCTCAATTTTCATTATTTAGCAATTTTTCTTGTATTATTAATAACAAATATAAATTTCCTTTTTGATACTTAATGACTCATTAAAAAACCCTCTTATTCCTCCCTCAATAATTTAAGGTACTAATCCGACCCCGCATATCCTTTCGCCTCAAAAATTCACCTTTTGAAACTATTTAGGCCTCTCAATTTTCATTATTCAGCAATTTTTTCTTGTATTATTAATAACAAATATAAATTTCCTTTTTGATACTTAATGACTCTAAAAAAAACCCTCTTATTCCTCCCTCAATATTTTAAGCAGTACCTTATCCGGGTTGTTACGGGGAAAATCCCCTTTCGGGACGCGAGTAATCATTAGGGGATACAAAAGAGGCTTTCGAACCTCGTCCGAACTTCCACAGATTATATCGTCATGGCTGACACATTGTTGACTTTTGCCCATTTGCTAGGGGATTCCTTCCTTGTTATCGATTTTATTTATCTTGAAATTTATTTGAGAAAAATGAAATTTTGGGTTGCAGTGTTGTCTTTGGACACATGTAGTAAAGTCTATATATTCCATAATATATAAGGTTTTTTGCAGAAAATAATTGCTTGAGAATAAAATATTTTATAAAAAATTCTTTATATTTTATAAAAAAAATCATATCATTAAACGGATAAAATGAGTAAATCCAGTCTCATATTTAGGAATTCATATCCTACATCGATCTGTACATTAACGTTGAAGTCCTCAATACAATACAATAACCCATTTGCATTATTGTTGCCACGTGACGCCAATAGTAACAAATTAACCTTAATATTAAAAAAAAAATCTTAATCAAGGTTACGAACCAAAATAAACAAAACCGAACCGTTTAACATTACGACGAGAGTGTCTCGATGAAACCCGGTAATTTTCCCATCAAAGGAAATTGTATACGAGTGGCATAATACCCCCGTGAGAAAAGATTAATTAACCCAGTCAGGCGTGCCTTTCGTTAGTAGTCGTAATCGATCGACCTTAGTAATTCAAACCGGGAATTTTACAATTATTATTATAAACTCATTAATGTCGCATACGTAAGAAACCGGAAATCCAATACGACACACGTAAATCCCCCGGGAACCGATCGGAAAGTTATTTAAGTTGAAATAGGGACGCGGCTTTATTAGGGAACGTGACTACGTGCGCCTTAAAGTTCCGACATTGGAGAGTTTCCAATTAAAAGAGCAATCCGATATTATTGTTACGATTTTGTTTTCGGGTCGGGATTACCGGGCTCCCCGGGACGTACGAATTTCGGGAATGCTTTTGTCCGTATTTCGGTGTAGTTAGTTTTACATTTCCGCCTTTAACTGAGATGGGAGATACCTACCTATTGATGGAATAATTATTTAATAAATGAGCATACTTTATGGTGAGTTTTTTATTTCCTTATAAATTTGTACTTAATGCTGTTCAAGTTTCTTTTTTTTGTTCCATTTTAAGCCTTGCTGAACTCCTTTATATATAAGAGGGAAAATTTGAAGAATGATTTTTTTATCCTAGAATGTGAAAAATGAAGTTTTTTTTCCACGCAATCATAGATACTTGCCTGGAACATCTGAAGTGATGTTTTTCCAGGCATTTGGAGAAGATGATGTTCCTCAATTGCCTGGAAATAATTTATTTTTTATTGTTTTTTTTTTAACTTTTTCGAGATATTTTCCTAATGTATCGCAAGAAAAATCAAATTTTCTCATTTGGTTCTTTAAAAGTTTAATTTTTTTCCTAGTGTATTTTTTTGGAAAATTCAATTTGTTTTTGAAAAGTACGTTTTTTAAAAGGTTTTATTTTTGTTTTTGTTTAATTCCATTTATCTCGCTTTTTAGCTTTTTTATAAAAGTAATTTTTTCGGGTAATTAATTTTTTTTTTCAAGTTTTGGAAGTTTTAATTTTTTTTTCAAAAACATACTTTTTTTTATTTTGATTTATTTGAACAAACTATATAAGAAAATCACTATTTATTCAAACACTTTTCTTAAATAATTAAATGAATTAAACGAGAAAAACACTAATTCCAGTTGATCTGAACACTATTAAGAAAACCAAACAAAGATATCGAAATAGGAGGAAAAGTTGAATTCTCATTTATATATCTTTGCCTCACTTTAAAAATTAGAGAAGTATGGAAATTAAATGTTATTTTTATTGAATAATTGGATAAGTTAAACGAAAAAAACACTATTTTTAGATGATCTAAACACTATTAGGAAAACCAAACAAAATCTACTTTTTCAGTCAGTTTTTTTTAAATAATTAATTAAAAATTAACAATTTTTCGCCACGCCTTAGTTTCTTCATCGAAAATAATCATCATCAAGAAAATTCAATTTGCAAAATCACGTCATTTTATTAAAATAAATTTTCAAAACTGTTTCTTGCTTAACCAAAAACATGAAAAATAATAAAACTTTTTAAATATTAATTATTATCGGTAATTTCGAAATTCCTTAACACATTGTTTTATTCCACGCCTAAGCAGGAATTTTCTAAATATTCCAGGCATTTGAAATATAATTTTAATTCTTCAGCTTATTCAAATTTCACATGTCTCTTAGAGCCTGGAATAAAACCAACAGTTATTTAGAATGTTTGGAATAGTGTAATTTCAGAATTTCAGAAATTCCTATAGCATTAACACATTATTTTATTCCACCCTTTTGAAGGCATTTTCTTAATATTCCAGGAATTTAAAATAACTTTAATTCTGCAGTTTATTTCAATGTCACATGTCTCTTAAAGCCTGGAATAAAATCAATAATTATTTGAAATGTCTAGAATAGTATATTTGCAGAATTTCAGAAATTCCTACCGCATTACCACATTATTTTATTCCACGCTTTTGGAGGCATTTTCTTAATATTCCAGGCATTTAAAATAATTTTAATTCTGCAGTTTATTCCAATGTCACATGTCTCTTAAAGCCTCATAGGCGTCCACCAATAGACTCTATAAAAAAAAAGATCAAAAACACGTAGCATTGCAATAGGAGAATTTCGGTTGATAGCTGTATGTCGTAGCTGGTAAAGGCTTTCTTCATTCTCACAAAGGCTTTTCTAATATGCGTTCTGATCTCCACAGAATGGTCTAAGTTCCGTCTACCAATAAAATACTTCGGGTGTTTTAGTTTTTATTTAATTTTTATTTATGGAATAAAACCAATAATTATTTGAAATGTCTGGAGTAGTATAATTTCAGAATTTCAGAAATTCCTATCGCATTACCACATTATTTTATTCCACGCTTTTGGAGGCATTTTCTTAATATTCCAGGCATTTGAAATAATTTTAATTCTTCAGTTTATTTAAATGTCACATGTCTCTTAAAGCCTGAAATAAAACCAATAATTATTTGAAATATCTGGAATAGTATAATTTCTGAATTTCAGAAATTCCTATCGCATTAACACATTATTTTATTCCATGCTTTTAAAGGCATTTTCTTATTATTCCAGGCATTTAAAATAATTTTAATTTTGCAGTTGGTTCAAATGTCACATGTCTCTTAAAGCCTGGAATAAAACCAACAATTATTTGAAGCACTGATTAAATTGAATAAATTTTTGACTTTATTCAAAGCTTTCGAAGGCATTTTGTTAATATTCCAGGCATTTAAATTTGGAATAAACTGAAAAATAAAAGTTTTTTAAAATGCCTGGAATAAAAGCAAAAATTTTTTTAAAAGCTTGGAAATTTTGAAAAAATTAAAAAACTGTTTCTTGCTTAACCAAAAACATGAAAAATAATCAAACCTTTGAAATATTAATTATTATGGGTAATTTCGAAATTCCTTAACACATTAACTATCACATTATTTTATTCCACGCCTAAGCAGGAATTTTTTAAATATTCCAGGCATTTGAAATAATTTTAATTCTTCAGTTTATTTAAATGTCACATGTATCTTAAAGCCTGGAATAAAACCAATAATTATTTGAAATGTCTGGAATAGTATAATTTCAGAAATTTCTATCACATTAACACATTATTTTCTTTCACGCTTTTGAAGGAATTTTCTTAATATTCCAGGCATTTGAAATCATTTTAATTCTTTAGCTTATTTAAATGTCACATGTCTCTTAAAGCCTGAAATAAAACCAACAAATATTTGAAATTTCTGGAATAGTAAAATAATCACTTATTAAAATGAATAGATTTTTGATTTTATTTTATGCTTTTGGAGGAATTTCCTTGATATTCCAGGTATTTAAATTTGGAATAAACTGAAAAATAAAAGTTATTCAAAATGCCTGGAATAAAATCAATAAATATTTTAAAGGCCTAGAAATTTTGAAAAAAGTCTAAAAAGTGTAAAATAAAATAAAAAAATTATTTGAAATTGATGATATATTAAAGTGATCATTGACTATTTAATATGAAATAATTTTTGATTTTAATCCATGCTTTTGAGGTAATTTTTTTTAATATTCCAGGCATTTGATATAATGTTTATTCTTCGGTTTACTCAAATTTGAATGCCTGGAATATTTAAAAAAAAAATTCAAAAATCCGGAATAAAACCAAAAATTAATTGAGATGACTGAAAGATTTTAAATAATCACTTTAAAAGGCTAAAGACCTTTTTTTTGAGTGACCCATTCTCGTTCATTTTTCGAGAAAATGTGTAAAACACTTTTAATTTCAAAAGAGCATCCGCTTCAAAAAAAAATTGAAAATTTCTTATAGTTTTTGAGAAAATTTCCATTTTTTACATTAAATTATAATAATAATAATAACTGTTTAATTCCAGAATTTTAGAAATTCCTATCACATTAACACATTATTTTATTCCACACTTTTGGAGGCATTTTCGTAATATTCCAGGCATTTGAAAAAATTTTAAAAATTCAGTTTATTTAAATTTTACATGTTTGTTAGAGCCTGAAATAAAACCAACAATTATTTGAAATATCTGGAATATCCTAGTTCAGACGTTTCATCTGGATTAGTACAATTTCAGAATTTCAAAAATTCCTATCACATTAACACATTTTTTTATTCCACGCTTTTGGAGGCATTTTCTTAATATTCCAGGCATTTAAAATAATTTAAATTATTCAGTTAATTCCAATGTCACATGTTTCTTAAAGCCTGGAATAAAACCAACAATTATTTGAAATGTCTTGAATAGTATAATTTTAGAATTTAAGAAATTCGTATCACATCAACACATTATTTTATTCCACCCTTTTGGAGGCATTTTCTTAGTATTCCAGGCATTTGAAATAATTTTAATTCTTCAGTTTATTCAAATGTCACATGTCTTTTAGAGCCTGGAATAAAACCAACAATTATTTGAAATGTCTGGATTAGTATATTTACAGAATTTCAGAAATTCCTATCACATTAACACATTATTTTATTCCACCCTTTTGGAGGCATTTTCCTAATATTCCAGGTATTTAAAATAATTTTAGTTCTTCAGTTTATTCAAATGTCGCATGTCTCTTAGAGCCTGGAATAAAACCAACAATTATTTAAAATTTCGGGTATAAATAGTAAAATAATAATTACTTATTAAAATGAATAGAATTTTAATTTTATTTTATGCTTTTAGAGGCATTTTGTTATTATTTCAGGCATTTAAATTTGGAATAAACTGAAAATCAAAAGTTATTTAAAATGCCTGGAATAAAAGCAAAAAAATTTTTTAAAAGCCTGAAAATTTTGAAAAAATTTAAACAGTGTTTTTTTATTAAAAAAATATTTGAAATTGATGAAATATTACAGTGATCATTGACTATTTAATATGAAATAAATATTTATTTTAATCCATGCTTTTGGAGTATTTTTTTAAAAATATTCCAGGATTTTGAAATAATATTTACTATAATAATTAAATTTTTTTTTTTGTTATTTATTACTATTATTGTTATAGTTAATTGAAAAACTTTTCGATTTCTTTATAAAAGTATTTTTTTTTTGGGAAATTTAATTTTTTTTTGGAGAAGTATTTTTTTAGAGTTTGCATTTTTGCTGGATGTTTTAATTTTTGTTTATCTTGAAATATTTTAATTTTCTTTGAAAAAGTATTTTTTTTTTTAAATTTTAAAATTTTTTTTTTATAAAACTTAAGTCTTTAAGAGTATTTTTTTACATTTTCTTTAATTTTTTTTTTTGGAAAATTTCATTTTTTTTTTAGAATGGAAAAATTTAAGTTTTTTGTGAATTTCGAAAAGAAGTTTCAAATTTTTATTTCCAATATATCAAAAAATTAATTAAAAATCGCAGTGCCCCTATTTCTTTATCCAAAATAACCATCATTAGAATAATCCAAAAAATTAATGTGCAAAAATTGCAATTATTAAAAAAATAATCTTTAGGTAGTGTTTGGAAAAATTATATTTTTTATCTACAATTCACTACATTCATTTGCTTGGAAAAAATCGTAATCTTAATAATATGTAATAATATCAAAATAAAAATAGTATAAATAAATAATAATAAATAATAATCTCTCTATAATAATTTGCTTAATGAGATAAGACTATTAAAGTATCATTTTAACTGTTTACTCATTTTATTCAATTAAAGGGATTCTACGACAAAGTTTATATCAACATATCTGAATATTGTTTGTCGTAGAATGTTTTATATTTGTTTGATTTATTTTTCATTATATTTTTGACTTGCTACAAATACTTTGTTAACCGTAGTTAAATAAATATACCTAAACCTAATTATTTTAAATAATTGATTATTAAGAATACACGTTTTAAAATTGTAATGTTAGGCCCATGTTTTATTTTTTATATTTAAATTTTATGGTCCTATTTTCATCCGTTTTATATTCTTCATTTAATTCTAAAGTTTTTTATCATTTTATATTTACCATTGTTGTGCGTTTTTTATTTGTATTTACTTTTTATAAAAATTGGGTGTCTATAAGTCTAACTAACTCTTTTATTTACGTTGTTAGCGTTGTTAGTAAATTGCGCTACATATAAAATGTAGCGCAATTTGCTAAGTAAATATATTATTATTATTATTAATTTAGAAAATTTTAAACAATTTTTTTTGTTATTTAAAAATGATTTTTTATAATATAATTTTTTATTAAAATATGACTGAAAAAAGTTCAAAAATTTAATTTTTTAAAATATTTTAGAATTTTTAATATATTATTTTAATTTTGGAAACATTATCTGATACAAAATCTCATGTAAAAAATCTATTGGACAAAAATTAACGAAAACAACACGAAAAATAACGCAGAACATAAATAAACATAAAATATAACAAAAATCCTTGAAAAACACGTAATGAAATAATGGAAATTTTCTTGAAAACCGTGTAAAATTTAGCATTTATTATTTTTGGTTATTTATTAATTAATGGTTATTATACACTAAAATGAGTACGATTTATATACTTTTATATAAAACCTTTTATATTTTTTAAGAATTTATTTACGAATTAGACAAAAATCTTCACTAGAAAATAGAAAACATTAGAAAATTTCAGGAAGACAAGACGCTATTATTCAGTTAAAAGTGCACCTTTGGAATTAATTTTTTTTCCATGTAGATGAAAATTCTCTTGGATTGGAGTGCCTGGAAATTTCCAGTTATATGACTATTAAATTTAAATAATTTTTTATTTGATTCCAGGCAGTTGAAATCAAGGTTTATTTCATTATAGTTTTTTTTTATTTCAATGATTTTAGAAGAAATTTGTGGAAAATGTTAAACGATTTTTAATTTTAAAGAAAACCACTCAGTTTTTTCATAAACTTCTGAACTAATTGTATGAATATTTTTGATAGATTTATAATAGGTATCGTAATACTTCTAATTGAAAGAAATTATCCAAAATTACCTACAAGTGCCTTAAAATCAAATAAAATAAATAGAAAATGACGTTTTAATTAAAAAAAAAATATTCAATTTTTTTTGAAACACGAAAATAACAAAGAAGATAATAAACATAACAAAAATACACGAAAAACACGTAACGAAATAATGGAAAAATTTTTCTCGAAAACCGTGTAAAACTTATCTTTAATTTTTTTAACGATTAATTAATGATAATTATACACTAAAATAAGTACAATTTATATACTTTCATATAAAACCTTTTATTCCCTAATAAATTTGTACTAAATCAAATCTTAAAAAAATCAAAAATCCCTTCTTTTGTTCCCTTTTAACTCCTGCTGGATCTCCTCCAAAGTCTTCCCTTTCGTCTCAGGAACGATAAAAAAGGACGCGACGAACCCGAGAAAAGTCATCGCGGCGTAAACGGCAAACGGGGCATACAACCCGACGTGAGTCAACAAATAACGGAACGCGAACGAGAATAACGTAACGTAAAACCCGGTGGCCATCGAGCATATAGCCAACGCTTTCCCTTTAATACTAGCCGAAAACAGTTCGCCACACATCAAACTTGGCAGTGGTCCCAAACCGGCACTATAAGTCACCACGTAAGCCACAAAAGTAGCCAGAGGGAACCACTGGAACCCGGATAAATCCAGAATGTCATTATCGTCAAAATAGAAATATAAACTTTCCGCGCACAAGCAAATAGCGCATCCGAGTGATGAGAGGGTGTAGGACTTACGTCTGCCCAGTTTGTCCATTATGATGCTGAACATGGTCATGACTATCCAGAGCGTTCCAGAGAAGACTATAGCGGAGATTTCCGGTGATATGGACCGGACTTGGGCTTTTTCGAAGATGTACTGGATGTAGTTCTCGAATACGCCGATGCCGGAACATTGCTGACCTAACCGGATGAATAGGCAAGCGATTAAGGCTCTACGGTTACTGGGGATCTTGAATAAATCGGTCCAGGTTCCGGTTTCTGACGTTTGTCTTTTCACGTCCGCTTTTAACTGTTGAAAGTCCGGTTCGATGTTTTTTTTACGTAGGAGCCACTGCAGGGATTTCCGGGCTTTTTCGTCTTGGTGCTTGACCAGGTGGTGGTAAGGGGATTCGGGCATCAGCATGAACAAGATGGCGCCGATTAATGGTAGAGTGAGACACACGTAGGCGGTTTGTTGGATGTTCAAGTAGTAGCCTGAGGAAGAGAGAGAAATAGAGTTTGATTGGGAAGTTTTCATTATTTGCTGATGATACTATGCTCTATATAGATGATATAAATCAAGAACAAATGACTTGGAAATCTATTTACCTGACTTTTTTAATGACAATAAGTTAAGCCTAAATACCGTAAAGTCGGCATTTGGTGTATTTAGTAGACGGTTGAAGATATCTTTTACTAGGTTTAAAAGTGTTCATGTGAATGAACTTAAATTAGTCAATGAGGATCACATTAAATCGAGTCTACTTTTTCAGGCTAATGTAGATTATATGATAAAAAAGTTTGCTTAGAAGGTAGAGTTCAATTAATTGAAAAAAAATTATAATTTTTGCCTTTTTCCAGGCAGTTGAAGAAATAAAAAAAAAGTTCAACTGTCTGGAAAAAAAACATCATTTTAATTTTTCTTAAGACAGTTTAAGTTTCTCTTTAATTTTCAATTAATTGGACAAAGATGAAAATAAAGACTTTTTCTTCAGGCAGGTCTTGTAAAAATTGTATTTTTTATCCATGATTCAACTGCCTGAAGGAAATATCAATATCTTTCTCTTTTTCCAGACAATTGGAGCGTTTGGATCAAAATTAAACTTCTGGAAACGAAAGAAATATCATTTCTCTGTTTTCTTTTAACGTAGATCAAGTTTGTTTTTAAATTCTTCAATTGCCTGGACAAAGATATTATATTGAGATAAGATATTATTAGAAAATTATATTTTTTATCCATGATTTAAGTGCCTGGAAAAAAAAATCGCAATTTTTGTCATTTTAATAACGTATGTCTTATTTAGCTTGAGCTACAAAAAGGTAATACATAATATATAGATAATATAATACACATACTTAAAAAATTAAAATCAATAAAAAAAAATTCACATAGTTTTTATAAAAATTATATTTTTTATCCACGTAATTTTTATCACTTTTCAGGTAGTTAAAGGTTTAGAAAAAACTTCAACTGCCTGGACAAAAAATATAATTTTAATTTTTTTTCAAGAAAATTTAAGTTTCCTTTTAATTTGCAACTAAATGGACAAAAATAAAAGTAAAGACTGTTTCTTTAGGCAGTTCTTATAAAGATTGTATTTTTTATCCAGGATTCAACTGCCTAAAAGTAAAATCGCCATTTTTCTCGTTTTCCAGGCAATTGCAGGGTTTGGATGAAAGTTAAACTTCTGGAAAAGAAATATAATTTTTCTGCTTCTTTTTTAAGGTAGTTTAAGTTTTTTTTTAAATTCTTCAATTGCCTGGACAACGATATAAATTAATAAACAATTTATAGGTAGTTTTTAGGAAAATTATATTTTTTATCCATGATTCAAGTGCCTGGAAAAATCGCAATTTTTGCCATTTTCACAAAGTTTTTGTGAAAATTATATTTTTTATCCTTGTAATTTTTGTCATATTTTTTAGGTAGTTAAAGAACTTGAAAAACACACTTCAACTGCCTGGACAAAGATATTTTAATTAGAAAAACAATTTTTAGGTAGTTTTTAGGAAAACTATATTTTTTGTCCATGACTCAATTGCTTGGAAAAAAATCGCAATTTTGCCATTTTTACATAGTTTTTGTGAAAATTATATTTTTTATCCTTGTAATTTTTGTCATATTTTTTAGGCAGTTAAAGAACTTGAAAAACACACTTCAACTGCCTGGACAAAGATATTTTAATTAGAAAAACAATTTTTAGGTAGTTTTTAGGAAATTATATTCTTATCCATGATTCCCTGAAAAAAAACATAATTTTAATTTTTTTTATGACAGCTTAAGTTTCTCCTTAATTTTCAATTAAATGAACAAAAATGAAGATAAAGACTTTTTCTTCAAGCAGTTCTTTTAAAAATTGTATTTTTTGTCCAGGATTCAACTGCCTGAAAGTAAAATCGTCATTTTCCCTGTTTTCCGGACAATTGGAGGGCTTGGATGAAAGTTAAACTTCTGGAAAATAAATATCATTTCTCTGTTTTTTTAAGGTAGTTCAAGTCTTTTTTTTAATTCTTCAATTGCCTGGACAAAGATATAAATTAAAAAACAATTTTTAGGTAGTTTTTAAGAAAATTATATTTTTTATCTGTGATTCAATTTCCTGGAAAAAAATCGCAATTTTTGTCATTTTCGCATAGTTTTTGTAAAAATTATATTTTTTATATACGTAATTTTTGTCACTTTTCAGGCAGTTAAAGAACTTGAAAAACAAAATTGAACTGCCTGGACAAAGATATAAATAAGAAAAATAATTTTTAGTTAGTGTTTGGAAAAAATATATTTTTTTTTAAATAATAAAATAATATTAAAATAAAAATAGTTTAAATATTAATTGTTCTATAATAATTTGCTTAATGAGATAAGACTGTTAAAGTACTGATTATCTAGAATCAAAGTTTTTATCAATATATTTAAATATTGTTTGTCATAGAATGTTTTATATTTGTATAATTTTTTTTTTAATATCTATTTTTCTTTATACTTTTGACTTGATATTTTAAACTGATTAATTATTAAGAGTCTACATTTTAAAATTGTAATGTTAGGCCTATGTTTTATTTTTTATATTTCATTTTTATGGTCCTATTTTCATCCGTTTTATAATCTTCATCTAATCTTAAAGTTTTATTAATAAATGCCTTAGTTTTATCATATTATATACCATTGTTGTGCGTCTTTTATTTGTATTCACTTTTTATAAAAATCTAATAACCTATTGGAATATTAAAATGGTGTAATTTATATGTACCGCAATTTGCTAAATAAATATATGTATATTATTATTATTATTAATTTTAATTATTTTTGGAAATCTTAAACAATTTTTTTATTATTTAAAATCGATTTTCTATAATATATTTTTTTATTAAATTATGACTAGAAGAAGTTCAAAAATTTAATTTTTAATTTTAGAATTATAATATTTTAGAATTCCTATTTTTTTTTTTTTTTTTTGGAAACATTATTTGATACAATATCTCATGTGCACAAAAAAATATATTGGAAAAAAATTAAATATTTTAAAGTTTTTCAATTTTAGTAAAATTGAATTATAATATTAATTCTGGAAGAAATTGTTCAAAATTGCCTACAAGTGCCTTAAAATCCATTTATAAAAATTATAATTTGTTTTTGGAACACGAAAAATACCATAAAACATAAATAAACATAAAACATAACAACAATACATGAAAATCTCAAATAACACCTAATAATAATAATAATAATAATAATAATAATAATAATAATAATAATAATAATAATAATAATAATCTTTATTTAGCATAAATAGCTACATACAAAAACAACAAATTTCCCAAAAAATGAATAAAAATAAAAATACATATAATAATTATAATAATGTTGATAAACCTAATTCAACAATATATTTAGTCAACAAGAGTACATATATAAATAAGCAATAATAGAATAATGGAAATTTTCTCGAAAACCGTGTAAAATTTAGCATTTATTATTTTTGCAATAAATGCCTTTCTTAAATACAAGATGAAAATTATTTAATATATTTTTAAAAATATAATTATATTTAGGAAGTTATTGGAGTTTTTTGGTTTTTGGAAGAAGAATTTGCTTCTTTGATAGTGAAAGGTGTGCCTGCAATAATTTTTGCCTTAAATATCTAAAAAGTGCATAAGTTGTGCAGTTTTTGGAAAAAATCTACTTTTTGCATAAATTTTGCTTGTTTCAAAATCAAAATATATTTGTTTTTTTGAAAATCCCAAATTTTTCATTAAAAACATGAGCAATTTTCTTTGATTTTGTGAGTTTTAATTTAAGGAATTTTAAATATTTTTTTAAATAATTTGGGAACCACTGGAAATATTTTCATAATTTTTTCACGATAAAATAGTCGCATTCCTGAGCATGAATTTGATTATAAAAACGTCATTCTAAGTTCCAGATTCGGATAGAAAAAGCACTTTTGATTGGACCACTTTTTTTACTAATTATTGAATTTTATTGCAATTATTTCTATAGAATAATTAGAATATTTTTAAAAAATGTACACATAAAAGGAGTCCGATTATTTTCGAATAATTTCATACACAAACATTTTTTGTACCTAAAAAACTTTTTGAATTAGAGGCGATTTGATCATCCAAGGTCTAAATTGTATTTTATTACTTGATGGACATTTTTGGTCATAACTTTATACCTACTGGAAATAGTTTCATAATTTTTTCACGACAAAATAGTGGGATCCCTGAGGATGAATTTGAGGGTAAAAATGTCACTCTAAATTAAAGTACTTTAATTTAAAACCTATGGCGGGAAATTTGATTTGATATATTTTATTAGGTCTAGATACAAAAAAAGGGATTTGTCACTGATTGACCAACAGTAAAGGTGCACAGTTTAAATCAATGGCTTCTAAATTTTCCAAGTATGGCGCAACCTTGACGCCGTTATATATTATGTATTAACGTTAAAAATATTGTTATTTATTTTCGTTTATAACGTGCCAATTGTACCGATTCAGCCGGTTTTTTCCTTTGCCATTTTATACCGGGTGTACTTGTAATTAATGACGTTGCTTATTAGTAAAAACGTGGCGATATTTAATTAGTTACATTCGGCAAAAAAATCATGAATAAATAATTCCGATGAATCGTTTAAATTTTTTTGGTTGTCTTGAGTAACCTGTTTATAATGCGCTTTAGGTAGTACCTATGAGTGCAAGAAGGAAAAGCTTAGTGTTTATTATTACATTCTGAATTTCAGGCTGTTGATCATGATTTGACGTCTTTGACCGACTATCATATGTATTCATTAGACAAATTGCTTACAATTGGATCGATAAATTGCTGGATAAGGGAATAACTTCCTCTTTACCTCAGTAAAACTGGTCGTAAACTGCTTCACTTCTCTTCATGGGTATTGAAACTGGTTGAGGCGAAGAATTTCACATTATTATATGTTTTCACAATAATATATAACTTTGCTTATTTAAAATTGTCTTTGTAAAAAAAATCCTGATTTTCGAAATTCCTAATTTGATTATTTAGATATCATGCTATCGAAGTTTTGCGGAAAAACATATTTCCAAATATATTCAAAATAATACAATGTTACCAGAATCAACTTTTAAAAAAAATATCACTGAATAATCAGTAAATTTTCTAATTTTTTACACACAATTTACTTGACAGTTGGATTTTAGCGTGTTTATTTAAAGTGAAACAATATTTTACAGACCTTGGACGATATTCGCTATGTAAATTTACATAGAAAAAATATATTTATACATAATCAAACAACATTAATCATGTTTTTTTCTAGTACCATTGTGTTAGTCTTATTTGCCGTTACTTAATATAATGGCACTTGACGTAAACATTAGAAAATCAACAAAAAAAAAACTTGTGCTCCGATTTCGGTCGTCCTAAATACCTTTATAAATTTACCACCTCTATAAGAGATTAATATTTTTTTCTTGTTGTTGTTTTTTTGTCTCGTTTTCTCGCTGATGCAATTTTCACGTAGGTAAGCCCGCCGTTTATTTGCATATGCCCCTACACACGTACTTGGCATATTATATTAGGCATATTCCGCATTGTTTACTTGCCCCCTTTCTCACTCCCCGTTTATTATTCCGCCCCGCGGGAAAATAAATACGATATATAAACGGGGGGGGTTGGTTTATTTTAATAGTCAAATAAAGGGATGTTAGTTAAGGGATGCCTTGGGTGTCATGTTTTGGAACTTGGAAGGGATATTTTGTATAAATAGGGTTATAAAGTGTGTTATTGGAATTTTAGTTATTTTATACAGAAATAAAAGAAAGTAAAATTGGTGCAAGAAAGTTGAAATTAGGTTACTTAAGGGTTAAAGTTTTTGGCCCGAAATTTGGAGAATTTTTAGAGTTTCCGTATTCTGGACATTCTTTAATAAAAAAAAATTATAGAGCATTTATTTAAAATAATAGGAAAAATTAAAACAAAATTTATAAATTAAAAATAAAAAAAGAAAATATGCAGACACTCATAGGCGTTTTCTAAATGTGAATATCTTTTTAAAATTATTTTAGAAAATTGAATATAATTAAACTTTAAAACATACTTCAAAATATTTTTTCTGCACTTTAAACTGTACCATATTTTTATCAGTTTTATATTTTTTATTTTTTCTTTATTATTTCAAATTTCAAAGTTCGTCCAGAATTTCTTTAATCAAACTCCATGAAGAATTTTTGTTTTTCTTCATTTTTAATCGAAAATCAGGAAAATCAAGGTTCGATTTTACATAAAACTTTTTAATTTTTGGGATTTTCATGAAGAATAAACAAATAAATTTTGATCTTTAAAAAACAAAAATTTGCCCAACAAGTCGATTTATTTCAAAAACTAGATAATTTTTTAACTTTTTAGATATCTAAAACCAAAAATTATTCCAGGCTTACCTTTCATAATAACCCTTACAGTACCGAGATAAAAAAATTTGAGTTAAGGGAGGGATTTAGGGAGTACACAATTGTGTGTCTAGGGAGCCAACATTAGAAAAGCACAATTGTAAAATAAAATTTATTACTTTGTATGGAATAAAGTTTTTATCTTTGGTTAAAGAAAGAAAAACATTACATTTTAGGCAACGCATTCTGGACCAACTTTTGCACCCTTCTAACCTGAATTTAACTGGGTCCTTCATTTCTTCATTATTTGGCCAGTGTTCAAAACCATCAAAGCGTTTGCCTGCACAGGGCAAACTGGAAGGCATTCTTCTCTTTTTTATTTCATTTCCTTCAACGCTAGTCTCTTCCTCTATATTTTCTTGGCATTCTGTTTCCTCCAATACACGCTTCTTAGTACCGGCAATCAGATATTCCCCAAGATTAAGTCTAAATTCCAAAAGATCCATAATATCTTTGCTTCCAAGGTTTTGACTATAACAATCCCTGCGATACTTCATCCAGCTGTTTACTATTACTAAGTCGAACAAATGTAGGATGGCTTTAAGAGTCCATTTCCGGATTCGAAAAAAAGATCGATAGTATTCCATCATTTGGTCGCAAACATCTACACCAACCATGTTTTCGTTGTATGATGAACGTTTTTTTTTCTGTTTTATTCCATCTTTGCACCTCAGTTTCCGGCTGTGGATATCATTAAAACAGATTTATTATCTTTCCACTCTGTAATGCAAAGTTTATTATCGGTTCTAACAACTTCTTCTGACTCTCCCCTATTCATTAAACTGTCTTTTTTAAAATCAAACCCTTTCACTCTGTTGGACATAATTGTAGCAGTTGCATCTATATTCAAACTCGTCAATTTGTTCATCAAAGCAATAGTTGAAAAGTATCTGTCAAAATACAGGTAACTATTTTGAGGTAATGTTTCTGCTAGACGCAATATTATTGACGGTCCCAGTCTAAATCCCTATCTTTTAGCGGGGTAGTATTGCCCTGGTAGATTTCAAAATCCAATACCAGTCCGTCGGATGTCGTAAGAACGAAATTCTTCAGTCCCACTGGTCTTGGTTTATTTTTGGAACTGGATATCTTCCCAAAAAAGGAATAATTTGTTCATCAATAGAAAAAGCTGTCTTTTCTATTCTTTCAATGGCTTTACATCTATTGCGAACCAAATCAATTACCGGCTGTATTCTCCACAATCTATTCTTTTTTTGTTCCTCTTCTGATACGCTAAGATTGTCAAAGATATGTAAATTTACACGTATCATGTAAAATCTTTGTCGGGTCATGACCCCATCAATTAATGGGAACTTATATTTTCCATTCCAGTACATATGTATCGTTGGAAGATGAATACATCCCATCAAAGCATTCATTCCGCAATTTCTTTATTTCTTGAGAGGTAAAATTGTTTTCTTTTGCATTTTGTTGCAAGAAATACTGGGAAGTGAAATTTGCGGCTGACTCAAAAAAATCATCATTTAAATATTTAGCAAAATATTCGTTGGATGGAGTATAGTCCTCTTTTACAGGAAAATCCTTGCTTCTAAAGTTTCCAAGCTTCTACTGAAGAGTCTGGAAATGTATGAGGGGTAAATCATCTTCTGAATCTGAAGAGCTATCAGCTTCATTTGGTGCTACAATTAGGATCTTTTTGTGAATTTCAAACTTATCTTCTTCATCCTCGGACTCTAAATCCGACCCAACTTCGTCTAGAAGTTGGAACAATGCCTCCTCGTCATCCCTTAGATGGTCCAAATCAATAATTTCCTTACTTCTTCCTGTAACAAAGAATTAATTGTATCCAACTTAATTAAAACCAAATTACGTTAACTCCCGTGGCTCACAATTGTGATATACATAACAAAACCATTCTTGGAATGAACAATTTTAAAGATATTTTCAATCTCTAAAAACAATACACTTAATTGAAGTTTATTATGCCTATTTAATATTAAGCACTTGTTTTTTCCCCTAAATTCTATAAATAAATTATAACTTACCTACACGAGTCATTGTTGAACATAATCGGAAACTTCTCAGGTTATGACAAGAATGCACTCCCGGCAAAATAAACGATTTGCGCGTGCACATCTATACAATGCATTATTCACAATCATGTCGCACGGTGCTCTTTCCCTAAACATTTTTTGATCCTTATAACACTAGTAAATAAGGAAGTCACAATAATTGTGATATCGGCTAGCGTAAGGTATAAAAGAAAGAATTTCTTCTTCCAAAAACCAAAATACTACAATAACTCCTTAAATTTTAGTTTCTTCGAAAAAATATGTAAAACACTTTTCATTTTGTACGTTAAAGAAGCATCTATTGCAAAAATAAAAAATTAAAAATTTTACATAGTTTTCGAGAAATTCCCATTTTTCTATTACAAGTTTTTCGAGATTTTTTACCACTGTATAGTGAAAAAAATTTTAATTTCTCTTTTTTTAATTAGAAAATTCCTTAAATAATCGTTAAAACAATTTTTTTACTTGTTTCTCTTATTTAAAGCTAAAAATTATTCCAGGCACACCTTACAGAATAAAAAAAACAAATTTCTTTTTTCAAAAAATGCCAATAACTCCTGAAATATTATTTTTTCGAGAAATTGCCTTAAATACTTTTCATTTTATACTTCAAAGGGGCATCTATTTCTATAATGAAAAATTCAAAATTTTTCATAGTTTTTGAGAAATTTGAATTTTTTAGAGATTTTCTACCACTGTATCGCGAAAAAATATTAATTTCTCTTTTTAATTAAGAAATTCCTTAAATAATCATTAAAAAAATAAATTTTAATTTTTTTGCCTATTTAAAGCTAAAACTTATTTCAGGCATATCTTTCACTTATTTATTTATTTGTTTAACGGTATCCACCATTTTTACAAAAATAAAATAACATAAAAGATACTAATAATAATACAACTTAAGCTAGATAATAGTAAGACATAAATCAATCAAAGTTATAAATTAATGTAAGAGAACTTCTAAAACGGCTAAAAGAAACGTGCAAGTCAAGACTGTACCTATCGAAAGAACGTTGCATTCTAGTTATAGGATTATGCTGTCCATAAGAACTACTATCAAAATCTACATAGAAGAGTTTTTTCAGTCTAGTCAATTTTTGCGCCCGAAAATTCAGCCTATTTAAAAAAAAATCACAATCAGTCATGTCAGATATTAATTTAAAAATGAAACACAACTCTGAATTATTACGCCTTAACTCAAGTGAGTCCAAAGAGAGAACTGATATGACCGACTTGTAATCAGCGTGACCATTAGCTAATGGAACCTTAAGTTTAAAAGAACAATTTATTTTGGACTTCAATATTTTCAACATGCGATTTATAAAATGGAGACCATACGGGACTAGCATACTCCAAACCAGAACGGACTAACGAACAGTACAGAACTTTATAGACAGAGCATGAGAAGTCTTGACTGCATCTAGTTATAAATCCTAGATTTCTATACGCTTTCTGTCAACTTAGAATCGAAAATTACTCCGCGATTCCGTTACCCTTTTTAAAATAGTGGAACGTATACTATAATCAAACAATGTAACATTGCGAATTCTTCCAAAAGTTATTGAATAACACTTCGGAACATTTAAATCTAAACCATTAAGGTTGCACCATTCATAGAGATTATGGAATTCATCCTGTAACAATTGACATTGAACATTAGAATCAATAGACAAAAACAATTTTAAATCATCAGCGAATAATAAAAATTCACAATTTCTTACAAATAATCCTATATCATTAACAAATACTGTAAAAAGCAACGGACCCACATGTGACCCCTGAGGAACGCCAGATGGCACAGAGAAGTCTATCACTATCTACCCAGTAAATAGTCCCTTAGCCAACAAATAACATTTGATCCAAAACCCAAAGCTTGGAGCTTTGCCAGTAGAAGCGCATGAATAACTCTGTCGAACGCCTTCGAAAAATCCGTATAAACAGCATCAACTTGTGAACCCTTACCAAAAGCATTAAACAGATAATCTTCATAACATATTAAGTTAGTAACAGTAGAACGACCTTTTTGAAAACTATGTTGACTGTTAATAATAAGGCTTTTAGATTGCCATGACAATTATTGCTTGTTTACAAGTGCATCCAAAAGTTTAGGCAAGGTTGACTGTATAGAAACTCCCCGATAATCACTAGTATTACCAGACTTAAATGAGCCGCTCAGAGGAAAAGTGGTATATGTCAGTATTTTTTTAATTTTTAAGTTACACCTTTAATTATGTTTCTACTGGTCTAATATATTCAGTCGAAAACTGGTATAAGTCAAAATTTTAACTTAGCTAAGATAACAGCTTCCTAAAGTTATTCCTTTTAACATAATGGATTCGTTCGCTGGAATAGTGGTATAAGTCAAGGCACCACGACGCTGTTCCGATGTCGCGCCAGGTCCTATTAAACTCACTTTTTCTTGTTTAGTCAGGTTTTTTTAGTGCTATGGTACGTAGTGTGTAGATCAGTTACTGTAGCTAAGAAAAAAGATATGATAGAACTTCTTCAGTGAATTCCCCCGATTCAGCATCAGTTCTTCCTGGGCTTACTGACAAAAGAAGATGCTGTTGACAGTGGACCATTATCCGATTCTGATAAAGATTAATTTGTTTCATAACTTGTTCTTACTCTCCTTACTGTAAGTTCAGTATGTAAGATAAGTAGCAGTAATGTTTAAGTGAATATATCAAATCTCTATGTATAAATAATTACAACTTACAAGCATACAGCTCCAGAAAGACGTTTCGTGGTGGTGAAACGGCCATTTTCAGCAGGAATGACTTACCACTGGAGATAGAAAATGTGGAAACCAAAACACTACCATTAGAGAAGCATTTTGAATATTCAGTCACAAAATTTATTGTTAATCAAAAAACCTTATGTTGTCAGCTTATACAGATCACCTACTGGTGACCCTGATGTTTTTCTTCATAAAATTCAAGAACTATTGGATGAGTCATATACATGTAATAACTCGTTGAGGCATGTGTTTCTGAGTTATGGTTTGGATGATCGTGTGTAGGGCATTACAAGACCGGGCATTCAAGACGGTAGCCTGATCGATTTTCTACTACTGTATCGTGAAAAAATGCTAATTTCACTTTTTAATTAAGAAATTTCTTAAATAATCGTTAAAAAAATAAATTTTATTTTTTTTCTTTTATTTAAAGCCAAAAATTATTCCAGGCACACCTTTTACAATAAGAGAAACAAATTTCTTTTTTCAAAAATGCCAATAACTCCTGAAATATAATTTTTTCGAGAAATTGCGTTAAATACTTTTAATTTTATACTTTAAAGGGGTATCTATTTCTATAATAAAAAATAAATAATTTTTCATAGTTTTTGAGAAATTCCAATTTTTCCATTACAAGTTTTCGGGATTTTCTACCACTGTATCCCGAAAAAATGCTAATTTCTCTTTTTGATAAGAAAATTCCTTAAATAGTCGTTAAAAAAAATTATTTTTTTTCTCATATTCAAAGCCAAAAATTATTCCAGGCACACCTTTCGCAATAAAAGAAACAAATTTCTTTTTTCAAAAAATGCCAATAACTCCTAAAATATAATTTTTTCGAGAAATTGCCTTAAATACTTTTCATTTTATACTTCAAAGGGGCATCTATTTCTATAATAAAAAATAAATAATTTTTCATAGTTTTTGAGAAATTCCAACTTTTCCATTATAAGTTTTTCGAGATTTTCTACCACTGTATCGCGAAAAAATGCTAATTTCTCTTTTTGATAAGAAAATTCCTTAAATAGTCGTTAAAAAAATATTTTTTTTCTCATATTCAGAGCCAAAAATTATTACAGGCACACCTTTCGCAATAAAAGAAACAAATTTCTTTTTTCAAAAAATGCCAATAACTCCTGAAATATTATTTTTTCGAGAAATTGCGTTAAATACTTTTCATTTTATACTTCAAAGGGGCATCTATTTCTATAATAAAAAATAAATAATTTTTCATAGTTTTTGAGAAATTCCAACTTTTCCATTACAAGTTTTTCGAGATTTTCTACCACTGTATCGCGAAAAAATGCTAATTTCTCTTTTTGATAAGAAAATTCCTTAAATAGTCGTTAAAAAAATATATTTTTTTTCTCATATTCAAAGCCAAAAATTATTACAGGCACACCTTTCGCAATAAAAGAAACAAATTTCTTTTTTCAAAAAATGCCAATAACTCCTGAAATATTATTTTTTTATTTATTTTTTCTATAATAAAAAATAAATAATTTTTCATAGTTTTTAAGAAATTCCAATTTTTCCATTACAAGTTTTGCGAGATTTTCTACCACTGTATCGCAAAAAAATGCTAATTTCACTTTTTAATTATAAAATTCCTTAAATAGTCATTAAAAAAATGAATTTTAACTTTTTTCTCTTATTTAAATCCAGAAATTATTCCAGGCACATCTTTCGCAATAAAAGAAACAAATTTCTTTTTCCAAAAAATGCCAATAACTCCTGAAATTTTATTTTTTCGAGAAATTGCCTTAAATACTTTTCATTTTATATTTCAAAGGGGCATCTATTTCTATAATGAAAAATGAAAAATTTTTCATAGTTTTCGAGAAATTCCCATTTTTCCATTACAAGTTTTTCGAGATTTTCTACCACTGCATAACCAAAAAAAAATTATAATTTCTCTTATTAATTAAAACTTTCGTTTTTTTAGACCATTTAAATATGTATTATACTCGTATTATCTATATATTATGTATTACCTTTGTAGCTCAAGCTAAATAAATACATTATTATTATTATTATTATTATTATTATTATTCCCAAACAATTCCAAACATTTAAAATAGATTTTTGAAAAAATAAACAAAATTTTGACTTTTTGAGGCAACCTTCAAAAACCAAAAAAGTGCCAATAACTTCTTTAACCTCAATTTTTTGAAAAAACTTGTAAAACAATTTTAATTTAGCACTTCAAAAAGGCATCTATTGCATAAATAAAAAAATTAAAATTTTTCATAGTTTTCGAATAAAATCCCATTTTCCATTACAAGTTTTCGAGGTTTTCCCCCACTGTATTATAAGAAGAAAATCATAATTTATTTTTGAAACGAAAACAGATTTTCGTAAAAATTAAGCAAATTTTTGACTTCCTTAGGGAACAAAAATGCCAATAATATCTTTATCGTTAGTTTTCCATTGCAAACATTAAAATTTCCCATAGTTTTTCAGAAATTCCAATCGGGTTACCATTTTATCCCACTGTACGGCAAACACAATCAAAATGTCCTCTTTCAAGTACAAATTTCATTATTTAATACAACAGATAAACAACAATCACTCTTCAACTTACCCAACACATTAATAATAAAAAAACCAGCATTAAAAGAGAACGACTGCCCGTTACCCCACGTGCCCCTAATCCGCGGCGTTGCCACCTCGCCCATATAAATCGGCAACGCCGCATACATCACAGCATCGGCAATACCGCAAATAAACCTGCCAACATACAAACTGTAAATATCGCTGGCGAAAATGGTGATCAACCAGAACAGTGAGTGAGGAACGCTTAGTAGGATCAACGTGTACTTGCGACCAATAAAATCGTGGATTTTAAAGAAGAACAGTGACGTCACCAACATACCTGAAAGTTATATTAGTGAGTTATGTATATACCTAAAAAACTCACTATTCACCAATTGACATAAAAATTGGCAAGAGGTTGGCCTCCTCCTCAGTTATACTGCCATAAGTCTCTTGGTCGTTTTTTAATATCAGTAGGAATGGTGAGGGCCAAGTGAATAGTAAGGCACTGGTCACCCCTGGTATGCATGCTATAATATAATTATGTGAATGTATAATAGATGAAAATGTATATTAGGACTCACCCACTATAATGGCCAAGATTTGGGGCCAATCTTTACCAGGATCTTCTTTGGTCGCTACCATTCTTCACGAAAATTTCGCTGTAGATCCGTGTTTTATTTTATTGTCTTATCGTGTTAAGCTGGTCATAATTTATCGTTATTATGAGAAAGTCGGTAAATATTTTAAAGAGGATTTTTTAGGTGTTTATATATTTATAAGGTGAACAGCGTTTAAGAAAATCGTTGGCCTATAGAGGGGTCAAGACAGGATTTTTTCGGGATTTTTTTAAAGAATCCGCTTGAATTGCCACTAGTTTTTTTTTATTTTAAGAAAACACTAGTTTACTTATATAAGTGAAATATATCGCTCCTCCTCTAACTCCTCACGCTTGTCTACTGTATAAAAACGTGAAATATTTACACGTTTAATTCCCATTTGGCGTGCGACAATGAAATATGAAGACAAATGGCCCTCGGAGGCTTCAGTTCTCCTGATGACAGGCCCGTACGACTTAATTGATATAAATAGACGGTTTTCGTGTTTTATTTGCTAAAAATTGTTGTTTCTTTTTTTTGTGTGAAAATTACTTGATAATATCACGTTTTTTTGTCTTATTTTTAAAATGCTAGTGACACTTTTCGAGGGGTTGTTCTCTTGGTTTTATGTCTTTTTAAAAGCACAATATATTTATTTGGGTCTTTTTCTCTTTATTTTTGACTTAAAATTGACTTTTATTTACTTGGGTCTGTTGGTGGAATTACATAAATATCATTGTTTTTTTTGTGAAAATTACATGATAATATCACGTTTTTTTGATTTATTTTTATAATACTAGTGACACTTTTTTGATGTTGTTTTCTCTTGTATTTATGCCTTTTTTAAAAGCCCATATTTATTTTAGGGTTTTTTTTATTTTCGATTTAAAATTGACTTTTATTTACTTATGTCTGGTGGTGGAATTACATTAATATCATCAGCTGTTATCGTTAAAATGCAAACAATGACGTTCGAGGTGCAACAATTAAATGAAATTGACGATGTCCTTCACGACGGTAAAAACAGTAAAAATTAATGCAAAATTTAGTTATCACGTGAAAATATTGAGTTGGTTTACTTATTGTGAACATGAAGTTGTAAGGAAATTAAGTGATAATTAAAGGCAGTACAAGGGAGTTGTTTTTTAATCGGTTAGAGGTTTTTCAAGGTTTTCTCCCACTGTATGACAAGTTATATGAAAATTTCTGTATTTTTAATTTTATTAAAATATGCTATTTTCAATAAACAAATAACAAGCAGATTAAAAAAAAAATCATACAGTTTTTTGGTCAAAAAATGCCTTTTTAAAAAGAGATACTTTTGATTACTTTTCAAAATTTTCCTAACAGACTTAAAATTTTAATTAAAAAATTATAATTTCTCACTTTATCAGGCATTTATTGTTGTAATAAACGAATGAAATGTATTAAATAATTTGGGTGCCGAATTCGATAGCAGAATGTCAATTCGATAAAAATCGAGGTGCTGAAGGATAATTCGAGAATAAAGCGCATTCGGCATTACTGCTTTTTATGTGTATTATATTTCAACAAATAATAATTTAATATTCCAAATTGTTCTCAAGTATTTTGTAATTGCGTGAAATGAGTCGAATTCAATGGCATAACGAAATTCGATGAAAATATTGATGCTTCTTTGTAATTTAAACAAACTTCGAAATTCCAAATATATAATATACGCTTAATTTTAAATGTCAAAAAAGCGTCCATTGTAGCAATAAAAAAATAGGAAATTTCCCATAGATGTCGAAAAAATCTCCATTAGTCCATGACAAGTTTTTTGAGTTTTCTCCCACTGGAATACTAAAGCAATTGTACAGGGCCACTTTTATCTTTTTCTAACTAATTTCAACTGCCTGGAAGAGTGAGAGACATTATGGCAATTTTCCAGGCGGTTAAGGCTATCTTTGTCTTTTTTTAACTAATTCCAAGTGCCTGGAAGAGTAATAGATGGAATATTTCGGAAAAAACTACTAAAATTCTATTTTCTAAGCATAAGCTTAATTTATACTATTAAACAAGCAAATTCTGTTTAATTATAATTTTTGAGCACGATTTAATTAAAAAGTAAATATAATTCCAGGCTTCTGTAATTCCCAATATTTTTCTAGAAAAAAAAAAGCAAAAATATCAGTTTTTTAATATAAGCCAATGGGAGCAGGAACGTCTTTTAGGGATAATTAAAAAATGTATTTCACTAGAAAAACTTGTGCCTAAACTCCGAATTAATTTAAATAAAAATAAAATTCTGTAATTTCCAATTTCCTTCTAAAAAATCCAAATGTGCCCAATTTCCTGGAATAAATTATAATTTTCCGGTAAAAATTAAATTATCTTTTACTTTTACAACTCAGAAACCTTAAAAATCACTGCTGCGATTTAATCAATAAAAATCACTTCTGACATTAAGAAATATATAAATAAATCAATAATTTGATATTTATAGTTGATTCATCATTGTTCTATTAATTCATCGAATTTCTGTGAAAAAATAAATTTTTATTACTATCTGTAGGTTAGAATATCGATTTTTTATTAAGAAAACATGCGTGTAAATTAAAAAAAAAATCATGTTCCAGGTTTCTATAATTCACGATTTTTTTCTGGAAAAAAATGGCGAAAATGTGAGTTTGAAAAAAAATGTTTTTAATTATTATTTTTTTATCTGGAAATTTTGGACAAACTTGTTCGCAATTTCATGGAAGAATTAAAATTTTAGTGATAAAGTGCAAAAATTAGACAAAAAAAAATCTAAATCATTGACGTTTTAAATTGCAATTATTTTCATTAATATCGGTAAGATTTAAATATATTTTTTTTTAAATTATTATTTTGATGTTATTATGTCAATGGAGAAAATTAAATTGTAATCAATTTGCATTATAATTTATAGAATTTCTTGGGAAAAATTATTTGTTGATGATATACCAAAAAAATACTACATAAAAGTTGAGACATCGATGAAGGAAATTTGATTATCAAATTTTTTGCTCTGTGTTAAGTAAGAAAAAAATACATTTCCAAATTTAAAAAAAACTTCAAATTAATTTTTTAGCATGGAAACGTGCTTTTAAATACCGCATTAATTAAAGAAAAAAACCAAATTTTTCTTGATAAAAGACGGTCAATTGTGGCCCGAACCCTAAATGCAAATACGCCACTCGTACGTGTCCTATGGGGGGATCCCATTAACTTCACTCGCCCATAAATATGGGCCTGCGCCCCCCTTAAATTTCCAGCTCTCCTGCGCCCCGGACGGGGGTCGTTTGACGTCCAAAACAGAAAAGATATGTGCGTGTCAAAACGCAATGATAAATGGGCGCATTTATTATTTCGCCCCATTTAAGTGCCTTAATTAGACCTTTAGAATTTTTCTCAATTCTAAAGGCATTCGCAACAAATTATTTAATTATTAAATAATATCATGATTGAATAACAGCTTTTGAATATATTAATAACTGTTGATGGTCCATAGAGCCTGAGAGAGAGCCCTTTTGACATTTTTCTCCTCAGAAATTCACTCAGAGAGTCTCTGGGGGGTTTATAGTCATCGCGTTACATCGTTGCTTTTTTTTATTAAAATACATTGTCCTTTAGGGTAGGAAATATTCCTTATTGTAATTGAAGAAAATTTTCCCAAAGGTTTACGGCCTATTAAACCTTTAAATATAAAAAGAATATTATGCCAAAAAAATGTTCCTTGAACGTCTTAATAATAATAATAAATCCTTTGAACATTCTAGGAATCTATTAACCGATCAATCCAAGGCATATTCTCCTGTAATTAGATTCATATTAGTATGGCTAAAATAACCAATTAAATGCCCCATTGAACCCCTTCCCAAAACTGGATGTTTGAGGATATTCCAGAGAAATTTCAGAAATATCCTTTCTAACATTTATATATTGGTAGGGATATTCGAGAACTGGAAAAAATATTCCAAAAAGTATTTCCTAGAGGTTTATAGAGAATATTTGAGAAAATTATTCCTCTAAGGATAATATAGAAATTATTCCAGGCACACCTGTGCAGTTTACAATGAAAATTGACGCCTTTTATGAAGAATTATTTAATGTATGAATGATTTTTGTATGCTGAGAAATTTTATATATTTAAATAATAACTTTTTTTATATAAAATGGGGTAAAAATTAGATAAAATTACAATTTAGAACGTCGATGATTCAGTAAGAAATTTCATCAAAAAGATTTTCTTCATCGACCTTTTAACATTCAGAATATCAGTTTTTTTTTATATGAAAACCCTTTTTGATGCTCCTTTGGCAATTTTCACTATTTTTTGACTAATTTATAAAATTTAAAAAATGTTTCACCAACGTTTTCTTGAAAAATTTAATTTTTTCCAAAGAAAATAATAATTAGATTTTAAAATGATTAAATAATTCAATTTATTTTTTTTGTATTTATTTAATTATAATTATGTATAATTTTAGTGCATACGACGTATTTTTAAAATCGATTTATTATTAACTAAATTAATTCTTGCTGAATTTTTAATTATAACTATGCATAATTTTAAAGGTTACGACGTATTCTTTATTGTATTTACTGATTGATCCAAGGAATATTCTCCCTGTGATTAAATTCATATTTACATGGCTTAAACAACCTAAATGCTTCATTAAACCCTTTCCGAAAACTGGATATTTGAGATTATTCCAGGGGAATTTTAGAATTGGTAAAAATATTCAAGTTCCTGGAATATTCTTTAAAAGTTTTTATTTAAATATGATTACCGGAACACGAACTGGACAAAATATTTTGACAACTGTTTCCTTGAGCTTCATAGACAATATTTGAGAAAATTATTTCAGGAATTGGTGAGTATCTGGAAGGATATTATAGAAATTATTCCAGGCACACCTGTGCAGTTTACAATGAAAATTGACGCCTTTTATATAGAATTATTTAATGTATAAACGACTTTTGCAGGTTGAGGACTTTTTGAGTTAGAGCCGCATTTGTGAGGCATATATATTTAAATAAAAAATTTTTTTCATATAAAATGAGGTGAAAAAGTAGATAAAAGGAATATCTGTATTAATGTTCTAATTTCCATAGGGTAATTTTTTTAATAAAATATTTTTTTTAATTCTATGAATTGTAATTAGAGTGGTTTATCAGAACGTCAGATGATTTAATTATAGATTTTATAAAACTTCCTCCATCGACCTTTTAACGTCCAAAATATCAGTTTTTTATGTGAAAACCTCTTTTGACGCTTCTTTGACGATTTTCACCCTTTTTGACTAATTTTTATAATTTAAAAACGTTTTTCCGAAATATTATCAATTTAAAAAAAAAAATAATTATTCGAGGTTACAAAACGATTAAATAATTAAATTAAATTTTCTTTGTATATACTTAAATATAATTATGCATAATTTTAATGCACACGACGTATGTTTCATAGTAATTATTTTAATATTAATTATTCCTTAATATTTTGTTATGCATAATTTAAAAGGAGACGACGTATTCTTCATTGTAATCATTTTAAAATTATTTAATTAGTTTTTTCTCTATATTTAATCATAATAATGCTTTATTTTAATACATATGTAATTAGGTTCATATTTATAAGACTAAAACAATCAATTAAATGCTCCATTGAACCTCTTCCTAAAACTAGATATTTAATGATCATCCAGGGCAATTTCAGGAATATCCGTCCTAGCATTGGTAGGGATGCTCAAATTCCTGGAGTGTTCTTAATAATTTTTTTATATGCGAACTTAAAATTGCTTACTGGAACCTGAACTGGACAAAATATTCCGAAAAGTGGTTCATAGAGAATATTTGAGAAATTTATGCCTGGAATTGGTAAATTCCTGGAAGGATAATATAGAAACTATTCCAGGCACACCTGTGCAGCTTACAGTGGAAGTTGACGCTATTTTTATAGAATTATTTAATGTATAAACGATTTTTTTAGCTTGAGAACTTTTTGAGTTAGAGTCGAATTTGTGAGGCACAGTTCAAAGTAAAAAAAATTGAAATTTTAAATTATTATGTTGACTTTCAAGCAGGATAATTTAGAAACTATTCCAGGCACACCTGTGCAACTTACAGTGGAACTTGATGCTGTTTTTAAAGAATTATTTAATGTATGAACGATTTTTGTGTCTTAAGAACTTTCCGAGTTAGAGTCAAATTTGTGAGGCACAGTCCATAGCAAAAAAAAATTTGTCATTTTAGATTAATGTATCGACTTTTAAGTAGGATAATTTAAAACGTATTTTAGGTACACTTTTGCAGTTTCCAGTAAAAGTCGAGGCCTTTTTTATAGAATCGTTTAATGTATAAACAATTTTTTTAGCTTGAGAACTTTTTGAGTCGAATTTGTGAGGCACAGTTCAAAGTAAAAAAAATTGAAATTTTAGATTATTATATTGACTTTCAAGCAGGATAATGTAGAAACTATTCCAGGCAAACCTTTGCGGTTTTCGGTAAATGTTGACGACCTTTTTATAGAATCATTTTATATATAAATGATTCTTATAGTTTGAGAACTTTTTGAGTTAGAGTCAAATTTATGAAAAATCAAAATTGTACAACAAATTTTCCCTGAATTACAGTCAAACGCCTTTAAAAGCACTAATGACTCTAATACAAACGACTCTAGGACCTACTTCAATGTTTTCATTAATTTCGGTTTGGTGACTGTTGATTGTTGATTGTTGATCACTATGAAATAAATTATTTGATTTTTTATCAAGATCTGTTGATTATTACGCTTATAATCACATATTTTTTTCCATTGAATTTAAATCATTGTCCATTAACACATTATTATTAATCATTCAACTCATAATTTTTCAAAATTATTAAATTTATTAATTTAATAAATAAACAAAACATAATTTATTTAATACCAGTCCATCAGGAATTAAAACTAAAACTGAGAGGCTATTAAATTATTTTAAATTAATTAAATATCGGCCTGTTAAATTGGAAAAATGCCTAAAAACCATCGAATTTGTTAATGCATAAAACAGGCCTTTTTCCATACGTTTTAAGGGCCACTAAACGGAAATTTTAGCTTCTCTCTTTCTCCCTCTCACGTAAAAAAAACGACATGGATTTACAGTTGTTTTATACAAACCAATGAAAATGAATGAAGTGTCTCCCGGTTTTATCCTGCTCGGTTTATTTTTTTTTATTTCTCTCTCTCTCACTCCCTCTCCCGTTTCCGGTTGACCGGGACTGAGTGAGGAAACCCAATTAATTTTAATCCGATATAAAATATACTTATTCTCTCTTTTTTTTTTCTCGGTAAGACTTTTAAAGTCCCGGATAAAATTGGAAGGATTTAGGGGAGCGTGGAATTAGTTTTTTTTTTCGAGTTAATGCGGATTTTGAATGCATGTTTTTTTACTAAAAAAAAAATTAATTAGAGTAAAAATTTGTGGAAATTTAATGACCTAAAAAATTGGGAATTACTGGTACTTGATTTTTAATTATATAAATTAATTTAAAACCGAATTTAGGTTATTTTTAAGAGAGGCTTTTTCTTACACTTTTCTATGTCTAATAACACAAGTTTCACTCTTTTTTTTTTAATTAGATTAATTGTAAAACCCTGGAATTTAATTTTTTTTAAATTAATGTGACAGTTTAAACGCATGTTTTCATGCTAAAAAATCAATTGTAAACAAATGTTGATCCCTGGAATTTAATTTCTTAAGATCTGAAAGTTTATTTTATTTTCTTCATTTAAAACGCAGTAAACAGATAAGATATAAGGAAAAAATCAAATTTTCTTCATTGATGTTCTAGCCTCCATAAAGTAATTTAAAAAAATAAGAAGAAAAAATTATAATTTTCTAAGGAATTCAATGAACTGCACTTAGAATGGTTTATAATTTAAAAAGTCGATGATTCAATTATAAATTTAATAAAATTTCTTATCCGTCGACAAAATTTTATAGACATAATAACATCAATATACAAAAATATAATTTTTATTTTAATTACATTAATATTAATAAAATTAATTACAATTTAGAACGTCTATAAACCCGATCGTCAATCGTCTAATTTTTGAACTTTGATGCTTGAACTTCCTTCTTTCACATATTAATGCATAATTTTATTGGATATAAAATATATATTTTTTAATATATTTTAATGAAAATGAAGTAATTGCCTGTTAATTTTTCATTGTAGTCATTGAAAACTTAATTAAATTAGAGTATTTAATTAATATTATGCATAATTTAAATGGATACGAATGACATTTTCATAAAAAATCAACTTTTTGAGTTTAATGATATGAACCGCCCTATTTATGTACTTATTATTCTAGTCATTGTAAATTTAACGAAATTATTTTTTTTTTAAATATAACCGTGCATAATAATAATGAATACGACTTACTTAATTGTTGTTATTGTAACATTAGTTTTTAATGGTAATCAATTTAATATTATTTAAATTAAAGTAGTATGTTTAATTATAAACTTGCATGATCATTGTAAAATTAATAAAATAATTTTTTTGAAAATATTTATTTAATATTATGCATAATTTAATGAATTTGACATGGTTTTATTGTAATCTTTCTAAAATTATTTAAATTAATTTTTTCTCTATATTTTATCGTAACTATGCATAACTGTATTAAATATTCTAATATTTTAATGCATATTTTTATTCTGCACTGTACTCAATGCAAAACCAAATTAATTACTTTTCTTGTAATATTAAATAAAAACTATGCATAATTAAAGTGCATACGACTGGCATTTCCTTATATCCTTAGTAAACATTTAGCTCTTTTGCATTTAATGATAGAAACTGCTCTGTAAATGTACTCATTATTATAGTCACTATCAATTTAGTGAAATTTTTAATTATAATTATTTTTAATTTTATTGGACACGACGTATTTTCCATAATTAAAACTAATTTTTCCAATAAAATTACGCATAATTTTAATGGATACGACGTACTTTATATGGTAATAATTATTAAATTAAATTTTTTACAACATAATTTATTCGTAATTTTAATAAATACGAATTCACTTTTATTGTAATCATTATTATTAAGTCAATTAAAATATTTTTTATTAACTATATTTTAAGAATAAAAAAAAATAATTGAGAGCAATTAATAAAAAATTATGCATAACTTATTAATTATTTTTTTATTTTTCCACAATCAATAAAAAAAATAAATTTCCCTAAATCAATAACGGAACAGTCCCTATAATTAAGAATTATAAATTCCCTAGAATCAGTAAAACCACAAATTTGGAATTTTCCAAAATTCGACGAAAACCCAAAAATAAATGCGTTAATTATTTCTACTAAAAAATGCAGTTTTTTAATTTTTAAAAATTTTTAATTTTAATTTCTGACTTTTTCAACAAATTTTCATAAAAGATGAAGAAATTCACAATTTCCAATCAACAAAAAAAATTTGGAAATTTTCTAAAATCAATTAACAAAATTAGGTGCCTCATAATCAATATAGAAAGTAAAAAATTAAATAATTATTCAGTATTAACACAAAAATTAAAAATTCCCTAGAATTGACAAAAAAAAATGTATTACCCAAATTTAACAAAAATGGAAGTGTCTGTAATTTTTTTCTTAAAAAGCCCTTTTTTTTTAAGAATATTTAGTTAAAATAATGCATAATTTTATTTGATAAA
This sequence comes from Anthonomus grandis grandis, assembly GCF_022605725.1. NCBI lineage: Eukaryota > Metazoa > Arthropoda > Insecta > Coleoptera > Curculionidae > Anthonomus > Anthonomus grandis. The sequence continues at coordinate 17,296,403 of NC_065562.1, forward strand.
TTTTTATAATATTTTTTAATAATAATTATATTTTGGCTATTTTAAGAAAGCAATTAATAAAAAATTATGCATAACATTAATTATTTTTTTATCTTTCCACAATCAATAAAAAAAAATTAGAACTTTGCCAAAATCAACAAAAAATTATTAAATTTCCCTGAATCAATCACGGAACAATTAAAAGAAAATAATTATAAATTCCCTAGAATTAGTAAAACGACAATTTTGAATTTTCCAAAATTCAACGAAAAATCAAAAATGTTCATTTTTTTTTAATTTTTTAATATTAATTCCAGCCCCTTTTTTAACAAATTTTGATAAACGATGAAGAAATTCACAATTTCCAATCAACAAAAAAAATTTGGAAATTTTTTAAAATTAATAAAAAACACTGAGGTGCCTCACAATCAATATACAGGGTGTTCCAGAAAAGAGTGTCAAGTTTTGTTTAGGAGTTATGATTTTATTGTGATTTTTCAGTATTTCCACCTTCTTGGCTAATTTTCTATAATCATGGTAAATAATGCTTGATTTTTTATTTAAATATTTAGTTAAAACTTGGGCCTAACTAACATGAAAACGACTTAATCCACCAATCAAAATCATGCGCTTAAAAATAAAATAAAATTGCTTTAAAAAACAAGAGCGAAAAAAGTCCAATAAATGTGGACTTTTTGTGGGGTGATTCGGATTCCCGAGGGATGCTGTACCTCTGCGCCACTCCTTGACGCTCTTTTCTGGGACACCCTGTATAAAGTAAAAAATTCCATAGTATCAACACAAAAATTTAAGATTCCCTAGAATTGACCAAAAAAAAAAACTCCTATTTACCCAAATTTAACAAGAAGCCTCTAATTTTTTCCTTATTTTTTTAGAATAGTTAATTAAAATAATGCATAATTTTATTTGATACGACGTGTTTTTCTATATCAATCATTGCAAAAGAATAAATGAATTTTTCTCGAATATTTAATAATAATTAGGCATAACTTAAATGAACACGACAGGCATTTTCCTATATTTTTAATAACAAACCAACTGTTTAAATTTAATAGCCTAAACCGCCCTGTACATGTCCCTCAAACGCCCTTAAATCTTACCCCAGTTTCCTATAAAGGGCGCAATTCTCATATTGTTTCCCCCTTTCTCTTTTTTTCTCTTAATACTCCCAAGGTTTCCTTTTATTGAGATTGTAAGACTATATACACACACAAAGGAAAGTTATGGGGCTTCGACCCTATTTTTCCTTCAAGGGAAATCGAAAACCTTCCTATAATACTTGATTTTTGATTAGGCACTATCGTCGAGGAAATAAGGGAAAATTTTATTGAAAAATTAACTGGAAAAAGGAAAAAGGGCTGAATTAATTAATTTATTAGAAGCTTTACCTGGTCAGCATTATGATGAAAATACCCAAATTCTAAACACTTTTTTGCGTTATTCGTGACTATAGTTAGGACCAAACTACTGTCTATAATATTTAAGTGCGATTAAATATAAACAATAGATAATGAACGAGTAGTCTCCAATTAACTGTTATTGCGAAAATTATAATTATTAATACTTAAAATAATGAGAATTTATTTTTGTTATATTGTTTTTGGAAAAATTAAAAAAAAACCCTCTTACCCATAATAAATCTATTGCACTAATTACATACGAAATAGTTGGAAAGCCTTGGGGCGAGAGGGGCAAGGGTCAAACAGCCCTAATTCCCACTTATCTGGAAACCCTGGCACGGTCAAAAGACCAGCTGTAAATTCCAGATTCTACGAGACTTTCTTGGTAAGTCTTAAGGGTGGCACTAATTAGGGCGTAAGTGAGTTATTTCGGCATCGAGTGAAGTCACTTTAGATCCTTTGGACTTTCCACCAGTGCATAACTTTAATGGATTTGACGCACGTTTATTTATTTTTATAAAAAATGGTGGCCTAAATGTTACCTCGCTAACAGACAAAAGGTGGCACTAATTAGGGAGTAAGTGAGTTATTTCGGCACGAAGTGAAGTCACTTCTGACCCTTTGGACTTTTAACAAGTACATAACTTTAATGGATCTGACACACGTTTATTTATTTATTTAAAAAATGGTTATTTATATAAAGGTTAGCTGCCAAGCAATCAAAAGTCAAACTTTTGGTTTTTTTTTGGAAAACTTTCACTAAAAAGATAGTGACTATAATAATGAGTACATTTACAGACCGGTTTATAGCATTAAACGCAAAAAAGCTGAACGTTTACTAATGATATAAGAAAATGTCAGTCGTATCCACTTTAATTATGCATAATTTTTATAAAATATTACAAGAAAATAATTTTGCATTGAGTACAGTGCAGAATAAAATTATGCATTTAAAGCAGACAAAAGTCAAACTTTTGGAGCAATTTTCCAGGCACTCCCCGAACAGATCCTCGCATTAAATTTATGGACTTTAGGCCATTGTTTATCAGCAAATCTAAGCTATACATAAATTTACCCACCATCCCCCTCTTAGCCTGTTCAAAGGGGGGTTTTCGGGGGGCGCTTATGACGCTTAAATTCGAACAAAGCTGACGAAGGTTTTGAATTAAACGACACATTAATCACCGAACCTTCCTGACGTTTCTGCGAAACATTCCTGCATATATTTTAGACCAAATATGCTTTAATAGTAGTACCACTAAGAATATGGCCATTTTAGTAGGGAATTGGGGTGAGTTTAAGAAGCAAAGGGAATTTATTTATGCTCCAAGGGATTTAATTTCAGAAGGGGCCAATTCGAAAGGAAACTCACGCTTGTTTGCTTATTCGGCCATCAGATGGTCCGACATAAAAAAGTTGAAAATGTTTGGAAAACTGTAAAATTTCCTTCCTATTTGGACCTAAAACTAAATTAATTTTGCGGCGCATTCCAGGGGTCACGGTGGTCGACCACGTAACAATAATATTCCCGGAATGTTCCAGGATTAATGATACACCCGGGTTTCACTTAAGACACGTCGCCATAAAGACATATTAGCTTGTTCGCTCCCTCTCTTGGTTGTACATTATGTCCCTTGAATTTGCCAGAAAATGGCGTTTGATTTATGGGTTAAACTGTGATTCTGTTATACGGGAAAGTCTGCAATAATTAGTCGAGGTAGAGTCTCAATAATCAATGGTTTTCTATTTGCTTTAAGAAACGTTTTCTTAAGAAATTGCAAATGCATCCAGGGCTTGATTTTAATTAATTGAAAATCAATTTTTAATTAAATATACCCCTTTTGGAAATTATATGCATGTCGCGTGAAATTCTATTGTTTATAGATTACGTCCGAGCTAATTAGATGTCGGATATCCGGATATAGTATGGAAATTCTCATTTTGCTTGTTTATTAAAATATAGATAAATCCCTTAAAGGAAGTTTAGGAAAAAATCACGGGCATTTCAATTGTTGATCAAAGAACTATAATTTTCGAAATTCATTAATTTTTTTATTGATTTTGAGAAGTTTTTAATTTTCTTTTTATTGAGGCAATTATATAAATTAAAAAGAAATTATAGACACTTCAATATCTGGTCGAAAAAATCAATTTTTGGTCAGAAATTGAATTGAATTGAATTGAATTGATTGATTTTGGGGAATTTTAATTTTTTTTGTTGATTCTAATAAATTTTTTTATTGATTTTGGATAGAGTGTTTATAATTTTTTTTATTGATTATGAAGAACATCTAAGAAATTAAATTATACCTCAAAATGACTAAAGAGCGAAGAATTTTGGAAATAAATTACAGGCACTGCGATTTCTAACTATAGAATTAAAATTTCATTCCTAATTCTCGTAATTCATCATTTTTTTTTAATTAATTTTGAGTAATTTATAATTTTTTTTTTTTGATTCTCGAATAATTGAGGACCGGCTCCTGAGAAATTTCTAATTTTTTACTGCCTCTAAAGAATTTTCTAATTTCTTTATTAATTCTCGAAAATTTAATAATTTTTTATTGATTTAGGGGGATTTGTTATTGTTTTGTTGATTGTAAGGAATTTCTAAAATAATTAAATTTTCCGAAGAACAATTCCAAAAATGTGAGTAATTTTAAAAACAAAACACAGAAAATTTAATTGTTTAATAAAAAAATGCATTGTGTTCGTTTGACCGAAAATTATAGGGATTTTTCCCAAAATTCCTCGCTTTTTGAAAATTCCGAACAAAATTTCTTTTTTTTTTAGAAATTTCCACAATCCATTAAAAAATTCAGAAAATTGTCAAATGCAATGAAAAAAATTATAAATTAGGAGAGTTTAAGAGGAAATGTTAATTCTTTCGTCAACAATTGGAAAGTCTGTAATTTTTTTAAAATTCTTTGCTTTGTGGGAATTGTGTTTTTAATTTTTTTTATTTACCACAAAAATTTGAAAATTTTCGAAATCAATAAAAAAATTTAGAAAATTTTTCTAATGAAATAAAAAAAATTATAAACTTGCAGAATTGATGAGGAAGTTTTATTTCCTTGGTCAATAATTGGAATGCCTGTGATTTTTTTTTAAATTCTTCGTTTTATGGAAATTGTGTATTTAATTTTTTTTTTAATTTACCACATAAATTTAGAAATTTCCGAGAATTAATAAAAAAATTTGAAAATTTTCCAATAAAAAAAAAATTATAAACTTGCAGAATTGATAAGGATATTTTATTTCTTCGGTCAATAATTGGAATGCCTGTAATTTTGTTTCAAAAATTCTTCGATTCTTGGAAATTGTGAATATTAAAATTATTTATTTTTTAATTCCTTACAATCACGAAAAAAAATTTGGAAATTTCCTATTAGTACTCTAAAGAATTTTCTAATTTCTAGATTGATTCTCAAAAATTTTATAATTTTTTATTGATTTAGGGGAATTCCTATTTTTTTTTGTTGATTGTAAGGAATTTGTAAAATAATAAAATTTTATTTGGAAATTTCCGAAGAACAATTCCAAAAATGTGAGTAATTTTAAGAACAAAACACAGAAAACTTAATTGTTTAATGTGTTAATTTAGCCGAAAATTATAACGATTTTTTCCAAAAATCCTTGTTTTTTGAAATTTCCGAACACAATTTCTTTTTTTTTTAGAAATTTCCATATTCAATTAAAAAATTTAGAAATTTGCCAAATGCAATAAAAAAATATATAAATTTGGACAAATGAAGAGGAAATTTTTTGGTCTACAATTAGAATGCCTGTGATTTTTTTTTAATTCTTTGCTTTGTGGAAATTGTCTATTTTATTTTATTTTTTATTCATTACAAAAATTTAGAAGTTTCGTAAAATCAATAAAAAAATTGGGAATTTTCCAATAAAATAAAAAAAATTATAAATTTGGGAAATTTTAATTCTTTGATCAATAATTAGAATGCCTGTGATTTTTTTTCAAATTCTTCGCTTTGTAGGAATGTATTTCATTTTTTTTTAATTTACCACGAAAATTTGGAAATTTCCGAAAATCAATAAAAAAATTTATACATTTTTCCAATTAAATAAAAAAAAATTATAAACTTTCTGCAGATGAGGAATTTTTAATTCTTTGGTTAATAATTGAAATGCCTGTATTTTTTTTTTAAATTCTTTACTTGTGGGAATTGTGAATTTTAATTTTTTTTAATTTACCGCAAAAATCTGAAAATTTCCGAAAATCAATAAAAAAAGTTTATAATTTTTTTCTAATGAAATAAAAAAAATTATAAACTTGCAGAATTGATGAGGAAGTTTAATTTCTTTGGTCAACAATTGGAATGCCTGTGATTTTTTTAAAATTTTTCGTTTTGTGGTAATTGTGTTTTTTTATTTTTTTTCAATTTCCCACAAAAATTTGGAAATTTCCGAAAATCAATAAAAATTGTACAAATTTTTCCAATTTTACCAATGAAATAAAAAAAATTCTAAACTTGCAGAATTAATAAGGAATTTTTAATTCTTTGGTTTATAATTAAAATCCCTGTGAATTTTTTTCAATTCTTTGCTTTATGGGAATTGCGTTGTTTATTTTTTTTTAATTTACCACGAAAATTTGGAAATTTCTGAAAATCAATAAAAAAATTTAGAAATTTTTGCAATGAAATAAAAAAAAATTATGAACTTGCATAATTGATGAGGAAGTTTTATTTCTTTGATCAATAATTGGAATGCCTGTGATTTTTTTTTAATTCTTCGTTGTCGGAATTGTGTATTTTATTTATTTTTTTTTAATTTTCACAAAAATTTGTAATTTTCCGAAAATCAATAAAAAATGTATAAATTTTTCCAATGAAATAAAAAAAATTATAAACTTGCACAATTGATGAGGAAGTTTTATTTCTTTGGTCAATAATTGGAATGCCTGTGATTCTCATTAAAATTCTTCGCTTTATGGAAATTGTGAGTTTATTTCTTTCTTTATTTCTCACAATCAATTAAAAAAATTTCCAAAATCATATAAAAAAAGTAAATTTTCTAAAATCAATGTAGAAACTTAAAAGACCCTTAAATTCCCCATAATTAACGTAAACAGAATTAGAAATTGCCCCAAATCCGACGAAAAAATTTGATTAACCAGTGCCTATATATTTTTTAAAATTTTGTCTTTTATTTAAATTTCTTAAAATTGACGCAAAATTATCAAAATTCCTTGGAAATTATTAAAAAAACTTCTTAAAATTGACAACTAAATTTCCAGGATCACCATTACCAGATCCCTCTGTCTCTCTGACCTACAAAACTTAAACAATTTTCTTAAAATTTCCCCAATAAATATTTGTTTAAAAACGGCCAATTGTTGTTGTACTCTTGAGCGAAAATCCAATTTTCTTCTGTACATAACGAATTAGTCTAGAAGCTCGAAAGCACAATTGCCTTATTGCCTACGATCTAATGCAATAACGTATCTGTCTCAAAGGGTCCAAATACAATTAGTTTCGGTTGACACAAGTTACACTATAGTCAACTAAGTGCCGTCAATAGACCAACTATGTAATAAGATTTCGCAAGAAACAACCCCAATTGGAACTTTCCGAGTTAATTGAAATAAAGAAGCCGTTTTGCGAATGCATAATTAAAATGTATACGGTGTTGCTTTGTGATTTGTTGAGATCACTTTTATTTTATTTGTTTTTTAGGATCATCAGAGTTGACAATATAAAATATTTCTCTCTACTCATAATAATTAATTAATTTAAAAAAAAGAAGTCAAACATTTAAAAATAGCCTGAAATAGCGGAAAAAATCACATTTTTTATGAATAATGAATTCTGAATTTTTTTGAACTGCAATTATTTTCTTCAAAATTTATTAATTATTAAATTAAATTGAATCAAAAAAATTTTTTTTTTGTTTAAAATACTTAAAATTAATTAAAACTTTAAATATTTCTCACAAATACAAAAAAAAAACGAGAAATTTTTCAGGTTAAATAATTGATTTAAAAATTCCTTACAATCAATTAGAAACACAGAATTGATAAAAAAAAACTGAAATTGTCCACAATCAATAATTTTTTTAAAAAAATTGTCGAGAATCAATATTTTGTTTTGAAATTTATTCATTATGGAGACTTTAGAGTTTGAGAGTCAATTGAGGTAAATTGAAATTTGATTTTACGAATTTCAATTTATTATCACATTCTTTTTTTTATCACAGGCATTTAATACAAAGTTGAAATTTAATTTCAGGAATTTCAAGTAAATTTTAATTAAAACCAGGATTCCATTTTTTTTTTAAATTTGAGTTTAAATTTAATTCCAAGAATTTCAACTCATTTTTTTCCACAACCCTGGAAGACTCTCATTCCAGGCATTTAAAATAATTTTGAATTTTGATTCCAGGCATTTTTTTTGTTGTATTTGGGAACTTAATTTTTTTTAATCTGGGGAATTTCAGGTTTTCTTATTAATTGTTAATAACTAAATTCTGAAAAATTTATAATTTTTGTTATTAATTGTAGAATTTTTTTAATTTTTTTATTTATTCTGCGAAACATTTTTTAAATCTAAATTTTTTATTGATTTTGAAAGATTTATATTTTATTCGTTAATTATAAAGAATTTTTTAATTTCCAAAGAATTTTTAATAAGTTCTAATTTTTCTTTTGTCAATTTGGTAAGATTCTAAAATTTTTGAATCAATTCTGAAATATTTCTTAAATTTCTTTGAATTTTTAGGAAAAAACATATCAAATTATAAAAACTTAAATTTGAAGTAATTCATAAAATAAATTCAGGAACTTAATTTAATTTCGAAATTCCTCCAAGCAATTAAAATATGTTTGAGTTTAATTCTAGGCATTTGAAGTAATTTTGAATTTCATTCCAGGAATTAAAATTCATTTTCATATTCTTTCAGGCATTTGAGACAAATTTGAAATTTTATTTCAGGAATTGCAAGTATATTTTAACTAAAGCCAAAATTCCATCTTTTTTTAATATTAGTTTAAATTTAATTCTAAGAATCTTAACCTATTTTGGGATTCTTCCAGGCATTTGAAATAATTTTGAATTTAAATTCCAGGCATTTGTTATGTTGAATTTGGAAACTTAATTTTTTTTAATCTGGAGAATTTCGGGTTTTTTTTTATTAATTGTTAATAACTTAATTTTATTTTTTTTTGTTTATTATAATTTTTTTCTTAAAATTATCTAATAATATAAAAAAATCAAATTTGAAGAAAAATATAAAAAAATCAAATTTGAAGTAATTTTTAAAATAGTTTCGAGAACTTAATTATAAATGTCGAAATTCTTCCAGGCAATCAAAAATTTTTTAATTTAATTCCAGGCATTTGAAATCATTTTTATTTTAATTATTCTATACATTACAAATAATTATCAATTATTAAATTGCAGGATTTTAAATTTAACTTAGAATTCCTCCAGGCTTTTGGAATGATTTTGTATTTCATTCCAATAAAACAATGTATTATTTTATTATCATAATTTCAAGTAATTTCTAATTAAAGTCCAACAATTTAAATTTTATTTTGAAATTCTTCCAGGCAATTAAAAATATTTTGAATTTAATTCCATACATTTTAAACAATTATCATTTAAATTGCAGAATTTTAAATATAACTTAGGATTCCTCCAGGCATTTGAAATAATTTTGAATTTTAATTCCAGGCATTTTTTTTGTTGAATTTGAGAATCTGGGGAATTTCGGATTTTTTTGTTAATTGTAAGTAATTTTGTTTTATTTTTTTTTTGATTATAAGGAATTTTTATATTTTCTTCTTAATTCTGAAAAATTTATAATTTTTGTTATTAATTGTAAAAAAATTTTAATTTTTTCATATATTTGGTAAAACATGTGAATTTTTTATTGATTTTTGAAGATTTGAAATTTATTTGTTAATTATAAAGAATTTTTTAATTGTCAAGAAATTTTTAATTTTTGTTTTCTAAAAATTTCTAATTTTCTTTGTCGATTCTGGAAGATTTTTAAATTTTTTAATCAATTCTAAAATATTAAGGAAAATATAAAAAATTCAAATTTGAAGTAATTTTTAAAATAATTTCACGAACTTAATTTAATTTCGAAATTCTTCCAGGTAATTAAAAATATTTTGAACTTAATTCCAGGCATTTGAAATCATTTTTATTTTAATTTCATACATTTCAAATAATTATCAATTAAATTGCAGGATTTCAAATGTAACTCAGGGTTTCTCCAGGCATTTAAAATAATTTTGCATTTCATTGCAACAAAACGATGTATTATTTTAATACAATAATTTCAAGTAATTTCTAATTAAAGTCCAACAATTTAAATTTAATTTCAGATTCTTCCAGGCTTTTGAAATAATTTGGCATCTAACTCAAGGTTCTATTTAAAATACTTTTTTTAATGTAATTCCAGGCATTTGAATTTTTTTTAATTTCATTAATAACGTCACTGTTTTGTCAAAATACTAATTTTATTTTTCTTTTGATTGTGGCAATTCTTATTTTTTTCACTAAACTTGGGGAACTTATAATTTTTTTGTTGATTTAAATAATTTTAATTCTAAGAATCGTACCTTCCAAAAGGGTTTTTATGACCAAATTCTATGTCGAAAATGCCTTTTTACCGACCACCGTTTTACTCCAAAATCCAGTTAAACAACAATCCGACCGCGAGATAAAAGCAAATTTCCAGATTCACCTCCGACCGTGTTTATGAACGTAATTGGTTATTTTAACCCCGGGCTCCACGCCATAATAATAACATGAACGAACAATTGGAGTTTAATTATTTAATTGTGAGCGTCGTATCCATTTAAATTATGCGTTTTTTTTTAACATGCGATGGAAAAAACTCGTATAAAATGGGGTATTATGAGCATTTTAAAGCATGCTTTCGATTAAGGGTAACAATAGGGGCTCGCTCCATTGAAAAGTGCTTTAAATAAAGGTTTTTGTCAATAATAATAATAATAATACTCGATTTGGATGGATTAGTTTTATTTTGTTGCGAATTGGAATGAAGGTCGAATGTTATATTTAAACCTGAATACAAAAGATTTTCGTAAATAATTTAATGGGTATCATGTACGTTTAAGTTTTGCATTATTTATTTTTTATTTATTATTTAAATTGGCTTTTTTATGTAGTTTGTTTGTTAGGGTGATTTTTTGGGGAATTTTGTAATTTTGTTATTAATATGCATTTGGATTTTTTTTATTGAGTCTGCAGAATTTTTGATGAAATCTGCTGATTTTTTAAGGAGATTAAATTTTAAAATTAATAAAATGTAAGGAAAAAATTATTAAAAATTTACCTTTACCACATTATTAGGTATAAAATATACGTTTATCGATTTATTATAATTAATAATAATAGACGCGTTTCTTATAATTATTTTTTTTATTTTTAGTAATCTAATTTTACATATTCCTTAGATTTATTACACATTTTGAAAATTATATGCAATTTATAACAAAAATGAAAATTATTAAAAAATAAAAAGTTCTACATAATTAAAGAAATTCTCAATTTTATTGACCAAAAAAAAATCTTAACTTTTTTTAAGGCCATTTTAAATGCCTGGAATTAAATTCAAAATAATTTCAAATATCTGCAAGAACCTCAAATTAAATTTAAATGCCTGGAATTAAATTCAAAATATTTTCAAATATTTGGAAGGACCTCAAATTGAATTGAAATGCCTGGAATTAAATTTCAAATAATTTCAAAAGGCTGGAAGTTATTCAAATTAAATTTTTATTTTTGGAATTATGCCTGAAAGAATCAAAAAAGGAATTTAATTGAAAATTCCTTAAAATGCCTGAAATTAAATTAAAAATTATTTCAAAAGCCTGTAAGTATTTCAAATTAAGTTTTAATTCCCTGAATTAAATGAAAAATTAGTTCAAATGCTTGGAAGAATCTAAAATGGAATTTAAATTCTTATAATTTAATTAAAAATTACATAAAATACTTCTGAAAGTTTCAATATGAGTTATAATTTTTGGAATTTAATTAAAAATTACTTAAAATGCCTGGAATTTAATTAAAACTTGCCTTTGAAATAAGGCTTGAAAGATTCTTAAAATGAATTTTAATTCTTAAGAATAAATTCAAAATTATTTCCAATATCTGGAAGTACCTCAAATTAAATTTAAATGCTTGGAATTAAATTCAAAATTATTTTAAATATCTGGAAGAACCTTAAATTACATTTAAATGCCTAGAATTAAATTCCAAATTATTTAAACTATCTGCAAGAATCTCAAATTAAATTCAAATGCCTGGAATTAAATTCAAAATAATTCCAAATATCTGGAAGAGCCTTAAATTAAATTCAATTGCCTGAAATTAAATTTTAAATAGTTTGAAAAGCCTAGAAGTATTTTAAATTAAATTTTAATTCTTGGTATTATGCCTGAAAAAATCTAAATAGGAATTTAATTGAAAATTACTTAAAATGCCTGGAATTAAATTCAAAACTATTTTAAATATCTGAAAGAACCTCAAATTAAATTCAAATGCCTGGAATTAAATTCAAAATAATTTCAAATATCTGGAAGAACCTTAAATTCAATTCAATTGCCTAGAATTAAATTTCAAATAGTTTGAAAAGCCTAGAAGTATTTTAAATTAAATTTTAATTATTGGTATTATGCCTGAAAAAATCCAAATAGGAATTTAATTGAAAATTACTTAAAATGCCTGGAATTAAATTCAAAACTATTTTAAATATCTGAAAGAACCTCAAATTAAATTCAAATGCCTGGAATTAAATTCAAAATAATTTCAAATATCTGGAAGAACCTTAAATTCAATTCAATTGCCTTGAATTAAATTTCAAATAGTTTGAAAAGCCTAGAAGTATTTTAAATTAAATTTTAATTATTGGTATTATGCCTGAAAAAATCTAAATAGGAATTTAATTGAAAATTACTTAAAATGCCTGGAATTAAATTGAAAATAATTTCAAGTATCTGAAAGAACCTTAAATTAAATTCAATTGCCTGGAATTAAATTTCAAATAATTTGAAAAGCCTAGAAGTGTTTTAAATTAAATTTTAATTTTTGGTATAATGCCTGAAAAAATCTAAATAGGAATTAAATTGAAAATTACTTAAAATGCCTGGAATAAGGTTCAAAATTATTTCAAAAGCCTGAAAGATTCTCAATGTAAATTTTAATTCTTAGAATTAAATTGAAAATTCCTGGAAATACTGGAATTAAATAAAAATTGGTTGATTTTAAATACCCGGATGATGCTTTTTTAATCTTTTTAATTTTTGCAAAAATTTTTTTTTTTTAAATTGCAGTACTTTATTTTTTTTCAAACGCTGAAATACGTATATATAAAAATTTTTAAAGAATTTGTACACAAATTTTTAAATTTGAAGTTGGTTTTTGAGTCCTAAGCACTTTCTGGCATTTGTATAACAAAAATAAATTTTTCAAAATTTTTTTTTCCGCAGTACATAATTTTTTCAAAAAAAGCCTAAAATAGGTCTTTTTAATAAAACTAAATCAAATTACTTTATCACACAGCGAAACATATTTCAGGACTTATCAAAGGCCTGAAAAGTATAAATATATAAAAATGGTGTCACATCCATTAAAATTATGCACGTTTATTATAAATTTATTTTTTAGCAAATAATTTGCAAAAAACTGTGTTATATGTCCATTCAAATTATGCAGATAGTGAGAGATCTATGAGATAATCCTCAAAACTCTAAAACATCCACAAAAATTCAATTAAAATCATACATTCTGACATAGTTACAAAGGTTAAATTTATTTCAAATAGATCCCTTAAAATCAATTTACTAATTGTTTATAAATCATACTTCCCTTTGTAGTTTTCTCTATGAAGAAACTGATATAGAGACTTTGGTCACTGCCTGTCTAAGATGAAAGCGGTTAGTTGCCTGGAATATAAAAATGCATACAAAGTTTCTAATGGCTTACGTAATCAGTTGCTTTCAATAAAAAAAAATATTAAGTACGTTATTTTTTTAAGTAAAGAGTTAGAAAGGAAGAGATCATCAATTATGTAGGAAATTTTCATCGTATTAAGCTTCTAGCTTTTGCTTTAGGTCTATTTTAGGTTTTTCCATGAGGAATACCACAGAGGGAGCTGTGCTATAAAAACTCTTTTTAAAACAAAAACTAGAGGCAATGATTTAAAGGGGAATTTTTTTAATTCAAATTAATTTTCCCTTCAACAACAAAATAAATTCCCAACCTCCTCCTCCTCCTCGAACGGCTTTTTATTTATGGTTAACCGTGGCTTTGCTCAGTCTTTTCCCGTCTAAGCTCCTAATACCGAAATAAACTCTGACCAAATATTTAACGAAATGGAAGTAGGAACTGGGGGAGGGGGGCTTAATGCGTCCAGGCTTTAGCGAAATTTGTGCCGTTAGAGGGTCGTAAAATTAAATTGTTCCCGCTGCCAGGCTAAAGTGTCCAGTCGTTCCAGATAAAAGACGTTAGCTAATACTCTGTTTGAATAATTTCGAATACTCGACGACGGATATCGTGGTAATCGACAAAGTCATGCAGTATTTTGCATAACTTTAATGGATATGGTGTCATTTTTATTTATTTTTTATTTACATTTTTTTTATTTACGATTAAGGAATTTAAAGAAATTATAAGGGATATATAAATGGAAGTTCGACTTTTCCACGTTTTTCTATATCATGGCTCTATTTTCTTATTAGTGTCTTGATCTCCAATTTTTTTTTTGGATAATTACTTTCTTGTTTAACTGTCTGGATAAACAGACCTGAAAAACTTTATTTTCCAGACAATTTGAACGCATTTTTGTTTATTTTTAAAACCGTTGATTTCTTGTTCAATACCTGGTTAGAAACGGATGTGTCTCTATATTTATCCCTAAAACCCTTTTTTTTGGAAATTTCCTTATAATTGACCAAAAAAAAATTTTTTTTTGACTAACGTTTTGATGCCTATAATATATTCCCCCATCTTTTTTCCTATAAATGCACCCAGAATTCACAAAAAAAAATATTTTTTTTTAAACGAAAACGTAAATTTTAATCTATAAATTGCATTTCCATGTCGACTAATTAACCCTCCACTCACATATGCTCTAGTAAAAGCACTCTTTAAAAACAAAATAAACAACAACAAAAATAAATTATTTTGCATTAAAAAACGACAATAATTAAATTAGCTTTCACCGTGAACTTTACTTAAAAGCACATTAAAATAATGGACGGGTGTAAAAAGGCTTCTAATGCCCCCTCCCCCTCAGACTTAATTGCAAATTTTAATTACAACTGGAATTAATTGTCCGACTCGTTAGAAATACTGTATAAACTGTGTCGGGTAACGACAACTAACTGTAAAATAATTACAAAGCATAACTTAAATGGGCACGATGCACCTTTTGTTCAGGTTTTAATGCTTATTTTCATTGGTTAAGTGTGCCATTAAGGATACAATCATTACAAGTACAAATGTATGTAAAATGTTTTAATGGGGATGTTACATCAGTTAAATGAACATGATTAAGAGGCATAACTTAAATGGATCTCATGCACTTTTCTTTTTGAAAGGGAAACTGGTCTGGATTCTCTTTAACTAAAGGGGAAAACAAGTGTAGAAATTTAAATAAATAACGTGAAAAAGTAAATAAAGATAATACATTAACTGAAGCCCGTCCAACTGGGTTTTCCGCAGGCCGAAAAGGAAAATTAGGTCCATCCATAAAGGGTAGAGGAAAAAAGTGGGGTCCGGTTATTTAAGCACACAAGCGAGAAAATAGAAAAGCGGGTAAAAGTGTTCGAGCGAGATAGATGGTAACTTGAGGATTTTAACCGAGGGGCCATTTGTTTCGGTCGACGGTGAATAAAAAAGTTTTTTTTTTGCTTTTTTTTTTTTTTGAAAAATGCCCGTCGATTTATAAACTTATCGCTTGATTTTTTCCCTTTTATGCCCTAAATCGGGCAATATAAAGGGCATTATTTCAGGAGGCCTAGTATATCTATCGCTTTTGGCCTTTATCGAGAGTCTCATCCCCTTCCGGGTTTTATTTATGAAATTATCCTGGTTTTTTTCCAGCATATTTAAAAAGAATGTTAGGGAAAAAGCACGTAAAAGTAAGGGGTGAAAATGCCATCCTAAGATGCGAGGTAACGAGGCGGAAAATGGCCAAACTACTGATCGGTCGCGTTAGCGATACCTCGTTATTCGGCTCTTGACGGATTTGTGTTTAGTTTCCCTTTTTTTTATGCTTTTCTCGTTAAAATCGACCGAGGTTTAAAGGGTTTTTAGTATGTTCAACAATTTTTTAAAGGCTAAATTAATTATTTAAAATGATTGGTCAGAGGATTTGTTGCAGTTTGTTTACTACATCACTAGAAAATCTGTTGTTTTTCCCTCTGCTTTTTAGGAGAGAAAAAACTGGTTTCCTGCCTAGTAATGAAGATGAACACTAAATTTATGGTAACTTTAAATTAGTGATTTTTCTAATTTCAGAAAAAACGGTAAAATGACCCTAAAGGCTAAAAGTTGTAAAAAAAATTATTTTATATGTCTAAAAATCTTGAAATGTGATACAATGGAATAAAAGCAGATTTTATTTTAAAAACTTGAATTATTTAAAAACTGCTCTAAAAATAGAGAAATTATTCCAAAAAATTATTCCAAATATCTGAAAATTTCTGAACTTCAACAAAACCTTATCCTAAAACTTAAAAATGAAAAGAAAAATTATTTAAAATGCCAGGCAGATGTGAAAAATGACCCTGAGGTCCAGGAATAGAACGAGATTTAATTGCAAATGCCTCAAATATTATAAAAATGCTCATAAAATATAAAAATTTATTTTAAAAACTAAAAACCTATTTCAAAATATAAAATGTACGTCTATGTCCCTACGTCTTCCAAATATTAAAAGATGAAATATTTGGAAGACGTAGAAACTGATTTTAAATTCCTGGAATGAAACGAAATTGTATGCCTGGAATATTATAAAAATTCTAAGTAAATCTGGAAAAAGCTAAAAATTATTTTAAAAAAATCAAGAATTCTAGAATTAAAAATTGAAATCAAAAACTTATTTCAAAACATTTAAAATAAATGATACATCATTTAAAATGATTGGAAGACGTGAAAAATGAACCTGATGTCCAGGAATAAAACGAGATTTTATTCCAAATATCTGGAATATTATAAAAATTTTAAAAATTTCAATAAAAATTTAAAATTCTAAATTTAAAAACTGAAAACAAAAACTTATTGTAAAATAATAAAATTAAAAGATAAATTATTTGAAATATCTGAAACACGTGGAAAATGACGCTTAGGTCCAGGAATAGAAAGAGATTTAATTCCAAATGCCCCAGATATTATAAACATGCTTACGAAATCTGGAAAAATTTTTTAATTATTTTAACAATTGTGAATTTAAAAATTGAAAGCAAAACCTATTTCAAAATATAAAAATTAATAGATGAAATATTTGGAAGACGTAGAAACTGATCTGAGAGTCCTGGAATTAAACGAATTATATATTTTATTCCAAATGCCTGGAATATAATAAAATGCTGAGCAAATCTGGAAAATTATTTTAAAGAATTCAAAAATTCTGGAATTAAAAATTGAAATCAAAAACTTATTTCAAAACATTTAAAATAAATGATACATCTTTTGAAATGATTGAAGAACGTGAAAAATTACCTTGAGGTCCAGGAATAAAACAAAATTTTATTCCAAATGTCTGGAATACTATAAAAATGTTAAAAAGTTTAAAAAAAAAATTAAAATTCTAAGTTTAAAAACTGAAAACAAAAACCTATTTCAAAATATAAAAATTAAAAGATTAAATATTTGGAAGACGTAGAAACTATCCTAAACTCCTGGAATAAAACGAAATTTTATTCCAAATGCCTGGAATAATATAAAAATGTTGAGCAAATCTGGAAAATGCTGAAAATTATTTTTTTAAATTCAAAAATTCTGGAATTAAAAATTGAAATCAAATACTTATTTCAAAACATTGAAATGATTGGAAGACGTGAAAAGTGACCCTGAGGTCCAGGAATAAGACGAGATTTTATTGCAAATGTCTGGAATATTATAAAGATGGTAAAAAATTTAAAAAATTTAAATTTAAAAACTGAATACAAAAACTTATTGTAAAATAATAAAATTTAAAAAAAAATTATTTCAAATATCTGAAAGACGTGGAAAATGACGCTTAGGTCAAGGAATGGAACGACTTTTGATTCCAAATGCCCCAGATATTATAAAAATGCGTGTAAAATCTGGAAAATATTAAAATTTGCTTCAACAATTCTGAATTTAAAAATTGAAAGCAAAACCTATTTCAAAATATAAAAATTAATAGATGAAATATTTGGAAGACGTAGAAACTGATCTGAGAGTCCTGGAATTAAACGAATTATATATTTTATTCCAAATGCCTGGAATATAATAAAATGCTGAGCAAATCTGGAAAATTATTTTAAAAAATTCAAAAATTCTGGAATTAAAAATTGAAATCAAAAACTTATTTTAAAACATTTAAGCTAAATGATACATCTTTTGAAATGATTGAAGAACGTAAAAATTACCTTGAGGTCCAAGAATAAAACAAAATTTTATTCCAAATGTCTGGAATACTATAAAAATGTTAAAAAATTTAAAAAAAAAAATTAAAATTTTAAATTTAAAAACTGAAAACAAAAACCGATTTCAAAATATAAAAATTTAAAGATTAAATATTTGGAAGACGTAGAAACTGTCTTAAACTCCTGAAATAAAACGAAATTTTATTCCAAATGCCTGGAATAATATAAAAATGTTGAGCAAATCTGGAAAATGCTAAAAATTATTTTTAAAAATTTAAAAATTCTGGAATTAAAAATTGAAATCATATACTTATTTCAAAACATTAAAATCATTGGAAAACGTGAAAAATGACCCTGAGGTCCAGGAATAAGACGAGATTTTATTGCAAATGTCTGAAATATTATAAAGATGGTAAAAAATTAAAAAAATTCAAACTTAAAAACTGAATACAAAAACTTATTGTAAAATAATAAAATTAAAAAGATAAATTATTTCAAATATCTGGAAGACGTGGAAAATGACCCTTACGTCAAGGAATGGAACGACTTTTGATTCCAAATGCCCCAGATATTATAAAAATGCTTGTTAAATCTGGATAATATTAAAATTTGCTTCAACAATTCTGAATTTAAAAATTGAAAGCAAAACCTATTTCAAAACATAAAAATTAATAGATGAAATATTTGGAAGACGTAGAAACTGATCTGAGAGTCCTGGAATTAAACGAATTATATATTTTATTCCAAATGCCTGGAATATAATAAAATGCTGAGCAAATCCGGAAAATTATTTTAAAAAATTCAAAAATTCTGGAATTAAAAATTGAAATCAAAAACTTATTTCAAAACATTTAAAATAAATGATACATCTTTTGAAATGATTGAAGAACGTGAAAAATTACCTTGAGGTCCAGGAATAAGACGAGATTTTATTGCAAATGTCTGAAATATTATAAAGATGGTAAAAAATTAAAAAAATTCAAATTTGAAAACTGAATACAAAAACTTATTGTAAAATAATAAAATTAAAAGATAAATTATTTCAAATATCTGGAAGACGTGGAAAATGACGCTTAGGTCAAGGAATGGAACGAGTTTTGATTCCAAATGCCCCAGATTTTATAAAAATGCGTGTAAAATCTGGAAAATATTAAAATTTGCTTCAACAATTCTGAATTTAAAAATTGAAAGCAAAACCTATTTCAAAATATAAAAATTAATAGATGAAATATTTGGAAGACGTAGAAACTGATCTGAGAGTCCTGGAATTAAACGAATTATATATTTTATTCCAAATGCCTGGAATATAATAAAATGCTGAGCAAATCTGGAAAATTATTTTAAAAAATTCAAAAATTCTGGAATTAAAAATTGAAATCAAAAACTTATTTTAAAACATTTAAGCTAAATGATACATCTTTTGAAATGATTGAAGAACGTAAAAATTACCTTGAGGTCCAGGAATAAAACAAAATTTTATTTCAAATGTCTGGAATACTATAAAAATGTTAAAAAGTTTAAAAAAAAAATTAAAATTCTAAGTTTAAAAACTGAAAACAAAAACCTATTTCAAAATATAAAAATTAAAAGATTAAATATTTGGAAGACGTAGAAACTATCCTAAACTCCTGGAATAAAACGAAATTTTATTCCAAATGCCTGGAATAATATAAAAATGTTGAGCAAATCTGGAAAATGCTGAAAATTATTTTTTTAAATTCAAAAATTCTGGAATTAAAAATTGAAATCAAATACTTATTTCAAAACATTGAAATGATTGGAAGACGTGAAAAGTGACCCTGAGGTCCAGGAATAAGACGAGATTTTATTGCAAATGTCTGGAATATTATAAAGATGGTAAAAAATTTAAAAAATTTAAATTTAAAAACTGAATACAAAAACTTATTGTAAAATAATAAAATTTAAAAAAAAATTATTTCAAATATCTGAAAGACGTGGAAAATGACGCTTAGGTCAAGGAATGGAACGACTTTTGATTCCAAATGCCCCAGATATTATAAAAATGCGTGTAAAATCTGGAAAATATTAAAATTTGCTTCAACAATTCTGAATTTAAAAATTGAAAGCAAAACCTATTTCAAAATATAAAAATTAATAGATGAAATATTTGGAAGACGTAGAAACTGATCTGAGAGTCCTGGAATTAAACGAATTATATATTTTATTCCAAATGCCTGGAATATAATAAAATGCTGAGCAAATCTGGAAAATTATTTTAAAAAATTCAAAAATTCTGGAATTAAAAATTGAAATCAAAAACTTATTTTAAAACATTTAAGCTAAATGATACATCTTTTGAAATGATTGAAGAACGTAAAAATTACCTTGAGGTCCAAGAATAAAACAAAATTTTATTCCAAATGTCTGGAATACTATAAAAATGTTAAAAAATTTAAAAAAAAAAATTAAAATTTTAAATTTAAAAACTGAAAACAAAAACCGATTTCAAAATATAAAAATTTAAAGATTAAATATTTGGAAGACGTAGAAACTGTCTTAAACTCCTGAAATAAAACGAAATTTTATTCCAAATGCCTGGAATAATATAAAAATGTTGAGCAAATCTGGAAAATGCTAAAAATTATTTTTAAAAATTTAAAAATTCTGGAATTAAAAATTGAAATCATATACTTATTTCAAAACATTAAAATCATTGGAAAACGTGAAAAATGACCCTGAGGTCCAGGAATAAGACGAGATTTTATTGCAAATGTCTGAAATATTATAAAGATGGTAAAAAATTAAAAAAATTCAAACTTAAAAACTGAATACAAAAACTTATTGTAAAATAATAAAATTAAAAAGATAAATTATTTCAAATATCTGGAAGACGTGGAAAATGACCCTTACGTCAAGGAATGGAACGACTTTTGATTCCAAATGCCCCAGATATTATAAAAATGCTTGTTAAATCTGGATAATATTAAAATTTGCTTCAACAATTCTGAATTTAAAAATTGAAAGCAAAACCTATTTCAAAACATAAAAATTAATAGATGAAATATTTGGAAGACGTAGAAACTGATCTGAGAGTCCTGGAATTAAACGAATTATATATTTTATTCCAAATGCCTGGAATATAATAAAATGCTGAGCAAATCCGGAAAATTATTTTAAAAAATTCAAAAATTCTGGAATTAAAAATTGAAATCAAAAACTTATTTCAAAACATTTAAAATAAATGATACATCTTTTGAAATGATTGAAGAACGTGAAAAATTACCTTGAGGTCCAGGAATAAGACGAGATTTTATTGCAAATGTCTGAAATATTATAAAGATGGTAAAAAATTAAAAAAATTCAAATTTGAAAACTGAATACAAAAACTTATTGTAAAATAATAAAATTAAAAGATAAATTATTTCAAATATCTGGAAGACGTGGAAAATGACGCTTAGGTCAAGGAATGGAACGAGTTTTGATTCCAAATGCCCCAGATTTTATAAAAATGCGTGTAAAATCTGGAAAATATTAAAATTTGCTTCAACAATTCTGAATTTAAAAATTGAAAGCAAAACCTATTTCAAAATATAAAAATTAATAGATGAAATATTTGGAAGACGTAGAAACTGATCTGAGAGTCCTGGAATTAAACGAATTATATATTTTATTCCAAATGCCTGGAATATAATAAAATGCTGAGCAAATCTGGAAAATTATTTTAAAAAATTCAAAAATTCTGGAATTAAAAATTGAAATCAAAAACTTATTTTAAAACATTTAAGCTAAATGATACATCTTTTGAAATGATTGAAGAACGTAAAAATTACCTTGAGGTCCAGGAATAAAACAAAATTTTATTTCAAATGTCTGGAATACTATAAAAATGTTAAAAAATTTAAAAAAAAAAATTAAAATTTTAAATTTAAAAACTGAAAACAAAAACCGATTTCAAAATATAAAAATTTAAAGATTAAATATTTGGAAGACGTAGAAACTGTCTTAAACTCCTGAAATAAAACGAAATTTTATTCCAAATGCCTGGAATAATATAAAAATGTTGAGCAAATCTGGAAAATGCTAAAAATTATTTTTAAAAATTTAAAAATTCTGGAATTAAAAATTGAAATCATATACTTATTTCAAAACATTAAAATCATTGGAAAACGTGAAAAATGACCCTGAGGTCCAGGAATAAGACGAGATTTTATTGCAAATGTCTGAAATATTATAAAGATGGTAAAAAATTAAAAAAATTCAAACTTAAAAACTGAATACAAAAACTTATTGTAAAATAATAAAATTAAAAAGATAAATTATTTCAAATATCTGGAAGACGTGGAAAATGACCCTTACGTCAAGGAATGGAACGACTTTGGATTCCAAATGCCCCAGATATTATAAAAATGCTTGTTAAATCTGGATAATATTAAAATTTGCTTCAACAATTCTGAATTTAAAAATTGAAAGCAAAACCTATTTCAAAACATAAAAATTAATAGATGAAATATTTGGAAGACGTAGAAACTGATCTGAGAGTCCTGGAATTAAACGAATTATATATTTTATTCCAAATGCCTGGAATATAATAAAATGCTGAGCAAATCCGGAAAATTATTTTAAAAAATTCAAAAATTCTGGAATTAAAAATTGAAATCAAAAACTTATTTCAAAACATTTAAAATAAATGATACATCTTTTGAAATGATTGAAGAACGTGAAAAATTACCTTGAGGTCCAGGAATAAAACAAAATTTTATTCAAAATGTCTGGAATACTATAAAAATGTTAAAAAATTTAAAAAAAAAAATTAAAATTTTAAATTTAAAAACTGAAAACAAAAACCTATTTCAAAATATAAAAATTTAAAGATTAAATATTTGGAAGACGTAGAAACTGTGTTAAACTCCTGGAATAAAACAAAATTTTATTCCAAATGCCTGGGATAATATAAAAATGCTGAGCAAATCTGGAAAATGCTGAAAATTATTTTTTTAAATTCAAAAATTCTGGAATTAAAAATTGAAATCAAATACTTATTTCAAAACATTGAAATGATTGGAAGACGTGAAAAATGACCCTGAGGTCCAGGAATAAGACGAGATTTTATTGCAAATGTCTGAAATATTATAAAGATGGTAAAAAATTTAAAAAATTCAAACTTAAAAACTGAATACAAAAACTTATTGTAAAATAATAAAATTAAAAGATAAATTATTTCAAATATCTGGAAGACGTGGAAAATGACGCTTAGGTCAAGGAATGGAACGAGTTTTGATTCCAAATGCCCCAGATATTATAAAAATGCGTGTAAAATCTGGAAAATATTAAAATTTGCTTCAACAATTCTGAATTTAAAAATTGAAAGCAAAACCTATTTCAAAATATAAAAACCTAAAGATGAAATATTTGGAATATGAAGAAACTGATCTTAAAGTCCTGGAATAAAACGAATTATAAATTTTATTTCAAATGCCTGGAATATTATAAAAATGCTGGACAAATCTAAAAAATATTAAAAATTATTTTGAAAAAATTCAAAAGATGTGGAAAATGACCTTAAGGTCTAGAACTAAAACAAGATTTTATTTCAAATGTCTGAATTATTATAAAAACTTAAAAATTTCAAAAAATGTTACAAAGCTTTAAAAATTTCTAAATTTAATTACTGAAAACAAAAACTTATTTTAAAATAATAAAATTAAAAGATAAATTATTTGGAATAAGTGGAAAATCCCGCTAAGGTCATAAAATTTAATGAGGTTTTATTTCAAATGCCTGAAATATTACAAAGACGCTCGGAATATTTGGAAAATATTAAAACCTCTTTTAAAAATTTTAAAAGTTCTGGAATTGGGTTGAAATATTTGAAAGAAGAGGTAAATTACCTCAAAGTTCTTGAATAAAACAAGATTTTATTCAAAATGTCTGGAATATTATAAAATTGTGGAAAATATAAAAAAAAAAATAAATTTCAAAAATTCTAGACTCAAAATTTGAAAACAAAAACTTATCGTATTCGTAAAATTAAAACAAAAATTATTTTAAATGTCTATTTACTTCAATGTATATTCAATACTATACTTCAATATAGAAACTAAAATTCTGAAAATTAAAAGAATAGTTATTTTAAATGCCTGGTAAATTATCTCCAAGTCCTGGAATAAGACAAAAATTTATTCCAAATGCCTGGAATAATAAAATGTTGCCTGACAAATCTGGCAATTGTTAAAACTCATTCCAAAGATCTCAGAACTTCTGGAATTTAAAAGAAATTGACAAGATAGAAACTAAGATTCTGAAAATTAAAAGAATAGTTATTTTAAATGCCTAGTATATTATCTCAAAGTCCTGGAATAATACAAAAAATTATTCCAAATGCCTGGAATAATAAAATGTTGCCTGATAAACCTTGCAATTGTTAAAACTCATTCCAAAGATCTCAGAATTTCTGGAATTTAAAAAAAATTGACAAAATAGAAACTAAAATTCTGAAAATTAAAAGAATAGTTATTTTAAATGCCTGTTAATTTACTTCAAAGTCCTGGAATATAACAAAAATTTATTCCAAATGTCTGGAATAATAAAATGTTGCCTGATAAACCTCGCAATTGTTAAAACTTATTCCAAAGATCTCAGAATTTCTGGAATTTAAAAAAACTTGACAAGATAGAAACTAAAATTTTATAAATATATAAAAACAATAATAAATGACTCCAAAATCCTGGCATAAAAAGATATTTTATTTCAAATATCTGGAATGTCATAAAAGTGTTAATAAAATATAGAAAATGCTAAAAATTATATAAAAAATTTCAAAAATTCTGGAACTAAAAGTTAAAAAAAAAATTAATACTATAACATTAAAATTAAAAGAAAAATTTTCTAAAATGCCTGGAAAATATGGAAAATGGTCTCAAGATCTAGGAACAAAACCAGATTTGATTCCAAAAATCTGGAGTATTACAAAAATCCGTGGAAAAGCTGGAAATTGTGAAAAATTATCCAGAAAATCTTAAAAATTTCGGGAAATTAAAAAGAAATCCTCAAAACATAAAAATTTATCCCAAGAGATCAAAAATTAAAATAAAAATTATTTGAAATACTTTAAAGACGTCAAGGATGGCCCTAAGGTCCAGAAATAAAACGAAATTTTATTCCAAATGCCTGGAATAATATAAAATTGCAACAATAATATAAACTGGAATAATATAAATTAAACAATAAAATTATTTAAAAAATTATTTCAAATGCCTTAAATGCCTGGAAAATCACCCCAAAGCACTGGAGTAATACGAAAACCCATTTTACATGCCTCCAATCATTAAAAAATTACTCGATAAATCTGGAAAATTTTAAAAATTATTCCAACGATTTCAAATTTAAAAAAATAGCTTAAAACCAAAAAAAATTATCTTGAAAAATTAAAACTAATTAAAAAAAATATTTTAAATACCTAAAAGACTTAAAAGATGATTTTAAACTCTTCGAATAAAAGAACAAATTATTCCAAATGCATGGAAGACGTGAAAAAGGAAAATCAAAATCCTGGAATAAAAAAAGAATAATAATTTAAATGCCTGGAATAACATTTCGATAATCTTAAAAAATTAGTGAAAATATTCCAAAAACTTCGAATCTTAAATAATACATTTTATCAAAAAGTTTTCTTAAAAAGAAAAAATTATTTCAAATGCCTAAAAGATGTAAAAGATGACCCCAAAAACCTGGAACAAACCAAGATTTTATTTCAAATTCCTAAAATATTAAAAAACTGATTAAAAAACCTGGAAAAAATTAAAAAAAATACGTTAAACAATAAATCGTTTATCATTTGTAGCAATGTTTCCATTAAAATCACTGTTGTGATGAGCATTTATTTCTCAATAATTTCAGTAGCTTCAGAACTTACAACGATAGAGAATTTTCAGATTTTCCAGCCTCCAAAAATCAATTTTCCAGATATTTGAAGTGACTTTCACACAAAAAAATCTCAGCAGTGTTCTTAAAGGTTTCCAAATAAGTGATTTCCTTAATTGGTAAATTTATTGAGAAATTATTTTACTGGGCTAAAAGGTGATAAAATATTATTTAAATTATGCATAACTTAAATGGACACGACTCTCTTTTCTTTAAACCAAGTTTTACTGATCAGAGTAATAAAACCAATATTCCTTTCTAACGACACTCAAAAAAAAACACCAAAAGTCAAGCTTTATTACCGAGGAAACTCTTTTCTAAGGGTAAACAAGTGTCGAGGACCGTTTCTAAAGAGAAATCTTTCACTAAATTGCTAAAGAAAGTTCCATTACAGCTTTTACACCCCCGGAGTTACTTCTTAAAGGGTCAAAAGTTTTACTTTACAAGGGGAGACTCTCGAACGTGAGTAAAACGTTGTGAAAATAGCGATAAAAGGGAGTGGACCAAACATGTTGATTGGGTCAAGTGGATTATAATAGCATTGATAAAGGACGAATACACAGTTTAGTATAGGGAGGGAAAATAGTCTCTTCTTAATCCAGAAAGGAAAAGGTGGAAATACTACTGGAAATACTACTAAATCTATTGTTGGAAATTTTTTTTCCAGGCTTCTGACTACTTGGAATAGAAACTCTCTTTATTTTAGATTTTCAGAGTTATTTTCCAAGATTTCGTAGATTTTAAGATGGTTGGCTTTTTCTTTTGAGTTTCAGATCTTATCTGAGCAATTTTTTTCACAATTTTCAGGTATCTGCTATAATTTTTTTTAATTTTAGGTTTTTAGACTAAGCTATTGCTCTTTTACAGATTTTTTTTATTTGGGAAATTTCCAGATTTTTGTTTGTTTTTTTAAATTTAGTCAGAAAAATTTAGTCGCATTTTTTTAATATTCCAGGCATCTGAAGTAACGTTTCTTGTTATTCTAGGACGAGTTTGCGTTAATTTTTCACATCTATGCATTTGCACTATTTTTTTTATGATAAGTGTTGTATTTTTAATATTTTGTTTTAGTCAAAAAATTTAAAAATTATTTTTTAGATTTTTATTGAATTTTTTTATTATTTCAGGTATTTGGAATAATTTTTTATTTTATTCCAGGTAAGAATAACTTTCCACGTTGTCTAGGCATTTAAAAGAGTTTTTTCTTTAATTTTAGCGTTATAAGGTTCAAGTTTTTGTGCCGTCAAACTTTTTCAATAAATTTGAAATTTTCAAAATATTATTTAAAATTTCTCGTGTTAATCTAGTAACTTTTTTATTATACCAGGCATTAGAAATATAGTTTTGTTTCTTTCAGATGTTTGAAGTGATTTTTAATGAATCCCAGACATTTTAAGTCATTCTATAGGATTTTTAGAAAATTGGATTAATTTAAGGCCTTTAAAGCAGTTTTTACGGCTTCCAGAAATATTAATAATTTTCCAGAAATTTTACGTGATTTTTTATATCTTGTAGGCTATAAAATATAATGGAAAACTACATTGAATGCCTCATAAATATTTAAAAAACTATTTAAATGCCTGGAAGAAATTTTAAATGTATGAACCTAGTATGAAGTAAAAAATTACAATTATCCAGAGCACCTAGACAATAACCTTATGTCTAAATAGCATAAAAAATTAGTTCAAGAACCGAGGAAATATTAAATTTTTTTTAGATTCTTGGATAATATAATAAAAATCCTGGAAAATCTTTCTAATATTTGTTCAAACTTCTAAAAGACTTCAAATATTTGCATAACCTAAAATTTGCTTAAAACAACCAGGAGGACATCAAAATTCCAGTTTCATTAACTGGCAAGTAAATGGCTTTAAAAACCTAACATAAAGTGAGAAATGTTTGAATTCCTGGAATGAAATAAATAATGATGCGCTAAATGTGAAATTAAGCATCTTGAAAATGAGTTCAAGATTCTGGAGTAGCCTGGAAGACATTGAAAATGTATGAGAAAGCCTGGAATAATGACAATTTTTTAAATTACTTCAAATGCCTGGAATAAATTCAAAATTTGCCTGTAAAACATAAAAAATTTCGCTAAAGGCCTGAAGTTAAAAAATTCCCGGACAATTTTAAAAATGGGTGTAAAAACAATCAATTGTAATAAAATAAAAAGCCTGGAATAAAAATAAATTAGAATTGTTGTTAAAAATGCCTGAACAATAAAAAGTGACTCAATAAGCCTGAAATGCCTGGAAGAAATTAAAAAATCTTCTTTCACCTTAGGTCTAAAAAAAAATTAATATACAGCCGAACCTTTGAAAAACTAAACATCCCGTCCACAAAGTTCCATTACGGCTTTTACACCCCCGGAGTTACTTCTTAAAGGGTCAAAAGTTTTACTTTACAAGGGGAGACTCTCGAACGTGAGTAAAACGTTGTGAAAATAGCGATCAAAGGGAGTGGACCAAACATGTTGATTGGGTCAAGTGGATTATAATAGCATTGATAAAGGACGAATACACAGTTTAGTTTAGGAAGGGAAAATAGTCTCTTCTTAATCCAGAAAGGAAAAGGTGGAAATACTACTGGAAATACTACTAAGTCTATTGTTGGAAATTTTTTTTCCAGGCTTCTGACTACTTGGAATAGAAACTCTCTTTATTTTAGATTTTCAGAGTTATTTTCCAAGATTTCGTAGATTTTAAGATAGTTGGCTTTTTCTTTTGAGTTTCAGATCTTATCTGAGCAATTTTTTTCACAATTTTCAGGTATCTGCTATAATTTTTTTACTTTTAGGTTTTTAAGCTAAGCTATTGCGCTTTTACAGATTTTTTTAATTTGGGAAATTTCCAGATTTTTGTTTGTTTTTTTAAATTTAGTCAGAAAAATTTATTCGCATTTTCTTAATATTCCAGGCATCTGAAATAACGTTTATTGTTATTCTAGGACGAGTTTGCGTTAATTTTTCACATCTATGCATTTGCACTATTTTTTTTATGGTAAGTGTTGTATTTTTAATATTTTGTTTTAGTCAATAAATTTAAAAATTATTTTTTAGATTTTTATTGAATTTTTTTATTATTTCAGCCATTTGGAATAATTTTTCATTTTATTCCAGGTAAGAATAACTTTCCACGTTGTCTAGGCATTTAAAAGAGTTTTTTCTTTAATTTTAGCGTTATAAGGTTCAAGTTTTTGTGCCGTCAAACTTTTTCAATAAATTTGAAATTTTCAAAATATTATTTAAAATTTCTCGTGTTAATCTAGTAACTTTTTTATTATACCAGGCATTAGAAATATAGTTTTGTTTCTTTCAGATGTTTGAAGTGATTTTTAATGAATTCCAGACATTTTAAGTCATTCTATAGGATTTTTAGAAAATTGGATTAATTTAAGGCCTTTAAAGCAGTTTTTACGGTTTCCAGAAATATTAATAATTTTCCAGAAATTTTACGTGATTTTTTATATCTTGTAGGCTGTAAAATATAATGGAAAACTACATTGAATGCCTCATAAATATTTAAAAAACTATTTAAATGCCTGGAAGAAATTTTAAATGAATGAAGTAAAAAATTACAATTATCCAAAGCACCTAGACAATAACCTCATGTCTAAATAGCATGAAAAATTAGTTCAAGAACCGAGGAAATATTACATTTTTTTTAGATTTTTGGATAATATAATAAAAATCCTGGAAAATCTTTCTAATATTTGTTCAAACTTCTAAAAGCCTTCAAATATTTGCATAACCTAAAATTTGCTTAAAACAACCAGGAGGACATCAAAATTCCAGTTTCATTAACTGCCAAGTAAATGGCTTTAAAAACCTGACATAAAGTGAGAAATTTTTGAATTCCTGGAATGAAATAAATAATGATGCGCTGGATGTGAAATTAAGCATCTTGAAAATGAGTTCAAGATTCTGGAGTAGCCTGGAAGACATTGAAAATGTATGAGAGAGCCTGGAATAATGACATTTTTTTAAATTACTTCAAATGCCTGGAATAAATTCAAAATTTGCCTGTAAAACATTAAAAATTTCTCTAAAAGCCTGAAGTTAAAAAATTCCCGGACAATTTTAAAAATGGGTGTAAAAACAATCAATTGTAATAAAATAAAAAGCCTGGAATAAAAATAAATTAGAATTGTTGTTAAAAATGCCTGAATAATAAAAAGTGACTCAATAAGCCTGAAATGCCTGGAAGAAATTAAAAAATCTTCTTTCACCTTAGGTCTAAAAAAAAAATTAATATAACCTTTGAAAAACTAATATCCCGTCATGTCGATTTAGTTAAATTAAATCCTAAAAAATTATAGAGGCTTTTCATAACTGAATGTGCTTAGCACAAGGTCAATAAATGAACTAAAAAAAAAAATTACTTCATCCAAACTACGTTTACACCCCATAAAGCTCTACGTAATTAAACCCTTGATAAAAAGGTCCACTGCATTCGGTTAAGATAAACGAACTCTCTCGCCCGTCCCACCGAATATCTCACCATAAATGGCGCATTGTACGGGCAAAGTCATAAATTTTATCGGGAATATGTCCGGGAGGTTCCGGGAACGGCTTTCGATCATACACCTCTGGGCTCTATATGCATCTCCCAAATGAGATTAATCGGACGCGTCTCTGGCAATTTGACAAATTAGATGAGCCCCGCACTGCTAGATTCAATTAAGGGTGGAAAATTTAACGAATTAACTCGGCCGAAAGTGTCGAAAGCGCATTTAGCTAACCCGTAAAAAATTCTCAAATGCGTAGTGGATTACGGTACTGATTTTTTGAGATTTGAAGGACGCAACGATTATTATTCACGATTAAATGTCAGCAAAGTGAATTTAAAGGTTTCGAAATCAGTTTTTTCGTTATCTGGTTATAAATGGTAAGTTCTTTTATTATTCCAGCTTTTTGGATACTTTTTTCTATATCTTCCAGGCATTTAAAAGCATATTTGGTTTATTTTAGGTTTTTCTATTAACTGGACCAATTCGACTGCTTCATAATTTGCTGCAGTGATTTTAAAGATTTTTGCCTAAAAATGATTAATTATCAGATATTCAACTTCATTCAACTATTTTAATAATTTTTTTAGCAGTTAAGCCTAAGATATCAAAAACCCATTTTACATGCGTCCAATCATTAAAAAATTACCCGATATACCTGGAAAATTTTAAAAATTACTCCAACGACTGATTGTAATTTGTTGATTTTCAGGAACTAGAAACGTTACACTAAACTTCTCAGGAATAGAAGTTTAGTGTAACGATAATTTATTTATCCTAAAAAATGTCAGAAGTAAATTTTTAAAACTTTATTTATTGGGCAAATGAATAACTAGAAGTAAATCCGTTAGTCCGTGGAAAAAAATCCATTAAAATAATAAGGATAATAGTAACATCAGCAGTAGTGATTTTCCTTACAACCCAACCGTTAGGAGCACATTAAAACCTTTCATAGAAAATTATGCATAACTTAAATGGACACGACTCTTTTTTCTTTAAATCAAATTTTACTGAGAGTAATAAGACCAATATTCCTTTTTAACGACACTCAAAAAAAAACACCAAAAGTCAAGCTTTATTACCGAGGAAACTCTTTTCTAAAGGTAAACAAGTGTCGAGCAACGTTTCTAAAGAGAAATCTTTCACTAAATTGCTGAAGAAAATTCCATTGCGATAAAGGACGAATACACAGTTTAGTCTAGGGAGGGAAAATAGTTTATTCTTAATTCAGAGAGAAAAATCAATTTTTTTAATGAAAAGGTGGAAATACTGCAGAAGTCTATTGTGGTTGGCAAATTTTTTTCCAGGTTTTCTGACTATTTCAAAGGAAACTAGGAACTCTCTTTATTTCAGATTTTTAGAGTTATTTTTCACGTCTTTAAGATTTCACAGATTTAAAGATTGTTGGCTTTTTTTTTAAGTTTTAGATCTTCCGAGCAATTTTTTATTGTTGCAAGCATTTGAAATAGGGTTTAGTTTCAATCCAGGATTTTAACGTCTCTTTTCACAATTTTTAAGTATTTGCAATAATTCTTTTAGAAAATTTTAGGTTTTTATATTTAGTATTTTTTTAAAAAATTAGTCAGAATCTTTAAGCATTTTTTTAATATTCCAGGCATCTGAAATAATTTTTCTTAGAATATTTGAAATTTCAATTTTTTTTTAACGTTTTTTAGATTTTAAAAGCATTTTCATAATATTTCACATATTTTAATTAAAATCTCATTTTATTCGAAAACTTCGAGGTAATTTACCCTTTCATCCAAATAAATCAACTCAATTCCAGAACTTTTAAAATTTTTAAAATAGTTTTTACTATTTTCCAAATATTCCGAGTATTTTTATAATATTTCAGGCATTTGAAATAAAATTTCATTTTTTTCCTGAACCTAAGCATCCTTTTTTATATCTTCAAGGAGTTTCAATTAATTTTCCTTTTATTTTAATATTTTAGTATAGATTTTCTTTTTCGATTTACTTTTTATATAATTTTTAACATTTTCTATGTTTTTCTAGCACTTTTATAATATTCCAGATATTTGAAATAAAATGTCTTTTAAACAATTCAAATTATTTTTCTTCAAGTTATAAAATTTTGGTTTCTATCTTGTCAAGTTTTTTTAAATGCCAAAAATTCTGACATCTTTGGAATAAGTTTTAACAATTGCCAGGTTTATCAGGCAACATTTTATTATTCCAGGCATTTGGAATAAATTTTTGTTTTATTCCAGGACTTTGAAGTAGGTTAACAGCGATTTCAAATAATTTTCGTTTTAATTTTTTGAGTTTTAGGATAGGTATTTGTTTTCAAATTTTGATTCTAGAATTTTTGAAATTTCAATTGTTTTTTACATTTTCCATATTTTTAAAGCAATTTTATAATATTCCAGATATTTTGAATAAAATCTCGTTAAAATTTACCTCTTCTTTCAAATATTTCAACCCAATTCCATAATTTTTGAAATTTTTAAAATAATTTTTAATATTTTCCAAATATTCCGAGCGTCTTTGTAATATTTTAAGCATTTTAAATAAAACGTCATTTTATTCCTGGACCTTACCGTTCTTTTTCACGTATTCCAGGGATTTCAATTAATTTATCTCTTAATTATATTAATTAAAAAAAAATAATTACGTTTTTGAATTTTTCTAGTGTTTTTATAATATTCCAAATATTTGGAACAAAATATGGTTTTATTCCTGAACCTTAGTTATCATTATTCAACTTTTAATTATATTTTAACTATTTTTTAGCAGTTATGCATTTAAGGTATATTAAATTTTTTTTTAAATTTATTTGAGGCTTAGGGAATAATTTCTTATTCCCTTTTCAGGTAAATTATTAAATTTATTCCAGGAATTTAAAGTCACTTTTAAGTACCTTTCTAGTGTCATTTTTAATGTATTTCCAGAGATTTAAATTTTATTCAGGCCACTTTTAAGATTTTTGATTTCATTTTTGAATCAATATTCATCCTGCTTCAAGAATTTAGAGTAATTTTTCAGTTTATTCCAGGATTTTAAATACAGTTTTCTCTTAGTTGATGAAACTAAATTTCTAACACTTTCCAGGCAATTTTTATGTTTTCCAAACAACAGAAACTATGCTTAAAGCCTTCCAAGAATTTGGCCTAATCAAAAAAATATATTTTTCAGGTTTTTTTGTAGATTTTCCAGAACTTTAAAATAGCTTTTAATATTTTCCAGAGTTTTGAAGTGATTCTCCGTCACGTTACTTTTTCAGTGTTTCATGCAAATGTACTAATTTGCCATTTAATTTTTGTCTAATTACGCAATTTTCCAATGCAGGTTTTTAATTGATTCTATTCCAGGCCATGGAAGCCCCTTTTAGGATTTTTAGTTTCACACTGGTTGAATCATTATTAAATTTATTTCATGAATTTAAAGTAATTTTTTAAATTAAAGTAATTTTCATTTTCCAGGTATTCCACGTACGTTCTTAATGTTTTCCAGGCTCTCAATGTCATTTCTGTATCCCTTTTCAGGCATTTGAAGTTATTTTCATCAACTTTCTATGAATTTTATATTTTATTGAAGTAATTTTTTTTATTCCAGGTTTTTGGGTACTTTCTTCAATGTCTTCCAGGCATTTGAAAGCATATTTGGTTTATTCCAGGTTTTACTATTAGTTGGACCAATTTGACTGCGAAATAAATTACTGCAGTGATTTTTGCGTAAAAATTGACTTAAAGGTTTCGAAATCAGTTATTTCCTTATCTGGTTATAAATGGTAAATTATTTCAAAAGTTCTTTTTTTTTCCAGGTTTTTGGATACCTTTTTCTATGTATTCCGGGTATTTAAAAACATATTTGGTTTATTCCAGGGTTTTCTATTAATTGGACCAATTCGACTGCTTCATAAATTGCTGCAGTAATTTTAAAAATGTCTGGTTCAAAATGATTAATTATTATCAGATATTCAACTTTATTTAACTATTTTAATTTTTTTTTAGCAATTATGCCTTCAAGGTATATTAAATTTTTTTTTTAAATTTATTTAAGGTTTAGGGAATAATTTCTTATTCCCTTTTCAGGTAAATTATTAAATTTATTTCAGGAATTTAAAGTCATTTTTAAGTACCTTTCTAGTCTGGATATTTCTCGTATCCATGACTTTTTAATAGAGTTTTCGCAATAGAAACTATGTTTAAAGTTTTCCAAGAATTTGGCCTAATTTAAAAAAAAATATTCCAGGTTTTTTTGTAGAATTTCCAGAACTTTAAAATAGCTTTTAATATTTTCCAGAGTTTTGAAGTGATTTTTCATGTCGTTCAGCCATCACGTAATTTTTTTAAGTGTTTCATGCAAATGCACTAATTTTCCATTTAATTTTTTTCTAATTACGTAGTTGTCCAGGGTTGTTTTTTTTGTTATTCAAGGCATTTTAACAATTTATTTAACGGAGTTTTTAACTTGTTCCTATTCCAGGCTTTTTATTTTATTACAACTGGAAATGTATCCAAAGCCATTTTTTTATTTTATTCCAGTAATGCGACCCTATTTGCAGTTTTTTCCAGGGATTTTAAGTTAGGACTTTAGGGTATTTGAAACACCTTTTTTATTTTATTCCAGGCCTTAAAGTTACCTTTTTATATTTTTCAGACAATATTTTAATTTATTTCAGGCATTTGAAGTTATTTTTAAAAAAGAAACAATTTTCCAGATATTCTACGTACGTTCTTAATGTTTTCCAGGCTCTCAATGTAATTTCTGTATCCCTTTTCAGGCATTTGAAGTTATTTGCATTAACTTTCTATGGATTTTATATTTCATTGAAGCTTTCCAGGTTTTCGGAGTTATTTTTCATAATTTACACTTTAATTTTCTGTCTTCCAAGACATGTAAATATTTTTAATTTTTTAGAGGCATTTAAAATATTTTTCACATTTTCCAGGCATTTGGAGTAATTCTTTTATATTTCCCATGTATTTCAATCCTAATTTTTTTAGGTTTTTTAGGACTTCTTTAGTGTCAGCTGTACAACTTCTCCGAGGAAAACAATTTTTTGAATATTTTCCAGATAATTTATTTAACATAATTTTTATTGTTTTTTAGGCATTTGAAGTCATTTTCTATTGTATTTTATAAAATTAGCTGAAATGCCTGGAAGATATAAAAAATTACGTAAAATTCTTAGAAAATATAAAGAAATCCATTAAATAACATAAAAAATTAATCCGATTTCCTGGAAAACCGACAAAATTACCTCAAATATCTGCAAGTAATAAAAACTTCAATCCAAAGGCTGTAAAAAAAAGAAAAACTGAATCTGAAAGCCTGAAAAACATAAAAATGTCCAACTTCTATAGGTTCAAGAGCTACTTAATCTAATGAGCTAAAAATCACCATATATCTAACATTTAATTAGTCTATATTACTAGACCATCTCAACTGAACAATTAGCCTACACAACCGGAAACATAAACTTAGTCTAATTTGTCAAAAAGGTAAAAGGGGGCAGTTTTCAAATAAATCCCCAATCGGAGTGCATCATGTACGTGTAAATTAATCAATCGGTCAGTCTCAAGCGCTTTAAATGGAATCACCGTTTTATTCCAAAATTCTGCAATCATTTTTGTGCACGTTTCAGGCATTTTTATTTATTTGCTAATTTATTTCCAGGTTTTAAGATAATTTGCTTTTGATAATTTGAAATCATTTTTCAGTTTATTCCAGGTTTTTAGAGTAATTTTTGCTTGTCTTTCAGGCTTTGATTTTTTTAAATAATTTATTTTATGTATTTTAATTAATTTTCCAATAAATTCCTTAAGTAATTTTTCTTTTTTTCCAGGTTTTTGGGGTAAGTTTTACTTCTCGTTAAAGTATTCGATTTTTTTTCTAATTAATTCCGGGCATTTTAATTAATTTGCCAATTTACTTCAAGTTTTTAATTAAGGTAATTTGTGTATGTTTTTTAAAAATTTGAAATTAGTTCTTTTTGAGATAATTTTTATTTGTCTTCTAGGTGTTTTTTTTTCATTTATTTCAGGTACTTTAATAGATTTTCCTATATAAATCACAGTTTTATGGTCATTTTTGTGTATCCTTATTTCAGGTTTTTAAGGTATTTTGTGTGTTTTCCAAATATTTCAAATTATTTTTCAATTTATTCTAGGAATTTGGGATCAAGCATTTAATTTTTTTTCGAATTTATTCCACCTATTTTGATTTAATTGTTCATTAATTCTTAACATTATTTTTCTTCTTTTTCAGACTTTTGAGTTAATTTTTGATTATCTTCCAGGCATTCGATTTTTTTAAATTTTCCGGGAATTTAAAATTTGTATTCTTGTTTTCCAGAGTTTTGCAGCCATATTGGACACTTTTGAGTAATTTATGGAATAAATCTTTCCTTCCAGGGATTTTAATTTTTTTAACTTTAATTCAGTTATTAAGGTCTCAAAATTCTTTTATATTTTCCAGGAATTTAAAATTATTTTTCTTGTTTTTCAGATTTTTGAAAAAATATTGTTTATAAATTTGAATTTATTGTTCTATTTATTCTAGGCTATTTTTGTATATTTTACTAGAATTTTAAATTTAGGTTCTCAATGCCCTATTTTCAAATGTCTTTAAACATAATTTAAATATGTGGGCTTTTGGGATAACCTTTACCTTTCAGGCATTAGATTTTTTTTCCAATTTGTTCCAAGTGTTTTAATTTAAATTCCAAGTTATTTCATGCTTTAATTTTTTTAATTTTCCGTGATTTTAAAATAATTTTTCTTATTTTTCAGACTCATTTTGCATGTCCTCCAGACATTCACAATTAGCATTCGATATATGCAAGATATTTAGGGTAAGTCTTGCCTTACAGGCTTTTTTAATCTTATTCCAGGCATTTTAATTTATTTTCCAGTTTATTCTAGGCATCAAAGAAAACCTTTAGGGAATCTAATATTACTTTCTCTATTTTCCAGATTTTTGGAAATTAGTTTTCAATTTATTTCAGGCCATATTTTTGAGGTAATCCTTGCCTTTGGGGAATTGTAATTTATTTTTATAGTTAATCCAGGCTTTCAAGAATATTTTTATAACTTAGCTATAACCAGAAATATAATATTAAATTAAATAAAAGACTTTTATCACAGACCATATAATTTGGATTTATTTTATAACTTAGTTCAGGATTTTGTGGTAAATTTTGTACTTTGAATTTAAATTATTGTCTACATTTTCTAGACTTCAGGAGTCATTTATCATATTTCACATTTTTCAGCATTTGATTTTTTTTTCAAGTTATTCCAGACTGTTGAAGCTATTTTAGATGTTTAAGGCATTTGTTCTATCCAATTTATTTTGATTTTCCTAGCTTTTAGAGCCTTCCAGGTATTTAAACTTAGTTTTTAATATATTTCAGACCTTTGAAATAATTCTCATTTTCCAGGCATTTCTATAATTGTTTCCCTAATTTATTCCAGGCTTTTGGGTCATTTTGCATATCTTCCAATCATATGTAATTAATTTTTAATTTATTCCAGGCTTTCGAATTTTTTTCCAACTAAGCGGTTTAATTTATTTGCAAATTTAGTCCAGTCCAGTCCGAGAACTTAACATTATTTTCTATATTTAAAAATAGATTTTTTTTTATAAATTTTTAAATTCATCATTAAAACTAATTAATTTCTAAAGTTAAAATATCATTTTAACTATAACGTTTAAAATTTAAAATTAAATTAAGTAATGAAATTTAAATAAAATTTTTAATTTTTCCAGGCTCTTGAGGTCATTTTTAATGTCTTCCAGGCATTTGGAATTAATAGTTTTCTATTTTTTCCAGACTTTTGAAGTCATTTTCATTTATCTTCCAGGCATGTGATTTTTTCTCAATTTATTCCAAGCATTTTAATTTAATATCCGATTTTATTACAAGGGTTTAGGGTATTTCAGGCTTTTGATTTTTTTTTCAATTTATTTTCCTCGATAATTTCCAGATTTTTAGAGCCAATTACCTGAAGTTTGAAATTAGTAGTTTTCAATTTATTTAAGTGTTTGGGGATTTTTTTTTAGGTTTTTTGGTATTGACAAGTTCTTCCAAATTAATGCAGGCATTTTATTTTACAATTTGTTTTACGCTTTTAACGTTTCCTTAAATTAAAAATATTCCAGGAATTTAAAATAATTTTTCCAGTTTTCTAGGGTGTTTCAGTCATCAGTAGTAATTTTTATTCTAGATATTTGATTCATTCATTTAACTTTATTCAAGCTTTTATCGTAATTTTTTTTAAACATTCCAAAAATTTATCGTAGTTTTTGTTTTATCATTTGGACAATTACAATTACTGCCCACATTTTCCAGAATTCTGATTGTGTTATTTGGCCAATATTTCAACTTATTTCCCAATTTATTTCAGCCTTTTTGGAGCTATTTTTCATGGTATTTTTTTCTCAATTTGTTCTAGGTGCTCTAATTTATTTTTCACTTTATTCCAGGCTTTCAAATTTCAAAAAAACATTTTCCAGGAATTTAAAGTAATTTTTGTTGTTTTTAAGATTACTTTTTAATTTATTTACGCAATTGTATCAGGATTTTAAGAAAAAATATTTATATTCTCCGGGGATTCGAACAATATTTTTCATATTTCAAGCTTTTAGGGCAGTTTTTCGACCCAGAGATTTTTAATTAATCAATAGAGACAGTTCATTCGATCCTAAAATCAAAATAATTTTTTGCACTTTCTGAATCCATCAACTCACCTTAAAATCACCGCTGTGATAAATAGTTTCAGATGTTCATCACTGCAGTGATTTTAATAAAATATCTTTGAAAAAACATCAATAAAGAAATTTTTAGGAGTAACCTTTAGATTGCTCCAGTTCCTTAGAAACTATAACAAAATAACTTGATTCATTAAAAAATTTAAAAAAAACCATTTACTTCATTTTTCCTTCAAAAGAATTCCCCTTTTTCCAGAGAAAAACGTAATGAAATCCCCCCAGAGACCCTTAAGAATAAAGCAACCCCCTCGCGAAAATAAGCAGGTTTTCATTTTTTCGTCTCTCTTTCTTTCGCTGAAAAGATTTTTCCGTTTTAATTTTCCCGAAACCCCTCGTTTTTGCTATTTTATTTATTTTTTTTTTTTAATATAATTTAATTTGTTTTTAAGGCGAGAGGAAACTTTATTCTTTCGAATAAAGGGGAAAATGGGGCGTAACTAAACCAGTTAGTCAAAGCCAGGAGAAAACTTTAAGCAAAGGAACGATCCAGGCGTAACGATTCCCTTGGATATTCTGGAA
Organism: Anthonomus grandis grandis; assembly: GCF_022605725.1. Lineage (NCBI taxonomy): Eukaryota > Metazoa > Arthropoda > Insecta > Coleoptera > Curculionidae > Anthonomus > Anthonomus grandis. The sequence goes on from NC_065562.1 coordinate 17,336,060, forward strand.
TACGGTTTTCTCTTCAATGCGTGTTTTTTTCATAAATAAATATATCAACCCTCGAGAAGCCTCTCTATAAATGATACACGTCGATTTAATATAATTGTCACATCAGGAAGGCAGGTTTACTTAAACGAAACAATTTTTATTTAGTTACGCCTCTTGATTTCGAAACAGAGTATAAATCCTGTCCTGCATAACAACGAGATTTTTACCTCTCAGTCAAACACTATTTTCTCTCTCCTTTTATCTCTTTCAATGATTCCGATCCTAGTCTCGTGCGACCTCATTTAAAATTTAAATCAGACACATTTTTCTCCCTGGATTTATTTTTCTGGATAAATCTACACCGGAAAGGGTTATTTGTATACATCGCTTTATAATAAGGTTTCAAATACAGGATTTATTTATGCTACTGAAGGTCTCTTTAAAAAAAAAAAAAGAGCAAAGCACCGAGCTAATAAATCACCACCCTATTAAATTGTATGTTAAAAGGAGACATGAAAACACCCTTAAGCTTCGATTGTAATGAAAAAATCACATCGAAAGTGAGTTAATTTTTTTTTAAATAGGGTTACTAGTGTGTTTGACAAGCCCCTATTGCCCTATCGGGTGGATAAAGGGAGTGCTAGTGATAGAAATTACGTGCTCTAAGGGCAGATGTATTATTATTATTATTATGATAGTCGTATCAGATTTTGTTATGCATCTTATATACATATGTTGGCTTTGCTGTGATAATTTAATAGGAGGTTAATTATGGTTTATTGTGATCTGTATTACTGTAATGCGGCTTTTTAGGGTGCATAATTTAAATGGATGTCTTGTGGAAAATTGTTACGTCTTGTATAATATAATGTGGCTGCGTATATATTGCTGATTGATAAAATAATTAATTTAGTGTCATTGAGTTATTTTAGTTGAGGAATATTGGTGGAAATTTTCAAAAGTTTAGCTTTTTTGGTTTTTGAGTTTTAATGGGATTTTTCAAAAATATAATTTTGATAAAAGAATTGTTTTTTGACTCCCTATATATATATTTCAAAAAACTGGGAAATATTTGTGTATTCATTTTTATTGGAGAATAGTTGTGCAACTTTTTTGGTTTTTAAGTTATGAGCATTTTGATCAGATTTATTTGAAAAAATATAATTTTCCGACAAAAAAAAATGTTTTTTGAACTCCCTATATATATTTCAAAAAACCGGGATGTACGTCTCTATTAATTTTTATTAGAGAATATTTGTGTAAATTTTTAAAAGTGTAACTTTTTTCGTTCTTGAGTTATGGTTACTTTAATAAGATTTCTTTGAAAAAATACAATTTTTCCCATAAGAAAATGTTTTCTTAACTCCCTGTATAAATTTCAAAAAACCGTAAAATACGTGTTTATTCGTTTTATTCAGAGAATATTTGTGAACATTTTTAATGGCCTAACTTTTTTTGTTTTTGAGTTATGGGCACTTTGATAGAATTTTTCTCAAAAATTACAATTTTTTGGGAAAGATAATTTTTTTTTTTTAATTTCTTGTATATATTTCAGAAAACCGTGAAATATGTTTCTATTATTTTTATTGGATTATTGGAGAATGTTTCTGCAAATTATCAAAAGCCAAGCTTTTTCGGTTTTCGAGTTATGGGCACTTTGATGGGATTTTTCTAAGAAAAAAATACAATTTTTCCAAAAAAAACCTTTTTTTAGAACTTCTTATATATATTTTAAAAAACCGTAAAATACATATTCATTCATTTTTATTGAAGAATATTTGTGCAAATTTTCAAAAATCTAACTTCTTTGGTTTTTGAGTTATAAAGATTTTTTTGAAAAAAATACAATTTTTTGGAAAAAATAATTTTTTTTTAAACTTTTTGTATATATTTCAGAAAACCGTGAATTACGTGTTTAATAATTTTTATTGGAGAATTTTTATGCAAATTTTCTAAACTCTAACTTATGTGGTTTTTCAGTTATGGGCACTTTAATGGAATTTTTCTGAAAAAATACAATTTTTCCTAAAAAATTATTTTTTTAACTCCTTGTATATATTTCAAAAAACCGTGAAATATTTGTGTATTCGTTTTTATTCGAGAATATTTGTGCAAATTTTCAAAACTCTACCTTCTTTGGTTTTTGAGTTATAAAGATTTTTTTGAAAAAAATACAATTTTTTGGAAAAAATAATTTGTTTCTAAACTTTTTGTATATATTTCAGCAAACCGTGAAATACGTGTTAATTAGTTTTTATTGGGGAATTTTTGTGCAAATTTTCTAAACTCTAACTTATGTGGTTTTTCAGTAATAGGCACTTTAATGGAATTTTTCTGAAAAAATACAATTTTTCCTAAAAAAATATTTTTTTTAAACTCCTCGTATATATTTCAAAAAACCGTGAAGTACTTGTGTATTCATTTTTATTGGAGAATATTTGTGCAAATTTTCAAAAGTCTAACTTCTTTGGTTTTTGAGTTATAAGGATTTTTTTGAAAAAAATACAATTTTTTGGAAAAAATAATTTTTTTCTAAACTTTTTGTATATATTTCAGAAAACCGTGCAATACGTGTTTATTAGTTTTTATTGGAGAATTTTTGTGCAAATTTTCTAAACTCTAACTTATGTGGTTTTTCAGTTATGGGCACTTTAATGTAATTTTTCTGAAAAAATACAATTTTTCTAAAAAAAATATTTTTTAAAACTTCTTATATATATTTCAAAAGACAGTAAAATACATGTGTATTCATTTTTATTGAAGAATATTTGTGCAAATTTTCAAAAGTCTAACTTCTTTGGTTTTTGAGTTATAAGGATTTTTTTGAATAAAATACAATTTTTTGGAAAAAATAATTTTTTTCTAAACTTTTTGTATATATTTCAGAAAACCGTGAAATACGTGTTAATTAGTTTTTATTGGAGAATTTTTGTGCAAATTTTCTAAACTCTAACTTATGTGATTTGTCAGTTATGAGCACTTTAATGGAATTTTTCTGAAAAAATACAATTTTTCCAAAAAAATTATTTTTTTAAACTCCTCGTATATATTTCAAAAAACCGTGAAATACTTGTGTATTCATTTTTATTGGAGAATATTTGTGCAAATTTTCAAAAGTCTAACTTTTTTGGTTTTTGAGTTATAAGGATTTTTTTGAAAAAAATACAATTTTTTAGAAAAAATAATTTTTTCTAAACTTTTTGTATATATTTCAGAAAACCGTGAAATACGTGTTTATTAGTTTTTATTGGAGAATTTTTGTGCAAATTTTCTAAACTCTAACTTAGGTGGTTTTTCAGTTATGGGCACTTTAATGGAATTTTTCGGAAAAAATACAATTTTTCCTAAAAAAATATTTTTTTGAACTCCTTGTACATATTTCAAAAAACCGTGAAATACTTGTGTATTCATTTTTATTGGAGAATATTTGTGCAAATTTTCAAAAGTTTTACTTCTTTGGTTTTTGAGTTATAAGGATTTTTTTGAAAAAAATACAATTTTTTGGAAAAAATAATTTTTTTCCAAACTTTTTGTATATATTTCAGAAAACCGTGAAAAACGTGTTTATTAATTTTTATTGGAGAATTTTTGTGCAAATTTTCTAAACTCTAACTTAGGTGGTTTTTCAGTTATGGGCACTTTAATGGAATTTTTCTGAAAAAATACAATTTTTCCTAAAAAAATATTTTTTTGAACTCCTTGTACATATTTCAAAAAACCGTGAAATACTTGTGTATTCATTTTTATTGGAGAATATTTGTGCAAATTTTCAAAAGTTTTACTTCTTTGGTTTTTGAGTTATAAGGATTTTTTTGAAAAAAATACAATTTTTTGGAAAAAATAATTTTTTTCCAAACTTTTTGTATATATTTCAGAAAACCGTAAAATACGTGTTTACTAATTTTTATTGGAGAATTTTTATGCAAATTTTCTAAACTCTAACTTATGTGGTTTTTCAGTTATGGGCACTTTAATGGAATTTTTCTGAAAAAATACAATTTTTCCTAAAAAAATATTTTTTTGAACTCCTTGTACATATTTCAAAAAACCGTGAAATACTTGTGTATTCATTTTTATTGGAGAATATTTGTGCAAATTTTCAAAAGTTTTACTTCTTTGGTTTTTGAGTTATAAGGATTTTTTTGAAAAAAATACAATTTTTTGGAAAAAATAATTTTTTTCCAAACTTTTTGTATATATTTCAGAAAACCGTAAAATACGTGTTTACTAATTTTTATTGGAGAATTTTTATGCAAATTTTCTAAACTCTAACTTATGTGGTTTTTCAGTTATGGGCACTTTAATGGAATTTTTCTGAAAAAATACAATTTTTCCTAAAAAAATATTTTTTTAAACTCCTCGTATATATTTAAAAAAACCGTGAAATACTTGTGTATTCATTTTTATTGGAGAATATTTCTGCAAATTTTTAAAAGTCTAACTTCTTTGGTTTTTGAGTTATAAGGACTTTTTTGAAAAAAATACAATTTTTCCAAAAAAATTATTTTTTTCTAAACTTTTTGTAAATATTTCAGAAAACCGTGAAATACCTGTTTATTAGTTTTTATAAGAGAGTTTTTGTGCAAATTTTCAAAAGTCTAATTTCCTTGGTTTTTGAGTTATAAGGATTTTTAGAAAAATACAACTTTTTGGAAAAAATAATTTTTTTCTGATTTTTTTGTATATATTTTAGAAAACCGTGAAACATTTATTTATTAATTTTTATTGGAGAATATTTGTACAAATTTTCAAAATTCTAACGTATGTGGTTTTTCAGTTATGAGCACTGTGTCAATATTTTCTTAATTTTTTCCAAAAAAAAACGTGTTTTTGGGAACAAATACGAGCGCCAAATTAAACAAAAAAAAATATATATATATTATGCACCAACAGGAGAAAGTGACTAATTTCATAGCTGTTCACTGCAATGTCACCAGGAAAAAAAAAGGACTTCTCAATTATTATTGAGTTCGATACAATTTAATTAGTGTGTGCATGCACCCCGTCAGAGTTAATTAACTTGCGTAATATGATTTTTTTTAATTAACTTTATCGCAATCTTTGAACGTTTTAATCAATTAAATAAATCTTCGATATTAAAGTGATCGTCGTCAACTCAACGGTTTGAACTGCTTGCAAGAATTCTTTTGTTTTTGTTTTTTTTTTGTTCATATTTTGTAAATCTGCCTGGAATTATTTTTTTTTTCAATTAATTCCAGGCAGTTAAGCCAGAATTTTTATTTGTAATTTTCGGCAGTTAAAGTAATAAAGCTTCATCACTTTTAGGCAGTCAAGTGGTTTCGCTATTCCAGGCAGTTGAGATATGGTATCCAGACATGGAGTCAATTGCCTGGAATAATGAAGGTACTTCGAATCAACTGCCTGGAAATATTTTGAATAAATTGATAGTTCAACTGGCTAAAATGTAATGAATCAATGACTCAATTGCTTGGGATTAAAAAATATATATATATTTATTCCAGGCAGTTGAGATAGAGTAGAAACCGAGGTTCAACTGCCTAGAGTAGTAAAAGCGGTTTTTAAAAAAAATACCGCAATAGGTGTTCAATGAATTTAATTGAGGAATGTGTATATAAAATTTGAAGTAAATATTTTGAGTATTTTTTGAGATATGGCTATTTTGAGAATTTTTTAAAAAGAAAAAGTGACCATCCTCAAGAATTAATTTTTTTCTCAAAATATGTAAATTTTTTTGAAAAATCCTGAAATAGGTGTTCAATGAATTTCATTAAGGAACACGTATACAAAATTTCAAATGAATATTTTGGATATTTTTTAAGTTATGAATATATTGTGAATTTTTTACCTAAAAAATAATGTCCATCCTTAAAAATATTTTTTTCCTTAAAAATTCTCAAGTTCTTTAATAAACGCTGAAATAACTCTTTGTATATTTAAAAAAAAAAACGCTTAAAAAGGTGTCTGATCACTTCATTAAATACTTTCATAATTATTTTTCAACACTATATAAATATTCAACAATATTCTATTTTACACCAATGTCAGTCCTTCAAATTTTAAACATATATAAGTATTAAATATAAAGTGAATATTCAACAAATTTTGGCCCTCACTGTATATAAACCACTTCTGGAAGTACCGCCACATTTTTTCATATAAACAACGACCTTTAGCGATTATATTTTGTTACTCGATGATATAAATATTAATTTATTATATAAAAATGCAAACACAAGAACCCTTAAGAATATTTCAAATAACCTCAACCTAAAACAATAAATAACTGAACAAACACACTATAATTTATTGACAAATAGCTCAAGTTTAATTAATATGGTAAAAGCTATTTTTACACCGGTATTAAAACCTGTATAATTTAAAAAAAAATATATTTTAGGGCATAATTTAATTGAGTATGATCCTCTTTTCATGTAATTTTTTATACTAGAAATACGTTACCAATTGCCAGAAATTGAAAAAAAAAACTATTTAAGTGCATAACTTAATTGCATATCATGCATCTTTTATATTATTTTTTAAACCTTAATATGAGCAAAAAATATTTCCGACTGCCTGGAATTAAAAACAATATTTTATAGCACAACTTCAGTGAATATGACTATTTTTTTATATAATTTTTAATACTAGAAATACGTTACCAATTGCCAGAAATTAAAGAAAAAAATATTTTAGTGCATAACTTAATTGCATATCATGCACCTTTCATATGATTTTTTGAACCTTAATATGAGCAAGCAATATTTCCGACTGCCTGGAATTAAAAACAATATTTTATAGCACAACTTCACTGAATATGACTAACTTATTTGCAAATTATGCCTCTGTTTTGTGCATAATTCAACTGAATCTGATAGGTTTTTGTTAGTATTTTAGTTAAAAACTGCCTGAAATTGAAAAAAAAAAGCCATTTTACCGCACAATTTCACCTAATACGAGACATCTCAAATGAAAAAAAAAGACCCGATCCCGAATTATTAAGGTATTAGCCGCATGTAAAATTATTTCGCGATATACGATATCCATAAATCCGTGTGAAAGCGGCTTCATTAATATCGCGTATATGGGCGATACCGTAGCTATAATATCGCTATACCGTCGAGATTTTCTCCGCTTTCCACGTAGAAACTAATAGTATCCATTTATCAATTCCGCTTTATAGAGGGAGAAACTGACAATAAAATAGATGTTTACACGCTTAATTTCGTCGTCCCGATCTTGATTCGACCCTTTTATTATGTTAAGACTATACAAAATCAATTTTTTCTCAAAATATCATATAACTATGTACTTCATAGCCATTTAAGTTATGCCTTAAGAAATAATATTTTTTCAATTCCAAGCATGAATTATTTAAAAAGTGATCAATTATTGTTAGGATATTAAAAAGGAAATTATAGAGCAAACAATTTCACTAATAGATCGGACACACCCTAATGACATAAAGCTTTGAGTAATGGGTGCGAACACATAGGTAAACACACGTTTCTCTTTATGGCAAACGAATTTACACCTGCGAACGCTCGATTTGATGTTTTATTTAGGGGGGGCTATTTCGACCCTTAATTACCGGAAAAATTACGCAGTTTTACTTCATATAATTAGTGTAAGTTGATTGATTTACGTGGGGATTAACACACAAGGGGTTGAAGGTGTTTATTTAACGAGGGTTAGCCGGCAAAGGCATTTGTTTATCAGGTCTCTAGGGGTGAAAATTGGCTTTTTTTTCAATCCCAGGCAGTTTTTAACTAAAATACTAAGAAAAATCTATTAACTCTCTCAGGTTCAGTTGAGTTATGCATAAAAAAGAGGCATAATATGCAAATAAGTTAGTCATATTCAGTTAAGTTGTGCTATAAAATATCGTTTTTATTTCCAGGCAGTCGAAAAAATTTTTTGCTCATATTAAGAATTTAAAAATAATATAAAAATGATATGCAATTAAGTTATGCACTAAAATATTTTTTTTCGATTCAAGTTCAAATTCAAAATTTTGCATAGGATCTTGATAAGTTATGCTGTAGAATAGAATTTTTTAGTTCAGGCAGTTGGTGAGAGTTAAGAAGAGAAATTTTAGGGAGAAATTATTTTTTTAAGAATAAATAAAATTATTAAATAAATATATTCTGCAAAATAATATTTTTTATTATTCCAGGCAGTAGAGCTCTCAGTTTGAGTCAGAAAAGTTAATTTTATTTACAGAAAAAAACAAAAACTGTTTAAAATCAGTCGAACTGTCTGAAAAAAAAATTACTCTCTATTTCTGAAGAAATAGGTAAACTGCATGGAAAAACATGAATAATTAATGATATTAACTATCTAGAAGTAGGAGAATTTGTGATAAAAATCTGCTTGGTATTTTGAATTATAAAAGTCAAATATGAACAATTACAGTGTGTGAATTATGCCAAAAGAACCTAATTTTTGCAGAGAACAAATTTTCCTTAATTTTAATTCTTAATTCTTATTTAACTGCCTGGAAAAGGACAAAAATTGCAATTTTCTTCCAGGCAGTTTTTTTTCAAATTTCTTGAACAACGTGAAAGTAAAACAAAATTAAGGGATTTTTTTGTTACATCTTTAAGAAGTAATTTCCTTCGAATTCAACTGCTTGGAAAAATTTCTTATTTTTTCCCTTTTTTCCAGACAGTTTAAAGTATTTTTTGACAGTTGATTTTTTTTTTAAACAAGATATGACTAAAAATCTTTCTTCCAGGCACTTGAGTCCTTGACAAATAGTATATTTACACAACTGCCTGGAAGAAAATCTAAATTTTTCGCTTTTCCAGAATAAAAGGCGAAAATTTTCTTATTTAAGTCTAGTTTTAATTTATGGTCTACCTCTGACAGGATATTTCTGGAACCGGGATGCTGTTTCTGGATTACCGACACCATCCATGGACAAACCGGAGTGTCCTGATACAGTTATAGCCAACTTACACTTTTAGTTTTATGTATTTGCATTTATGTTTTTATTGAATGTAGCTTCTTGCTAAATAAAGATATTATTTATTTATTTATTTATTTAAAAAGTTGCATAAAAATTATGTTTTTTTCCAGGATTCACCTGTCTAGACCAAGTATTTAATTTTATTTTTTTTAAGAACATTCCAAACGGAGACATTTTTACCATAACAATTGATTGAAAATAATTATATATTATTAATAAATTATTTATATATTAATTCCTATTTTTTAATTTTTTTTTCTTCAACTACCTGAAATCTATCTTTCTATAAATAATCTATCTATCTTTGTTTTTTATCTTTTTTCCAGAGAGTAAGAGATTTTTATTTACAGTTTTATAGTGCCTGGAAGTAATACAAATAATTTATAAAAATTAGTTAATGTTCTTCCAGGCAATCATAGTTAAAAAAGCCGGGTAAAAATTGTACTTTTTAATTTTCCATTTAACTGCTTAGAAGAAAAATGTTCATTTTACTCTGTTTACAGGAAGTTGAATTGTTTTTCAATTTTTTTAACTGTCTGGGTGTAAAATAAAATTAAGGCAATTTTTGTAAAATCCTAAGAAGATATATTTTTTTTGTAATTAAATACCTGGGAAAAATTCCTATCTTTTCTTTTTTTTCCAGAGAGTTAAGCTGATTTTTTTCTTAAATTTTTTCAACTCCATGGGCTAAGCTTAAATTAAAGAATTCAACCAGTTGAGTCCTTGACAAATAATAAAATACTTACAAAAATAATGCATACAAGCACAATGACATTTTTAGACATTTTTTTATCCTTTTTCCAGGCAGTTGATGTTTTTCTTTTAATTCTTCAAGCACCTTATATTTTTTTTTATTTATTTTTAATTTAATTGTTTTTTCCCTTTTTTTCCAGACAGTTTAAAGTATTTTTTGATAGTTGAAAAATCTTTTTTCCAGGCACTTGAGTCCTTGACAAATAATAATATCTGTACACAACTGCCTGGAAGAAAATCTTAATTTTTACCCTTTTCCAGAATAAAAAACGAAAATTTTCTTTTCAAAAAGTTGCATAAAAATTATGTTTTTTTTATCCAGGATTCACCTGTCTAGACCAAGTATCTTAATTTTATTTTTTTTATGAACATTCTAAACGGAGACATTTTTACCATGATAATTGATTGAAAATAATTATATTTATTTAATCTTATGATTAGGAAATAATTAATTTTGCTACTGTTCTTTATGTTATATTTTATATATTATATACTTTTTTATTTAAAATTCCAGTTTGATGTCGTCAATTTATTATAAAAATTATCATTATCTCCCAATAAAATATAAAAATTAATAAAGGAGAAAAATGCCCCTAATTAAAAAACAAAAGAATTTTGAAACTCGACTTTTACAAACAAATATACTCAGAAATAATAAATTAATAATAATAATAATAATATATTTATTTAGCTTGAGCTACATAGATAATACATAATATAAAAAATATAATACATATTAAAAAAAATTACTTAAAAATATAAGTGTGTGCTTGTACAAAATGGGACACATATATAAAAACACAAAAAGTCTTACATACAGAAAATTTATAAATAAAATTCAAGCCTAAAATAAAATAGCCCCCCAAAAAAAATAAAACAAAATACGAGTTAAAATTGTAAAACAAAAAATAAAATAAATACACATACAAACTACAACTACATAAATAAAGGTAAGACGAATGATTAAACAAAGTAAGTACAACATTTCCAAATATTTTATGTTATAAATTTGCACGAATATTCCCTTGTTAAAATAAATAAACACGTACTTCACGATTTTTTGAAAAAGCAAAAAATTGTTTTTTAATAACTAAAAAGAAATTTTGAAAAATTTAACCTAATGAAAACCCACAAACAAAAGACAAGGACAAAAAAGAGCCTGAATTTTCTCCACTATTTAATTCCTTTAATTCTATAAAACTGGAAAATTATATTTTTTGTTGTTCTGGTCATCAACGAACTTCCTATTAAACCGGAAAACGAGGACAAATAGCCAATTTCGACCGTGGGAAATTGCCAATCTGCCCTGTATATGGAGAATTAAGTGCGTACAACTATAACGCATAACCTAATTGGACACGACGATTTAAAAAAATCACAATAAAAAAAAAACAATGATAAAACAACATTCCGAATTCTTCTCTCTTTCTAGCTAATTAACGTCGCCATAAGCGCGTTAATTTCGAGAAAGGAAACTTAAGGGAGCCGTAAAGAAAACAAAACGCCACCCTCTCTCTCTCTCGCTCTCTCTTTATCGCACTGCAACCGGCTGTTTATATAAAGATAATTTTAATGAACGTTTCGCCTCTCGTATGAAACGAAACTGCTAAAGTGATTTTAACTGCCATAATCAACGTAACGTGCATTTAATTACTTTTAGAATCCCCCCCCCCTCCTCGGTGGGGCGGATTTTATGGCGGAAAGGGATGAAGATCATCTAAGAATAAAAGTGGCATAATAGGAGGGTTTTTAAATGGCATTTAACTTCTGCTGGTTCTAGTAGTGAAAGAGGGAAAAATTATGGAAATGTGTGTCGTGTCTATTTAAGTTATGCATCACTTTAGTCAGGTTCACACTTAAATTATTGCAACAAATATTCGGCAAACTGTGATAAATGTGTGATATATATAGTAATTATTTGTCAATTTACTTGGCAAGGAACTCGGGTATTGTGGGAATTAAAAAATATGTAAAGACCCTCTTGAGCTTGATCTTTAAAAACTGAAGCTTATATAGGTAAAGTCTTTATGCAGATTTTTTTTTAATCATTACTTATAATGTCCTTAAAAACCATTTTTTTCTCAGTCAATTATTTTCTGCAAAAAAAAACGTTTTTTATTAATCCTACCCTTAGCCCCCCACCCACCCCACACTACTTACCAGTACGAAATTGTTTTCAAAAATCATTGTTGTCCAAAAAAAATATACATGAAAAACAGTTTATTTGGTCGTTAATATCAAATCTAATAAGTTTGTTTATTTAAATTTTATATAATTATATATATGTATATTAATAAATATTTAATACAAATCAGTGCTATTAGATTGGACAAAAAATACAAATTTTGCAAGGGGATTTCTTACAGGGCAAATGTTTGGGGTGAGTGGGGGGGTGTACGGGTTGTGCTGATGAAAAACAATGTTTTTGCAGAAAATATATATTAAAAATTTATTTTTTTTTATTATTATTATATTTTTATATTTCACTAATGTATATATAAATATTTTGTATAAAAACAGCTTTATTAGATTGAATAATATGGACAAAAAACAGTAAATTTTTTAGAAAAATTTCATCAAATTTTTCAGGTCTAGTAACAGAGTTTAGAAATCCCGAGTCGATTTTTTAAATGCCGAAACAGAATCGTATATGATATACGTATATTCTACAATTTAATAAAAATACGTTCACAATATACGGTTGATAAATTTAGCAAAATCAAAAACTTACTAAAAATCCTTGAATAAATATATATTTAACGATAATAATATATGATCGATTTCTTGAATACGTCAAACTTAAAAATCAATTTCTTCAATATTCAGACGCATATTACACTAATTTTAATCAGCTCCCATATTTAAATAAATATATGTATCGTACCCATTTAAGTTATGCACCACCACATTTTACACCCGATAATTCAGTAGATGCAATACACGTTTAAAAGAAAACGTACATCGTGTCCCTTTAAGTTATGCATCACTTTATTCACACTCGCCCTTAAATTGCACGGAATATTCGGCAAATAGTGACAAATATATGCATGACAGTCGAGGCTATTACGCAAGTACTGACGATTAGTCAGGTAAAGGCAACTGCGAACGTACACACTAATTATGTGTAAAAATACAGAGTAATTATTTGCCAGTTTACTTAGTAAGAAACTCGGATATTGTGGAAATTAAAAATAAATAAAAATTACCTTGAGCTCGATAAAACTGAAGCTTATATAAGTAAAGTCTTTATATAGATTTTTTATTACTTATAATTTTTTCAGGCAATTATTCTTTGCAAAAAAAACGTTTTTTATTAATCATACTCTTAGCCCCCCACCCACCCCACACACCTTACCAGTAAGAAATTGTTTCCAAAAATCATTGTTTGCAAAATAATTCACATAAAAAACGGCTGATTTGGTCGTTAATATCTAAACTAATAAGTTTGTTTATTTAAATTTGATATGATAATATATATGTTTATTAATAAATATTTATTTCAAAAACAGTGTTATTAGATTGGATCATATGGATGAAAAACAGTGATTTATTAAAGGAATTTCTTACTGGGCAAATGTTTGGGGAGGGTGGGGGGGGTAACGGTTGTGCTGATGAAAAACAAAGTTTTTGCAGAGAATATATATTCAAAATTTAATTTAATAATACAGTTTTTTTAAAATTTGATATAATTTTATATATAAATATTGAGTGTAAAAACAGCGTTATTAGAAAACGTACATCGTGCCCCTTTAACTTATGCATCACTTCAATCACACTCACCCTTAAATTGCATCAAATATACGGCAAACAGTGACAAATATCTACGTGACAATCGTGGCAATTATGCAAATCCCGACGATAGGTAAGCTCAAGGCAACTGCGAATGTACATAGTAATTACGTGTAGAAACACATATGTAATTATTTGTCAATTTACTTAGTAAGAAAGTCGGATATTGTGGGAATTAAAAAAAAGATAAAAACCTATTTGAGCTTGATCCTTAAAAACTGAAGCTTATGTCAGTAAAGTCTTTATATAGATTTTTTTTATCACCTATAATGTCCTTAAAAAGCATTTTTTTCTCAGTCGATTATTTTCTGTAAAAAAAGACGTTTTTTATTAAATCTACCCTTAGCCCCCCACCCACCCCACACAGCTTACCAGTAAAAAATTGTTTTCCAAAATCATTGTTTTTCAAAATAATATGCATGAAAAACAGTTGGTTTCATCGTTAATATCTAATCTAATAACACAGTTTGTTTATTTAAATTTGATATATTTATATATATGTTTATTAATAAATATTTAATACAAAAACAGTGCTATTAGATTGGATATTATTGACGAAAAATAGTGATTTTTCAAAGGAATTTCTTACAGGGAAAATATTTGGGGTGGGTGGGGGGGGGTAAGGGTCCTGCTCATGAAAAACAATGTTTTTGCAGAGAATATATATTCCAAATTTAATTTAACAACACTGTTTATTTAAATTTGATATAATTTTATCTATAAATATTTAATATAAAAACAGTGTTATTAGAAAACGTACATCATATTCCTTTAATTTATGCATCACTTCAATCACACTCACCCTTAAATTGCATCAAATATTCGGCAAACAGTGACAAATATCTACGTGACAGTCGAGGCAATTATGCAAATACCGACGATCAGTAGGCCCGAAGCAACTGCGAAGGCACACAGTAATTACGTGCGGAAATACAAAGCAATTATTTGCCAATTTACTTAGCAAGGAACTCGGGTATTGTGGAAAATTAAAAATAAATAAAAATCCCCTTGAGCTAGATCCTTAAAAACTGAAGCTTATATAAGTAAAGTCTTTATATAGATTGTTTATTACTTATAATTTTCTCAGGCAATTATTCTTTGCAAAAAAAACGTTTTTTATTAATCATACTCTTAGCCCCCCACCCACCCCACACACCTTACCAGTAAAAAATTGTTTTCAAAAATCATTGTTTTGCAAAATAATTCACACAAAAAACAGCTGATTTGGTCGTTAATATCTAAACTAATAAGTTTGTTTATTTAAATTTGATATAATAATATATATGTTTATTAATAAATTGTTAATACAAAAACAGTGCTATTAGATTAAATATTATGGATGAATAAAAGTGATTTTTCAAAGGAATTTCTTACTGGGCAAATGTTTGGGGCGGGTGGGGGGTGTGCTGATAAGAAACAATATTTTTGCAAAAAATATATATTCAAAACTTAATTTAATAACATGATTTATTTAAATTTGATATAATTTTATATATAAATATTAAGTATAAAAACAGCGTTTTAGGAAACGTACATCGTGCTCCTTTAAGTTATGCATCACTTCAATCACACTCACCGTTAAATTGCATCAAATATTCGGCAAACAGTGACAAATATCTACGTGACAATCGTGGCAATTATGCAAATCCCGACGATAAGTAAGCTCAAGGCAACTGCGAATGTACATAGTAATTACGTGCAGAAATACATATGTAATTATTTGTCAATTTACTTAGTAAGAAAGTTGGATATTGTGGGAATTAAAAAATAGATAAAAACCTATTTGAGCTTGATCCTTAAAAACTGAAGCTTATGTCAGTAAAGTCTTTATATAGATTTTTTTTATCACCTATAATGTCCTTAAAAAGTATTTTTTTCTCAGTCGATTATTTTCTGTAAAAAAAGACGTTTTTTATTAAATCTACCCTTAGCCCCCCACCCACCCCACACAGCTTACCAGTAAAAAATTGTTTTCCAAAATCATTGTTTTTCAAAATAATATGCATGAAAAACAGTTGGTTTCATCGTAATATCTAATCTAATAACACAGTTTGTTTATTTAAATTTGATATATTTATATATATGTTTATTAATAAATATTTAATACAAAAACAGTGCTATTAGATTGGATATTATTGACGAAAAATAGTGATTTTTCAAAGGAATTTCTTACAGGGAAAATATTTGGGGTGGGTGGGGGGGGGTAAGGGTCCTGCTCATGAAAAACAATGTTTTTGCAGAGAATATATATTCCAAATTTAATTTAACAACACTGTTTATTTAAATTTGATATAATTTTATCTATAAATATTTAATATAAAAACAGCGTTATTAGAAAACGTACATCATATCCCTTTAATTTATGCATCACTTCAATCACACTCACCGTTAAATTGCATCAAATATTCGGCAAACAGTGACAAATATCTACGTGACAGTCGAGGCAATTATGCAAATACCGACGATCAGTAGACCCCAAGCAACTGCGAAGGCACACAGTAATTACGTGCGGAAATACAAAGCAATTATTTGCCAATTTACTTAGCAAGGAACTCGGGTATTGTGGAAATTAAAAATAAATAAAAATTCCCTTGAGCGGAACCCTTGAAAATTGAAGTTTATGTTAGTAAATTCAAAAAAAGTAGTCAATTTTTCTCAAAAAGACCTCTTAACAATAAAAATTTAGAGATTAAAGGGATACAAAGTCAATGGTCTCAGATTATGTCTATTTTTAAAAAAATAAATGTAAGTAAAGTTTTTATACAGATTTTATATCATCTATAATTTTCTCAGGTAATTATTTTCTGCAAAAAAAAAAAACGTTTTTTATTAATTCTACTTTTAGCCCCCCACCCACCCCACACACCTTACCAGTAAGAAACTATTTTCGAAAATCATTGTTTGCCAAAATAATACGCATGAATAACAGTCTATTTCGTCGTTAATATCCAATCTAATCAATTTGTTTATTTATATTTGTTATAATTGTATATTATTAAATGTTTAATACAAAAACAGTGCTATTAGATTGGATATTATTGACGAAAAACACTAATTTTTCAAAGGAATTTTTTACAGGGCAAATATTAGGGGTGGGTGGGGGGGGGTAAGAGTTTTGCTCATGAAAAACAGTGTTTTTGCAGAGTATGTATATATTCAAAATTTAATTTTATAACACAGTTTTTTTTAATTTGCTATAATTTTATATATAAATATTTAATGTAAAAACAGCCTTATTAGAAAACGTACATCATATCCCTTTAATTTATGCATCACTTCAATCACACTCACCCTTAAATTGCATCAAATATTCGGCAAACAGTGACAAATATCTACGTGAGAGTCGAGGCAATTATGCAAATACCGACGATCAGTAGGCCCGAAGCAACTGCGAAGGCACACAGTAATTACGTGCGGAAATACAAAGCAATTATTTGCCAATTTACTTAGCTCGGATATTGTGGAAATTAAAAAATAAACAAGAAAACCCCCCTGAACTTGATCCTTAATAAACCGAAGCTTACATAAGCAAAGTCTTTATTGAGCGAGCAAATTAACCTAATTTACGTCAAACTTCAAGAGACTTAATTTCTTCATCATTTCGACGCCGTAAGGGAAAATATGCTTCATTGATCATAATCCCTTAAGGGCCTCGACTTATTCAATTAACACCCGGATTGTGAAATTTGCCTTCCTAAATATAATTAAAATATTCAATTAATGCATAACCTAATCGGATACGATGCTCAATTTTCTCAACTTGATTCTTCCATTTTGCTCCCTCATTACGACACCCTATACAAGACAATTTAATTTGCGCGAAAGTGTCACATTAGTCAGCGTATAATAATCTGTTAGAATGCGGTTACGGTGAACGCTGAGCGCTGAGTTTTAGCACGAACAATAGCTGAGCTAAACATAAATATTCTGCCGCGACGACCTGCTGAATCCGTTTAGTTATATATGTATATGTATGGCTGAGTTTACGGGCGATATACAGTTTAAATGATAAATTAGCACTGGTGTGATTTAATTTACCGGGGATGGTGACTCTATGATACGGCTTATTAAAACCTTTATTTTACCTTAGAAGAATTCGCAATTAAACTTAAAGGCTTAACATAAAAATTTACTTGAGCTGATTGAGTGAATCTTCAAACTGCCCTCAATTTCTTGGCAAAATTTAGAACTTACTTACCTAACTTACTTGAGCATTACTCACGTTTACATAGCTTCTCGATAAAATATGTCTCTGATTTTTAACTTTAACAAATATTCCTCTGATATTGCTGTTACAATTAAAATGATATATTGGGTTATGCCTAACTTAAATGCATCCTATTTACGTTTCAGTAAAATGAATATGATTATCCACGGGTAATTTCCTATCTCAACCAAATTACAAACGCGGTCACCGCCCTATCATGTTGTTCGGGTTAAATTGCGATAGAGAACCTCAGACTCAGAACGAAACTAAAGCCAATTAATGAGAAAATAAATCCGGGGAAAACCGTGGAGTTTTCACATAATTTAAGGAAAATCTGGTAGCTTCTGTTACGGATTAGCCATTTAACTGAGTAAAGCGGAACGAGTTAGTTTAGTGATGCACTGCTAATGTTCGGATATAAATAGGATGTTGTTAAGAAAACCGCCATTAGGGAGCGCAATATTTTAGAGCTTAAGCGATTGCATCCACGTTGAAAAATATTTTTTATTTTTATGATCAATGACAATCGGTGCGGGGAGAGTTAGTTAGAAAGTTTTACGGTCATATGGGAATCATGTGGAATTTATTACGGTTGAGTTTGAAAAGTCACGCAACCTACCCCCGGTGCAACAATAAATCTGTTTTTACCCCCGGGGGAAGGGAGTATTTTGTCACGTCCAAACTGACCGGCCATAAAGGCGGGTTCGGTGTTAAATTGCCACATATTAGCCCTTGTTGACACGATTAAGTGCTCATTTATTCCTTAAAAATCCGGTTATTTAAAAAATTTCTATTTTGGAAAAATTCCCAGATATGATGAGCACTAATGCATAACTTTAATGGATCTGACTTACCTTTGTATATTTTCAATAAATATGATTGATATGATACAAAAATTAATTAATTATTCAAGGCGCTTATAATATTCCCGTATTAGATTGTTGACCAGCAGTTAAAAATAAAATAAATTGTTTTATTTTATTATTACTCTCAATTAATGGCTTTAAAACAAATATTTTTTTCTTCTAACTAATGCAATCTAATAATTACTTTTTTCCATATTTTGTACTTACCAACATCAGAGATTTTTACCGTAAAGTGGATGTTTGCAATAAATGATTAGAAAATACAATATTCCTTTTAAATTATTTTAAACAGAACTCTAATGAATATTAAATATATTCCTTTAAAAAATTGATTAATTATTCCAGGCACATGAAAATTAGCTTCAACTACACGAATATACCTTCAAACTGCCCTCAATTTCCTGAAAGGTTTTTTTTTTTAAATCCAGTAACTTAAAAATCATCGAAATTTACTTGAAATTTTTGAGTAATTTCAACTAAACTAATTATCAAAAATCACTTGAACTGGTTAAGTGGACCTTCAAATTGCCCTCAAAATAATTAAAAAATTATTCAGGTATTTTAAATCCTCTTTTTTTTCTTTTAAAAATCCGGGAACAAACAATGTCAAATGCACAAAATCAGTGGCGTTACCTTTTTTTTTTAATCCTAATAAAATTAAATAATTTTTTAAAATGTTAATAGTTTAATTATCAGTGGCGTTTAAGGTATGAATTTTTTTTTATTGGCAAAAGCAGTGAAATAGAAATTAATAATATGAAAAAAATTGCCATATTAGTACATTTGGCACCAGTGGCGTACAATTTAAAAAAATCAAACGTACGCCACTGTAAGTATTTTCTGAGAAAAAAAATCGATTGAAAAATTTTTCAAAAAACTAGTGGCGTACAATAAGGAACATTTAAAAAAAATTAACGCACGCCACTGCAGACAAAAAAGGAAGAAGAGAAAGGCGGGTTGGTAAATCAAATTACAAAACCATTGGCGTGCAGTTTAAGAAAGTCAACACACGCTGCTCATTTTTTTTTTTTTTTTGAACAATTGTAAATGAAATCGGAAAATTCACAAAAAAATCAGTGGCGTACTATTTTTTTTTCGTATTTTTTAAAAACACGCCACTGCGGTCACTTTAATTTTCTTTGAAATTGCAAATCAAATTACAAAAAAAACGAGGGCGTACAATTATCTAAAAGAGAACAAAATCCAAAAAAAATCAAATTTTCATACGTATGTAAACAAAATCAGAGGCGTCCAATTTAGGCAAACTTAAAAATTATTTAACGCACGCCACTGTGGTCAAAAAAAGAAGGAGAAAAGAGGGGCGGATTGATAAATCGAATTACAAAACCACTAATGTACAATTCAAGAAAAATTTTAAAAAAAATTATCGATTTTTCAATTTTTAAACGCCCGCCACTGCAGATATTTTTACAAAAAAAAATATATTTTTTGGAAAATTGTAAATCAATCAAAGAAAATCGGAAAAATTTCGAAAAATCATTGAAACGAAAAACGCAATTTAAAAAAAAAAGTAGTTTTTTTTTATTTGCCAAATACACGCCACTTTATTCGTTTTAATTCATTTCTTCAATGACAGATTAAATTGGAAAATGTACAAAAAAACCAGTAGCGTAGAATCTAAGAAAATCAAAAAAAAAAATTCAAAAAATGTGCCACTAAAGGTTTTTTTACAAAAAAAAAGGTTTTTTTTTTTTTTTAATTATAAATAAAATCGGAAAATTTACAAAAAAATCAGTGGCGTACAAATTTAAAAAATTACGATTTTTTTCTCATATTTCAAACGCACGGCACTAGTCACTTTAATAGTACAAACCATTGGGGTACAATTGAAAAAAAAACAAAAGATTTATTTTTAGGCGCACGCCACTGCTACTAAGTATTTTTACAAAAAAATATTTTTTTTTTGAAAAATTACAAATAAAATCGGAAAATTTACAAAAAAATCAGTGGCGTACAAATTTAAAAAATTACGATTTTTTTCTCATATTTCAAACGCACGGCACTAGTCACTTTAATAGTACAAACCATTGGGGTACGATTGAAAAAAAAACAAAAGATTAATTTTTAGGCGCACGCCACTGCAAATTATTATTACAAAAAAATCGCAAATTTACATTTAAAATCAATTACGTAAAACAATTTAAATTAAATGTATGATTTTTTTTCTGTGAATATATCTAAAAATAATCTTAAATGAAGCAAATAAATCAAATAGAAAACTCAAACCATAAGCAGAGTTATGAAAAATTACCGAGTATAGAGAAATCTTTCAAAAAACCCTAAAATTACTACACCTCAGCATGATGTTTGCATAAAATGTGTGCATTGTATTAAATTATGCATTATGCACATAAAAAATCGACCAACATTTTTAAAAAAAATAATAATTTCAATATTGAATTAACTGGAATTAATAAATTAATCATGTCTGCAATTTATTTGTATTATGGACAAAATCGACTAAAATGTTTTAAAATGACCATCTTCTAGCGCTATTTTTGCATTATACTATCTGAATTATATGCCATTAAATTATGCATTATGCAATATGCACAAGAGAATCTACTAGTATTGCTTTAAATAACTACATAGAAGCAATATTTTTACATGAAAGTATGTGCATGGTATGCAATTAAATTATGCATTCTGCAAAAAAAATCGACTAAAATTCTTTAAAATTACCATCTTTCAGAATAATTTTTACATAAAAATATGTGCATTGCATGCAATTAAATTATGCATTATGCACATAAAAAATCGACTTTTATTAATTTTGCATTAAAATAACTGCATCGTATGCAATAAGCACCAAAAAATCGACTACTAAATCTGTCTAATTTAATAAGAGTGTCTTAGACCAAAACCAGGATAAATTCCTTAATTTTCCATGTATTTTCGTAAAAATTCGCTGTAATAAAGAGAATTTGAATTGCAATCAAACAGTGTAAATTAAATAATATATAAAAAATTTAAAAATTACAGAGCATAAGGAAATAAAGCTTAAAAAAGACGAGCATGTTATGACTTAATTTATTAAATGTATGTTTAATTAAAAGGATCGGATCAACATTAATTTTAATTAAAAAACCAATTAATTCTGCTTAAGAATAAGTTACAGATTTATCGGTTAGTTAGGAATAAAAAATT
Source organism: Anthonomus grandis grandis (assembly GCF_022605725.1). Lineage (NCBI taxonomy): Eukaryota > Metazoa > Arthropoda > Insecta > Coleoptera > Curculionidae > Anthonomus > Anthonomus grandis. Next base: position 17,357,772 of record NC_065562.1, read on the forward strand.
GCCTCATTTTAATTAATAGATTTACATAATATTCGTTAAAATTATTTTTAATTTAAAATCAGATTTGAATTAAGAACCTTCTACGATAAACTGTAAATTTACATTCTATTTTTGAAGTAAAGAAAAATAACGCCTTCTCATTACATTCATTACATTGATTAAAATGATCTACTAAATAAATAAAAAATAAGAATTTATTAAAAAAATTTATTAGTTAAACTTGAAACATGCATATCAATGAGTGAACCCTAAAGAAAACCCCCGAAAACAATTTTTTTAATGTTTCGAACGCTATTGCATGGTAAAATATTTAAAGCGATTACAAATAAAATCCACATAAAAATATCCGTCAGTCAATCTCTATTAAATTATGAATAAAAATAAAGTTTCAAAAAAACATAAAAAACGAAAACTCTAAACAAAAAACGACTTTTAATTCGATTTCGTCAGAAAATTACCCTTGGATAATAATATTCATTTTAGTGAACCGTGAATGCATTACCCAAAATATATTTAGAAATGTAAAGGCAATCGGAGGAATATTCATTATATGCATTAGTTTAAAATCGGAGCAAATTAAGGAGAATTTATGGAAACGTGAGTTGTGCCTATTTAAATTATGCACAAACATTTTTCAATTTTTCCAAAAAATTAAAGACACTTTGCTCGGAAAATTGAGTCAATTTCCAGATTTCTGAAATAATTTATATTCCGACCAATTTATGGACTTTTTAAGGCGCTTAAAGCCTAGAATATGTCTTAAGTTTTTTCAGGAAATCGAAGCCAATTTAATTATTTTTTTAAACAGTTAAATCTAATTTTCAGGTGCCTGAAATAATCCTTTAATTTTTACAGTGCTTACTTCCAGATTCTTTGGTATGATATTTACCAGGCAACTGGTTATTTCTGGAATAAATTTTTAGGCATTTGAAGTCAATTTTAAGATTTCCGTATCAATTTTTTCCAGGCAATTGATCCAACTTAACAATTTTCTGGACCAACTGAAGCTAATTTTCAAGTGCCTGGAATAATTCTTTAATTTTTCCAGGCAACTAAAGCCAATTTGCAGGTTTTCGATATTAAGACAACTTGAATATTGTTCCAATCAACTTAAGTAAATTTTTATGGTTGTCAAAAAACTGAGGGCAATTTAAGGGGTTCAAGTCAATCAGTTCAAGTGAATTTTGTAGATTTCCAAGTTCCTGGAATTATTTTCGAATTTTTCCATGTATTTGAGTGTATTGTGAGAATTTTCCCAGTCAGTTTCATTAAGGTACATTTTCATGATGTTCAAATTCCTGATATTATTTTTCAATGTTTCTACTATTTTGCAGCAACTGATGCCAATTTCAAAATGCCTGGAATTATTTTTTAATTCTTTTATAGAAAATTGAAGCCAACTTAGTGATTTTTTTAACAGTTGTTGAAGCCAATTTTCAAGTGCCTAAAATATCTAATTTTCTGAGATCAATACTGAAATAATATTTGAATTTTTTTAGGTAATTGAAAGCCGATTTTCAGATTCCTGGATCAATTTTTCAAAAGCAATTTTCATCCAAAATTGGAAAATTATTCCAGAAAATCAAATCTCGAGAAATTGAGTCAATTTCTTTAGTTTTTACAGAGCTCACTTCCAGATTCTTGGTATGATATTTACCAGGCAATTGGTTATTCCTGAAGTAATTTTTCTGGCTTTTCAAGCCAATTTCCGGATCAATTTTTTCCAGGCAATTAATCCAATTTAACAATTTTCTGGACCAACTGAAGCTAATTTTCAAGTGCCTAAAATATTTTTTTAGTTTTTCTCAGATCAATACTGAAATAATATTTGAATTTTTTTAGGTAATTGAAAGCCGATTTTCAGATTCCTGGATCAATTTTTTAAAAGCAATTTTCATCCAAATTTGGAAAATTATTCCAGAAAATCAAAGCCAATTTAATGATTTGTTAAGATAGTTAAAGTCAATTTTTGAGTTTGTGGAATAATTTTTAAACGGCCTTTTTATGGATTTTTTTAATCAACTAAAGTTACTTTTCAAAAACCTAGAATTATTCCACGCAATCAAAGCCACTTTCCAGATTCCGGTCATTTATTCATAAAAAATGCAGAATATGATTTAAAAAATTGCCATTTCGGGTAAGTCCAAGATATGATGAACATTTTGCATAACCTAAATGAATACGATCTCCTTTTTTAATTTTTTCTTAAACGTCTTTTAATTGCCGTTAAATAACATAAAAAATATGCATAATATAAATGGAGATGATCCACTCTTTTTCCTGCTTTCACGAATTTCTTATTTAATTCCTTTGGCCGTTAGTAAATATAAATTTAACGAATAAATTTAATGTCTCAATTTTTTACGGTGCATTTAATGAATAAATCCATCTAGAAATATTCTTGAATTAAGCAAATAATGAACTGTGAATTTACAAATGACGCCTTCTGATTACATTGATTAAAATATTCTACTAAATAATATTCAAATGAAAAAATAGGAATTTATTAGTTAAACTTAAAAAATGCATGTCAATGAATAAACCCTAAAGAAAACCCCCGAAAACAATTTTTTTAATGTTTCGAACGCTATTGCATGCTAAAATATTTAAAGCGATTACAAATAAAATCCACATAAAAATATCCGTCAGTCAATCTCTATTAAATTATGCATAAAAATAAAGTTTTAAAAAAAAACACAAAAAAAACGAAAACTCTAAACAAAAAACGACTTTTAATTCGATTTCGCTTTAAATTTAAACAAATCGAATAATTTAGCGTGGCGCGTATATTTTATTCCTCTATATGTAAAATAAATAATACCCAATTACCGGGGCCCGTATATATAATACGGAATTCCATATTGTTCCCGTATCGAACAAGTCCTATTTACAATTCAATATTTCACGTATATAATTCGGCTTGTTTTTATTAATCTGGAAACGAAAATAGAGGTCTCTATTATTTCGTTTTTCTGTGAGTGGTTTTCAAATAAAAGTAAGTACACCCCCTCTCCCACCCCCAGTGAGTGCTAAGGATACCTTTCAAGTTTATTGCTGACCCTTGTCATTATCCTTTTCTCATGATTCTTCCCCCAGGAAACCCTTAGGAAACCTAAGATCTTCCAGTTAAAGGTAAGTGGAAGCATTAAGGGAAATCTCTTGTTCTTATATACGTGAGATCGTTCCATTTTGATCCTTGCTATGCTATATTCATTAGAGACCCCTAATTCCTTTTATTGGCATTAAGATCCTTTATAGGGACATATAACTCATTAATTATTTATTTGTTTTAAATTAATATTCTTTGTTTGCTTTTATATTTCATATGCAAGTTTTTCCAGGGAATTAAAATCAATTTCCAGACTCCTGGAATGATTTTTAAAGAGTATTTCTATCATTGTTTATTGTAACTTTATTAATTAAATTATTTTATTCGACTTAATAAACTATAATAGCTTAAGCCTTTATTAGTTAAAACTATAATTAATTAAAAATGAATCTTAGGCAGATTAAAGGAATTTGATTTTTTTTCATAGAAACTTTATTCCTTAAATCTTTAATTTCTTTTATATTTTAAGAAGAAAATCCTTATTTCAATTTATTCGTTAAACTAACATTAAATAAAGAGTAGTTTAAAGTAAATTAATTTATTTTTAAATTTTCTTGTATTTTCATGTAATAAATTTAAATTTAATTTTTCTAAACATTTATTTGTTAAATTGATAATTAATTAAAGGTGGATCTTATGTAGATTTAGTCCTTAAAGGCACGTAAATTTACTTATTAAAGGCACATCAAAAACTCTTTAGAAGCATTTAAAAAAAAATTAAAGAAACTTTATTCATTAAATCTGCAATATGTTTTAAATATTTTGGAATATTTTTTTTGTAATTTTAATTAATTTTATTCCTTTATTTTCAATTAAATATGAATTCCATGAATAAAATCAATTAACACAATTTTTTAATTTTTTTACCATAAAAAATAAAACGTGATTTTAACGAATAAATTTCACACTCTCGATTTAAAGAATTTCTTAATAAATTAATTCGTTAAATTAGCATCAATTAAAGAATATTTTGCTGTGAATTTATTTATTATATTATTTTTTGTTAATATTTTATATTAATTTTTTTCATATTTTATTTGTTACATTTATTTAATTAAAAAAGCTATTCTTTAGTAGATTGATTAATTAAACGCACCTTAACTAAAAATTTACCGTGCATTTATTCATTAAATTTGCAATATATTTGAAGTACAACATTTTTTAATAAACTCTAATAATATATTTAGAATATTTTTTGTATAATTTTAATTAGTTTTATTTCTTAATTTTTAATTAAATATGAATTGCATATATAAGATCATTAAACTTTTTAACCTAAAAAATAAAACATGAATTTAACGAATAAATTTATTATGATTTTTGCACTGTTCTCTAAATTTGAAGCTTATTACAGTAAATTTTTAATTAAATTAATTCGTTAAATTAGCATTAATTGAAGAATATTTTGCTGTATATTTATTTAATAATTTTTTTCAGATTTTATTTGTTACATTTATTTAATTAAAAAAGTTATTCTTTAGTAGATTGATTCGTTAAACGTACCTTAACTAAAAATTTACCGTGCATTTATTCATTAATTTTGCAATATATTTGAAATACAATATTTCTTAATAAATTCTAATAATATATTTAGAATATCTTTTTTTGTAATTTTAAATAATTTTAATTCTTTATTTTCAATTAAATATGAATTGCAAATATAAAATCACTAAACCTAATTTTTATACCTTTTTGAGCTAAAAAATAAAACGTGAATTAAACGAATAAATTTATTATGATTTTTGCACTATTCTCTAAATTTGAAGCTTATTAGAGTAAAATTTTAATTAAATTAATTGGTTAAATTAGCATTAATTGAAGAATATTTTGCTGTATATTTATTTATTAATTTTGTTTTGTAGATTTATTTAATAAATTCCTATGTCATATTTTTGTTAATATTTTATATATTATATTAATTTTGTTGAGTATATATTTATTTATTAAAAAAAGTGATTTTTTAGTAGGTTGATTTGTTAAACGCACCTTAACTGACAATTTACCGTGCATTTATTCATTAAAATTACAGGAATAAAAGCATTTAAATATTTATTCACTGGATTTTTATTCTTTGAATTTTCAATTATAATTATCTTAATTATAATAAACCTAATTTACTTAAATATAAACTTATTAAATAAGTTTACACTACCTATTTTTTGATATCTTAATATAAGAAGTTAAACCTGAAATTAAACCTAAATTTAACGAATAAATTCATTATGATTTTTGCACTGTTTTCTAAATTTGAAGTTTATTAGAGTAAATTCTTAATTAAATTAATTCATTAAATTGGCATCAATTAAAGAATATTTGTTTTAAACTTATTTAATAAATTAATTTTTGTTTTGTAGGTTTTTTGTTTATTAAATTCCCGAGTAATTTTTTTGTTAATATTTTATATTATATTTTATTAATTTTTTTCAGCCTTTATTTGTTACATTTATTTCATTAAAAAAGTTATTCTTTAAAGATTCCTTAGTAGGTTGATTCGTTAAACGCACCTTTACTAAAAATTTAGCGTGCATTTATTCATTAAAATTACACAAATAAAAGAATTTAAATTTTTATTCAAAGGACTTTTATTCTTTAAATTTTCAATTGGTATTTTAATTTTTAATTAACCTAATTATTTAACTTTTACTTAAAGATAAACTTAATAAATAAGTTTACACTACCTATTTTCTTTCGACATGTTAACATAACAAGTTAAACCTAAATTTAACGAATAAATTCATTATGATTTTTGTACTGTTTTCTAAATTTGAAATTTATTAAATTAAGTTTCTAATTAAATTAATTCGTTAAATTAACATCAATTGAAGAATATTTTACTGTTTATTTGCTTACTAGTTTTTTTTGTAATAATTGTACAGTGTACAGTAATTTTGAATAAATGTACAGTGCATTTATTCATTAAAATTACACGAATAAAAGCATTTAAATATTTTTAATTAAATTAAGTCGTTAAATTAGCATCAATTTAAGAATATTTTGCTGAATAATTTTTTTTTGTAGATTTATTTAATAAATTCCAGGGTCATATTTTTGTTAATATATTATAATAATTTTGTTGAGCATTTATTTATTTATTAAAAAAAGTGATTCTTTAGTAGATTGATTTGTTAAACGCACCTTAACTGAAAATTTACCGTGCATTTATTCATTAAAATTACACGAATAAAAGCATTTAAATATTTATTCAGAAGATTTTTATTCCTTGAATTTTCAGTTGATATTTTAATTATAATTAACCCAATTATTTAACTTTTAAATAAGTTTACACTACCTATTTTGATATGTTAATATAAGAAGTTAAACCTAAATTTAACGAATAAATTCATTATGATTTTTGCACTGTTCTCTAAATTTAAAGTTTATTGAAGTAAATTTTTAATTAAATTAATTCGTTAAATTAGCATCAATTGAAGAATCAAAAGAGAAATTTTTTTGTTAATATTTTATATTGTATATTAATTTTTCTCAGCCTTTATTTGACACATTTATTTAATTAAAAAAGTTATTCATTAAAAATTCATTAAACGCACCTTAACTGACAATTTACCGTATATTTATTCATTAAAATTACACGAGTAAAAGCATTTAAATATTTATCCAGAAGATTTTTATTCTTTTACTTTTCAATTGGTATTTTAATTTTTAATTAACCTAATTATTTAACTTTTACTTAAATATAAACTTATTAAATAAGTCTACACTATCTATTTTTTGATATGTTAATATAAGAAGTTAAACATGAAATTAAACCTTAATTTAACGAATTAATTCATTATAAATTTTTAAGTGTGTTTATTAGATGAAATCCTTAAACAAATTTTTTGTTTAAATTTGCGTTAAATAAAGAATATTTTATAGTAAATTTATTCAAAAAAATTTAAAAAAATTATTTAAATATATTTTTTTTTTCATTTATTAATATTATATTTATATATTAACAAAAGTAATTATTTTTACGTAGATTTATTCGTTAAACACGTATCTCCTAAAAACCTTATTCATAAAATTCACCATTCATTCATTAAATCTGTTACCTATTTAAGAACTTAATATTTATTAAAAAAAATAAATTATTATATTATTAATAATGAATTAAGACTAATTTAATTATTTTAACTAAAACATTACAAATATACAACAAGAAACATAGGAAATAAATTATATTGAATAAATTTATAATAAATATGGCATTGCTTAAATTCACAGATTATTGGAGAACATTTAAGTTTATTCGTTAAATTAACATTAAATGAAGAAAATTTTACTGTAGATTTATTCATTAATTGCGAGTATTTCTTTTGCAAATAAATTCCTTAGGCAAGAATAAAAATGAATCAAAACTTAGCATACGTCATCAAAAATCAAGTCATTAACTTTAAAAAATAAATCCAGACGCCTGGCATAAATAAGTCAAATGCCTTTACTAAATCTATAATAACAACACTCAAAAACGCCACTAATACTTTACGAATAAAATATAAACTCATCAGTCGTTCCCTTTAAAGTTATGCATGAAAGTAACTGAATTATTCAGGTCATAAAATCAGTGAATTGACTACATAATAATTCTCAAAGTTACTTCACATCAACGTTCAAATAAGTAGGAGAGGAAAAAAAACAAAAAAGCGTACATAACAAAACCGCGGCTGCATAAATCGAGTGGATCCCCCAAGGTATTTATTCCTTTCGGTCCTTTGTTGCAATCTTTCGCATTATGGTACAAGCGATGAAGCCGAAAATATATTGTCAGTTTTTACCGCCCCCGGGGATGGTAAAAAGCGGCATAATGACGCAGACAGCTTTATATCTTAATGTACATTTAGACTGTTCTCTGTGTGTTTTTTTCTTCGTTTGTTCGCCCGATTCTTTATCGGCTTATGGCTTTTTTTTTCGTTCGGTTGGTATTTCTTCTTAGTTTAGGCTTAAATAGTCAATCCCTTGTCAGATATAAAATTAGTTATCTGGAAAACGTCGAAGGTTTGAAAAATGTAGGAAATTAATTGGAATATTAACAAATTAGTCAATAAATTGAAAGATAGCAAAGCTAGTTCAAAAATGTAAAAACAATGTGAATGCATAGAAAACGTAAGAACTTCGTCAATAAATTACTTCAGATTACTAGAATATACCAAAAAATTACAGCAACGGTCTGGAAAATTTTAAAAACATTATTTTAATAGCCTATGGAACTATTTTAATTTCTTTAGAAAAATAGCACAAAAATTTAGGAAAAAATACAAAAATGTTGACCGAATTACTGAAAAATATAAAAAATTAGATCAATATTAATTAAAAAAAAACTATCCGAAATCCTGGAATACCACAAAGGATTTTGGCAGAAACTTTTAAGGATGAAGAAATTCGACTTAGAATTGAAGAAAGAAATTGAAGATTCTAGGCACAAAATGCTCATATCTCTAAAACTAGTGAAGTTAGAGAGTCGAAAATTGAAATACAGCTTCCTCTGGTAAAATCATTGAACACCTATTTCAGCATTTTTGGCAGACATTTTTTACAATGAAAAAATTCGCCTTAGAATTTGGAAAAATGTTCTTTTCAAAGAAATTCAAGATTCAAGGCATAAAAAGCTCATATCTCGGAAAGTACTGAAGTCAGAGAGTTGAAAATTGAAACATAACTTCTTTTAATAAAATTATTGGATGCTTGTTTCAGCGTTTTTGGTAAAACTTTTTTACAATGGAAAAGTTCGCATTAGAATTTGGAAAAATGTTTTTTTTTTTAAAATTGAAGATTCTAGGTACAAAATGGTCATATCTCTGAAACTATTGAAGTTAGAGAGTTGAAAATTGAAACACAGCTTCTTCTAAAAAAAATCATTGGACATCTATATCAGCGTTTTTGTCAGAATTTTTTAACAATGAAAAAATTTGCCTTGAATCACATCATCATTATCATCTACAAAGTTGTTGTAACCTTCTTGCAGTTTTCCAATGTTGTCGCTTTAACAACAAATCACTTTTGTCCAGTTCTTCTTCTAGAATCGTAGGTAGTATATTTCCATCTTTTAATGTCATATTTGATAATATGTAATTATATTCTGCTTCAAGTCCTTCTACTAAGGTTTTTATTAGACTATTGAATCCTATTCTTTTCAATAATGTACACTGTAGTAGATCCACCCCCTTGAGAACCTTTAACGAATTAAAATTGTATATAATTATACTATTAATTATTAGATAATTTTAATTTTTAGAAAGCATCAGACGTGATTTTAACCTACTGGAAGATATAAAAACCGATGTCAATTACCTGGAATAAAATAAAAAATTGGTTTAATTGCCTGGAAGAATTAAAAAAAGGGTTCTAAAATATTGGAATAAAATTTAATTAATTTGAATTAAAATGAGAGATAAAGTCAATGCATCAAATTAAATGTAAAAATTAATCAAACGGCTCTAAAAAATGCCTCGAATAAAATAAAAAATGGTTTCAAATGCCTGGAAGAAATAAATGAATTATTTGAAAAATCTGGAATAAAATTAAAAAAAAAAAAATAATGAGCCGGAAAATACGAAAAATATCTGAATTAAAATGAGAAATGCCTTAAAATGTGTAAAATTACTCGTATAATTAATATTAAGGGAATTATCAAAGAGACTGAAAAAATGCCTTAAAAGAAGAAGAAAAATGGCCTTAAAAAATTAAAATGCGTAGAAGACTTAAGAAAATTATAATTCCTGGATATTTATGCATAACTTTAAAGGAAATGATTGATTTTAAAAGCAGTTGTTATTGTAGATTTGATTAGGGCATTTGACATTTTTTTTCTGATTTTTTCCAGGCATCTGGATTAATTGTTCAATGATTAATGTATTTTCTGAAATTTTTTTAATTTATTTGTGACGATTTTTGCTTTTTTTATATGCCAAGTTCATGGAGTAATTTCTCTACATTTTCTAGGCATTTGATTTAAACATATAAAGGATTTTTTATTTTATTTTAAGTATCTTACGTTATTTCTTAAGTTTTCCAGAAAATCGAAAAAATACGTAAATTGCCTGGAAGGTATAACAGATAACTAAAAGATCCTGGAAAATATAAAAAATGACCGCAATTACTTAAAAATTAATCAAAGATCCAGGAAATTAGTTAGAAGTCTTGAAACATATCAATAAATTAGTCAGTTTCTTGAAAGATAACAAGGCTAGTTCAAAAATGTAAAAAACAATATAAAGAATCATATACCATGCCTGGAAAATGTAAAAACCTAATAATTTACTTCAAATTACTGGATTACATGAACAAATAATAGCATCGGTCTGAAAACTTAAAAAAGTACAAAATTTTTTTTAAAAATATGAAAATGTTGACCGAATTCCTAATAACTAAGAAAATATAAAAAATACATTACAAACGTAATTAAAAAGAAGTATCCAAAATTCTGGAAAACAACCAGGACGCTTTCAAACTTTTGGAAGACACAAAAAAAATATATAAATTACCTGGAATACATGACTAAAAAATTCTAAAAAAAAACACAAAAAATATCCCAACTTATAAGGAAAATATAAGAAATAACCGAAACCACTTGAATAAAAATTCTGGAATGCATCAAAGACACAAAAGATAGAAAAATCGATGTAAATTGCCTGGAAATAAATAGAATCTATTTAAAATGTTTCGACTGAGTACAAAATTATTCAGAAATCCTGGAATAAAAATTTTGAAAAAATTGCTCAAAATAAGACATTCTTTTACATAAAAGGTAAAAGAATGCTTGGACCTGAATGGAAAATGGCTTCAAATGCCTGGAAGAAATTAAAAAATTATTCTAAAACCCTGGAATAATATTTTTTTTTATGTAATTCCAAAAAATTCTTAAAATAATATGGAAATGCGTCCTGGATTTTTATGCATAACTTTAAAGGAAATGATTGATTGATTGGTAAGTTTACATTTAATTTTTGAGGTATCAATCATTTTAGAAGCAGTTGCTATTGTAGACTCACTTAGGGCCTTTAACATTAATTTTTCAAATTTTTTCCAGGCATCTGGAATAATTGTTCAATGTTTAATGTATTTTTTGTAATGATTTTTGATTATATATGCCGAGCTCATGGAGCAATTTCTCTACATTTCCTAGGCATTTTTTTAATTTATTTCAGGTTATTACGTTATATCTTAAGTTTTCCAGACAACCGAAAAAATACTTAAATTACCTGGAAGGTATAACAGATAACCAAAAGATCCCAAATAAATTTAAAATCTATTTTAGCTTCCTGGAAAATATAAATAATGACCGCAAGTACTTAAAAATTCTGGAAAGCATGAAAGGGGGTCCTAACTATTTGGAAGATACGAAAATCGATGTCCATTGTTTGGAATAAAACGAAAAATTATTTGAAATATTCGGGGCAATTATTTTTATTTAAAATAAAAATTTAAAAATTAATTAATTTTACTCACGCAGAAACCTTAAGAAACAACAAGTGCCTGCATTAAAATGAAAATTGACATTAATTTAATAGTAAAATTGAATCCAAGAGCTTGAAGAAATGCCTGGAATAAATTAAAAATGAATTCAAATGCCTGGAAGAAATTAAAAAATTATTCTAAAGCCCTGGAATAAAATTTAAAAAAAACACACCACAAATTTCTGAATTAAAACGAGAAATTCTTTCAAATGTGTAAAATTAATCATTTGATTAAAGGAATTTTCAAAGAGCCTAAAAAATGCTTTAAATGCCTGGAAGAAATAAATAAATTATTCTAATAATTCTGGAATAAACTGAGAAAAAATTATAATATTCTTAAATATAATTTTTCAAAAATTAATTGCCTGAAAGATATCAACCAATATCTGGATAAAAATTAAATAAAAATAAACCCAAGGGTCTAAAAAATTACTTGCAATAAAATGAAGAATAAATTGGAATCCCAGGAAGGAATGAATAATTATTAAGTATTAAAATGTTAGAATAAAATTCTAAAAATCTCAAAAAATATGAAACCAAGATCGAATTTCTAAACAATATTAAGACACTACGTAAATGGCCTAAAAATTGTAAAAATTCTAAAAAAACATCAGGGGCAATTTCAAGCTTCTGGAACTATGTAAATTGCCTGCAATAAAATGAAAAATTAATTCCCTAGTAACTGAAATAAAAACAAAAAATTATTAATTAGTATATTATTATAATAAATAAATTAATTAAAATTTATTAGCATAAAATAAAACAATTATTCTTTTTAATGGGTAAATGACATACAAATGAATCCAAACGCCTGGAATTAAATGAACAGTTATTGGTATGAAAAAGAATGTAATTCCTAGACAATATTAAAAAATATTAAAAAATTCTGGAACAATATTTAATTTCCGGAAATATATTTTAAAAAATATTTAAAATTACGCCAACAACCTAAAAAACACATAAAATTAATAAAACCAGAATACATCAAACGATATTTCAAATCCAGAGATCTGAACGACGGTTTGCTGGAAATGCCTGGAATATAGTGAGAATTGGCTTGAAATACCTGGAAGAAATAAAAAAATTATCCTAAAATCCTGGAATCAAATTCAAGAAAAACTAATTACCTGGAAGGCAAAAAATAAGAAATTGTGTGGAATGTATAAAGTTGAATGTAAAACTTAATCCTAGGGTCTAAAAAATGCCTGGAATAAAATGAAAAATGGCTTCAAATGCCTGTAAGAAACAAAAACTTATTCTAAAATTCTGGATTAAAATTTTATTTAAAAAAAAATTTAATTATAAAATTTAAAATAAGCAATGGCTTGAAATGAGTATATTGTATTTCAAATTCCTAGAAAAACCGTTCAAATTGCTTAAAATAAAATGAGGAATTGATTGAATCCCGGAGATCTTACGGAAAAGACGATTTGCTGGAAATGACTGGAATATAATGAGAATCGACTTCAAATACTGGAAAAAATTAAAAAATTGTCGTAAAAGCCTGTAATCATATTCAAGAAAAATTACTTACCTGAAATGTAAAACCTAATCCAAGGGTCTAAAAAATGCCTGGAATAAAATGAAAAATGGCTTTAAATGCCTGTAAGAAACAAAAAATTATTCTTAAATCCTGGATTAAAATTTTAAATAAATGTAATTATTGCTTGAAAAATACAAATACAATAAATATATGGACTAAAATAAGCAATGGCTTTAAATGAGTTAAATTAATCATATAATCAGCAATAGTTTCAAATTCCTGGACGAAGTAAAAAAATTATTCTGGAATCCAGATAGAAAATTCGAAAAAAAAAATTGCATGGTAGATACAAAAAATGCCTGGACTTAAATAAGCAGTTATCTAATTTAATTAATGTTCAAATAAATAAACAACAATTAAATAGCGTAAAATGAAACAAATAGGCTTTTTAATTAATCCAAACGCTTGAATAATCATTTCACATGCCTGGAATTTAATGAAAAGTTATTGGTATGAAAGATATACGTATGCCTGGACGAAATTAAATAATATTCAAAAATCCTGGGACAATATTTAATTTTCCATGATATATAAAAAAATGGTACTAAAATTCCCAAGAAACAAGCAGAAAAAAAGAACCGAATATGAATATTAAACAGAATACGTCAAACAATATATTAAACTCCTAGAAAAACCAGGTTAACTGCTCAAAATAAAATGAAAAATTAATCGGAATATTTCAAAACCCTCAAAAATGCCTCCAAGAGATACGTCAAATGCCTGGAAATAGTCTCGAAATCCAGGAGGATTAACTTATTTGTGAAGAAATAGTCCATACTTGCAGTGGTGTCGTAGGTTAAGCTAAAAAAACCTCAAATTAAAAAAAACAATAATAATAAATAGAGGGTTTTTTTTGACATGGAATCAAACCCTGGGGCGTATATCTAATACCAATTTCATCCCCTAATGATGGACACCACTGTGTCCGAAACATGTCGAGAATTTTGATGAATGTTTAATAAATAAGTGGAGGGAGACTGTAGGATTTTCATTTTACTTTAAAACTTATTTTCTGGAAAACGCGATAAATTTTCTCAAATGCCTTTCTTGCCTTTCTTCAAATGCCTGGAAGAAATTTAAAAATTATTCTAAAACCCTGGAATAGAAATTTAAAAAAGAATAGGAATTGGAACTGGAAGACACAACAAATGCCTAAATTAAAATGACAAACAAAAGTGTGTAAAATTATTCGTATAATTATTATTAAAGGAATTATCAAAGAGCCTAAGAAAATGCCTCGAATAAAATGAAAAATAGCTTCAAATGCCTGGAAGAAATAAGTTATTTTAAGAATCCTAAAATAAACTAAAAAAAAATTACTTTATCCGTAAACATAATTATTTTTTAATTAATTGCCTGGAAATATCTGGATTAAAATGAATAAAATAAATTTAAGGGCCTAAAAAATTACTTGCAATAAAATGAAGAATTAATTGGAATCCCAGGAAGAAATTAACAACTATATTAAATGAAATAAATTTCTAAAAATTTCAAAAAGCATGAAACCAAGATAGCGTATAAATCGCAAAAATTCGGATAATTTCCAGGTTCTGGAACATACGCGAAACTATGTGAATTGCCAAAAATAAAATAAAAAATAAATTTTCAAATAACTGAAAGGAACAGAAAAATAATTAAATACTGTATTATTATAATAAATAAATAAAAGAAAATCCTGGGGCAAAATTTAATTTTCGGAAATATATTAAAAATTACGTCGACACCCTAAAAAACACACAAAATCAATTAAACTAAAATACATCAAACGATATTTCAAATTCCTAGAAAAGCCTTTTAAATTGTTTGAAATAAAATGACGTATATGAGTATATACGTCATTTCAGAAATATAATAAGAATTAGAAAAAATAAAAAAATTATCGTAGGTCCTATATCCTATATCCATTATATAATTATCCTATATCCAAGGGTCTAAAAAATGCCTGGAATAAAATGAAAAATGGCTTCAAATGCCTGTAAGAAACAAAAAATTTTTCTGAAATCCTGGATTAGAATTTTAATTTAAAAAAATTTTAATTATTAAATTTAAAATAAGCAATGGCTTGAAATGAGTATATTGTATTTCAAATTCCTAGAAAAACCATTCAAATTGCTTAAAATAAAATGAGGAATTGATTGAAAACCGGAGATCTTGCGGAAAAGACGATTTGCTGGAAATGACTGGAATATAATGAGAATTGACTTCAAATACTGGAAAAAATAAAAAAATTATCGTAAAAGCCTGGAATAAAATTCAAGAAAAATTACTTACCTGAAATGTAAAACCTAATCCAAGGGTCTATATAATGCCTGGAATAAAATGAAAAATGGCTTTAAATGCCTGTAAGAAACAAAAAATTATTCTGAAATCCTGAATTAAAATTTTAAAAAAATGTAATTATTGCTTTAAAAATACAAATACAACAAATACATGGATTAAAATAAGCAATGGCTTTAAATGAGTGAAATTAATAATTAAAAATAATTTCGAATTCCTGGACGAAAAAAAAAAATATTCTGGAATCCTGATAGAAAATTCGAAGAAAAAAAATTGCCTGGAAGACACAACAAATGCCTAGACTTACATAAGCAGTTATTTAATTTAATTAATATAATTTAACAATTAAATAGCATAAAATGAAATAAATAGCATTTTCAATGGCATACAGATTAATCCAAACGCCTGAAAAATCATTTCACATGCCTTGAATTAAATTAAAAGTTATTGGTATAGAAAGATGGAAATGCCTGGACGAAATTAAAAAATGTTCAAAAATCCTGGGACAATATTTAATTATTCAAGAGACTGCAGGATTTTCATTTTACCTTAAAACTTATTTTCTGGAAAACGCGACAAATTTTCTCGCTTTTCCCTCTTAAATCGAGAGTGATGAACGTTCCTATGGAGTATCTCAATAGCAAATCTCACACTGTCGGTTTCGACAGTTATGCAAATCAAAACCGCATCCATTCGATCCTGCAACAGACATTAGGCATATCGATGTCGTCATTTAAAAGCAGGTCAGTTGTTATTTATGTATGGTGAGGGCAGGCAGAGTGAAGGGGGGGACGTGTAGATTCCATTGGAATCTACGATTTCACGGAATGCATTTTCGGCCGTGTCGCTTTTTCGGAAAACCGACCATTCCAGGATTTCGTGAATAAATTTATTTTTTTTTAATTGGTGTAGCAGCCATTCAGAAGTTAGTCCAGATGTGTGCAATGCGTTATTTTTTTTCAATTTAATCCAGGCCCAATTACTAGAGTAAAAGAGAAAACCTCTGAGTGCATATGAAACTGTTTTTTCTTTTCAAAGAGTTTTAGTGCTTTATTGTTACAATTTTATCCTTAAGTACAGTTTTAATCATATTTCTGTTCATACTCGTTTTTGCTATTTATTTTTACCACTAGACGTTCTGTCTTTATTTGATTTTGTACACCCTTCTATTATTGTAGATTGATTACTATTTAATCCCCCTAAATAAATTCTAAATATAACGTTTTCTCAAATTTCCTTTACCAGTGCTTCATTCACTACTATTCCCATCAATTTTCCAAAAAACAAAATTTTTTTCTCTATTTAACCAAAAATAAAAACACTGAAGAGTTTTAAACGAGTTTTTCTTTTTTAAGGTCCGGATCTCGTAAACTACAAGTTCAAAGGCAGGTCCGACTGAGGCCTTTACGCGAAATTAAAGGGGTCTTTTCGTTTTATTTTTGTCGCGTCTGTTTTAAGTTTAACGGTCAAATAAAAATGCCCCTCTATGGCCGCGGCATTATTTAGAAACTCTATTAAGAGTTTAATTCGTTTTTTGTAAGTTTAATAGTTTTTTAAAAGTCTTTTGAGCGATACTTTATTGCGAACGTCGTCGTGTCCATTTAAATTATGCTATTCAGTTACGGTTTTTCTTGCATAGAAAAGCTTGTCGAGTCATTCGTTAGGTTTATATTTAATTAAAATTAAATTTTTGTTCTGATCTATTTTTTTTTGTTGAAAATTTATTCGTTAAAATAATTGTAGTATGCATTAAATTTATGATTTTTTAACAGGAATATAAACGCATAGCTTTAAATTTATTCGTTAAATTTACTAGTTACATATAGGAATTTATTAATGAATATATTTTTTTTTCAGCAACTATTTTTTATTTACTATAAATTTACTTATTTGTATAATTGTACCAGGTATTTTAAAATTTAATTTTGAAAATATCTTAGCAACATTTTTTTTAAATTTATTGCCCATTTAAATTCTCCTCTGGTTTCTTAATTATATTTTTTTTGTGAAATTATTTATTCATTAAATTACGAATTTGTTTCTTAAATGAGCATTTGTTAAAAATATAAAACTCTTTCATTTCATTAATTTGTATTTTTTATAGGAAAAAATTGTACATACATTTATTATTTAAATAACTTAAAATATTTAGAGCAAAATGAGGTGTATTTTAATAAATTTACTTTTTATTCTCAAAAGTTTAATAGGAATTTTATTCGTTAAATTTGTAAAAAAAATTCACTTACAGCCCCATTTTTCTAAGAGTTCTACAAGTTAAAAAAATGTATTAAAAATATATTTATCATTATTATTAATTTATGTAAAGTTTTATTTAGTTTTTTTTTTCAATTTTCGTATAAATTTATTTATTAAATTCGCAAAATGTTGTAATTTTCTATAATTTTCTTTAAATTTTTACTTTATTTAACACACTTAAAAAAAAGAAAATTATTTTAATTAAAGTTTTCGGATTTAAATATTTATTCGTTAAAATGCGACTTTTCAAATGATTTAATTACATTTACAAGTTCAAAAATGCTTAAAATATTTAAAAAATAATTATTTTTAAAAAACCTTAGAAGAATTTTATTTTTAAATTCATTCGTTAAATTTACTAGTTACAGTTAGTAATTTGAAAATATTAATTTTTTCAGAATTTTGGACTATTTTTTATTTACTATAAATTTACTTTTGTATAAAATTTAAGCATTTCTATGTCATTTAATTTATAAGTAAATTTATTCGATAAATCAAAAAATTATTCCTAAAATTTTATTTCAAAATTTTATTTATCTAATTGTACTAGGTATTTTAATATTTTATTTTAAAAATACTTAAGCAACATTTTTTTTTAATTCAAGGTATATTCGTTGCCTCCTTAAATTCTTCTCTAGTTTCCTTATTATAGAATTTTTTTGGAAAATTAATTATTCATTAAATTACCAATTTGTTTCTTAAATAAGGATTTTTTTTTAAGATATAAAACCCTTTTATTTCATTAATTTGTAATTTTATAAAGGAAAAATTTGTGCATAAATTTATTCTTTAAATAATTTAAAATATTTAGAGCAAAATGAGGCGTATTTTAATAAGTTTACTTTTTATTTTTAAAAGTTCTCTAGGAATTTTATTCGTTAAATTTGTAGAAAAATTTGGCAAAAAAATTTCACTAAGGATCATGTTTCTTTTATTTCATTAATTTGTAATTTTATATAGGAAAAATGTGTACATAAATTTATTCTTTAAATAATTTAAAATATTCAGAGCAAAATGAGGCGTATTTTAATTTACTTTTTTATTTTTAAATGTTCTTTAGGCATTTTATTCATTAAATTTGTAGAAAAATTTATTAAAAATATATTCATCATAATTATTAATTTATGCAAAGTTTTGTTTAGTTTTTTTTTTAAATTTCCAATTAATTTATTCATTATTCATTCATCATTCATTTTTCCATATAAATTCATTCATTAACTCAAAAAACTTTGTAATTTTATTTAATTTTCTTTAAATTTTTACTTTATTTACCACACTTAAAAGAAGGAAATTATAAGTAAATTTTTTGGATTTAAATATTTATTCGTTAAAAGGCTACTTTCCAAATGATTTCATTACATTTACATGTTCAAAAATGCTTAAAATATTTAAAAAATAATTATTTTAAATATTAATTAAATATTAATTTCGGTTTTTAAATATAAATATTTAAAAAATAATTAATATTTAAAAACCTTATAAAAATATTTATTTTAAATTTATTCGTTAAATTTACTAGTTACAGATAGGAATTTGATTATATTAATTTTTTTTCAGGATTTTGGAGTATTTTTTATTTACTATAAATTTACTTTCATATAAAATTTAAGCTTTCCTATGTCATTTAATTTATAAGTAAATTTATTCAATAAATCAAAAAATTAATCCTAATATTTAATTTCAACGTTTTATTTGATATAATTGTACCAGGTATTTTAATATTTCATTTTAAAAATACTTTAAGCAATATTTTTTTTAACTCAAGAGATATTCGTTGCCTGCTTAAATTTTCCTCTAGTTTCCTAATTTTATAATTTTTTTGATAAATTAATTATTCATTAAATTACGAATTTGTTGTCTTAAATTTCATAATCATCAAGTTTCTTTTATTTCATTAATTAGTAATTTTATATAGGAAAAAATTGTACATAAATTAATTCTTTAAATAATTTAATATATTCAGAGCAAATAAATGAGGCGTATTTTAATAAATTTACTTTTTATTCTTAAAAGTTCTCTAGGCATTTTATTCATTAAATTTGTAAAAAAATTCATTAAAAATATATTCATCATAATTATTAATTTATATAAAGTTTTTTTTTTATTTCCCTATAAATTTATTCAATATCTCAAAAAAATTTTGTAATTTTATTTAATTTTCTTTAAATTTTTACTTTATTAACCACACTTAAGAAAAAGGAAATTATAAGTAAATTTTTTGGATTTAAATATTTATTCGTTAAAAGGCTACTTTCCACGAATTATTCATTACATTTACATGTTCAAAAATGCCTAAAATGTTGAAAAAACAATTCGCAAATCAATAAATTCTTTATTGTAATTATTTATTGGTTCATTTCAGACTAAATTTATTCATTACATTTCTATAATTAAAGTATTAAATTGCTTAATAAATTCAATTAAATTGAGTGGATTTTTATAAGTTGTCATTAAATTTATTCATTTCAGATTTGTTTGGTAGCGGGCCATTTTGTATAGGAATTTACAAAAAAAAATATTAAAAATTCAAATTCTTACTGTGAGTAATTTATTGCAGTGTAAATTTGATGAGTCAAGTTATTTATTCATTAAATTTGAAATTGGTTAAATAAAACCAGTAAGAAATAATACAATAAGTAAGTAACTGTGTTCTTTAAACTCAGTTTAAAAGGCAAAAAAGCCAATTTCCAATTTTGTTAATATTTTTTTTTATTATTCAGTAAGTCAGTACCTCATTTAAAAATTTAAATTAAAAAAATTATTTGTACCTACATTAAAAATTTAAATCAAGTCTTTCCTGGAGTTATTCATTGGGTATAGTTAGATTTATTTATAAAATTTACATTAAAAATAGCAAAATGTTTAATTCAATTAAATTACGCACGAAAGACTTTTCAAAAAAGAAAAAAAAAATATTCGTTAAATTTTTGTTTTTTTTTTTATTTTTTTGAGGAATTTTGACTTTTTTTTATTATTTGTTGGGCGCCAAAATTTCTATATATATTACAAATTTTTTATGCTGATTATTTATTCATTAAATTCATATTTGATTAAATAAAACTTGTAAGTAAATTTATTTTTTAAACATAGTTTTTAGGGCCTAAAAAAAGAGCATGTTTTCTCTAAAAAAATTCATAAAGATTTTACTCATTAAATTTATTAAATCTCTTTATATTTATTCATTAAATTTTCACTATAAACAGCAAAATTTTGTTTAGAAGAAAAAAAAATTATTCGTTAAAAATTCGAATCTTTATTTGAAATTATTTAATAAAGCGCTTAAAATTTATTCATAAAATTTACACTTAGTTTTTCAAAAATGCTTAAAATGTTAAACAATTCTTTACTGTAATTATTTATTGGTTTATTTACGATTAAATTTATTCGTTACATTTTTACAATTAAAATATTAAAATACCTAATAAATTCAATTAAATTGAGTAGATTTTTTTAAGTTGTCATTAAATTTATTCATTTCAGATTTGTTTGATAGCAAGCCATTTTGCATTAAAATTTCTAAAGAACATTTATCGTTAAAAATTCATGTTCTTACTGTAAGTAATTTATTGCAGTGTAAATTCAAGTTATTTATTCATTAAATTCGAAATTTGTTAAATAAAACCAGTAAGTAATTGTGAAAAGGGCAATTTCCATTTTCGTTAAAATCTTTTTTTTTTTTAATTATTCAGTAAATCAGTACCTTATTTAAAAATTTAAATTAAAAAATTATGCGTACTTATTAGTAGGTTCCATTACAAATTTAAATCCATTAAATCCTTCCTGGAGTTATTTATTAGATAATTTATAGCCTGATTTATTTATAAAATTTACAGTAAAAATAGCAAAATGTTTAATTCAATTAAATTACGCACAAGTTGAGTTAAATTTAGTGTAATATTCGTTAATTTTTTTTTCAGGAATTTTGATTATTTTTTAAAATTATTTGTTGGGCGCCAAAATGTATAAATTTCAATACAAATTTCTTTGTGCTGATTATTTATTCAGTAAATTTATAACTTATTTATTAAACGTTCATCATAGTTAAAAGTAGCATCATTGAAATGCCTGAAAAGCTCACTGAATTATTTTATTCAATAAATTCATATTTGATTAAACAAAACTTGTAAGTAACTTTATTTTTTAAACATAGTTTTAGAGCCATAAAGAGAGCATTTTTCCTCTAAAAAAATTCATAAAAGTTTTATTCATTAAATTCAGAAAAAATCTCTTTATATTTATTCATTAAATCAGCACTTTATTTAATACTATTCAAAAATGTATTCCTACTTACCAATTGAAAAAAGTTTCAAATATAATCGTCATAAATAATTCCAATATGAATAAAAACCCTTATTGGAGTTGTTTATTGGATAATTTAACGTCCAATTTATTCATTAAATTTTCACTATAAACAGCAAGAGTTTGTTTAGAAGAAAAAAATTTATTCGTTAAAAATTCTAATTTTTATTTGGAATCATTTAATAAAGCGCTTAAAATTTATTCGTCAAATTTATACTTAGTTTTTCAAAAATGCTTAAAATATTAAAAAATTATTTACTGCAATTATTTATTGGTTCATTTACGATTAAATTTATTCGTTATATTTTTACAATTAAAATAATAAAATACCCAATAAATTCAATTAAATTGAGTTGATTTTTTTTTATTTTCATTAAATTTATGTATTTTAGATTTGTTAAGTAGCAGGCCATTTTGCATAGGAATTAAAAAAAAATTATATTCGTTAAAATTTCAAATTCTTACTGTGAGTAATATTATTGCAGTGTAAATTTAATGAGTCAAGTTACTCATTATTTAAATTCGAAATTTGTTAAATAAAACCAGTAAGTAACTGAGTTCTTTAAATTCAGTTTAAAAAGCAAAAAAGCCAATTTCGTTAAAATGTTTTTTTTTAATTTATTCAGTAAATCAGTACCTTATTTAAAAATTTATATTAAAAAATTATTTGTACTTATTAGTAGGTTCAATTATAAATTTAAATCCATTAAATCCTTCCTGGAGTTATTTATTACATATTTTAGAGCCTGATTTATTTATAAAATTTACATTAAAAATAGCAAAATGTTTAATTTAATTAAGTTACGCACAAGTTGAGTTAAATTTAGTGTAATATTCGTTCATTTTTTTTTCAGGAATTTTGATTATTTTTTTAAATTATTTGTTGGGCGCCAAAATTTCTAAATTTCTATACAATTTTTTTGTGCTGATTATTTATTCAGTAAACATAGTTTTTAGGGCCAAGAAGAAAGCATGTTTCCTCTACAAAAAATCATAAAAGTTTTCCTCATTAAATTCATTAAATCTCTTTATATTTATTCATTAAATCTGCACTTTATTAATTACTATTCAAAAATGTATTCCTACTTGCAAGTTGAAAAATATTCCAAATGTAATCGTTATAAATAAGTCCAATATGAATAAAAACCCTTATTGGAGTTGTTTATTGGATCATTTAACATCCAATTTATTCATTAAATTTTCACTATAAACAGCAAAATTTTGTTTAGAAGAAAAAAAATTATTCGTTAAAAATTCTAATCTTTATTTGGAATCATTTAATAAAACGCTTAAAATTTATTCGTCAAATTTTTCAAAAATGCTTAAAATGTTAAAAATATCAATGCAATAATATTATGCATAATATTAATGCAATTATTTATTGGTTCATTTAAGATTAAATTTATTCATTATATTTTTACAATTAAAATATTAAAATACCCAATAAATTCAATTAAATTGAGTAGATTTTTATAAGTTGTCATTAAATTTATTCATTTCAGATTTGTTTGGTAGCAGGCCATTTTGCATAGGAATTTACAAAAAAATATATTCGTTAAAAATTCAAATTCTTACTGTGAGTAATTTATTGCAGTGTAAATTTATTGAGTCAAGTTATTTATTCATTAAATTCGAAATTTGTTAAATAAAACCAGTAAGTAATTGTGAAAAGAGCAATTTCCAATTTCGTTAAAATTTTTTTTTTAATTATTCAGTAAATCAGTACCTTATTTAAAAATTTCAATTAAAAAACCAAATTTAGTGTAATATTCGTTAATTTTTTTTTTAGGAATTTTGATTATTTTTTAAAATTATTTGTTGGGCGCCAAAATTTCTAAATTTCTATTTTTTTTGTGCTGATTATTTTTTCAGTAAATATATAATTTATTTATTAAACGTTCCTTTTAGTTAAAAGTAGCATTATTGAAATGCCTGAAAAGTTCACTGAATTATTTTATTCATTAAATTCGTATTTGATTAAACAAAACTTGTAAGTAAATTAATTTTTTAAACATAGTTGTTAGGGTCAAAAACATAGCATTTTTCTTGTAAAAAAAAATCATACATATTTACTCATTAAATTCATTAAATCTCTTTCTATTTATTCATTAAATCTGCACTTTATTTAATACTCTGTAAACAGTTATTCGTACTTTATTGGATCATTTACCACCTAATTTATTCATTAAACTTTCACTAATAGCACAAAGAGCAAAATTCTATTTAGTCCAATTAGAATATAGACGAGTTTTGTTCATTAAAATGAATGGAATCTTTAAAACTTTTATCACATTGATTCATTTAAAATTATTTTGCCTAAAAAAAATTATTCGCTAAAAATCTTTATTTGAAATCATTTAAAATTTATTCGTCAAATTTACACTTAAATATTCGTTAAAATTGATTAACAAATTCTGGGTTTATATTAAAATTTATTTTTAGGGTTTTATTACTAATAATTCAATTATTAAATTGCTAAATATATATTGCAATTTTATTCACAAAAATTATTCATTTATTACCAATTTTCTAATTTTTGATTTTATATTTTAATAATTTACCTTTTGATATTTCAATAAAATTTAATGAATATATTTTTTCATTAAATTTTAAAAAGTTAAAGGAATAAACAAATTAACATAAAATTTATTTATTAAGTTATTTTAAAAAATTTATTTATTAACTCAAGCCATATTATTTTACAATATCGAAATTTTATAGTTTATAATTATTTTAAAAATATAGTGGACTTTTTTATATATTTTATTATATTATTTTAATCGTTAAACTTGGACTTCTTGAAAACTCTTTTACATTTCAAGTACACTTTTCTTGAACGTTAATTCCTTTTAAACCAAAATTTGTAAAAAAAAATTATTTATTAAAAAACAGCCTTCAGACCCCATTAAATTATGCATAACTTTTAACAGTAAGAATATAAAGGTCTTTCAATATTTTTAAAACCATTTATTCATTAAAATTAGATACTGAGGTAGGAAAAACGTCCATATATGCCCATTAAAATCATATAAGCTCAAACTTTTTGGGTTTGTCCTAAAGTAGCTTTTTCCTAATTTTTTTTTAAAAAAGAACCATTTTCGAGACGCACACGTAATTTATCTTGTTGCCGATTTGAAACGTCAAACAAAAAGGCAAAGATCCGGGATTTGCCTCGGAACGCTGCTGGATATTATACTACAATGCCGTTGAAATATTTATTTCCACCAGACACACTATTTATATTAAATGTCAACCCACTTAAGGGGCCGAACGGATACTTAATTTATCATTTTTATTATTATTATTATTATTATTCGGCTTCGGTATTACGATAATGGGTTTATTCATGAGGCCCACAAGTGGCATCAGTCATGTCGTTTTTATTCGTTAAAATTGATCTAAATATTATAAAGTAACTGCCAAAAAAACAAATTCATTGTCAATTTTCCCTAATAAAACACCAGTTGGTTTAGTTTTGGACTTATAAAATCCCTATATTTTGCCTGTTGCATAATCCTTGGCTCCCGAGTTAATTTATATCTATTCGCAGAAAGCTGCCTGTCTGAGAAAGTTCATTGTTAGCCTGGAGATTACGAATAATTGTCGGTAATTTCTCGAGGGGGTGTTTCTGTGAAAATTAGCCCCCTATTCATAAAATGGCGAAAATAGAAATTCGGCTTGAAGGAACTGTTGATGAAAGCAGCCCCTCTTTTGATTCTCAAAGGGGCATATTAATAGAAAAAGTTTCGGGAAGTGTAGGCGGTTTTTTTTTTGGTACGAAGAGGGTTTTCTGATTACTTTTTATGTATTTTTGTTTGTTTGTTATATGAACGAATTTGCCCCAGTGAGTTTGATGAATAAGTCCGTCGGGTTTTCAAGATTTTTTTAGTATAAATTTATATAAAGCCTTGCTTTTATAAGGTTTCAGTGACGTGCCTTTAACGAATGAGTTTCTTAAATTTTTTTTCAGTTTATTCTTGTGTTTAGGTGCCGAAGTGTGATTATGGCCTTAAATAAAAATTAAATTAAGAAAGAATAAATATGGTGTTAAGAAATACGTTTGACCAAAAAACTTTTTTAATAATTGTTAATTTATTATTGCAATAAATTGCTCAAGTAATAATTGAAGAATAAGGATCCTATAAAATTAAAATTTAATGAAAAATTCTTCCATCAAATTTGACGAAAAAAATTTGTTACTAAAAATCTAGAATCAAAATTTTTTAATGAATTTTAACCAAAATTTGGATTTTTAAAATTTGATTAAAAATACGCTATTAAGAAATAAATTTTTAATGAATAAATTTAATGAAAGCCTTCTAAAATTCACCGCAATTTAAGTAATTTATTTGGATTGATTAGAATTTTGCTATTTAAAATTTAAAAATTATGAATAATCCAACAATTAATTCCAATAAAGATTAAGGCCTTTAATGAGTTAATTGTGAACCTAAATTTGTAATTTGAACTCACTGGTAAGTACAAATTAATTTTTAAATATGCCTTAATTTATTGAATGAATTTTAAGACAAATATCGAAAATTTTGTGAAACTTTAATGAATAAACCCGTGAGAATTTTTTCTAAGGAAAAATATTCCTTTTTTGTTTTTTCAAACTGTATTTTGAAAATATTTTCTTACAAGTTTTATTACCAAAGTATGAATTCATTGAACTTTTTAGCAAAATTTAATTTAACAAGTTTATTAACATTAAACCAACGAAATCTCTTCATAAATAAAAAAAAATTACAGATTTAATGAATAAATTTATTGAAATGTTTGAAAAATCCAATTTTTTATTTGCCGAAATTTGAACATAATTTAATTGAACTTAGAAGCTCTTTTTAGTGCTTTGGTATTTAATGAATAAATTTGATTAAGGACTAAAGTTGTTCTAAAATAAATTAAATAAAATGCATATTTAACAAATATTTGTAACTTAATCGCAAAATTTAGTGACTTTAATAAATAAAATCTCCAGAAAATATTCACAAGAAAAAAATAAATTATCAAAAAACGCCATTTGCAGGTTTTTTTTAATGAGACACGAATTTAATGAATAAATTTACAACAATATAAAAAAAGAAATTTCCAATAAATTGCAGATTTAATAAATAAATTTGTTTTTTGAATTTAAAAGATCTTTGGGTATTTTCAGTGCTTAATGAATAATTTTAATTAATATTTAAAGCTGAAATTATTTACAGCATTTTAATTTCCTTATAAAATACTCTTTGTCAGTTTTTGTTAATAAGCAACAATCTTAATGAATAAGTTTACAACTAAAAATTTATTATAAATCTCAGAGTTATTAAATTTATTTATTAAGACTTTTAAAAAATTGAACTATTTATTATTAAAATTAGAAAAAAACTTTATGAATTTTATGCATAATTTAATAAAATTTATTAGATCCCTATATATATTTATAGTGCTTAACGAATAAAATCAATAATTTAGGCCTGTTAGAGAATTCTTTAAAACAGTGGTTATCCTCTTAAAAACTCTGTAACAATATGCACATTTAATGAATAAATTTAACAAAAATTATTAACATTAAACCAACAAAATCTCTTCAGAAATTAATAAAAAACATTTAATCTATAAAAAATGTGCCTCTGTTAGCTCAAAAATTTTTCAAGATCGTTGGATATTTATAGTGCTTAACGAATAAAATCAATAATTCCTGATACTCTTAAAAACTCTTTAATAAAATGCACGTTTAATGAATAAATTCAACAAGTTTATTAACATTAAACCAACGAAATCTCTTTATAAATTAAAAAAAAAATAATTTTACAGATTTAATGAATAAATTTATTGAAATGTTTGAAAAATCCAATTTTTTATTTACCGAAGTTTGAGCATAATTTAATTGAACTAAAAAGCTCTTTTTAGTGCTTATTGAACAAATTTAATTGTTTGAAAGAATTTTATTTACTTAAAGAATCTTAAATAATGAACTTTTTAGTTTTTAATTATGCTATTTTTAACTTTTGTAATGAATTCACATTTAATCAGTAAATTTAACGAATAAATAATCTGCAAAAAGAAATTTTGAAATTTAGAAGTTAAAGGGAACTTTTGGCATAACAATTAAATTGAAAAAAGGGTGCCGGGTATTTTTTAAAGAAAAATCAAAATTTTTTAAAACAAATATGAAAAAAACAGGAAATTAACGATTTTTTTTATATATTCTGCATAATAAGCTGTTAACGAATAAATTTAATAAAACCTACCCCATTTAAAGCAACAGAACTCGTGTATAATTTAATTGTACTTAATTTAATTTAATTTTAATATTTTGTAAAAATTTAATGAATAAATTAATTATTATTTCTTCTAAAATTTTTAGCATTGTTCAACTGGTAAATGTAATAAACCTTTTTAAAAGTGGTATTTTAGTAAATAAATAATTAACCCCAAAAATTCTTTCAAGCAATTTTAATGTCCTTAAAGGATCTGCAGTATTTAATGAATGAATTTAGTAGTTAAAGCCAGAAATTCCTTAAGAATGAATAATTTTTTTTTAAGGGTTTAAACAATGAATTATTTAAATATCATTAAATTTTTAATAAATTTTCAACAAAGCTCAAAACATTAAACAAATTGCAGATGTAACGAATAAATTTGCTAATATTAAAAGAATGACTGCAAATAAAAATTTCAATTTTAAACGAACATTGTTTATTTTATACAAAATAGGTTGTTAACGAATAAATTTTAAATGAATAATTTTATTAAAGCTTTGAAGAATGCACCTTATTTTACGCAAAATACTTGTGCATAATTTAATAATATTTATTAGCTATTTCATTACTTTAAGTGTAAATATTTAACAAATAAGTTTAATCTTAAATGAACCAATAAATAATTGCATTGCAGAATGTATGCATTAATGCATGTGTCTTAAATACAGTGTAAAATTATTGCAATAAAAAAATTCTTGAAAGTTTAATGAATAAATACCTAACGAAATTTAAAGAAAAATTTACCACATTCCAATTTTTTAAAATTAATTTGTAAAACCTTTAAAACATTTATTAACGAACGAATTTCTATGGTCAAAGTCTTTTAAAAAATTTTAATTTTTTTAAGAGAAGTCAAATAAAGTGCAAATTAAGGAATAAAATCTCCATGAAACTTTTAAGAAAAAGAATTAAATTGATGAAAAATGTTGGTTAAAGTTATAAAGTAAAAAAATTAATAAACTACGCATCGAGTGAATAAATTTGATAAAAGCTTTGAAGATCAACATATATATAATTGAATTAAATTTTGGTATTTAATGAATAAATTTAATAAAGGCCTAAAGTTGTTCCGAAAAATTAAATAAAATGCATATTTAACAAATAATTTTAACTTAATCGCAAAATTTAGTGACTTTAACGAATAAAATCTCCAGAAAATATTCACAAGAAAAAAATAAATTATCAAAAAACCTGCCATTAGCAGGTTTTTTCTAACGAGATAAAAATTTAATGAATAAATTTACAACAATAAAAATAAGAAAATTCCAATAAATTGCATTTTAATGAATAAATTTGTTGACAGTTTTGAAATATCCAAGCTTTTAACTTTCACTTTCAAAATTCATGCATAATTTATATGAATTTAAAAGATCTTTGGGTATTTTTAATGCTTAATGAATAATTTTAAAAAAATATTTAAACCTGAAATTATTTACAGCAATTTCCTTATAAAATCTTCTTTGTCAATCTTTGTTAATAAGCAATAATCTTAATGAATAAATTTACAACTAAAAAATCTTTATAAATCTCAGATTTATTAAATGTATCTATTAAGACTTTTAAAAAATTAAACTATTTATTATTAAAATTAAAAAAAAACTTATTGAATTTTATGAATAATTTAATAAATTTTATTAAATCCTTATAGATATTTATAGTGCTTAACGAATAAAATTAATAATTTAGGCCTGAAATTCTTTTAAACAGGGGTTATACTCCTAAAAGCTCTGTAACAAAATGCATATTTAATGAATAAATTTAACCAAAATTATTAATATTAAATCAATAAAAATTTTTTCAGAAATTTAAAAAAATATATATTTTATAAAAAATGTGCCTCTGCTAGTTAAAAAAATTTCTTGCAGTTTTTCATAATAAGTTATGAATTTAATGAATAAATATACATCAACAAAAATTATTTATTACAGAATTAATGAATAAATTTATTGAAGTGTTTGAAAAATCCAATCTTTTAATAATCGGAATAAGAGCAAAAATTTAATTTTTTGAAAGAATTTTATTTTCTTAAATAATCTTAAATAATAAGTTTATTAAAAAAAATTAAATGAAACATGACAGAATAATAAAGCAAATATTAAATGATTCGTGTCACATAAACTTTATTTATTAATAAACAATTAATAAAATAGCCAAATAATTTACCTGCTGATGATTTTTATTAAATAATAAATAAATATACAAAAAAATTACACTCTATATACATACTATATACACTAAGTTGTGCATTTCATTCACATAAAAGCCTGATTATTAAATATTTCCAATAAAACTATAGGATTTTCCTGAGGATCACCTTGACACCAAAATAATTCAATAAATCCCGAAACTTCAAGAAATTAACTCGTTAATTTTATATTAAATTAATTACCGGAAGCAGCTCCAAAGATTTTCCCAAGGGTTTTAATAAAAGGAGAACCCCTCATTTCCTCCCAAAAGAAAAAAAAGAAAAGACAGACGCTTTTCAAACAAACAATTTGGAAAACTCATCATTCCCTCGTTATCTCGTCAGTGAAGTTATTAAGGTCACAAGATAATGCGGAGATGCATCGAAAATCGTCAATTTTGACGGTAATTTTCAGCCAGGCTCAAGGGTTTTGATAAATTATGTAACGTTTATTAAAGCGAGGGACCCGCCTTAATTTCCACCTCAAAACCTCATTTTCCATTCACTTTTATATATATATATATAAAGAAATAATTAATTTCTAAATTATACAGTGGGTTTCGCAACCGTTTAGGTTATGCACTGATTTAGGTGAATTTTTGTACTCTTCCACGTATAATTTATTAGTGCACGATAATTAATTTTCTTTCCCGGTTTAATGCATAAATTTCCCCCCTATTGCCGATTGCCAAATAGGATTTTCCCTCCGAACGGGTCAAAGGGAAATTGCAATTAGCCGCTCAGGGAAAATCCATTAGATTTTTTGCTACACGTAAGCGCGTTGAATAAAAAAAGTTATTTTTATTAAAAATATGAAAAAAGGATAAAAAGTGTTTGTGTGTGGTTAAAATGACGTAATTAAAAAAAATTTTGTGTGCCCCTAAGGGTCTGGAAAGGACGTTTTTCTAACCTGTTTTATTTTTCCAGCTATCAAGGAGCTTATTAATATTAAGTCAAGCCCGTTGTAGGCTTGCATATAATTAAAATATTTATATGCAAATTCAGCCTATAATTAATACTAAAATTAAATAAGCAAACACTATATTTATGTAGTCACTACAAAACTGTGAATCCTGTCGCTACAATCTAACTTGAAAATAATTTCCAAGTTTACAAGAAGTTTAAATAAATATTCTGTTTTTCTTTTTAATTAAAATTTTATTATTGCTTGTTAAGAAAATTATATTTATTTCAAATTCTTATTTTGTAATTTTTTTTATAATATATTATTCCTGAAAAAAAAATTATGAATGATGGTTTAAAAAAATTCTGGAAAAGTGGGAAACGAGCTCCAAGAATTTAGAAATAATGTTTTTTGAAAAAACTCAGTTAAAACGAAATTCTTTTTCAGGCAATTGAACATAAAAGAAAAATAACTCAACTGCCTGGAAAAGAGAAAAAGTCACTTTAATCTCCTGGAAAATCAACACTAACTAAAGCACTAAAAAGCCTGGAAAAATTAAATATTAATTCACAAATGTCTCATGTCAACTAAAGTTATGCCTAAACAATTTAAATAAAAAATATTTAAAACAATAAGAAAATGCGTGTTGTGTCCATTTAAATTATGCATAAATTCTGAAAAATTACGTAAAGATACTTTTTTTCAATAAAAATATCTGGAAAAGTGATAAAATTGAGGATATATTTTGAAAAAAATAAATTAAAAAAAAGTTCTCTTCCAGGCAGTTGGATACAAAAGAAATAATTGAACTACCTGGAAAAGAGATAAAACCACTTAAACCGACTGGAAAGTCTATATCAACATGGCTCTTCTATGGCATAGAAGAGCCTGGAAGGGATTAAATATTAATTCACCTTCCTGGAAAAAAATTTAATTGGAAATGTCTCATATCAATTAAAGTTATGCACCAAAAAAGGTAATTTAAGTTAATAAGAAAATGCGCGTCATATTCATTTAAATTATGCATAATTTCTTAAAATTGACGTTCTATTTTCTTTTTATGATTTACTCCAGAAAATTGGAAATTTTACAAAATATAAAATTTCTGGAACAGTGTTAAAAGGAGGCCTGGAAAATTGAAAATATACTTTTGGAAAATCTGGAATAAAAAAGAAATTCACTTACAACTAGTTCAACACAAAAGAAATAATTCAACTGCCTGGAAAAGGGACAAAGTCACTTTAAATACCTGGAAAGTCAATATCAACTGGCATAGAAGAGCCTGGAAGGAATTAAATAATAATTCACCTTCCTGGAAAAAAATTTAATTGGAAATGCTCATATCAATTAAAGTTATGCACGAAAAAAGGCAATTTAAGATAACAAGAAAATCTGCGTCATATACATTTAAATTATGCATAATTTCTTCAAAAATTGACGTTATGATATTTTCTTTGTATAATTTACTCTTCCAGGCATTTTTTTTCTAAAATATAAAATTTCTGGAAAAATGTTAAGAGGATGCCTGGAAAATTGAAGATATACTTTTGGAAAATCTGCAATAAAAAAGAAATTCTCTTGCAAGCAGTTAATAACAAAAGAAATGATACAACTGCCTGGAGAAGAGATAAAGCCACTTAAACCGCCTGGAAAGTCAATATCAATTGGCATAGAAGAGCCTGGAAGAAATTAAATAATAATTCACACCCCTTGAAAAAATTTTATTTGGAAATGCTCATATCAATTAAAGTTATGCTCAAAAAGAGGCAATTTAAGATAATAAGAAAATGCGCGTCATATTCATTTAAATTATGCATAATTTCTTCAAAAATTGACGTTATGATATTTTCTTTGTATAATTTACTCTTCCAGGCATTTTTTTTCTAAAATATAAAATTTCTGGAAAAATGTTAAGAGGATGCCTGGAAAATTGAAGATATACTTTTGGAAAATCTGCAATAAAAAAGAAATTCTCTTGCAAGCAGTTAATAACAAAAGAAATGATACAACTGCCTGGAGAAGAGATAAAGCCACTTAAACCGCCTGGAAAGTCAATATCAATTGGCATAGAAGAGCCTGGAAGAAATTAAATAATAATTCACACCCCTTGAAAAAATTTTATTTGGAAATGCTCATATCAATTAAAGTTATGCTCAAAAAGAGGCAATTTAAGATAATAAGAAAATGCGCGTCATATTCATTTAAATTATGCATAATTTCTTCAAAAATTGACGTTATGGTATTTTCTTTGTATATTTTACTCTTCCAGGCATTTTTTTTCCAAAATATAAAATTTCTGGTAAAATGCTAAGAGGATGCCTGGAAAATTGAAGATATACTTTGGGAAAATCTGGAATAAAAAAGAAATTCTCTTGCAAGCAGTTAACAACAAAAGAAATGATTCAACTGCCTGGAAAAGAGATAAAGCTACTTTAACTAAGTCTATATGAACTGGCATAGAAGAGCCTGGAAGGGAATAAATAATAACTCACCTTCCTGGAAAAAATTTTAAATTGAAAATGTCTCATATCAATTAAAGTTATGCACAAAAAAAAGGCAATTTAAGATAATAAGAAAATGTGCGTCATATTCATTTAAATTATGCATAATTTCTTAAAATTGACGTTCTATTTTCTTTTTATGATTTACTCTTTGAGAAAATGGAAAATTTTATAAAATATAAAATTTCTGGAAAAGTGTTAAAAGGAGGCCCGGAAAATTGAAGATGTACTTTTGGAAAATCTGGAATAAAAAAGAAATTCTCTTGCAAGCAGTTGACAACAAAAGAAATAATTCAACTGCCTTGAAAAGAGATAAAGCCACTAAAACTAC
Source organism: Anthonomus grandis grandis (assembly GCF_022605725.1). Taxonomy (NCBI): domain Eukaryota; kingdom Metazoa; phylum Arthropoda; class Insecta; order Coleoptera; family Curculionidae; genus Anthonomus; species Anthonomus grandis. The sequence continues at coordinate 17,391,881 of NC_065562.1, forward strand.
CTGGAAAGTCAATATCAACTGTCATAAAAGACTCTGGAAGGGTTTAAATATTGATTCACTTTCCTGGAAAAAATTTTAATTGAAAATGTCTCATATCTATTAAAGTTATGCACAAAAAAGGCAATTTAAAATAATAAGAAAATGCGCGTCATATTCATTTAAATTATGCATAATTTCTTAAAATTGACGTTCTATTTTTTTTTTATGATTTACTCTTCCAAAAAATTGAAAATTTTATGAATTATAAAATTTCTGGAAACGTATTGGAAGAAGGCCTGGAAAATTGAAGATATACTTTTGTAAAATTTGGAATAAAAAAGAAATTCTCTTGCAAGCAGTTAACAATAAAAGAAATGATTCAACTGCCTGGAAAAGAGACAAAGCCACTTAAACCGCCTGGAAAGTCTATATCAACTGGCATAGAAGAGCCTGGAAGGAATTAAATAACAATTTACCTTTCTGGAAAAAATTTTAATTGGAAATGTCTCACATTAATTAAATAAAAAAAATAGAAAAAAGCAATTTAAGGCAATAAGAAAATGTGCGTCATATCCAATTAAATTATGCATAAATTCGTCAAACTTACCTAACGGAATTTTTATTTATAATTTATTTTTTAGAAAAAAGAAAATATACAATAAAATAAAAATTGAAATAAAAAATACCTAAACACCTAAAATAAAAAATACCTAAGAAAGTGGTAAACAAAATTCTGGAAAATTAAAAATATGTTCTTAAAAAATTTTAATTTAAATAGATATTTTCTTCCAGATAGTTGAACACGGAAAAACTCATTTAAATTCAAAATCAAAAATTAAAATAATTTAAAACAATAAGATAATGCTCCTCGTAATCATTTAAATTATGCACACATTTTTAAAATTTAATTTATGGAATTTTTTCCATAGTTTACACTTCCAGAAAATGAAAACTGGCAAATAAGGGAAGTTTGGAAATTTAAAAATATGTTTTTGGAAAATTGGTATTAAAAAATAATTTTTTTTCCAGGCAGTTGAATTTCAATAACTCAACTGCCTGGAAAAGAGCAAAAGTCACTTTAACCGCCTAGAAAGTCAATATTAACAGGCACACAAAAGCCTGGAAAAAATAAAACATAAATTCAACTGCCTGGAAAAATTTTAATTAAAAATGTCTCATGTCAATTAAAGTTATGCATAAAAAATTTATAAAAAAAATTATTAAGATAATAAGAAAATGTACGTCATATCCATTTAAATTATGCATAAATTCGTAAAATTTATATTACGGAATTTTTATTTCAAATTAATTTTTTTAGAAAAAAGAAAATTTGCAATAAAATGAAAGTTGAAATAAAAAATACTTAAATACCTAAAAGAAAAAATACCTGAGGAAGTGGTGAACAATAGTCTGGAAAATTGAAAATATGTTCTTAAAAATTTTTAATTAAAATAGAGATTCTCTTCCAAGCAGTTGAACACGAAAAAATTAATTCAAATTCAAAATCAAAATAATTTAAAACAATAAGAAAATGCTCCTCGTAATCATTTAAATTATGCATATTTTCTTAAAATTTATTTTATAGAATTTATTCCATTAATTACACTTTACACCCAGAAAATGAAAACTGGGAAATTAGAAAAGTCTAAAAATTTAAAATTTTCTAAATTTAAAATATGTTTTTTGTCTCAAAAAAGAAAAAGTCACTTTAACCGCCTAGAAAGTCAATAATAACAATCACACAAAAGCCTGGAAAAAATAAAACAATAATTCAACTGCCTGGAGAAATTTTAATTAAAAATGCCTCATGTCAATAAAAGTTATGCATAAAAAATTTATATAAAAACACAATTTAGGATGATAAGAAAATGCGCGTCATGTCTATTTAAATTATGCAATAATTTGTAAAATTTACGTTACAGTATTTTAGGGTCCCAAATAGTCGTGCATAATTTAAAAGCATACGATGCATAATATTTAATTTTTAAATTTTAATTAAAAAAATTATGGATAATGTGACTCTACTGTCCATTTAAGTCATGCAATAATTAATGTGTTTTCTTTTAGGATTGGTTAATTTAAGACTCCTATTAAACATACACAGTATATTACAAATTTTCCATCAAAACTATGTTTCTCGCAAAAGAAAAAACTCAATTTTCCACGATTAAAAACACCAAATAACCGTGCATAATTCAATAGCATACGACGCATAATAATTAATTTTTAACCCAGCTTAACGTCTATCCAAACACCGTATCCGAAATTAAAACAGCAATCATAACAATAAAAACCGCATTAGAAATATGATATAAATTTTACATTTTGCTTACATTTATTGCCTAAAATCCACGCATACGTCCATTAAATTCACCCCATAAGGGCGACTCAATAAAACTAAATGTTTGTATCACGCATCGCTTGTAAAATAACCGTAAATTCCAGTTTTGTACGCCCCATTTCGCTTTCCATATTTTATTCTTTAATCTTTTTTATTTCCCGTTTGGGAAAGGGGGAGGTGAGGGGTGAAAGAGTAAGATGGAACAGTTGCAAAAGCGTTCCAGAGAAAAGCAAGATATATACGGGGAAATTTTGATGCGGGTATAAAAGTTGACAGTTTTTAGGGCGAAGGCAAAATGTTTATGCGTTGACTCGGCGATATTTTTAAGGATTTACCCTCTACAGTGAAAACGCATCATTAAGGGAGTTAAATTATCATTTTTATGGTCCCTTTATTATTCACGTAATCACCTAAACTTACTACATGCTGGGCGGTTGTCACCTAAAAGTTTTCCTGTTTATTTAAGTTTGCGCGGAGAGTTTCCTGCGGACCGACATGAGGGAAACTTTCGTCTATACGACTTGCGGACGGGCTTATAAACTAGTTTAGCGGTGGTAATGCGATTTTTACGGTTCGAAAGGGTAAAGTTTCCACCCTCCGCCCGATTCTGCTATTTCGTATGTAAGCATTCATGCATAATTTAAACGCATCTGATGCACATTTTCTTAATGGCTTAAGTTGTTACTTTTGTGCATAACTTTAATTGATATGAGGGCCACGTTTTTTAATTGAAATTTTTATTTCTTCCAGGCTCTTTCGTGCCAGTTTGTGTTGATTTTCCAGACCGGTATGTGACTAATTTCTTTATTTCAGGCAATTGAGGTATTTTTTCTTTTATACTCAACTGCCTGGAAGAGAATTTCTATTTCAATTGAATTTTTTCAAAATATATTGCTAATTTGTCATTCATGTCATTGTGTATTTTTCATGTATTTTTTGCAATGGTAAATTATAAGAAAATTAAAAAAAAAACTTTTTTTTTCTAATAAATATAATTTTTAACATTAATATTAAAAAAAAACACATTATTTGAACCTCCTGAAATATTGGGAATTTCGTTTAAGTTTGATTGTACTATTCCAGAAATCTTTTACTCCTTCCAGGCGGGTGAAACCAGGCTTGACCTCAACTGCCTGGAAGAAACAAAAAATTTCCTTTCCAGACTTGCCTGGAAAACGTGAATCGTGTACCAATTTTCCCCAAAAACTATAGAAAGTTAAAAATATTAAAAATTATATAAAACTAGAAAAATGGGTCCGAAAAACGTCCTTTCCAGGACCTTTGAGGCACCTAAAAAAGATTTTTAATTAGGGCACTTTAACCAAACAACTGTTTGTTTATTTAATTTTTTTCAGACAGTTGAATATTTTGTCTGTTTTTAACTACCTGAAATAATTGATAAAAAAAAATAGAGAACATATTTTTTTTATTAAAATACTTCCAGGCAGTTGATTTATTTTTATTCTGACTGCCTGGAATAATAAGTTTTAAAAAATCTTGTATTGAAAAATTATTCCAGGCAGTTGATTTTTTTTAACTACATTGAATATTTAATTTGAAAAAATTGAAAAGTAATTTTTTTTTTAATTAAATACTTCCAGGCAATTTTTATTGTTTAACTGCCTGGAAAATTAAATTAAAACAAATTTTGTATTGAGAATGTTTCCAGGCAAAATTCACCAAAAAATCATGTCATATATTTCAATGGAAAGAGAGTAATTTTCTAAAGAAAATAAACCCAAACACCATAAAATTATCTTTCTCCGTTGCTGAGATATTCAATTTTAAAGTTTGCAATATACAGAGTGAGCTAAAAAAATATAAAAATGAAAAAATTAATACCTCGAAAACGGTTGCAGATACACATAAGGTGTTTTATATTATTTTAATCAGAAAATTATTTCGTTTTTAATGGTGATGCTAGTTATCAAAAAATTGACAAAAAAATAGACACTTGGCTTAAAAAGTTACCAAAAAATAATGTCCTGTATTTCAATGAAAAGAGAGTAATTTTCTAAAGAAAATAAACCCAAACACCATAAAATTATCTTTCTCCGTTGCTGAGATATTCAATTTGAAAGTTTGCAATATACAGAGTGAGCTAAAAAAATATAAAAATGAAAAAATTAATATCTTGAAAACGGTTGCAGATACACATAAGGTGTTTTATATTATTTTAATCAGAAAATTATTTCGTTTTTAATGGTGATGCTAGTTATCAAAAAATTCACAAAAAATAGACACTTAGCTTTAAAAGTTACCAAAAAATAATATCCTGTATTTCAATGAAAAGAGAGTAATTTTCTAAAGAAAATAAACCCAAACACCATAAAATTATCTTTCTCCGTTGCTGAGATATTCAATTTGAAAGTTTGCAATATACAGAGTGAGCTAAAAAAATATAAAAATGAAAAAATTAATATCTTGAAAACGGTTGCAGATACACATAAGGTGTTTTATATTATTTTAATCAGAAAATTATTTCGTTTTTAATGGTGATGCTAGTTATTAAAAAATTGACAAAAAAATAAACACTTGGCTTAAAAAGTTACCAAAAAATAATGTCCTGTATTTCAATGAAAAGAGAGTAATTTTCTAAAGAAAATAAACCCAAACACCATAAAATTATCTTTTTCCGTTGCTGAGATATTCAATTTTAAAGTTTGCAATATACAGAGTGAGCTAAAAAAATATAAAAATGAAAAAATTAATACCTCGAAAACGGTTGCAGATACACATAAGGTGTTTTATATTATTTTAATCAGAAAATTATTTCGTTTTTAATGGTGATGCTAGTTATCAAAAAATTGACAAAAAAATAGACACTTGGCTTAAAAAGTTACCAAAAAATAATGTCCTGTATTTCAATGAAAAGAGAGTAATTTTCTAAAGAAAATAAACCCAAACACCATAAAATTATCTTTCTCCGTTGCTGAGATATTCAATTTGAAAGTTTGCAATATACAGAGTGAGCTAAAAAAATATAAAAATGAAAAAATTAATATCTTGAAAACGGTTGCAGATACACATAAGGTGTTTTATATTATTTTAATCAGAAAATTATTTCGTTTTTAATGGTGATGCTAGTTATCAAAAAATTCACAAAAAATAGACACTTAGCTTTAAAAGTTACCAAAAAATAATATCCTGTATTTCAATGAAAAGAGAGTAATTTTCTAAAGAAAATAAACCCAAACACCATAAAATTATCTTTCTCCGTTGCTGAGATATTCAATTTGAAAGTTTGCAATATACAGAGTGAGCTAAAAAAATATAAAAATGAAAAAATTAATATCTCGAAACCGGTTGCAGATACACATAAGGTATTTTATATTATTTTAATCAGAAAATTATTTCGTTTTTAATGGTAATGCTAGTTATCAAAAAATTGACAAAAAAATAGACACTTAGCTTTAAAAGTTACCAAAAAATAATATCCTGTATTTCAATGAAAAGAGAGTAATTTTCTAAAGAAAATAAACCCAAACACCATAAAATTATCTTTCTCCGTTGCTGAGATATTCAATTTGAAAGTTTGCAATATACAGAGTGAGCTAAAAAAATATAAAAATGAAAAAATTAATATCTTGAAAACGGTTGCAGATACACATAAGGTGTTTTATATTATTTTAATCAGAAAATTATTTCGTTTTTAATGGTGATGCTAGTTATCAAAAAATTGACAAAAAAATAGACACTTGGCTTAAAAAGTTACCAAAAAATAATATCCTGTATTTCAATGAAAAGAGAGTAATTTTCTAAAGAAAATAAACCCAAACACGATAAAATTATCTTTCTCCGTTACTGAGATATTCAATTTTAAAGTTTGCAATATACAGAGTGAGCTAAAAAAATATAAAAATGAAAAAATTAATATCTCGAAACCGGTTGCAGATACACATAAGGTGTTTTATATTATTTTAATCAGAAAATTATTTAGTTTTTAATGGTGATGCCAGTTATCAAAAAATTACCAAAAAAATAGTCACTTAGTTTAAAAACTTACCAAAAAATAATGTTTTGTATTTCAATGAAAAGAGGGTAATTTTCTAAAGAAAATAAACCCAAACACCATAAAATTATCTTTCTCCGTTGCTGAGATATTCAATTTTAAATTTTGCAATATACAGAGTGAGCTAAAAAAATATAAAAATGAAAAAATTAATATCTCGAAAACGGTTGGAGATACACATAAGGTATTTTATATTATTTTAATCAGAAAATTATTTCGTTTTTAATGGTAATGCTAATTATCAAAAAATTGACAAAAAAATAGACACTTGGCTTAAAAAGTTACCAAAAAATAATGTCCTGTATTTCAATGAAAAGAGGGTAATTTTCTAAAGAAAGTAAACCCAAACACCATATAATTACTTTACTCCGTTACAATGAGAGTGTTTTAACAAAATACTTCAAGGCAGTTCTTTTTTTTCAAGTGCCTGGAATAATGAATGAAAAAGAGAAGAAGATAAATTAAAGAATTTACTAAATTTTCCAGGCAGTTGATTTATTTTTACTCTGAACTGCCTGGAATATTAAATTAAAAAAAACCTTGTATTAAAAATTTTTCCAGGCAGTTTTTTTTAACTACATTGAATATTTAGTTAAAAAAAATTAAAAGTTATTATTTTTTTTAAATAAAATACTTCCGGGCAGTTTTTATTGTTTAACTGCCTGAAAAATTGAATGAAAAACAGAAAAAAATTAAAACTTTATTAAATAATCGAAATTTTCCAGGAAGTTAATTTCCTTTAACTACATTGAATATTTGGTAAAAAGGAAATTGAATGAAAAGTAAATATTTTTTTAAATAAAATACTTCGGCAGTTTTTTTTTCAACTGCCTGGAATATTGAATGAGAAACATAAAAAAAAAATTAAATATTCATTAAATAATCGAAATTTTCCAGGCAGTTGAATTGTTTTTTTGGCACTGCCTGGAATACTGAATTTAACAAAATAAATTATGAAATTTCTTCAGGTTGTTGTGTTCTTTTTGTCTTAAAGTGCCTGAAATAACGATGGAAAATAATCGAAATTTTTCAGGCAGTTGATTTTTTAAATTAATTTTCACCTGCCTGGAATAATAAATGTTAAAAAAAGAAAAGAACAATGAGAGTTTTTTAATAAAAACACTTCAAGGCAGTTATTTTTGCTTTAAGTGCCTGGAATAATGAATGATAAATAAAAAAAATCATTTTATTGACATTTTGCAGCTGGTTTATTTATTTCTATTTTCAACTGCCTGGAATTATAAATTTTTAAAAATATATTAATAAATTTCTTGATTAAAACTTTCCAGGCAGTTCTACCTGGTTTCACGTTTTCGAGGCAATTAACGTATTTGTTTTGTTCTAGAAAATTTTAAAAAAATTAGATAATTTTCCAGGCTTTCCATTTTTAAAAATTGATGCCTTTTTCAGGTTAGAATCAGGCAGCCTAAATAAATTTTAATTTCTTCCAAACAGTCAATCCTGATTTTTTTTTAAAGATAGTTGAAGTTGATTTAATATTTTCCAGGCAATAAACTAATGAAACTTTCTTGGCCTCAACTGCCTAGGAAAAATAAATAAATGTTCTTTGAATATTTTCCAGGCAATAAAGGTAGATAAAGTATTTCTTCTTTTTTTGGTCCATACTCCCGGGAAGATATTTCATAAATGCTTTCCAGGTACTTGAAGTTAATTCTGTTTTTTCCAGGCAGTTGAAAGTTTTAGATTCGTAATATTGATACCATTTTACGGTAATTTCATGGAATTCAAATATTTTTTTTATTCTTACAGGCAGTTGAAGTCAATGTTGATTTTTTTTCAAAGCAACTCAATCTTACTTGACCTCAATTGATGCCTTTCCGGGTTAGTTTCAGGCAGTTTAATTAATTTTTTATTTCTTCCAGGCAGCTGAGGTCAATCCTAATTTTTTTTTTTTTTGAGATAGTTAAAGTATTTCATATTTTCCAGGCAACTAACTAACGAAACTTTTGTGGCCTCAATTGCCTGGTAGAAATAAATAAATATTCTTTGAATATTTTCCAGGCAATAAAGGTAGATAAAGTATTTCTTCTTTTTTTGGTCCATACTCCCGGGAAGATATTTCATAAATACTTTCCAGGTACTTGAAGTTAATCCTGGTTTTTTCCAGGCAGTTGAAACTTTTGGGTTTCTAATATTGATACCATTTTACGGTAATTTCATGGAATTTAAATATTTTTTTTTAATCTTACAGGCAGTTAAAGTCAATTTTGTTTTTTCTTAACAATTTAATCTTCCTTGACCCCAACTGCCTGAAATAAATTTATAATTTTTTAGCCAGTTCAAACATTAGATTTTTAAAAAATTGATGCCTTTCCACGTTAGTCTCAGGTAGTTTAAATAATTTTTAATTTATTCCAGGCAGTTGAGGTCAATCCTAATGTTTCTAGGCAAATTAAAGTCAAAAAATAAAGTCAATTTCTATTGTCATTAGAAAATTAATTTAGTACAAGCAATCAAAGTTATTTACCAATACCAATTAAGATATAAATAACCCAAACTAAAAACGAATAGAAATTGACATATTTGACGTACTCAGAAAGTCCAACTTCTGTTAACAACTTTTAACATTCTCTAGTAACATTTATCTAAAACATTCCATAAATATCAATTTTTCAGAACCTCATTAAGTCATTAGGATTAATATAAGTAGCTTTCGAAAAATGTATGACTTATCCCCTTTTTATAAACTTTATATCTCTCTTAAGCCCTTCTAAATTACGAAATTTCTCTCAAACAAAAGAAAACGATGGGATCCGACGAAATTCTCGTTTTAGAATTTTATCAAAAAGAAGAAAAAAGGGCCTCGGCTTAAGCTGAATAAAATTAAATCAATTCCCTCTTCTACCAAAGGGAATTTCATAGTTAAACCGTTAATCTTAATAAATGTTTTTTTTAATTAACACTAATCGTAGACGATGAGGAAAAATCACCCCGGGGGTGTAAAAAAAGAGTCGTTAAAAGGTTGTAAATAGCCCGGTCGTTTGTTATTCCATGCGGGAAATTTCGGTGAAAATGTATGAGTTTTCTTGCTTGTAGGAAGTTCTTAATTAGGAGAAAAAAGCCGATCAGAAAAAGAGTAAAAAAGGAGAGGCCTGAAAGGAGTTTTTGGTAAGTAAAGTAGACTTTTTTCAGGCACATCTTATTATTATAATTCTTATTATTTAATTAATTTGGTCAAAACTGTAGGAATTCAAGTACCTTACTTACTTGGAAAATAATGGAAGTAACATTAACTGCCTAGAAGTGATACAAAATTTAATAAAAAATCAGGATCAGGTATGACTGCTTGAAAAGAATAACAAAATTAATTAAACTGCTCGAAACTGTTGGAATGGCACTGGTTAGAATTGCACCAATTGAAAGAATTCACTGCCTGCAAAGTTACTTTAGAATATAATATATTTTTTCAAGGCAGTTGAGGCCAGAAAAAAATTCTTTAACCACTACCTGGAAAACTGCCTGGAAAAATTGAAAATTATTTAAACTGTTTGAAACTAAAATTTTAATTTAAAAAATTGAGAACTTTAACTGGCTAATTAAAAGCTTTTTTTTCAATTAAATTTAACTTAAGAATTTTATTAAATTAAAATTAAAAATATTTCATTTACTTTAAATTAACCTAAAATGGTGTCTCTTTAAAAAAATAATGAATACTTCATTTATCTGGAAAATAGAAATTTAACACTTTAATTTGACTGCAAAAATTGGCATTAACTACAACTGCCTGAAAAAAATTGGAAATTATCTACTGAACTGTCTGAAACTAAAATAAAACGATTTTAATTTAAGAAAATTGAGAACTGGCCAATTTTTTCTCAATTAAATTTAACTTAAAAGTTTTATTAAATTTAAATTAAAAATATTTCGTTTGCCCTAAATTAATCTAAAATGGCATCTCTTTTAAAAAATAATGAAAACTTTACAGTCACCTGCAAAATTACTAAAAGGGGTTAGAAAAACTATTTTAACGACTACCTGGAAAATAGAAAATTAACATTTTAACTTGTCTGGAAAAATTCACTGCCTGAAAGAAATTAAACATTATTTAAACTATCCGAAGCTAACTTGGAAAAGTATCCATTTTTTAAAAAAATAATATTGGCAAATAACTTTAAAAAAATTATTAATTTATTCCAGGCAGTTGAGGTCAAGAAAGTTTAGTTAGTTAGTTGCCTGGAAGAAATAAAAAATTAATTAAACTGCCTGAAACTAACTCGGAAAGGCATCAATTGAGGTCAAGTAAGATTGAGTTGCTTTGAAAGAAGAATCAACATTGACCTCAACTGCCTGTAAGAATTAAAAAAAAATATTTGAATTCCATGAAATTACCGTAAAATGGTATCAATATTAAAAATCTAAAAGTTTCAACTGCCTGGAAAAAAACAGGATTAACTTCAAGTGCCTGGAAAGTATTTATGAAATTTCTTCCAGGGAGTATGGACCAAAAAAAGAAGAAATTTTTTATCTACCTTTATTGCTTGGAAAATATTTAAAGAGTATTTATTTGTTTCTACCAGGCAGTTGAGGCCAAGAAAGGTTCGTTAGTTAGTTGCCTGGAAAATATAAAATCAACATCAACTTAAAAAAAATCAGGATTGGCTGTTTGGAAGAAATTAAAATTTATTTAGGCTGCCTGATTCTAACCTGAGAAAGTATCAATTTAAAAAAATTAAAAGTCTGGAATTTCTTAGAACAAAACAAATACATTAATTACATCGAAAACGTAAAACCAGGTAGAACTGCCTGGAAAAGTTTTAATCAAAAAATTTATTAATAAATTTTCCAAAATTTATTATTCCAGGCAGTTGAAAGTAGAACAAAATAAGCCAGTTGCAAAATGTCAATTTTTTTTTTTAATTTATCTTTTCCTATTTTTCATTTATTATTCCAGGCAAGCAGAAAAATTTCAATTATTTGTCGTTATCGTTATTTCAGGCACTTTAAGACAAAAAGAACACAACAACCTGAAGAAATTTCATAATTTATTTATTTAAATTTAGTATTTCAGGCAGGTCCAAAAAAAACAATTTAACTGCCTGGAAAATTTCGATTATTTAATAAATTTTTAATTTTTTTTTGTGTTGTTTATTCAATATTCCAGGCAGTTGAAAAAAAAACTGCCGAAGTATTTTATTTAAAAAAATATCAATCATATGCTTTATTGTCAGAAAATTACAAAATTTTGTAGACAAAGCTAATAAAAAAACATATAAAAACAAAACAAAACACACAAAATAAAAATAAATATACAAACAAAATAAATACATGCAAAACTGTACAAAAACAATGTACCTGGTCAATATACATCATGATGTATAAAATGTCAATAAAAATAAACACAATAGCCAATAACAATAATATATACTTTTCAATTTTTTTTACTAAATATTCAATGTAGTTAAAAAAATCAACTGCCTGGAAAATTTCGATTATTTACAGAATTTCTTAATTAATCTTTTTCATTCATTATTCCAGGCAGTTAAACAATAAAAATTGCCTGGAAGTATTTAATTAAAAAAAAATTACTTTTAAATAAAAAAAAATCAACTGCCTAGAAAATTTAATGAATTTTTTAATTTATCTTTTTCTGTTTTTTATATATTTTTCCAGGCAGTTCAGACTAAAAATAAATCAACTGCCTGGAAAATTTTAATTGTTTAAAAAAACTTTAATTTATCTTTTTAAATTTTAATTAATTTAAATTAAACTTTTAATTTATCTTTTTTTGTTTTTCATTTATTACTTCAGGCAGTTAAACAATAAAAATTGCCTGGAAGTATTTTATTTAAGAAAAAAATTTCTATTCATTGTTTTTACTCATTATTCAAAGTTGTTAAAAAAAAATCAACTGCCTGGAAAAATGTTTAATACAAGATTTTTTTAAATTTAATATTCCAGGTAGTTCAGACTAAAAATAAATTAATGGCCTGGAAATTGTCGATTATTTAAAAAAAAAAATTAATTTATCTTTTTCATGTTTTTCATGCATTATTCCAGGCAGTTCAACAATAAAAATTGCTTGGAAAATTTAATAATTTTTTTGAATTTATCTTTTTCGGTTTTTTATTCAAGGTTTTCGAGGTAATAATTAAAAACCAAATAATCAACTGCCTAAAAAAATTTTTAAAAACGAACACTAAAAATCTTTTTTATGTGCCTCAAAGGTTCTGGAAAGGACGTTTTTTGAACCTATTGTTCCAGTTTCACATAATTTTTAAAGTTTTGAACTTTCAATAGTTTCTCGGGAAAAGTGGTATACGATTCACGATTTTCCAGGCAAGTCTGGAAAAGAATTTTTTTGTTTCTTCCAGGCTGTTGAGGTCAAGCCTGGAAGGAGCAAAGGATTTCTAGAATGAAACGATCAAACTTGTTAAAAATTTCCGATATTCCAGGAAGTTCAAATAATGTGTTTTTTTATATTAATGTTGAAAAAATGATATATACCTATGCCAGCAAAAAAAAAAGTTTTTGAAAATTTTCTTATAATTTACCATTGTAGAAAATACATGAAAAATACATGGAAAACTGATAAATCAACAATATATTTTGGAAGAATTCAATCGAAATAGAATTTCTCATCCAGGCAGTTGACTACAAAAGAAAAAGCTCAACTGCCTGGAATAAGGAAATTATTCACATAACGGACTGGAAAATCAACAGCAACTGGCACGGAAAAGCCTGGAAGAAATAAAATGGAAAAATTTTAAATAAAAACGTGGCCCTCATATCAGTTAAAGTTATGCACAAAAGAAACAATTTGGGCCAATAAGAAAACGTGCGTCATATCCATTTAAGTTATGCATTAATGCTTAAAACTTACATCGCATTATCACCCCTAAAGTAGTTTATAAGCAAGTCTGGAAAAATCAGGATTTAATTTAACTTCCTGGAAGAAATTAAATATTATTAAAGTATCCGAGTTTAAGCTAAAGAAATTAGTAAATTTTAAATAAAATATAAAATTAGGCAGTTGAAACAAAATTAGTACATTTGGAAACATGAGATTTTATTCTTTAAGATCGATATACGCTATAACTTTCTGGAAGAAAATATGGTTGATTTCCACTTTTACAATTGCCTCTCTGGAAAATAGTTAAACATTGATTTTTTCCAGGTTTTTAAAAAGAATCGACTTCCTGAATTTTTTTTAATTTAATTTAAATATTTAAAAAACTGCCTGGAAAATAATTTTAAAAAACCATTTATTTAATTTTTCCAGGCAGTTGAGATCTAAAGAGAAAATACGTTAATTGCCTAAAAAATATGAAATAAGGTACTTTAACTGCCTGCAAAAAGAGTGAAAAAAATTCGATAAAAAAAATTATTTCTTCCAGGTAGTTCCAGAAATTAGAAAAAAAAACTTCAACTGCCTGGAAAAAAGGAATTTTAGAAGGGTATATATTGAATATTTATCTAGATAATTGACGTGTTTTTTCAGTTCAGAATAAATTATTTTATTCATGGGTATCATGTCCATTTAAGTTATGCATAATTAAACGTTAAGGTAACATTTGCCTTCTATACTAAAATATAAACAATATAAAGTACGTGGCATCCCATGAGTATTATTCCCATAAAAGTAATATCTAATATACATCAAAAAATAACTTAGTTTACTTACTTCTCGCCCCTCACCTAAAGGAGGGTCGTATTTTGATAAAAGCTCCCTCACAATTCCAAAAAATCGCGTGACGTAACCCTCACGGGTGGAACTCGTTAGTTTACCGAACAAACGAAATGTAAATTTACCGAGCGCAAAATGAAATAATCGCGAGTTTCAAAGTGTTTTTCGCCTCTATTTGGACTTTTATTTTTTAAAAAACCGAGTTCAAAATAAACAGGAAATTATGGGCTTCTTTATCTGGGATAAAACCTCTTTCGAGGAGTCTCACTTGTGAGAAGATTACCTTCGCTCGCTACTTAATATTAAGCTGTGCATAGCGAAAAAATCACTTACAGGTTGTATATGTAAATAAACACATAAAAAAACAGGAGACGTTATATATTTATTTATAAGTGGAACATCCTATTAACGAAGTTTGTACAAGTCTGGTAAGCCGAACGACAGGAAAAGGCCCACGGTTGCCATCTTCGTTTGCCTGAAAGTAAATCCACAGCAATGTTTAGTGGTATTTACCTGGATCCCCACTGTTTGTTCTTCTTTGACAGTTTTCGTAATACTTCTCCGTTTCTACGTTAAATATTGCTAGACTTTGAGGTTTAATTTTGATCCCTCCGAACTAGGCATAACTTGGATACGCAGCTCACATAGTTAAAATTGTTTTTAATTTAATGAAAAAAAAGTCATGCTTCACCTCTCTGGAGTAAATAATCATTATGCATAACTTAAAGAGATATAAGACCCACATTTTTAAAATGATATTTGATGTCTCAGAGCTATATTTATATTTTTTTTAGTGAAATTGTGCATAACTTAAATGGACACGAAGCACGTTAATTGATTTATTTATTTTGAACTGGAAAAAACATCTCAACTGTCTGGATATATAAATATTAAGTACCTAAGTTCTTCTTTTTAAGGTAGTTGAGGTTTTCTTCTGATTCCAACTGCCTGCAAACATGTTTTTTTTGTCATTAATTCCCCTTTTTATCGTCTCATTTGTAATAAGGAAATATCTCCCTTTAAAGCAATCTTCCACTGCATCGTCCAACTAAATCTCATTCAACTTTCGAAAAAAATTAAAATGTGAATTATTTATACCAGGCAGTTAAAAATTTTTAAAAATAACTTAACTGCCTGGAAGAACTGCCTGGAAGAAATAAAACATTAATTTGATGACACCTAATAGTAGTTCAACATGAAGTTAAATAAAGAATATTATAGAGCTCAGCTGCCTGAAAAAAATTATATATTATTTATTCCAGGCAGTTGAAAATTGATAAAAATTAACTCAACTACCTAAAACAAAGGAATAAAGTACCTCAACTGCTTGGAAAAAATAAAAAAAATAATATGATGATATTTGAAAGTAGCACAACATAGGATGAATTGAAAAAAAATTTAGGTCTCAACTGCTTGAAAAAATTTTTTCTCCGGCAGTTGAAAATAGAAGAAAAACTAACTCAACTGCCTGGAAGACCGAAATAAGGCACGTCAACTGCCTGGAAGAAATAAAACAATAATTTGATTATACCTAATAATAGTAGTCCAACATAAAGTTAATTACAGAATATTGTAGGGCTCAACTGCCTGGAAAAAATTGTATATTATTTATTATAGGCAATTGAAAATAGATAAAAATTAACTCAACTGCCTTAAACAAAGAATTAAAGCACCTCAAGTGCCTGGAAGTACTAAAAAAATAATTTGATGATATTTAAAAGTAGCACAACATAAGATGAATTAAAAAAAATTGTAGGTCTCAACTGCTTAATAAAAATTGTATACTTTTTCTCCAGGTAGTTGAAAATAGAAGAAAACTTATCTTAACTGTCTGGAAGAAATAAGAAAATAATTTAATGATATTTGAAAGTAGCATAACGGATGAATTCAAAAAAATGTAGGTCTCAACTGCCTGAAAAAAATTGTATAATTTTTCTCCAGGCATGATACCTAATAGTAGTTTAACATTAATTAAATTAAAGAATATTGGGAAGCTTAATTGCCTGGAAAAAATTATGAATTATTGATTCCAGGCAGTTGAAAATAGATAAAAATGAACTCAACTGCCTAAAACAAAGAAATAAGGGACCTCAACTGCCTCAAAGAAATAATAAAAAAATTTGATGATATTTGGAAGTAGCACAACATAAGATGAATTGGAAAAAATTGTAGGTCTCAACTGCCTGGAAAAAATTGTATACTTTTTTCCAGGCAGTTAAAAATAGAAGAAAAATTAACTCAACTGCTTGGAAAAATGGAATAAGGCACGTCAACTGCCTGGAAAAATTAAAACAATAATTTGATGATACCTAATACTAGTCCAACATAAAGCTAATTACAGAATATTGAAGGGCTCAACTTTCTGGAAAAAATTATGAATTATTTATTCCAGGCAGTTAAAAATAGATAAAATTTAACTCAACTGCCTGGAAGACCGAAATAAGGCACGTTTACTGCCTGGAAGAAATAAAACATTAATTTGATGATACCTAATAGTAGTCTAACATGAAGTTAACTACAGAATATTGTAGGGCTCAACTGCCTGGAAAAAATTGTAAATTATTTATTTCAGGCAGTTGAAAATAGATAAAAATTAACTCACCTACCTAAAACAAAGAAATAGATTGCCTCAATTGCGTGGAACAAATAAGAAAATAATTTCATGATATTTGAAAGTAGCATAACGGATGAATTAAAAAAAATTTAGGTCTCAACTGCCTGGAAAAAATTGTATAATTTTTTTCCAGGCAATTGTAAATAGATGAAAAATTAACTTAACTGCCTGGAAGAACGAAATAAGGTACGTCAACTACCTGGAAGAAATAAAACATTAATTTGATGATACCTAATAGTAGTTTAACATTAATTGAATTAAAGAATATTGTAAGTCGCAATTTTCTGGAAAAAATTGTATATTTTTTCTCCAGGCAGTTGAAAATAGATGAAAAATTAACTCAACTGCCTGGAAGAGCGAAATAAGACACGTCAACTACTTGAAAGAAGTAAAACAATAATTTGATGATACCTAATAGTAGTCCAACATGAAGTTAATTACAGAATATTGTAGAGCTCAACTGCCTGGAAAAAATTATATATTATTTATTTTAGGCAATTGAAAATAGATACAAATTAACTCAACTGCCTTAAACAAAGAATTAAAGCACCTCAACTGCTTGGAAGAACTAAGAAAATTGTAGTACTCAACTGCCTGGAAAAAATTGTAAATTATTTATTCCAGGCAGTTAAAAATAGATAAAAATTAACTCAACTGCCTAAAACAAAGAAATAGAGTGCCTCAACTGCATGGAAGAATTAAGAAAATTATTATATGATATTTGAAAGTAGCACAACATAAAGTGAATTAAAAAAATTTTAGGTCTCAACTGCCTGGAAAAAAAAAATTTATATTTTTTCTCCAGGCAGTTAAAAATAGAAGAAAAATTAACTCAACTGCCTGGAAGAATGGAATAAGGCACGTCAATTGCCTGGAAGAAATAAAACGTTAAGTTGATGATACCTAATAATAGTTTAATATTAATTGAATTAAAGGATATTATAGGGCTCAAATGCCTGGAAAAAATTATGAATTATTTATTCCAGGCAGTTGAAAATAAAACGAAATTAACTCAACTGATCACGATGATCTCCAATAATACGTCAATATAAAGTTAATTAAGGAATATTGAGATGAATTCTGCTTGAGAAAAAAATTATTAAATTTTTTTCAGACAGCTCAAAATTAAAAAGAAATTAACTCAACTACCTGGAAAAAAGAAACGATGCATCACAACTGCTAAAATTAAATAAAAAACATTAATTTGATTACATCTAATAGTAATCCTATATAAAGGTATATAATAGGACTCAACTGCTTGGAAAAAATTGTGAACGACTTATTCCATGCAGTTGAAAATAGAAAAAAATTAACTCAACTGCCTGGAAGATATAAAACATTAATTTAAATATAACTAATATTAGTTTAACATTAATTGAATCAAAGAATATTGTAGGTCTCAACTGCCTCGAAAAAATCATAAATTTTTTCTCCAAGCAGTTGAAAATAGAAGAAAAATTAACTCAACTGCCTAAAACAAAGAAATAAAGCGCCTTAACTGCCTGGAAGAGATAAAAAAATAATTTGATGATATTTGAAAGTAGCACAGCATATTAAATTGAAAAAAATTATAGGTCTCAACTGCCTAGAAAAAATTGTGCATTATTTATTCCAAGCAGTTGAAAATAAAAGAAAATTAGCTCAACTGCCTAGAAAAAAGGAATAAGACGCATCAACTGCCTGAAAAAAATAAAAAATTAATACGATGATCACCAATAATACGTCAACATAAAGTTAATTAAGGAATATTGAGATGAATTCTGCTTGAGAAAAAAATTATATAATTTTTTTCAGACAGCTCAAAATTAAAAAGAAATTAACTCAACTACCTGGAAAAAAGGAACGATGCATCACAACTGCTAAAATGAAATAAAAAACATTAATTTGATTACATCTAATAGTAATCCTATATAAAGGTATATAATAGGACTCAACTGCTTGGAAAAAATTGTGAACGACTTATTCCAGGCAGTTGAAAATAGAAAAAAATTAACTCAACTGCCTGGAAGATATAAAACATTAATTTAATGATACCTAATATTAGTTTAACATTAATTGAATCAAAAAATATTGTAGGTCTCAACTGCCTCGAAAAAATTATATATTTTTTCTCCAAGCAGTTGAAAATAGAAGAAAAATTAACTCAACTGCCTAAAACAAAGAAATAAAGCACCTTAACTGCCTGGAAGAGATAAGAAAATAATTTGATGATATTTGAAAGTAGCACAGCATATTAAATTGAAAAAAATTGTAGGTCTCAACTGCCTAGAAAAAATTGTGCATTATTTATTCCAAGCAGTTGAAAATAAAAGAAAATTATCTCAACTGCCTAGAAAAAAGGAATAAGGCGCATCAACTGCCTGAAAAAAATAAAAAATTAATACGATGATCACCAATAATACGTCAACCTAAAGTTAATTAAGGAATATTGAGATGAATTCTGCTTGAGAAAAAAATTATATAATTTTTTTCAGACAGCTCAAAATTAAAAAGAAACATAACTCAACTACCTGAAAAAAAGGAACGATGCATCACCACTGCTAAAATTAAATAAAAAACATTAATTTGATTACATCTAATAGTAATCCTATATAAAGGTATATAATAGGACTCAACTGCTTGGAAAAAATTGTGAACGACTTATTCCAGGCAGTTGAAAATAGAAAAAAATTAACTCAACTGCCTGGAAGAAATAAAACAATAATTTAATGATACCTAATATTAGTTTAACATTAATTGAATCAAAAAATATTGTAGGTCTCAACTGCCTCGAAAAAATTATATATTTTTTCTCCAAGCAGTTGAAAATAGAAGAAAAATTAACTGAACCGCCTGAAAAAAAGGAACAATGCGTCACAACTGCTGGAATTAAATTAAAAAAAACATTAAATTGATTAAATCTAATAGTAATCGAATATAAAGTTAATTAAAGTATATGGTAGGGCTCAGCTGCGTGGAAAAAATTGTAAACATCTTTTTCAAGGTAAGCTTAAAGGTATTGAATTAATGAAAATTGTAGGGATCAATTGTTTAATAAAAATTGAAAAAAAAATATTTATCTCTTCCAGGCAGTTGAAAAGCAGTTGGAACAAATTCAACTCAACTACCTAAAAGAACAAATAAATTACATCAACTGCCTGGAATTAATGAATAAATTTTAAAATTATTCCAGGCACTTAAAAATAGGAAAAAATTTACTAATTTACTACATGGAAGAATGGAAAAAAGCACGACAACTACCTGGGAGAAATAAATCATTAGTTTGATGATGCCTGAACATGAGTTAAAAAGTCGATAATTAACTAAAATTCTAGGTCTCAACTGCCTAGAAAAAATAATAAAAATAAAGAAATTTTCGTTCAATTCTTTCTAATAGTAGAAGTGAGAAAAAATCATTCAACTGCCTGGAAGAGAAGAATAAGGCACGTCAACTGCCTGGAACAAATAAAAAATTAATTGGTGATACCTAAAGGTAAGCTAAAAGATTTTGAATCAACAAAAATTGTAAGGCTCAACTGTCTAATAAAAATTTTAAAAAAATAATTTATCTCTTCCAGGCAGTTAAAAAAGCATTAGGAAAAAATTTCCACTCAACTACCTAAAAGGAGGAATACAGTACGTCAACTGCCTGGAAGTAACAAAAAAATTCCAGGCACTTTAAAATAGACTAGAAAAAATAAGAAATGAGTTTAAAAACGTATTCAACTGCTTTCAAGCAACTCAAAATAGTCTCAACTGCCCGGAAAACTATGATAATTAAAACAATATTTAATTCTTTCTTTAAATCGTGCATAATCGAATGTTAAGTTTTATGCATAATTAAAGTGGACACGACGAACGCGTCCTTATAAGAGACTATTTTCTCCTGTAAAACACGTTCGTCGAGCAGCACTTTGACACGCCTTTATTAATGTCTGGATATATAAACATTAAGTACCTAAGTTCTTCTTTTAAAGGTAGTTGAGGTTTTCTTCTGGTTCCAACTGCCTGCAAGAAATTCATTATTATTCCCTTTACAAGTTACTCCAGACAGTTCAAATCCATTACTAATTTCAAACATGTTTTTTTTGTCATTAATTCACCCAATTTATCCTCTCATTTTTAATAAGGAAATATCCGCTTTTAAAGCAATCTCCCACTGCATCATCCTAACTAAATCTCATCAAACTTTCGAAAACATTAAAAGGTGAATTATGACCCTTTAAACTTTAC
Organism: Anthonomus grandis grandis; assembly: GCF_022605725.1. Taxonomy (NCBI): domain Eukaryota; kingdom Metazoa; phylum Arthropoda; class Insecta; order Coleoptera; family Curculionidae; genus Anthonomus; species Anthonomus grandis. Next base: position 17,412,684 of record NC_065562.1, read on the forward strand.
GGAAACCAATCACCCTAAAAATCTTTATTGGCATATAAAAGACACCGAACAATTTTCACTTTATATTATGAATAAAGTTGACTGTGCTACTGTACAATGTTCCATTGTTGTCGACTCTTGTTTTCTTAGTAAATTAATAGAAAAAACGAGGGCATACGAGAAGAACCCATTATTTGGCTTTTCCTTGACAGGTTTCCTCGTTAGTGCCGTTTTTCCGACACTGATCCGTCCGAAGAGAACTTTTATATTGTTCGGTTAATTACAACTAGTTTTTCAGTCATTTTCCAAACCATTTTCTAATGTCTCATATATAACAGCTGTTCAAATCCAATTAAATTATGCATATAATCATACAAAAAAAAACATTTTAAGATGATTTTATTCATTTAATATAAATGGTAATCACTATTAAACCTGCAATTCCCATTTGTCATTCGTTCAGGATTTGTTGTTGTCCTTACATCCACTGACCTATTTCCCCCCCATCTACTTATGTCGCCTTATTGGCATTAAATATTTATGGAATTTTATTCGGAGGCATATAAATTGAAAATCTTTTAAGAAAATGCGTGTCGGATCCATTTAAGTTATGCATTATGCATGGAAAAATTGTTATTTTTAATGTGAAATCATTAAAGATTTTAAGGGTTTTTCAAGGGTAATTTAAAATATCTGGATAGATATTGCCTGGAAAGTTTTATATGAGAATATCTTCCAGGAAATAAAAGTCTGAAAAAAAAGGAAATGGATTTGAAAATGTGTTTGGGTGCCTTCAAGGACCTCTAAGAGTTAAATGTAAACTGTCTGGAAAGGTTTGGGAAATATTTCTTAAAAAAAGACTCATTTGTTTCTTCCAGGCAGTTGAGATAACAGAAAAACCTGGAAAAAAAGATCGTGTGAAAATGTCTTCAACTGTTGTCACTTATTTCAAAATAGCGTTTGCCTGGAAAAATTATAATTAATAAAATGTTCAATATTGTTTTCCAGATAGTTGAAAATAGAAGAGAATTAACATACTCAACAGAATAAAGCATGGCAACTGCCTGAAGAAATAAAATATGAAATATTTATTCCAGGCAGTTGAAAATATATAAAAATTAGCTCAGCTGCCTAAAACAAAGAAATAAAGCACCTCAACTACCTGGAAGAAATAAAAAAATAATTTGATGATATTTGAAAGTAGCACAACATAAAATGCATTGAAAAAAAATTGTAGGTCTCAACTGCCTAAAAAAATTTATTAATTATTAATTCCAAGTAGTTGAAAATAAGCGGAAATTAACTTAACTGCCTGAAAGAATAGAATAATGAAGGTCAAATGCTTGAAAGAAATAAAACATTAATTTGATCATACCTAATAGTAGTTTAATATTAATTGAATTAAAGAATATTTTAGGTCTCAACTGCCTGGAAAAATTATATATTTTTTCTCCAGGCAGTTGAAAATAGAAGAAAAATTAACTGAACTGCTTGGAAGAACGAAATAAGGCACGTCAACTGCCTGGAAGAAATAAAACAATAATTTGATGATGCCTACTAGTAGTCCAACATGAAGTTAATTACAGAATATTGTAGGGCTAAACTGCCTGGAAAAAAATTGTATGCTTTTTCCTCAGGTAGTTGAAAATAAAAGAAAAATTAAATCAATTGCCTGGAAGAACGAAATAAGGCACGTCAACTGTCTGGAAGAAATAAAACAACAATTTGATGATACCTACTAGTAGTCCAACATGAAGTTAATTACAGAATATTGTAGGGCTCAACTGCCTGTAAAAAATTATGAATTATTTATTCCAGGCAGTTGAGAATAGATAAAAATTAACTCAACTGCCTAAAACAAAGAAATAAAGTACCTCAACTGCCTGGCAGCAATAAAACAATAATTTGATGATACCTACTAGTAGTCCAACATGAAGTTAATTACAGAATATTGTAGGGCTCAACTGCCTGAAAAAAATTATATATTATTTATTCCAGGCAGTTGAAAATAGATAAAATTTAACTCAACTGCCTAAAACAAAGAAACAAAGCACCTCAACTGCCTGGAAGAAATAAAAAAATAATTTGATGATATTTGAAAGAAGCAAAATATAAAGTATATTAGAAAAATTTGTAGATCTTAACTGCTTGGAAAAAATTATATATTATTTATTCCAGGCAGTTGAAAATAGATAAAAATTAACTTGACTGTCTAAACCAAAGAAATAAGGCACTTCAACTGCTTGGAAGAAATAAGAAAATAATTTGATGATATTTGAAAGTAGACAACATAAGATGAATTGAAATAAATTGTAGGTCTCAACTGCTTAATAAAAATTGTATACTTTTTTCCAGGTAGTTGAGAATAGAAGAAAACTTATCTTAACTGCCTGGAAGAACGAAATAAGGTACGTCAACTGCCTGAGAGAAATAAAACAATAATTTGATTATACCTAATAGTTGTCCAACATGAAGTTAATTACAGAATATTGTAGAGCTCAACTGCCTGGAAAAAATCGTGAAATATTTATTCCAGGCAGTTGAAAATAGATAAAAATTAATTCAACTGCCTAAAATAAAGAAACAAAGCACCTCAACTGCCTGGAAGAAATAAGAAAATAATTTGATGATATTTTAAAGTAGCACAATATAAGATGAATTGAAAAAAATTGTAGGTCTTAACTGCCTGGAAAAAACTGTATACTTTTTTTCCAGGCAGTTAAAAATAGAAGATAAATTAACTCAACTGCCTGAAAGAACGAAATAAGGCACGTCAACTGCCTGGAAAAATAAAACATTAATTTGATGATTCCTAATAGTAGTTTAACATTAATTAAATTAAAGAATATTGTGAAGCTTAATTGCCTAGAAAAAATTGTGAATTATTTATTCCAGGCAGTTGAAAATAGATAAAAATAAACTCAACTGCCTAAAACAAAGAAATAAGGGACCTCAACTGCCTGAAAGAAATAAGAAAATAATTTGATGGTATTTGAATGTAGCACAACATAAGATGAATTGAGAAAAATCGTAGGTGTCAACTGCCTGGAGAAAATTGTATACTTTTTTCCAGGCAGTTAAAAATAGAAGAAAAATGAACTCAACTGCCTGAAAGAACAAAATAAGGCACGTCAAATGCCTGGAAAAATAAAACATTAATTTGATGATTCCTAATAGTAGTTTAACATTAATTAAATTAAAGAATATTGTGAAGCTTAATTGCCTGAAAAAAATTATGAATTATTTATTCCAGGCAGTTGAAAATAGATAAAAATTAACTTAACTGCCTTAAACAAAGGAATAAAGCACCTCAACTGCCTGGAAGAAATAAGAAAATAATTTTATTATATTTGAAAGTAGCACAATATAAAGTGTATTGAAAAAATTTGTAGGTCTTAACTGCTTGGAAAAAATTAGAAAAATATTTATTCCATGCAGTTTAATATAGATAAATATTAACTCAACTGTCTAAAACAAAGAAACAAAGGACCTCAACTGCCTGGAAGAAATAAAAAAATAATTTGATGATATTTGAAAGTAGCACAATATAAAGTGTATTGAAAAGAAATTGTAGGTCTCAACTGCCTGGAAAAAATTGCAAATTATTTATTCCAGGCAGTTGAAAATAAATAAAAATTAACTCGTCTGCCTGAAACAAAGGCATAAGGCACGTCAACTGCCTGCAAGAAATAAAAAAATTATTTGATAATATTTGAAAGTACCACAACATAAGATGCACTGAAAAAAAAAATTGTAGGTCTCAACTGCCTGGAAAAAAATGTGAATTATTTATTCTAGGCAGTTGAAAATAAATAAAAATTAACTCGTCTGCCTGAAACAAAGGCATAAGGCACGTCAACTGCCTGCAAGAAATAAAAAAATTATTTGATAATATTTGAAAGTACCACAACATAAGATGCACTGAAAAAAAAATTATAGGTCTTAACTGCCTGGAAAAAAATGTGAATTATTTATTCCAGGCAGTTGAAAATAAATAAAAATTAACTCAACTACCTAAAACAAAGGAATAAAGCACCTCAACTGCCTGGAAGAAATAAAAAAATAATTTGATGATATTTGAAAGTAGCACAACATAAGATGCATTGAAAAAAATTGTAGGTCCTAACTGCCTGGAAGAAATTATGAATTATGTATTCCGGGCAGTTAAAAATAAATAAAAATTAACTCAACTACCTAAAACAAAGGCATAAGGCACGACAGTTGCCTGGAAGAAATAAAACACTAATTTGATAATACCTGATATTACTCCAACATGAAATTAAATAAAGAATACTATAGGGCTTAACTGCCTGGAAAAAAATGTAAGTAATTTTTTCCAGGCAGTTGAAAATTGAAGATAATTAACTCAACTGCCTGGAAGAAATAAAAAATTAATTGAATAAATCCTGAAGGTGAGTTAAAAATTAACGAAAATAGGTCTAGGTCTCAACTGCTAAAAAAATAGTAAAAAATTAAAAATGTTCATTTATTTAGTCCTAGTAGTTGAAGTGGGAAAAAAATCATTCAACTACTTAGAAGAAAAGAATAAGGCACGTCAACTGCCTGGAACAAATTAAAAAAATCATTGGTTCATACCTGAAGGTATTGAATTAATAAAATTGTAAGAATTAACTGCCTTAATAAAAATTTAAAAAAAATTAATTTATCTCTTCCAGGCAGTTAAAAAAACAGTAGGAAAAATTTTAACTCAACTACCCAAAAGGAGGAATAAAGTACGTCAACTGCCTGGAAGTAATAAAAAAATAGAAAAAAATTCCAGGCACTTGAAAATAGGAAGAAAATAATTCAACTGCATGAAAGAATGTAATCAAGTCCAATAACTGCCTGGGATAGATAAAACATTAATTTGATGATGCCTGAATATGAGTTAAAAAATAGTTAATAACCAAAAGTTCCAGGTCTCAACTGCCTGGAAAAAATAGGGAAATTTTCATTAATTTCTTTTTAATAGTAGAAGTGAGAAAAAGTCATTTAACTGCCTGGAAGTAAAAAATTTTTTTTTTTTAAATTCCAAGCATTTTAGAATAGAAATTAGTTATACTAACTGCTGAAAAAAAATTAAAAAATGAGTTTAAAAACGTATTTAACTGCTTTCAAGTAACTCAAAATTGTCTCAACTTCCTGAAAAACTATGATAATTCAATATTTAATTCGTTAAATCGTGCCGAATCGAACGTTAAATAAATTTTATGCATAATTAAAGTGGACACGACGAACGCGTTCTTATAAGAGACAATTTTCTCCTATAAAACACGTTCGTCGAGCAACGGCACTTTGACACGCGTTTATTAATAAAGTTGCAAAAGAAGTGTCCCGGTTTATTGCAGATTGCTTTCGCCCAATAAAATCCACTGCTGGTGAGTGACATCGACTCCAATTTAACAGGAAACTGCCTGAAAAATTCCTCCTGCAGTGAAACGACGTAGACGACAAGAAAGAAAAAAGTTTCGTTTAATAAAAATCGCTTTCAGCTGGGGAGTTTCTTAAACGAATTGGGCGATATACTAAAAGGATTATAGCTCGGGATGAGAGTCAAGAAATACAAGGGAAAAACATGGGAAATTACTTAGATTGACTGAAATACAAAAAAAACGAAAGGGGAAATGGGGCAAAATCAATTAAAAACTGACTAAGTTATTGGTTTTTATTATCAATGCCACAGTGTGGCAAAAAGGAAATTTAAAAACAATCCCTCTTTCCCATATAGAATCAACAAAGTTTCACCATTACCCTGGTCGAAGTTTTCCTTTTTGGAGTTTAATGGAGGCCGCATTACGGAGTACGTCACTCACATGCTCAAGAAAAGATAATAATCGCCTGGAGAGAGCTTTTTGATCGGTATTCGCTCTTAAGGCACCTAATATGCATGAGGGAGGACCCAGAATGATTTCCTGAAAATTTAATAGAGTTGCCAAGCGTTATTCTCATTTAAGTTTGGGAGGAACTTAAACGGGAAACGAAATATTTCCACGATGTGGTTTTAATACCGTTCCTCGACGAAGATGACGAGATATATCGTTTGTATGCATAACTTTAATGGATGTGAGGCAGTTTATTTAGTGAATGGCTTCGTGAGAGTACTCGGTTTGTTTTTTCAAGTATTTCTGCAGAATTTCATGAAATCTTCTTAGAACTTCCTCAGAACAAACTATAGTCATACTTCGATAAACATTTACGAGAAAACTTACACAGATCCGGGATTAAAGGCCCTAAACTTTTTTTAATTTCATCGTCTTTCATCATTTTGGGCCTTTTATTAATAACGATAAACGGAAAAGCCCGAACAAATGCAAAACTAATCCGGGAAAGAAAAGGAATCGAGGCGGGGGGCCTAAGAAATCGGGATTTATTAACATTTTCATCCCTCCGTGGGCCACTTTATTTTTTCTTTATTTAAATTGAAATTCCCCTCTGAGATAAAGGGAGTTTTCTCATTTCGTATAACCAAAATTGGATATGGTCATTATTATTTCGCTCTTACGCTAACAACTTCCGTCACTCTGTTTCACTCTGAATATACGGGCTGTAGAAATTAAAGTTTCCTTTTATTTTCCTTTAGTTGCGAAAATAATGCCACTGTGTCCCTTTATACGTCCGCCATCAGTCTCTTCATTAGTCCTCATTTTTTTTTCTTAATTAGAAACACGCTCTTGAGGGTCTTTTTCTTTGTTTGGTAATGGAACGTGCGTCACATCCTTTTAAGTTATGCATGTAAACTTTTCGTTGAAAGAATGCTTTATTATTCGTTGCAGAGAAAATACGAAAAAAGTCAAATAATTATTCCAGGCAGTTAAATATAGAAAAAACTCAACTCAACTGCCTGGAAGAAATAAAACAGTAATTTGATGATGCCTGAAGATGAATTTAAAAATAATTAATTACCGAAAGTTCTACGCTCGTGAGGGTGTTTTGATTTGTTTTATAATGGAACGTGCGTCACATCCTTTTAAGTTATGCATGTAAACTATTAATTGAAACAATGCTTTATTATTCTTTGCATAGAAAAAATCACATATTTATTCCAGGCAGTTGAAAATAGAAAAAATCAATTCCACTGCCTGGAAGAAATAAAACATTAATTTGATGATGCCTGAAAATGAGTTAAAAAATTGTTATTTATAGAAAGTTCTACGCTCTTAAGGGTGTTTTTCTTTATTTAGCGTTTAATGGAACGTGCGTTACATCCATGCATGCGTTACATACATATACATGTAAATTATTCGTTGAAAGAATGCCCTTTGCAAAGAAAATTCAATCAAAAGTCAGATCAGTCAATTATTTATGTTTTTTAAGCAACTAACGCTAGAAAAAATAGTAAAAACGTGAATAAAAACGAGACTGCACTTACACAAAAATTAGATAAAATAATTCTAATTAAAGCAAAAATTAGCACTCAACTGCCTAAAAAAACTTAAAATTGGGTACTTTAACAGTCTAAAAAATAGATTTAACAACTGCCTGAAAGAAATAAATAAATAGGATCTTTTCAAGTGGTTAAACAGGCCTGATTTTTTTTGCTTTCTGATAGCTTCTTCCAGGTACTTCAAATTTATTCTGGATATATTTTCAAGCAGTTAAAGTGCCCAACTTCAATTTTTTCCCAGGTAGTTGAGACTTTAATTTTTCTTCAGTTAGTACCATTTTATGTGATTTCGAGGAAGTTAATCTCGATTAAGATTTTCCCATGAAACTGAAGTATTTTTAATGGTCTCAACTGCCTGGAAGAAATAATTAAATAGTTTTACAGTGTTTTCTAAGTTTTGTCCAGGTAGTTAAAATAGATTCTGTGTATAGAAAGTGTTTAATTTTAATTTCTTTTAGGCAGTTGACACCTTTATTTTGCTTCTATTAGTATTATTTTATATGATTTTTCAGTAATCGAATTGCACCCTTATTTTTGTCCAGGCAGTTAAAATATTTCCAAAAGAAGTGACTAAAAATTTCGCTAATATTTTCTGATTTGGATCCAGCCAGTTCTGGCTATTTTCCAGGCACATAAAGTACCTAATATCAATTTAATTTTAGCCAGTTGAGGTTGTTCCAAGTAATTAATTCGATCAGGTTTTTTCCCTTTCAAGCAGTTGGGGTACATTTATTCTGGTCTCAACTGCTTGGAATAAATAAGTAAATATTTTGTCAACATTTCCTGATATTTGTATAGGCAGTTGAGGCCCTTATTTTGCTTTAGTTAGTATGAGATTAAAGGAATTTTCGTCTTTCGTATAACCAAATTGGATATGGGTGTTTTTCTTTGTTTGGTAATGGAACGTGCGTCATATTCATTTAAGTTATGCATGTAAACTGTTCGCTATAAGAATGCTTTATTATCTTTGCAGCGAAAATGCGATGAACAGTTGAAAATTTATTCCAGGCAGTTGAAAATAGAAAAAAATCTACTCAACTGCCTGGGAGAAATAAAAACATTAATTTGATGATGCCTGAAGATGAATTAAAAAATAGTTAATTACCGAACGTTCTACGCTCTTAAGGGTGTTTTTCTTTGTTTAGTAATGGAACGTGCATCACATCCATTTAAGTTATGCATCTAAACTATTCGTTGAAAGAATGCTTTATTATTCGTTGCAGAGAAAATACGATCAAAAGTCAAATATTTATTCCAGGCAGTTGAAAATAAAAAAAAATAAACTCAACTGTCTGGAAGAAATAAAACATTAATTTGATGATGAAAAATGAATGAAAAGTAATAAAAATGCGTCTAAAAACCTCCCTTATTAATCTAAAAGCAGTCGAAAGCTCTTTTTTTGTTTCATACTGGCCTAAATACAATTTTATCTGTTAAGATTCATGAATCCAGCATTTTTTCAAAATATTCATTCCTGGCAATTAAAAGCAACGTAAGTAGTTCAACTTGCTGTCAAAATCCTAATTCTAATTCCAACTGCCTTAATGTCACACAAAATAGTATCAATAGAAGAAAAGTGAAATCCTTAACTACCTAGTAGGTTACAAACTAAAGTAACACATTTTCTTTCAGGCAGTTGAGATCAGGAACAAATCCTCGACTATCTGAAAAAAATGCTTTAACTACCTGAAAATGTTGCCAATTTAAAAAAAAATATATATTTTTTTCCAGGCAGTTCATAGTGACTCCCAACTGCCTGGAACTTTCTTAACATATTCAAATCGTTAAACTTTTCTTTCAGGCAGTTGAGGTCTGATCTGATTCATTCCAGGCAGTTAGGGTGACACTTAACTGCCTGGAAGAAATGAATATTTTTTTACTACTAATGCGGCATTTAAATTCGCGATTTTGATTATTTTGCTTAATCTTAAAAGCAGTGTAAGGACGAAGGTTTTTTTTTTAATTTAGATAATTTTCAAGCAGTGGAAGACTTCCTGTGTATTGTTCAACGAAAGTGGTGAAGTGGACAAAGAAATAAATATGTGACTTCCCAAACCATTTAAAATCACTGTTGTGATTAATGTTTTGTTTATTTTAAGGCTATAAGCAGTTGAAGTATATTCTCGTTTTTGTCCAGGCAGTTTAAAGTATTTTATTTTGTTTTCAACTGCCTGGAAGAAATAAATAGATATTTTATCGACAATTTGGATTTTCCTTCAGGTAGTAGTTAAACCAACCCGATATTTTCCCTTTGAGGTTGTTAAATAAATGCTTTTATTTTTTTAAAACAATTGAAGTGGATTTTGGATAATTTTATGAGTGGTTAAAGTATCTTATTTCAATTTTTTATTTGTCCAGGCAGATGAAGTATTTTTTCTGTTTTCAACTGCCTGGAAGAAATACATTAATATTTCAGCAACACTTTAATTTTTGTTCCAGGCAGTTCAGATTTTTTAAAGAAAAGAAATTAACCTGATTTTTCGTTTTAAAAGGTTATTCAATTTACTACTTTTTTTTAGTTCTTCCAGGCAGTTGAATTAGGTCTTTTTTTTAATTAGTGTTATTTCATGTTATTTCGATGTAGTTGACGCGCATTTTACCTGTTTGTTCAGGCAAAATTTTTAATCAACAAGTTGATTTTTTTTAATAAAACGAATGTTGAGGCCACAGTATTTACTTAAATCACCCTTGCCTTGATAGCAATTTATTATTCAAAAAAACGCGCAAGTAAAAATACTAATCGATGTATCTAAGAAATAAAAAATATCTGTATATAATTAGAAAAATATTTGACATGCACTGATTTGCCCCCTCCCTCCTCCCGCGACGATTAACAAGAGTTTAGTTTAACACGAGCTAAAGAGAAACGGAAAATGGCAAATTCCAGTGACCATCAAAAGTTTACTCGAGTTGTAGAATTTTAGGTCAAGGTACAGGTGCTCACATAATATTTATTCAAAATTTTATCTAAAAAACTTTTTGAGTTATGGACGACATGTGAAATATTAAAAATTTAAAAAAAAAATCTTAAAATTTAGTCTATTTAAAAAAAAAAAAACGCTAAAGTGAGTATCCAACCAAATTAACTGGAGAATCTGTGTATCAATTTTCAAATCTCTCTTTTTTTCTATAAGCAGTTGAAGTATATTCTCGTTTTTGTCCAGGCAGTTGGAAGTATTTTATTTTGTTTTCAACTGCCTGGAAGAAATAAATAGATATTTTATCAACAACTTAAATTTTCTTCCAGGTAGTTCAGATCTTTTCAAGTAATTAAACCGACCTGATTTTTTCTGAGCTTCTTCCAGGCACTTCAAGTTTATTCTGGATATATTTTCAAGCAGTTAAAGTGCCGAACTTCTTTTTTTTTTCTTTATTTAAATTGAAATTCCCCTCTGAGATAAAGGGAGTTTTCTCCTTTCGTATAACCAAAATTGGATATGGTCATTATTATTTCGCTCTTACGCTAACAACTTCCGTCAGTCTGTTTCACTTTGAATATACGGGCTGTAAAAATTAAAGTTTTCTTTTATTTTCCTTCAGTTGCGAAAATAATGCCACTGTGTCCCTTTATACGTCCGCCATCAGTCTCTTCATTAGTCCTCATTTTTTTTCTTAATTAGAAACACGCTCTTGAGGGTCTTTTTCTTTGTTTGGTAATGGAACGTGCGTCACATCCTTTTAAGTTATGCATGTAAACTTTTCGTTGAAAGAATGCTTTATTATTCGTTGCAGAGAAAATACGAAAAAAAGTCAAATAATTATTCCAGGCAGTTAAATATAGAAAAAACTCAACTCAACTGCCTGGAAGAAATAAAACAGTATTTTGATGATGCCTGAAGATGAATTAAAAAATAATTAATTACCGAAAGTTCTACGCTCGTGAGGGTGTTTTGATTTGTTTTATAATGGAACGTGCGTCACATCCTTTTAAGTTATGCATGTAAACTATTAATTGAAACAATGCTTTATTATTCTTTGCATAGAAAAAATCACATATTTATTCCAGGCAGTTGAAAATAGAAAAAATCAATTCCACTGCCTGGAAGAAATAAAACATTAATTTGATGATGCCTGAAAATGAGTTAAAAAATTGTTAATTATAGAAAGTTCTACGCTCTTAAGGGTGTTTTTCTTTATTTAGCGTTTAATGGAACGTGCGTTACATCCATGCATGCGTTACATACATATGCATGTAAATTATTCGTTGAAAGAATGCCCTTTGCAAAGAAAATTCAATCATAAGTCAGATCAGTCAATTATTTATGTTTTTTAAGCAACTAACCCTAGGAAAAATAGTAAAAACGTGAATAAAAATGAGACTGCACTTACACAAAAATTAGATAAAATAATTCTAATTAAAGCAAAAATTAGCACTCAACTGCCTAAAAAAACTTAAAATTGGGTACTTTAACAGTCTAAAAAATAGATTTAACAACTGCCTGGAAGAAATAAATAAATAGGATCTTTTCAAGTGGTTAAACAGACCTGATTTTTTTTGCTTTCTTATAGCTTCTTCCAGGCACTTCAAATTTATTCTGAATATATTTTCAAGCAGTTAAAGTGCCCAACTTCAATTTTTTCCCAGGTAGTTGAGACTTTAATTTTTCTTCAGTTAGTACCATTTTATGTGATTTCGAGGAAGTTAATCTCGATTAAGATTTTCCCATGAAACTGAAGTATTTTTAATGGTCTCAACTGTCTGGAAGAAATAATTAAATAATTTTACAGTGTTTTCTAAGTTTTGTTCAGGTAGTTAAAATAGATTCTGTGTATATAAAGTGCTTAATTTTAATTTCTTTTAGGCAGTTGACACCTTTATTTTGCTTCTGTTAGTATTATTTTATATGATTTTTCAGTAATCGAATTGCACCCTTATTTTTGTCCAGGCAGTTAAAATATTTCTGAAAGAAGTAACTAAAAATTTCGCTAATATTTTCTGATTTGGATCCAGCCAGTTCTGGCTAATTTCCAGGCACATAAAGTACCTAATATCAATTTTATTTTAGACAGTTGAGGTTGTTCCAAGTAATTAATTTGATCAGGTTTTTTCCCTTTCAGGCAGTTGGGGTACCTTTATTCTAGTCTCAACTGCTTGGAATAAATAAGTAAATATTTTGTCAACATTTCCTGATATTTGTGTAGGCAGTTGAGGCCCTTATTTTGCTTTAGTTAGTATGAGATTAAAGGAATTTTCGTCTTTCGTATAACCAAATTGGATATGGGTGTTTTTCTTTGTTTGGTAATGGAACGTGCGTCATATTCATTTAAGTTATGCATGTAAACTGTTCGCTATAAGAATGCTTTATTATCTCTGCAGCGAAAATACGATCAAAAGTCAAATATTTATTCCAGGCAGTTGAAAATAAAAAAAAATCAACTCAACTGCCTGGAAGAAATAAAACATTAATTTGATGATGAAAAATGAATGAAAAGTAATAAAAATGCGTCTAAAAACCTCCCTTATTAATCTAAAAGCAGTCGAAAGCTCTTTTTTTGTTTCATACTGGCCTAAATACAATTTTATCTGTTAAGATTCATGAATCCAGCATTTTTTCAAAATATTAATTCCTGGCAATTAAAAGCAACGTAAGTAGTTCAACTTGCTGACAAAATTCTAATTCTAATTCCAACTGCCTTAATGTCACACAAAATAGTATCAATAGAAGAAAAGTGAAATCCTTAACTACCTAGTAGGTTACAAACTAAAGTAACACATTTTCTTTCAGGCAGTTGAGATCAGGAATAAATCCTCGACTATCTGGAAAAAATGCTTTAACTACCTGAAAATGTTGCCAATTTAAAAAGAAATATATATTTTTTTCCAGGCAGTTTATAGTGACTCCCAACTGCCTGGAACTTTCTTAACATATCCAAATCGTTAAACTTTTCTTTCAGGCAGTTGAGGTCTGATCTGATTCATTCCAGGCAGTTAGGGTGACACTCAACTGCCTGGAAGAAATGAATATTTTTTTACTACTAATGCGGCATTTAAATTCGCGATTTTGATTATTTTGCTTAATCTTAAAAGCAGTGTAAGGACGAAGGTTTTTTTATTAATTTAGATAATTTTCAAGCAGTGGAAGACTTCCTGTGTTTTGTTCAACGAAAGTGGTGAAGTGGACAAAGAAATAAATATGTGACTTCCCGAACCATTTAAAATCACTGTTGTGATAAATGTTTTGTTTATTTTAAGCCTATAAGCAGTTGAAGTATATTCTCGTTGTTGTCCAGGCAGTTGGAAGTATTTTATTTTGTTTTCAACTGCCTGGAAGAAATAAATAGATATTTTATCGACAATTTGGATTTTCCTTCAGGTAGTAGTTAAACCAACCCGATATTTTCCCTTTGAGGTTGTTGAATAAATGCTTTTATTTTTTTAAAACAATTGAAGTGGATTTTGGATAATTTTATGAGTGGTTAAAGTATCTTATTTCAATTTTTTATTTGTCCAGGCAGATGAAGTTTTTTGTCTGTTTTCAACTGCCTGGAAGAAATACATTAATATTTCAGCAACACTTTAATTTTTGTTCCAGGCAGTTCAGATTTTTTAAAGAAAAGAAATTAACCTGATTTTTTCGTTTTAAAAGATTATTCAATTTACTACTTTTTTTAGCTCTTCCAGGCAGTTGAATTAGGTCTTTTTTTTAATTAGTGTTATTTCATGTTTTTTCGAAGTAGTTGACGCGCATTTTACTTGTTTGTTCAGGCAGTTGAAATAATTTTTCTGTTTTTACCTAGAAAAAATTTTTAATCAACAATTTGATTTTTTTTTAATAAAACGAATGTTGAGGACACAGTATTTACTTAAATCACCCTTGCCTTGTTAGCAATTTATTATTCAAAAAAACGCGCAAGTAAAAATACTAATCGATGTATCTAAAAATTAAAAAATTTCTATATATAGTTAAAAAATATTTGACATGCACTGGTTTGCCCCCTCCCTCCCTCCGACGATTAACAAGAGTTTAGTTTAACACGAGCTAAAGAGAAACGGAAAATGGCGAATTCCAGTGACCATCAAAAGTTTACTCGAGTTGTAGAATTTTAGGTCAAGGTACAGGTGCTCACATAATATTTATTCAAAATTGTATCTAAAAAACTTTTTAAGTTATGGACGACATGTGAAATATTAAAAATTTTTAAAAAAAATCTTAAAATTTAGTCTATTTAAAAAAAAAAAACGCTAAAGTGAGAATCTGTGTATCAATTTTCAAATCTCTCTTTTTTTCTATAAGCAGTTGAAGTATACTCTCGTTTTTGTCCAGGCAGTAAGTATTTTATTTTGTTTTCAACTGCCTGGAAGAAATAAATAGATATTTTATCAACAACTTAAATTTTCTTCCAGGTAGTTCAGATCTTTTCAAGTAATTAAACCGGCCTGATTTTTTCTGAGCTTCTTCCAGGCACTTCAAGTTTATTCCAGATATATTTTCAAGCAGTTAAAGTGCTTAACTTCAATTTTTTCCCAGGTAGTTGAGACTTTAATTTTTCTTCAGCTAGTACTATATTATGTGTTTTTCGAGGGAGTTAACCTCGATTATGATTTTCCCATGAAACCGAAATATTTTTAATGGTCTCAACTGCCAGGAAGAAATAATTAAATAATTTTATAGTGTTTTCTAACTTTTGTCCAGGTAGTTAAAATAGATTCTGTGTATAGAAAGTTTTTAATTTTAATTTCTTTTAGGCAGTTGACACCTTTATTTTGCTTCTGTTAGTATTATTTTATATGATTTTTTAGTAATTGAATTGCACCTCCATTTTTGTCATAACTTAAAATTTCACTAATTATTTCTGATTTGGATCCAGCCAGTTCTGGCTATTTTCCAGGCACATAAAGTACCTAATATCAATTTTATTTTAGACAGTTGAGGTTGTTCCAAGTAATTAATTCGATCAGGTTTTTTCCCTTTCAGGCAGTTGGGGTACCTTTATTCTAGTCTCAACTGCTTGGAATAAATAAGTAAATATTTTGTCAACATTTCCAGATATTTGTCTAGGCAGTTGAGGCCTTTATTTTGCTTAAGTTGGTATAAAATTAAAGGACTTTTCTTCTTTCGTATAACCAAATTGGATATGGCTGTTTTTCTTTATTTAGTAATGGAACGTGCGTCATGTCCATTTAAGTTATGCATGTAAATTATTCGTTGAAAGAATGCTTTATTATTCGTTGCAGCGAAAATGCGATGAAAAGTTGAAAATTTATTCCAGGCAGTTGAAAATAGAAAAAAAACGACTCAACTGCCTGGGAGAAATAAAAACATTAATTTGATGATGCCTGAAGATGAGTTAAAAAATAGTTAATTACCGAAAGTTCTACGCTCTTAAGGGTGTTTTTCTTTGTTTAGTAATGGAACGTGCGTCACATCCATTTAAGTTATGCATCTAAACTATTCGTTGAAAGAATGCTTTATTATTCGTTGCAGAGAAAATACGATCAAAAGTCAAATATTTATTCCAGGCAGTTGAAAATAGAAAAAAATCAACTCAACTGCCTGGAAGAATAAAAACATTAATTTGATGATGCCTGAAGATGAGTTAAAAAATTGTTAATTACCGAAAGTTCTACGCTCTTAAGCAGTATTTAGCATTAATTATTTATCACAGCAGTGATTTTAAAATTCACATCAGCATACAATAAACGCAATTTGTCTTGCATGATCTTAAAAAACGACAAAAAAATTAATCACAAGTGTGATTTTAAGCGCACCGGAAATTTAATATACTTAAGCCTCATCCGCAGCATTATAACAAACCGTAATACGCTTTTTTTTTTTTTAATGGAACCTGACGGCGGCACAACATTTTAATTTATATTTGCCGTGGCATGTCGGTCCCTTCCTTTTTTTAAATTTAAAACTCAATTTACATTTTCCATGCAAATGGCCTGTTGCATTATGGGTAAGGGGTGTATTGTGCCCGAAATACCCTTTGTTCGGTGTTTTTTTAAGAATAATTTATCACTGCAGTGATTTTTTTAGCTCATTAGTCATGTATCAAGCATTTGTTTATTAGTGGTTAAAGAGTAAGAAACTTGTTATTTTAACAGTGATTTTTGAAAATATATAAAATTACTCGAGAAAATTAATGATAACATCGAGGCACATGTTTCTACTTATAAGCTTCTTCAGAACAAGCAAAACTCACCCGAGACATGCCTCAGACGTTTCTTTATATCATTTTATCAAACCTCTTCCCTAGGGATAACGCGAGCCCTTTTCCGTGATATCTAAAGAGGAAAAACCGGGCATTTTTTAATCATATTTCCACCAATAAGTCTCGATAAAGTCTATCCCTCGCGCTCACTTGTTTCGCCCTCTAATGGACTTTTTAATTTTTAATGGGGTCGATTCCGACTTTTCCCGTTTCGTTCTATACCCCCTTTTTTGCTCTGTTTGTCCTTTTTATTACTGATAAGGGATGAAACGTTCACTTTTTTCGATACGGTAAATTGGGAAAATATATATAAGGAATATGATGGAGAGGGAGAGGGTGGGAGGAAGCACTTAATTGATGAAATAACCCGATTAGAGGACAGAGAAAAAAACGAACATGAGATGAGGTTAATTTAATATATTTTTTATGTAGGTCCTTTTTTTATAAACTGTCATTTTTCTAAGCTAAAATAAACTTGAAAATGTAATTAGCAAACGTTAGACATCATTACTGTTACATCACAGTTTACTTTATAATGATAAAGAATTTATCACAGAAGTGATTTCGTCACAGTATTCTCTCACGAGATTCGTCAATTTATTTGTTAGGGAATGGATCATATTTATAACAAATTAATAAATATCTCAACAGTGATTTTTAAGATCCTCTTACCGGAAGCATTATGAAATTGTTTATTTTTTATGTGTTAGCATGAAAATAGTAAAATATTAACGGTGATTTTAATGCAGTGATTGTTGACCAAAAATTAATATGTTTATTGAGTTAAAAATGCAAATCATATATTTATTTTAACAGTGATTTCATTGCAGGAAACATTAATTTTTCGTAATAAAAATCAGTAAATTTTTTTTCGAATTTTTGTTTGGGAATTATGGATACAATTTATCACAAGGGTGATTCTAAATATTTATCAATATTGATTTGTTAAATACAAATTACCTCTTAAGTGATTGTAATTCTTCTTTCAATCAGTGAAAAATTTATTTTTTTGGCTTATTGACTTATAAATGGCAAAATATATATTTATCTCAACAGTGATTTTAACATAAATTTGTCATTATCAAAAATCGGTGCAAAGTTCTTATTAGTTAGTGAATTATAAATATGATTTATCACAAAGGTGATTTAAATTCTTATACGAGCAAAAATCATGGATCTCCTCATAAGATTGAATGTATTTAAATAAATATCTCTTCAGTGATTATGAAACTTTCCTAAATCTGTGCATAGATCAAAATATCAATTTATCTCAATAGTGATTTTAAAGTAGTAATTTTTAACATTAATTTCTACTAAATACAAAAAAAGTAAAGTAAAAAAAGCTAAAAAGTCGTAGAAAAACTGCAGACCTGGATTTGATGAAATATTTATCATAACAGTGATTTTAAAACAGCTATTTTTAATATTAATTTCTCATAACCAAAAGTCCGTTGAAAACATGTGTTCTTATATTTGTCTGCTTATAAGTTACAAATACGATTTATCACAACTGTGATTATAGACTTTTTTAGTGATTTTTCAAATTTTTTAATTCAAAAGCTAGTAAAAAATTGAAGTTTTAGGAAAAAATAAATATCTAATTTGTGATTTTTCAGTTGCTTGTAGTTTTGTAGTTTTCGCCTTGGAATTATTGAAATATTTGTCTCAACATTAATTTTAACTGTTTATTAGGCAAAAATTAAGACTTTTTCCATATAGGGATGAAAATATAGAAACAATAATCTCATCAGTGATTTTTTTAAAACTGTTTATATTTTTTTTATTTATTGGATTGAAAATGGGAAAATATATATTTATCTCAATAGTGATTTTAAACAATAATTTATCATAATTAAAACCAGTAAAAATATTTATTAGTTTAATTTCTTTGCTTGGGAATGATAAATATAATTTATCACAACAGTGATTTTAGATGTTTATTGGACAAAAATAAGCAAAAAACTTGAATTTTTTTATAGTGCTTGATATAAAAAAATAATTATCTCATCAGTGATTTCTTTCTAAAACTGTTTATATTTTTTTTTATTTATTGGACTGAGAATGGGAAAACATATATTTATTTCAATAGGGATTTTAAACAATAATTTATCATAATTAAAACCAGTAAAAATATTTATTAGTTTAATTTCTTTGCTTGAAAATAATAAATATAATTTATCACAACAGTGATTTTAGATGTTTATTGGACAAAAATAAGCAAAAAACTTGAATTTTCTTTATAGTGCTTGATATAAAAAAATAATTATCTCATCAGTGATTTCTTTCTAAAACTGTTTATATTTTTTTTTATTTATTGGATTGAGAATGGGAAAACATATATTTATTTCAATAGTGATTTTAAACAATAATTTATCATAATTAAAACCAGTAAAAATATTTATTAGTTTAATTTCTTTGCTTGAAAATAATAAATATAATTTATCACAACAGTGATTTTAGATGTTTATTGGACAAAAATAAGCAAAAAACTTGAATTTTCTTTATAGTGCTTGATATAAAAAAATAATTATCTCATCAGTGATTGTGATTTTATTTAAAGCAGTGAATTTTTTTTTGATTTATTGGCATGAAAATGGCAAAAAATTCATTTGTCTTAACAGTTGTTTTCCTAAATCAAAAATCAGTAAAGTTTTTTTTATATTTTGGCTTAGAAACCATAAATATGATTTATCACAACAGTGATTTTAAATGTTTATTGGACAAAAATAAGCAAAAAACCTAAATAATTCCTTATAGGGCTAGATATAAAAATATAATTATCTCATCAGTGATTATGATTTTTCCAAAGCAGTGAAAAATAAATTTTTTTAATTACTGGCATGAAAATGGCAAAAATATATTTATCTTAACAGTTATTTTCCTAAATCAAGAAGTAATTATAGACGTTTTTCAGTAAAGTTTTTTTTATATTTTGGCTTAGAAACCATAAATATAATTTATCACAACAGTGATTTTAGATGTTTATTGGACAAAACTAAGTAAAAAACATGAACTTTCCTTATAGGGCTGAAAATATAAAAATAATAATCTCATCAGTGATTGTGATTTTTTGAAGCAGTGAAAAAAAAATTCTTGTTGGTTTATTAATAAACAATTTTTCGCTTGGGAATAATAAATACTTTTTATCACAACAGTGATTGTAAATGTTTATTTTGCAAAAAAAATCAAAATTTTTCGTATAGGGTTAATTGTTATTGTTAAAATAATTATTTCTTAATAAATTATTAGGGTTCTTCGTTCAAAACCAGTGAAAAAACAGTTTTTTGGTGTATTTGCTTAAAAAATAAAAATAAATATTTATCATAACAGTGATTTTAAAACAGCTATTTTTAATATTAATTTCTCATAACCAAAAGTCCGTGAAAATATGTGTTCTTATATTTGTCTGCTTATGAGTTATATATACTATTTATCACAACTATGATTATAAACTTTTTCAGTGATTTTTTACGTTTTTAATCCACAGGCTAGTAAAAAATTGAAGTTTTGGAAAAAATAAATATCTAATTTGTGATTTTTCAGTTGTTTGTAGTTTTGTAGTTTTCGCCTTGGAATTATTAAAATATTTATCTCAACATTGATTTTAACTGTTTAGTAGGCAAAAATTAAGACTTTTTCCATATAGGGATGAAAATATAAAAACAATAATCTCATCAGTGATTTTTTTAAAACTGTTTATATTTTTTTTATTTATTGGATTGAAAATGGGAAAATATACATTTATCTCAATAGTGATTTTAAACAATAATTTATCATAATTAAAACCAGTAAAAATATTTATTAGTTTAATTTCTTTGCTTGGGAATGATAAATATAATTTATCACAATAGTGATTTTACATGTTTATTGGACAAAAATAAGCAAAAAACTTGAATTTTCTTTATAGTGCTTAATATAAAAAAATAATTATCTCATCAGTGATTGTGATTTTATTTAAAGCAGTGAATTTTTTTTTTGATTTATTGGCATGAAAATGGCAAAAAATTCATTTGTCTTAACAGTTGTTTTCCTAAATCAAAAATCAGTAAAGTTTTTTTTATATTTTGGCTTAGAAACCATAAATATGATTTATCACAACAGTGATTTTAAATGTTTATTGGACAAAAATAAGCAAAAAACCTAAATAATTCCTTATAGGGCTAGATATAAAAATATAATTATCTCATCAGTGATTATGATTTTTCTAAAGCAGTGAAAAATAAATTTTTTTAATTACTGGCATGAAAATGGCAAAAATATATTTATCTTAACAGTTATTTTCCTAAATCAAGAAGTAATTATAGACGTTTTTCAGTAAAGTTTTTTTTATATTTTGGCTTAGAAACCATAAATATAATTTATCACAACAGTGATTTTAGATGTTTATTGGACAAAACTAAGTAAAAAACATGAACTTTCCTTATAGGGCTGAAAATATAAAAATAATAATCTCATCAGTGATTGTGATTTTTTGAAGCAGTGAAAAAAAAATTCTTGTTGGTTTATTAATAAACAATTTTTCGCTTGGGAATAATAAATACTTTTTATCACAACAGTGATTGCAGATGTTTATTTTCCAAAAAAAATCTAAATTTTTCGTATAGGGTTAATTGTTATTGTTAAAATAATTATTTTTTAATTAATTATTAAGGTTCTTCGTTCAAAACCAGTGAAAAAACAGTTTTTTGGTGTATTTGCTTAAAAAATAAAAATAAATATTTATCATAACAGTGATTTTAAAACAGTTATTTTTAATATTAATTTCTCATAACCAAAAGTCCGTGAAAATATGTGTTCTTATATTTGTCTGCTTATGAGTTATATATACTATTTATCACAACTATGATTATAGACTTTTTCAGTGATTTTTTACGTTTTTAATCCACAGGCTAGTAAAAAATTGAAGTTTTGGAAAAAATAAATATCTAATTTGTGATTTTTCAGTTGTTTGTAGTTTTGTAGTTTTCGCCTTGGAATTATTAAAATATTTATCTCAACATTGATTTTAACTGTTTAGTAGGCAAAAATTAAGACTTTTTCCATATAAGGATGAAAATATAAAAACAATAATCTCATCAGTGATTTTTTTAAAACTGTTTATATTTTTTTTATTTATTGGATTGAAAATGGGAAAATATACATTTATCTCAATAGTGATTTTAAACAATAATTTATCATAATTAAAACCAGTAAAAATATTTATTAGTTTAATTTCTTTGCTTTGAAACCTTAAATATAATTTATCACAACAGTGATTTTAGATGTTTATTGGACAAAAATAAACAAAAAACTTGAATTGTCTTTATAGGGCCTGATATAAAAATATAATTATCTCATCAGTGATTGCGATTTTAGTTAAAGCAGTGAAATTTTTTTTTGATTTATTGGCATGAAAATCGCAAAAAAATATATTTATCTTAACAGTTGTTTTCCTAAATCAAAAATCAGTAAAGTTTTTTTTATATTTTGGATTGGAAACTATAAATGTAATTTATCACTACAGTAATTTTAGATGTTTATTGGACAAAAATAAGCGAAAAAAATGAATAATTCCTTATATGGCTTGATATAAAAATATAATTTATCACAACAGTGATTTTAGATGTTTATTGGACAAAACTAAGTAAAAAACATGAACTTTCCTTATAGGGCTGAAAATATAAAAATAATAATCTCATCAGTGATTGTGATTTTTTGAAGCAGTGAAAAAAAAATTCTTGTTGGTTTATTAATAAACAATTTTTCGCTTGGGAATAATAAATACTTTTTATCACAACAGTGATTGTAAATGTTTATTTTGCAAAAAAAATCAAAATTTTTCGTTTAGGGTTAATTGTTATTGTTAAAATAATTATTTCTTAATTAATTATTAAGGTTCTTCTTTCAAAACCAGTAAAAAAACAGTTTTTTGGTGTATTTGCTTAAAAAATAAAAATAAATATTTATCATAACAGTGATTTTAAAACAGCTATTTTTAATATTAATTTCTCATAACCAAAAGTCCGTGAAAATATTTGTTTTTATATTTGTCTGCTTAAGAGTTATAAATAAGATTTATCACAACTGTGATTATGGACGTTTTTCAGTGATTTTTCAAGTTTTTGATCCATAAGCTAGTAAAAAATTAATGTTTTGGGAAAAATAAATATCTTATTTGTGATTTTTCAGTTATTTGTAGTTTTGTAGTTTTCGCCTTGGAATCATTTAAATATTTATCTCAACATTGATGATTTTAACTGTATATTAGGCAAAAATTATGATTTTTTCCATATAGGGTTAAATATATAAAAATTATAATCTCATCAGTGATTTTGTTTAAACTGTCTATTTTTTTTTTATTTATTTGATTAAAAATGGGAAAACATACATTTATCTCAATAGTGATTTTAAACAATAATTTATCATGATTAAAACCAGTAAAACTATTTGATCGTTTAATTTCTTTGCTTGGAAATGATTAGTATAATTTATCACAGCAGTGATTTTAGATGTTTATTGGACAAAAATAAGCAAAAGACGTATGTAATCAATAGATATATAAGCTAGAAAGCAGTTGTATATTATCCCTAATTGTAAATGTACAATCGGGTAAACGCACTTTTGTTAAACGTAAACGTAATTTTCATAAATTCCATAACGAGATAACGTCGTTTTACGGTTCGATAGAGTGCAAACCGACCATATAGAGCCGCAAGAAATCCAAAATGTAACTTAAACTGTGCACGACAGGAAATAAATTCCGTTTCGCGGTTGAACGATCAAAAAACCGACTTTTATAATTGCAGAAGGAAATAGGGAATATAAAACGGGGAAAACTAGAGGTACGTATACCTGCGTCGTGACAAAAATTCAATAAATTATCCGCGTTCCCTGTTAAGGGAAACGTGACCTAAAAGCGAAGATACATATCGTATCAGGCGTGCGATAGACCGAGAGGAGGATATCTTCTGTTTTACATTAGATTTATATGATATTTTCCTGATGTATCGCAGGAAAGTCCTTTTTGGAGCAAATAGAGTTTATATCTTTTCGAGATAGTGAGGAAAATGCGATTTATGGCACCTCGGTGTGTTTTATAGAAAAAAGGCTCTGATTTGATTGGTACTATTTTTAAAATACGTTATTCTTGTGAAGCAGTGTATAAATCCTAAGCAATTGAAGCCATGCACACTTTTTAAAACCATTTATTCGCATCAATATTTAAATTATGGTATCTTTTTAAGCAGTGTATAAATTCAATATGGAAAAAGTAATTAATTTTTGTTTATTCCAGGCAGTTGGGAGTTTTCTGGAAGATACAGCAAATTTCACTAACAATTTCAAATATGTAAAAAATAAAAGCATGGATTAAAATAATAAATTATACCAAACCACTCTACTTTGGTTTGTGCATAATTTAATCTGATGCGACGCACATTATTTTAATTTATTTTGTATGTTGTTTGAGCGGTGTATTTTGGCTCTGTTTCTTAGGAGAATAAGCTGGCTCAAGACCAAGTTATTTGATATTATTCCAGGTTCTTGAAAATAGGTTTTCCAGACTTTAATTTTCACTAAGTATTCCAGGAAGATTCGTAATAATTTTTTGGTTTTTTCCAGGCAGTTGAAAGCTTTCTAAAAATTAGAAAAAAAATATTGCAAAAGCCTGGAAAGCAGGAAAATATGACTCGAAAAGTATGGAGCATAGGAAAATGGTTTTACAGGTCTGGATTAAAATGAAAAACTGTCTTGAGTTTCTGGAAAAATAGATCGAAAAAAAAATATTTCAAATATCGGGGAGGCTTAAAAAATTACGTTAAACGTCTGGAAAACTTATAGAATAACTTCAAAAGCTTGGAAAGGGTGAAAATTTATAATAAAAAAAATTTTCCAAGCTCTTGGAATAAATTAAATATTTTCAAGCATCAAATATCTGAATGAGGTAAAGCATGATTTCGAAAGCCTGGTCTAAAATTTAAAAAAAATGTTTCCATGCGTACAAATCATGTTAGTAAAGCCTGGAATTGATTAGGAAATATCTGGTCCAGAAGATATGAAAATTTCTAGTAAAACATACATTTCTAATTTTATTCCTCAAAATCACTATTTGTGCATAATTTAATCCGATGCGACGCACAATATTTTAATTTATTTTATATATTATTTTAGCAGTGTATTTTGGCTCCGTTTTTTAAAAAAATAAGTGGACTGGGGACCAAGTTATTTGATATTATTCCAGGGTTTTGGAAATTCCGGTAATAAAATAAAACTTCGCCGTCAAATTTCTGAATGATTCAAAGGATGAGTACAAAAGCCTGGAATAAAATTTAAAAAATATTTCCATACCTACAAATCACATGAATAAAGCCTAAAATTGGTCATCAAATATCTGGTCTAGAAGATATAAAAATTCCCAGTAAAACATATATTTATCTAAATTTATTCCAATTCTCAGAATCACTCTACTTTGGTTTGTGCATAATTTAATCTGATGCGACGCACATTATTTTAATTTATTTTGTATGTTGTTTGAGCGGTGTATTTTGGCTCTGTTTCTTAGGAGAATAAGCTGGCTCAAGACCAAGTTATTTGATATTATTCCAGGTTCTTGAAAATAGGTTTTCCAGACTTTAATTTTCACTAAGTATTCCAGGAAGATTAGTAATAATTTTTTGGTTTTTTTCAGGCATTTGAAAGCTTTCTAAAAACTAGAAAAAAAATATTGAAAGAGCCTGGAAAGCAGGGAAAAACGACTCAAAAAGTATGGAGCAGATGAAAATGAATGTAGAAAATGGTTTTACAGATCTGGATTAACATGAAAAAATGTCGTGAATTCCTGGAAAGTAAGAAAAATAGATTGAAAAAAAATTATTCAAGGAGGCCTGAAAAATGACGTTAAATGTCTGGAAAACCTATATAATAACTCCAAAAGCTTGAAAAGAATAAAAATGTATTTTTAAATAAATGTTTCAAGCTCTTGGAATAAATAAATATTTGCATGCATCAAATTTCTGAATGAGGTAAAGCATGATTTCGAAAGCCTGGAATAAAATTAAAAAAACACGTCCGATGGCTGCAAGTCATATAAATAATTCCAAATACCTGGAATTGATCACTAAACACCTTAAAAATAAGAAAGTCCAACCCAGTTCAGAATATAGAAGAACTCCCAATAAAATTTCGGATTTTATTCCAGACTTAAGATCACTCCAGATATCTGTCAGTCTCAGACAACAAGAAAAATGCCAATTGTCCCAATTGCCAATAAGATCCGGAATTAATAAAAATTCTGAAATATTTCTTCAATTGTTGGGCGCCACATTTATCGCAACAAATCGCCGCCCATAAAGGCGGTTTTATCGGTCGAGAAGTCGTAAACGGACGTGGACGTTTTTAACCGTGGATTTATTTATGGCGAAAAATTAATCCAGAAACAGCTGTACAGGGTGGTACACTTAATTGCTACAAAACTCCACCCTCTGTATCGTACCACACAATATAATCGGCCCTAAATTAACTCCGAAACGGAAACTAATTTAAATTGGGTCCAGATGGTATTGAAGGCCAATTAATCAGTCATACCCACAGTCCGTTTTGCTAATTAATAATTGTATTATCGGTAAATAATTAAATTGGGGTATAAATATTGCGGAAAAGTGGGCGTCGTGTCCGTTTAAGTTATGCCAATTATTCACTAATTCAGTCAAACAGGTTCTTCAGATTTTGATTAAAAAATTGTTGTTTTTTGCTTAGGGTGTCATCACACCAGTAATTTTTACAATTTTAGGCAAAGCAGAAATTATTGTATATATATTATTATTATATCGAATGTTCGAGGTACGTCCTGATTTATTTTAAGGAGAATTTTAGAGTTCTTCAAGGCATTTGAATTATATTCGATATAGAAATCACATATCCTTCCAGGAAGTTGAAGTTACTTTTGATTTCTTACGGATCAAAATGCTTCAAGTTTGTGGAATAATTTAGGAAATAGTATCGGAAAAGTAGCTTCAAAAAAGACTTCAGTTGCCTGGAAAGCACCAATAGAAACTTCGAATGCTTATAGAATTACTTAAAAAACAACAGAAATTGTGTCAACCATTTTTATAGGGTAAAACATTTATTTTTCTTAATAAAACTGAAGCGTTTAATTTAAATTAAGTTTAATTTGCAATTTTTCTAATATTTAAAAAATTTCATATACTTAGTTTTTAACAAAAAATATATTGTCTAATTTATTATTTAAATTAATTAAAAAAAAAATACAACAACTATTTAGAAAAAGGCAAAGCAGGCTTCAACTGCCTGGAATAAACAATTAATTACTCCAAATTTTATCAAAGAACCAAACAGTTCAAATAATTTTTGGTTTATTCCAGGCAAATGCAGGCATACCTTGCCAAGCAAAAGACTTCAACCCTTTTAAAAAATACCACTTCATTTACCCGGATAAGGTCATATTATTAGCATTAATTGCCTGGAAACTTACTATAAGTACCTACAGCTTTCTTGAAAAAATCCAGGAGGTACCACGAGTGTTTCAAAAAATTGTTTCAAATTCTACTGGAATTTGTTTCTTGAAACTCAACCGAAACTGCTGCAGATGCCCGGAAAATGACTGTAAATGCTTAGGAGTGGCTCAAAATGACTTCAGATGTCTGGAAAGATCCCATAGCAGCATTTAATGCTTGAAAAAATTACAAATTATTTGAAAAGTATCAGAAACGGTGTCAACTATCTGGAAAAAACTTCAAAATGGCTTCAAATGCCTGGAATAAAAGATAAATTAACCACAACTAACACCAATGGTTCCAATTATTAGTAGTAATAATTAAAAAAATGTGTTTTCTTTTATAGCCTTAAAATTAAAAAAAAATTATCCGTATATTAAAATTGTGACTTTTATGCATTATTAAATGACTATCCTGAGCTGTGATTTTAATAGTTATTTAATTTTAAATAAATCCTTATTTATTGCCACAAAATATGGCCTCAATAAAAAAAGAAAAAATATTCTTTTGATTCTTGAGAATTTATATGGCAGGTCATTTGGTTTTTCTTGTCCCTAGGCCGTTCCAGGCTAAATCGATCGGATCCTCGGGGAAATGTGCCTTATGATATATTATTTTTTGTTACCGTGGCTGTTTCGAATACGTTAAAAGTTTCTCGGTGATTTATCATGGAAATTGACAATAAACGCCTTAATATATAAGAAAAACTTCGTGGCGGCACATTTAAATTACACGATCATGTTAAACCGAACTTTCAGAATATCATGTTTAAAGAAAACCAACGAAAAAAATTAAAATCCTCACACACTAAATTCTCCGTTGGACGTCTCACGCTTGGAAAACCGCCAATTTCCACACGTAGATACTACACACTCGCGGAACATAAACTTGTGCAACAGATTGGAAACTGAATAAATGCTAAAGAGGTATAATAAAAACGTAAAAAAAGAGAAAAGATGGAAAAAAAAATTATTTTGCAGCGTTATTACGTCAATTTGTTACACTGGAAAATCTATTAAAGTTCAGTATTGCTCCGCTACTGCTAGAAGATAAATTGGATTAATACTGTTGCCGAATGTCGTGTCATAATTCAAATGTGACAAGCCATTTTGGGTTCGAGCAAGAATTTTAATAAGCAGGACGATTTTCATGTTTATAGTCTACTTGTTTTGTCGCTTTATTTTTTCGCTATGATTTATAGTCGACGGAAGGGTTTTAAGAGATGATTAAGGGATCAGCACGTTAAACTGGAGAATTGTAATTATATTTTTGTCGTTTTTTTTATTATCGAAATCACTGGATTAATTAAGAAATTTTATCAAGCATAAAATGAATGATTGAGATGTTTATTAAATGGTTCATCAAAATGTTAAGGAAATTATCACTGTTGATGACATAGGCATTTTTGAATTTTCAATCCTATATTAAAATTTTTTTTTCATAGTTATTGCATAATCTAAATGGATTTGATGCATCAGTTTCTAATGTTCCTTGAAATTTCTAATAAAAATTGAGTTTTATCCAAATTTTGATGCATAACTTAAATGGATATGATGCATAAGTTCCTATTATATTTTCTTGAAATAACCATAAAAATTTGATATAAATTAAATTTTTCTATATTTAAAGCTTAACTCAAAGAAATAATAGAATTTCTGAATTACTGATGAGACAATTATCACATCGTTTATCAAAATTCAAAGTAATTAATCGCTGTTGAGATGTAAGTTTCATTTGCCTATAAGAGAAAAATTATTTTTTACTGTTATTTTTTAATTAATATATTTGCCACACTTACAGCATAATCTAAATTCATATGATGCATTAATTCCTATTGTTTATTGAAAATTCTAATAGAAATTGAGTTTTATCGGAATTTTGATGCATAACTTAAATGTATATAATGCATGATACATGTTTCTTTAAATTGCCATAAAAAATTTATTTAAATTATATTTTGCCATTTTTATTGCCTAACTTACATAAATATGATGCATTAGTTTCTTTTATTTCTTGAAAATTCAGAAATTGAATTTTATTTGTGCTTCAGTGCATAAGTTAAATAGATCAATTTCTATAGTTTCTTGAAAATTTGGAAATTTGATATTTTGTTGAACTTTGATGCATAATTTAAATTAATATGATATACCAATTTCTATTATTCCCTGAAAACTGTAATAAACATTGAGTTTTATTTGAACTTTATTACATAACTTAAATGAATCCGATGCACCATTTTCGATTATTTCATGAAAATTCTAAAGTCAATAAAATTTTATTCAAACTTTGACGCATAACTTAAATTGATATGACACATAAGTTTCTAATATATTTTCTGTAAATTGCAATAAAAATTTTATTTAAGTTAATTAATATTGCCACATTTATTGCATAACTTAAAATAATCTGATACACCAATTCCTATTATTCCTTGAAAGTCTCAATAGAAATCGAGTTTTATTTAAAATTTAATGCATAACCTAAATGGATATGATGCATCAATTTCTGTTATTAAAAATTGTCTTAAAAATTTCAATAGAAATTTATTTCTTTGAATTTTGATACATATTTTAAATTCTATTAAAAATTGAGTTTTGAGAAAAATTAAATCACCGATTTACACTTGTATTATTGAGCAAACTCAATTTGAGAACAACACTTTCTTTAGTTCCTTGGCCCCTAACCGTAACACTGACATTTGATTTGATCTGACTCATTAACACACTTTTATTTGTTCACACCCTATAACACTACAGTCCGATGGTTCTCTCTCACTCGCTCCCAGTACTCAGTAGAAATCTGCTAATCTCATATTGTACAATTTTATTATAATTTTAACTGTTCATTAGATGTCGTGCAATGTACTATTCAAGTATTGTTTAGAATTTGTGTATGTGTTAAGTAACCCAGTAAATATTTTACAATTTTCATAATTTTATCTGTATTTTTTATGTCACCTGTCAAGAAAAAAAAATTTTCGTACATGTTTTTGACTGTTTGAAATATATTTTAGAGTCTGATGATGGCAAGAACACTTGCCGAAATGCATCACTCCTAAATTCAGAGGATTTGCATTTTATTTGTGGAGAAAAGACTTCCCCTTAACTTTTTAATATTCTATTGACTCTACTTCAGAATGGACTTCTTCCTTAATTTAATGCATAACTTAAATAGATATGATGCACAACTTCCTACTATTTTTTGAAAATTTCAATCGGAATTGGGTTATATTTAAGCTTTGATGCATAATTTAAATTAAGTCTTTCTATTGCATAACTTAAATGGATAGGATGCATCAATTTCGTTGAAAATCTAAATATGGAAAATTTAAATATTGCATAAATTAATAGAATTTCCAAATTACTGTTAATACAATAATTATCACATCGTTTATCAAAATTTAAACTTAATAATCGCTGTGAAGATATGCATTTCTTTAATTCCAAGCCTATAAGGGAAACATAATTTTTTTACTGATTGTTGAAAATTTCAGGTAATAAATAAAAGAAAAAATAATTAAAAAACACATTTTTTCCTTACAATACTATAAGGAAAAAAATTACAGTTACGTAAAAAATTCCTAGTAGGAGAGTAAACAAATTATTTACAATTCAATGGAAACTTAAAATACAGAAGATACCGTTAACATAACTGTCGTAATAAACAACATTTGTCACGATTAATTATTTGCTAATAATTAAATTTTTTAAATTGAGTTTTCCTTCTTTCAGAATCGCACAGGATGGACGTAGTGCGCAGCAAAAGGGGCAAAATGTGGAGCCGCGCAGCCTTCGTTTTTCTGCCTCACTCCGTATATGCGGCGTCTTCCCAAAGTAAGAATTTATGAATTTAATTGGCATTTTTAATGGTTAATAGAGTTTGGTAGATCAGATCGTTTAATTAAATGAAATTTTACAACATTTATTAACTTTAGTGGATAAGACGCATCAAGCCCTATTATTCCTTAAAAATTCTAACAGAAATTGAGTTTTATTTGAAATTTCATGCATAACTTAAGTTGATATGATGCATAAGTTCTTATTGTAATTTCTTTGACAAGCAATTAAGAGTTGATACAAATTAAATTTTGCTATATTTAATGCATAACTAAAATGAATATGATGCGCAAATTGTCATTATTCATACAGTTATTCTACTTCATTCATATTAAATAACTAAATTAAAAAAGTCGAATTCTCATTAATACATCCCTATGTCATTAATTTAATTTCATGAAAATTAGATTAATGGACAGAAAATTTAATTTACAATAGAAAGTGTATCTATAAAAAAATTGAAAAACTGTATATTTTTAGAGTAAAAAATTTAATATTAAAAAATATGTAAAATTAATAGGACTAACAAGTAGAAAAACAGGTATAATTCTCTGAATTCTCAACCGATTTTCATGAAAGTTGGATTAGTAGATATGGTATTTAATTTAGAACAAAAAGTATATTTATTAAAAATTTGAAAAACTGGATATTTTCAGAGTAAAAAATTAAATATTAAAAAATTTGTAAAATTAATAGGACTAACAAGTAGAAAAACAGGTATAATTTCCTAAATTTCCCACCGATTTTCATGAAACTTAGATAACTGGATAGGGTATTTAATTTAGAATAAAAAGTATATTCATAAAAAATTTGAAAAACTAAATATTTTCAGAGTAAAAAATTAAATATTAAAAAATGTATAAAATTAATAGGACTCCCAAGTAGAAAAACGGGTATAATTCCCTGAATTTGCAACCGATTTTCATAAAAGTTGTATTAGTAGACAGGGTATTTAATTTAGAACAAAAAGTATATTTATTAAAAATTTGAAAAACTGGATATTTTCAGAGTAAAAAATTAAATATTAAAAAATATGTAAAATTAATAGGACTAACAAGTAGAAAAACAGGTATAATTCCCTGAATTCCCAACCGATTTTCATGAAAATTAGATAACTGGATAGGGTATTTAATTAAGAACAAAAAGTATATCTATAAAAAATTTGAAAAACTAAATATTTTCAGAGTAAAAAATTAAATATTAAAAAATGTATAAAATTAATAGGACTCCCAAGTAGAAAAACGGATATAATTCCCTGAATTTGCAACCGATTTTCATAAACGTTAGATTAGTAGACAGGGTATTTAATTTAGAATAAAAAGTATATTTATTAAAAATTTGAAAAACTGGATATATTCAGAGTAAAAAATTAAATGTTAAAACATTTGTAAAATTAATAGGACTCCCACGTAGATAAACAGGTATAATTCCCTAAATTTCCCACCGATTTTCATGAAAATTAGATAACTGAATAGGGTATTTAATTCAGAACAAAAAGTATATCTATAAAAAATTTGAAAAACTAAATATTTTTAGAGTAAAAAATTTAATATTAAAAAATGTATAAAATTAATAGGACTCCCAAGTATAAAAACGGATATAATTCCCTGAATTTGCAACCGATTTTCATAAACGTTGGATTAGTAGACAGGGTATTTAATTTAGAACAAAAAGTATATTTATTAAAAATTTGAAAAACTGGATATTTTCAGAGTAAAAAATTAAATGTTAAAACATTTGTAAAATTAATAGGACTCCCACGTAGATAAACAGGTATAATTCCCTAAATTTTCCACCGATTTTCATAAAAATTAGATAACTGAATAGGGTATTTAATTTAGAACAAAAAGTATATCTATAAAAAATTTGAAAAACTAAATATTTTCAGAGTAAAAAATTAAATATTAAAAAATGTATAAAATTAATAGGACTCCCAAGTAGAAAAACGGGTATAATTCCCTGAATTTGCAACCGATTTTCATAAACGTTGGATTAGTAGACAGGGTATTTAATTTAGAACAAAAAGTATATTTATTAAAAATTTGAAAAACTGGATATTTTCAGAGTAAAAAATTAAATGTTAAAACATTTGTAAAATTAATAGGACTCCCACGTAGATAAACAGGTATAATTCCCTAAATTTTCCACCGATTTTCATAAAAATTAGATAACTGAATAGGGTATTTAATTTAGAACAAAAAGTATATCTATAAAAAATTTGAAAAACTAAATATTTTCAGAGTAAAAAATTAAATATTAAAAAATGTATAAAATTAATAGGACTCCCAAGTAGAAAAACGGGTATAATTCCCTGAATTTGCAACCGATTTTCATAAACGTTGGATTAGTAGACAGGGTATTTAATTTAGAATAAAAAGTATATTTATTAAAAATTTGAAAAACTGGATATTTTCTGAGTAAAAAATTAAATATTAAAAAATATGTAAAATTAATAGGACTAACAAGTAGAAAAACAGGTATAATTCCCTGAATTCTCAACCGATTTTCATAAAAGTTAAATTAGTGGAAAGGGTATTTAATTTAGAACAAAAAGTGTATCCATAAAAAATTCGAAAAACTGCATAATTTTAGAGTAAAAAATTAAATATGAAAAATAACAAATTAAGGAAGAAAACACTATTTCCTGGCGAAATTTCGAAAAGTCGAATTCGCATTTATACATCCCTATCTCATAATTGGAAGAATAAGGGAATAAAGTAAAATTTTCGGGTAGAATCTGACAAATTAAGAAAGAAAAACACTATTTCCAGGCTATCCAGACACTATTAAGAAAATGATGCATGATATATTAAATAAACAGACTATGTTATTAGTTGGGATTTTAATGACGAAACCGGCTGTTATTCATGCACAGGATTTTGGAAAACAATGATTTTTCAAGACAATTTCTTACTGGTAAGTTGTGTGGGGTGGGTGGGGGGTGTAAGGGTAGGGTTAATACAAAGAAAAATTTTTTTCAGAAAATAATTGCCAGAAAAAAAATGCTTTTTAAGAAAATTATAGGTGTTAAAAAAATCTATAGTTTTGTATCTACACTTTGCATCAAAAAAACAATTTCTATTAAAATATTGGGAAAATAATAGGATTTGGTGCATCATATCCATTTATGTTATGCATCAAATATAATAAAATTTAAAATAAACTAAATTTTTAAGTTATGATAAGGATTTGGTGCATCACATTCAATTTAATTATGCACTAATTTAAATTAATTTTTTAGAAACTTACGCATCACATCACCTTAAGTTATGCATGGAAAATTCAAATTTTTAAAACGACATACAATAAAAAATACCCCGCTTTTATTTCTTTTCCACCCCTCGACAGTCTCATATCATCATCTACCCTTTAATAAAAATAAACCTCCCAATAAAAACAGAAGAAAATCTCGCTTTTTTTTTTTTTCATAGTAGTTTACGACTTTCCACCCCCGAATAACCGTTCTTCCCGCGACACGACGATCTTCCACCTAAACTGCTCCAGTTCAATCTGTTTTATCAACGAGACGGAGGCGAACTCCACCTCCACTACGAACGACACATTTTTAGGGCTAAACGACTACGAGCCCTTAGCGGATGTCATCCTGATGGGAGCCCTATCCGTCGTCCTTGGTCTTATGATCCTCGTTACCGTTATTGGTGAGTAATTTTATGGTTTTTAAGGGTTGTTTTACTACTACCTCCTTAAGGGGTTCCGGGGAGGGAATTTGGGGTTAATGGTGAATTGCCTCTTAAAGTTTAACAGCGTCTCTTCTTATCTAGAGGATTTTTGTGATAAATTGTTGAGTTTTTTTTTGCGGGTAGTGTATTTACTTTTTTTGTAGTTTCTATAAAATTTTTGTAAGTTGAATTTAACTGTTTGAAAGAATATTTGATTTTTTTTCAGCAGTGTATAAAATACAGAAAAAACGAAAATTGAAATAAAGAAATTAATTCTTCCAGGCTTCCTTATTTTTTGTTTTTAAAAGCAGTGTAATTTACCTTTGATTCTTCAAGGTAGTTGTGGTTTTTTTAAATGAAATAATGGACTTTTTAAGAAAATTGAATTTTTGTGAGCAATTTGTACAAGCAGATGAAATTTTTATTTTTTTTGAACTCTATTTGCTTGAGAATATAAAAATATATTTTTTTGGAGCAGTGTAATTGGCCTTTATTTCGTCCAAGCAACTGAACCCCCTATTTTAAACAGTTATTTTAACAATATAAAAAATATATTTTTTTAGAGCAGTGTAATTTTTACTCCTCATTCCAGGCAGTTGAGACTTTATTTCGAAAAAAGAACTTTCTCAGATAATTCAATATTAACTGCCTGAGAAGTTTTATTTTCTTTTTTTAGAGCAGTGTAATGTATCGTTATTTCTTTAAGCCAGTTGAGGTCCTTCCTCCAAAAAAAAAATCAAAATTTTAATTAACCATTAAAAGCAGTGTAATTCATATGTATTTCTTCCTGTTGAAAACTTTTATTTTTAACATTTATATTGACATGTTTATGAAAAATATATTTATTGTAGAGCAGTGTTAATGATTTTATTTTTTTGCAGGTAGTTGAGATTTTATTTCTAAAAAAAGTTACTTAAAAAGATATCTTGAACTGCCTGAGAATTTTTTTTGAGTAGTGTATCTAACTGTCTTTTTCTCTAAAAAAGGTGACTTTGAAAAAATCGTCAGAGGTACATAATTTAAAGAAAATATCTTTTTGTGGAGCAGTGTAGTCGTTTTTTTTATATTGTAAAGTAGCGGAGAAATATATGAGTACAATGTTTTTTTTCAGAGCAGTATAATTGGTTTTTTTTTTCTTCCAGGCAGTTGAGACCTAAAAAAAAAGTGACTTTTTAAGAAAATGTATATCAACTGCCTGTGAAGTTTAATTTTTTTGTTTTTAGAGCAGTTGAGGTTGAACTTTTTGAAAAAATTTAGTTTTTTCAATTGTGTCTTATTCTTCCAGGCAGTTGAGACCTTAAGCATTTCTTTTTAAATTTTTATTTGCTTGAGATTTTTTTTGGGAGCAGTGTAAGTAAAAGTAAATTTTTATTTCTTTAAAGCAGTTGAGACCATACTTCCTAAAAAAGTTACTTTTTGAGCAACTGTATGTCAACTTTCTGAGAAGTTTAGTTGTTTTTTTAGAGCAGTGTAATTTATCTTTATTTTTTCAAGGCAGTAAAAAATTGTGTGTAATAGTAGAACATTTATATTGACATGTATATGAAAAGTTTTATTTTGTAGAGCAGTGTAACTGATGTTATTTTCTTGCAGTTGAGACTTTATGTCCAAAAAAAGTTACCTAAAAAAAATATCTTGAACTGCCTAAGAATTTTTTTTGAGCAGTGTATTTAACCGTATTTTCTATAAAAAAGGTGACTTTTTGAAAAAATTGTCTGAGGTTCATAATTTTAAAAAAATATCTTTTTTTGGAGCAGTGTAATGATAATAGATTTTTTATTTCCTTCAGGCAGTTGAGACTTTATTTCCAAAAAAGTGCCTTTTTAAGGAAATGCATTTCAACTGCCTGTGAAGTTTTTTTCTTTTTGTTTTTGGGGCAGTTGAGGTATTTCCTGCAAATTTTTGAGAAAATTGAGTTTTTTGAGGAGTATTTTTTTCTTCCAGGCAGTTGAGGCTTTACGAATTTTTTTTACCATTTTTATTTGCTTGAGAATTATTTTTTTCTTTTTGGAGCAGTGTAAGTCAGAGTAGATTTTTATTTCTTCAAAGCAGTTGAGACCATAAAAAAGTTACTTTTTGAGAAACTGTATGTCAACTTTCTGAAAAGTGTAGTTTTTCTTTAGAGCAGTGTAATTTATCTTTATTTTTTTAAGGCAGTTGAGATTTTATCTGTAAAGCAGTTGAATTTTTGAAAAAATATTTTTTTTTGGGCAGTGTATTTTATTTATATTTTTTCCAAGCAGTTGAAAAATTGTATTTGTCTCAAAATTAGGAAAAATATTATTTTTGGAGCAGTGTAATTGATTTTTTTATTTTTCCAGGCAGTTGAGGTATGTTCTACAAAAAAACGTAACTTTTTTTAAAAAATCACTATTTCTGCCTGAGAATTTGATTTTTTCGTTGATTAGTGTAATTCTTCTTGTTTCCTTCAGGTAATTGAGGTCTTTTCTGCAAAAAAAGAAACTTTTCGAAAAAAATATTTGTTTTGAGCAGTGTTTTTTTTCCAAGCAGCTGAAACCATAAGCAAATTTTTAAAATATAAAATGTTTGAAAAAGTGTTTTGAGCAGTGTATTTTACTTTTATTTCTTCCTGGCAGTTGAGGTCTTTTCTTTTAAACAGTTTAAATTTATAAGAAAATTGATTTTTTTGAGCAGTGTAATTTCTACTCATTCCAGGCAGTTGAGACTTTTGTTCGAAAAAAAGATCTTTCTGAGAAAATGCAATATTAACTGACCGAGAAGTTTAATTTTGTTTTTTTTTAGAGCAGTGTAATTTATCGTTATTTCTTTAAGACAGTTGAGATCATTCCTACAAAAAAAATTAAATTTTAATTAACCATTAAAAGCAGTGTAATTCATATGTATATCTTCCTGTTGAAAACTTTTATTTTTAACATTTATATTGACATGTATATGAAAAGCAGTGTAACTGATGTTATTTTCTTGCAGTTGAGACTTTATTTCCAAAAAAAGTTACCTAAAAAAAATATCTTGAACTGCCTGATAATTTTTTTGAGCAGTGTATTTAACCGTATTTTCTGTAAAAAAGGTGACTTTTTGAAAAAATTGTCTGAGGTTCATAATTTTAAAAAAATATATTTTTTGGAGCAGTGTAATTATAATAAATTTTTTATTTCCTTCAGGCAGTTGAGACTTTATTTCCAAAAATAGTGCCTTTTTAAGGAAATGCATTTCAACTGCCTGTGAAGTTTTTTTCTTTTTGTTTTTAGGGCAGTTGAGGTCTTTCCTGCAAAAAGGGAACTTTTTGAAAAAATTCAGTTTTTTCAGTTGTGTCTTATTCTTCCAGGCAGTTGAGACCTTAAGCTCTTTTTAAATTTTTATTTGGTTGAGATTATTTTTTTTTTGGAGCAGTGTAAGTAAGCTAAATTTTAATTTCTTAAAGGTAGTTTTGACTATACTTCCAAAAAAAGTTACTTTTTGAGAAACTGTATGTCAACTTTCTGAGAAGTTTAGTTTTTCTTTAGAGCAGTATAATTTATCTTCATTTTTTCAAGGCAGTTGAGATCTTATTTGTAAAGCAGTTGAATTTTGAAAAAATAACTTTTTTTGGGCAGTGTATTTTATTTGTATTTTTGCCAAGCAGTTGAAAAATTGTATTTGTCTCAAAATTAAGAAAAATGTATTTTTTAAAGCAGTGTAATTGATTTTTTTAATTTTCCAGGCAGTTGAGGTCTGTTCTAGAAAAAAACGTAACTTTCTTTAAAAATTCACTTTGACTGCCTGAGAATTTGATTTTTTCGTTGACTAGTGTAATTCTTCTTGTTTCCTTCAGGTACTTGATGCCTTTTCTGCAAAAAAAGGAACTTTTTGAAAAAACTTAGATTTTTTTGAGCAGTGTATTTCTTTTCCGGGCAGTTGGAACACATTTATGAAATTTTTGAAAAAGTGTTTATTTCTTCCTAGCAGTTGAGGTCATTTCTGCTAAACAGGTGACTATAAGAAAATTGATTTTTCTAAGCAGTGTAATTTTCGAGACGGATAAATTTTTTTCAACCGCCTTTATTTCAAAATTAAGATGTTAAGATCTTAATTCCAAAAAAAGTCACTTGTTGAGAAAATGAATGTCAACTGCCTGAAAAGCTTAATTTTTTAGAGCAGTGTAACCTTTATTTTTTCAACTCAATTGTAGCCTTTCCTGTAAAAAAATTAACTTTTTGAAAAAAATCGTATTTGCCTCATAGTTTAAAAAAAAAATCCTTTTTTTGAAGCAGTGTACTCAATTTTAAATTTTTTCAAGCAGTTGAGAAATATATGAGTAGAAAACATCATTTTTTAGAGCAGTGTAATAGAGTTATCTCTTCTAGGCAATTGAGACTTTAAGTCCAAAAAATAACTGGAGTAACTTTTTGGAGCAGTGTATTTATATTTATTTCTTTAAGTCAATTTTCTTTCCAAAAAGAAGAATTTTTAAGAATTTTTTTAAGCAGTGTATTTTTTTTTCAAGTAGTTGAGGTCTTTTCTACAAAAAAGGAGCCTTTCTTAGGGTTTTTTTTGAGCAGTGTATTTTGTTTGTATTTGTGTTTAAAAAATCGCTTTTGCAAATAAAAAAAAAAAAATTTTGGAGCGGTATAATAGATTCAAAAAAAATCCTTTTTTTAAAAGATTGAGTTTTTTTGAGCAGTGTATAAAATATCTTTTTCTAAAAGAAATTTCTCGTATTAAAATTTTTCTTGGAGCAGTGTAATGTATCTTTTGTCCTTTGTATAGTTGGGGCTTTTCTACAAAAAAGAACTTTTTGAGAAAATTGAGTTTTTTTGGGCAGTGTATTAAATATTTAGTTCTTCCAAGCAGTTGAGTGGATATTTTCCAAAAAAAACAAACAGAGACTTTTTGTAAAATTCACCATGTCAGTTACTAAATTTTGTTTTTTTTTTTCAAGCAGTGTAATTTCCTTTTTTTTTCAAGGCAGTTGAGACCTTTTCCATAAAAAGGTGATTATAAGGAAAATTGTTTTTTTTGAGCAGTGTAATTGAAATTTTCTTAGGTAGTTAAGGAAATTTTACAAAAAAAAAAACTTTTTCAGAAAAATTCATTTCTGTCACCTGAGAATTTGATTTTTTTAAGCAGTGTAATTTCTTATCCGTCAATTAAATTTGTGCCAAAAAAATATATTTTTTTGGGCAGTGTATTTAATTTGGAATATTTGCAGGCAGTTAAATAATTTTTTTTTCTAAAAATCATATTTGCCTCAGAATTAAAAAAAACTATTTAAATTTATAGATTAATACAAAAATTAATTACACTGCTCCAAAAAAAAAAATTCTGAAGCAAGTACAATTTTTTCAAAAAAAAAAAAATTCAAATGCCTGTAAAAAATTAAAATAAAATACAGTGACCAAAAAAAATTAATTGTTTTCAAAAAGTCCTTTTTTTACAGAAAAGACTTGACCTGTCTGGAAGAAATAAAATTTAAAAAAAAATTTAATATTGTGTTTGTAGAAAAAATGTTTTATACACTGCCCAAAAAAATCTTCTTTTCTGTAAAAAAAAAAAAGATTTAAAAAAAAACTGTTTTTTTAGGGCAGTGTATTTTACTTGTATTTTTTTCAAAAAACCGTTTTATACTTATCTTAGTCATCCAATCCAGAAAAAAAAATCAATAGATTCATATTAATAATGGGCCATTAAACAAGGCAACAAAAAGCCCGTAAGCACTTATCCGAAATCCCGAAAAACCTCCAGAGAGAGGCGAAGGGATCTACGTTTAAAGAATGACTGGATCCTTTTCCTGGATAATTTATTAGACCGAGTGTCGCAAAAAATTTACACCAATTCAATTAGGCGGAAGTTATTCCTCTTATCGGACTTTTCCTTTGAAACCGGTTCACATCCCACAGTGGGCATAACTTAATTGGATGTGACGCATCGATCATTAATGTACATTCAGAGGTAAATTTGGCGTTAGCTATTTTACAGTGAAACTTTTGGACAGAAATAAATAGGGGGGAAAGTCAACTGAGTTTCAGTTACGACTTGAGGTTCTCCAAGAGCTTTAAAAGTTTCCCTTGATCTTTGAAAAGGAAAAACTTCGGGAAACTCTAGATACTGTCTGGCGTAATACCTTGAGAGGCTTAGATGGAATTATTTGAATACTAGTAATAAGAAAAAGGAGAGTAAAATTTAAGTTTTAACAGGAATTCGAGTGTTTTTTTCTAGGCAGTTTAAGGCACTGATTCTTAAGTTCTCAACGTCTCAGAAATGCCTGGAATGTTTTTATTGAATTTCTTCAAGCAATAAATATAATATAATAAATCATACTAAGGACTTAATAAAGGTAGCATTACATTAATGAAATTATTAATTAACTTCACATTAAATTCTAATTATCTTTCGGGGATGTTTGATAATTAAAACAGACAGCACAAGGGCTGGCTTCCCTTCTCTACCCCCTCTTCATATACAAACAAAAACCTCCATATATAACACTTTAATTACGTAAAACTAATCCATGGGGCTTTGCCAGGCACGTCGTCTTAATACTGCGCTATTTCTTAATTAAATATTCCCTTATGCCTTTAAAGGGAATATGAGAGAACGTTATTTGCCACCGTACAATATTGCCTAAAAAAAAATACATGGAAAAACATGCCGAATGGGCCAAGGAAATGGGACCAAAGGGCGGCAAATTTAAAATTCCAGTTAAGGGTCGTGGAGTGGGGGAGGAATAAGGGCGATCCTGTCGGGAATGTTTCGATGGGAATAAAAATGCCAAACTGGAAAAGGATTTCGCTTATTGAATCCGACAGACGGGAGGGGCAAAGCGCATTAGGTTCGCTTTTTAAAGCTTTCGGGAAATACGCTCTATTTTTTTGCCCAGTTATTATGCCCACTTGAGCACTTAAAGGTCTAATATCAACTGAAAAATTATTATGGTGATTTTAAATTGGATCACCTTGTTGATAAGAAAAGTAATTTTTTGAGAAAATTCATCTCAAAAAAATATATTGTCCTTAATTCTAAAGCAAATGCGATTTTTCAAAAAAAAAAAGAATTTTCACAAAAAGTCAACTATTTTCGAGAAAATACCTCGACTACTTTGAAGAAAAAAAGATAATAATACAATATTATTTTTTAAAAGTATTTTTTTGAGCAGTGTATTTTATTTTTATTTCTTCCATGCAGCTCAGGTCTTTTCTGTAAAAAAGGGACTTTTTGAAGGCATACCTAACAAAAATTTTTTTTTGAAGCAGTTTAATTAATTTTTGTATTAATCTATAAATAAATATTTGTCTTAAATTCTGATGCAAATATGTACAGTTTATATTAAAAAAAAATTCCATTTGCCTAGAAATATACGCTGCCCAAAAAATTTTTTTTTTCCAAAAAGACTACTTGAAGGAAAAATAAATTACACTGCTTAATTATTAGAATTTACTTTTTATGAAACTGTATGTCAACTTCCTGAGAAGTTTAGTTTTTCTTTAGAGCAGTATAATTTATCTTTATTTTTTCAAGGCAGTTGAGGTCTTATCTGTAAAGCAGGTGAATTTTTGGAAAAATTATTTTATTTTGGGCAGCGTATTTTACTTGTATTTTTGTCCAAGCAGTTGAAAAATCGTATTTGTCTCAAAATTAAGAAAAATAGTGTTATTGGAGCAGTGTAATTGATTTTTTTATTTTTATAGGCAGTTGAGGTCTGTTCTTCAATTCACTTTGACTATCTGAGAACTTGATTTTTCCATTGAATAGTGTAATTCCTCTTGCTTCCTTTAGGGAGTTGATGCCTTTTCTGCAAAAAAAAATTTTTTGGAAAAAAATTATTTTTTGTAAGCAGTGTATTTTTTCCAGGCAGTTGAAACCAAAGGCATATTTGTCGAATAATATAAAATATAATTTTTGGAAAAGTATTTAATTTTTTTTTTGAGCAGTGTATTTCACTTTTATCTCTTCCTGACAGTTGCGCTCTTTTCTGTTAAACAGGTGACTAGCAGAAAATTGATTTTTCTCAAGCAGTGTATTTTTTAGAGACGGATAATTTTTTTAATCGCGTTTACTTCAAAATTAAGTAGTTGAGATCTTAATTCTTCTTGTTTCCTTCAGGTAGAGGCCTTTTATGCAAAAAACTTTTTGAAAAAAAATATTTTTTGTAAGCAGTGTATTTTTTAGAGACGGATAATTTTTTTAATCGTGTTTACTTCAAAATTAAGTAGTTGAGATCTTAATTCTTCTTGTTTCCTTCAGGTAGAAGCCTTTTCTGCAAAAAAAAACTTAAAAAAAAAATATTTTTTGTAAGCAGTGTATTTTTTCCAGGCAGTTGAAACCAAAGGCCTATTTTTCTCGAATAATATAATTTTTGGAAAAGTATTTAGTTTTTTTTTGAGCAGTGTATTTCACTTTTATTTCTTCCTGGCAGTTGAGGTCTTTTCTGTTAAACAGGTGACTATCAGAAAATTGTTTTTTCTCAAGCAGTGTATTTTTTTGAGGAGGATACATTTTTTTAATCGCGTTCACTTCAAAATTAAGTAGTTGAGATCTTAATTCTTCTTGCTTCCTTCAGGTAGAGGCTTTTTCTGCAAAAAAAATTTTTTGGAAAAAAATTATTTTTTGTAAGCAGTGTATTTTTTCCAGGCAGTTGAAACCAAAGGCCTATTTTTTCGAATAATATAATTTTTGGAAAAGTATCTAGTTTTTTTTGAGCAGTGTATTTCACTTTTATTTCTTCCTGGCAGTTGCGGTCTTTTCTGTTAAACAGGTGACTATCAGAAAACTGACTTTTTTCTCAAGCAGTATATTTTTTCAAGACGGATAATTTTTTTACTCGCGTTTACTTCAAAATTAAGTAATTGAGATCTTAATTCCAAAAAAAGTGACTTTTTGAGAAAATGAATTTCAACTGCCTGAGAAGCATAATTTTTTTAGAGCAGTGTAATTTACCTTTATTTCTTCAACTCAATTGATGCCATTTTTGTACAAAAATTAACTTTTTAAAAAAATCGTATTTGCACCATAATTTAAAAAAATCCGTTTTTTGGAGCAGTGTACTTAATTTATAGTTGAGAAATATAGGAGTAGAATACATATTACTTTTTAAAGCAGTGTAATAGACTGATTTTTTCCAGACAGTTGAGACTTTATTTCCAAAAAAAATGACGTTTAATTTTATTTTTTAGAGCAGTGTAATTTATATTTATTTCTTTTCGATAAAAAGGAGACTTTTTTAATCAGTAAATTTTTTCCGTCAAATAGTTGAGATCATTTCTTTCAAAAAAATTCAAAAGTTTCATTCAAAAAAAGGTGTCTTCTTTAGGGCAGTGTATTTTGTTTGTATTTGTTTTTGGAAAATCGTTTTTGCAAAATAAAAAAAATCAATTTCAGAGTAGTATAATCGATTTCTAATTTTTCTAGGCAGTTGAGATCTCTTCAAAAAATTTTTATTTTCAAATTTGAGTTTTTTTGTGAACAGTGTATAAAACATATTTTTCAATTTTCTAATGTTTTTGTAGTTGCGGTATTTTCTACAAAAAAGGACTAATTACTAAATATATTCAACTGAAGCAAAAAAATCGGATAAATCAATTGTTTAATTAGCAATAATTCTTATGTTAATAAATTAATAAGGACCAATATAGGACTAAGGACCTATATATTTTTCAAAAAATAATATTTTTTTAAAAGTAATAATTTTTTTTTGAGCAGTGTATTTTATTTTTATTTCTGCAGGTCTTTTCTGTAAAAAAGACACTATTTGAAAAATTTGATTTTTTTTGGTCAGTGTATTTTATTTGAGATTTTGTACAGGCATTTGAATTTTTTATTTTTTTTTTAAATTGTAATTGCCTCAGAAAAATATATTTTTTTGAGGCAGTGTAATTAATTTTTGTATTAATTTATAAATTTAAACAGTGATCTTAAATCTGATGCAAATACGATTAAAAAAAAAAACACCAACGGCTTAAATAAAATTAAAATAAAATATACTGCTTAAGAAAAATCAATTTTCTCAAGTCACCTTTTTAGAGAAAAGATCTAAACTGCCTTAGAGAAAAATAGGTAAATTACACTGCTTAAAAAAATATTTTTTTATAAATTCACCTGTTTTACACATAAGACCTCAACTGTCTCAGATAAAGATAAATTACACTGCCCTAA
Source organism: Anthonomus grandis grandis (assembly GCF_022605725.1). Taxonomy (NCBI): domain Eukaryota; kingdom Metazoa; phylum Arthropoda; class Insecta; order Coleoptera; family Curculionidae; genus Anthonomus; species Anthonomus grandis. Next base: position 17,457,319 of record NC_065562.1, read on the forward strand.
AAAAACTCAACCAAACCTCTCAGAAAGTTGACATAAATTTTTTTAAAGAGTAACTTTTTTTAGGAGTATAGTCTGAACTTCCTTAAAGAAATAAACGGGAATTATTATTAAAAGCACCGTTTTTTACGAAAAAACCTCAACTACCTAAAAGAAAAAAATGAAAATTACACTGCTCAAAAAAAATTTACCTCAAAAAAAAATGTAATTTAAAACCATTTTTCACGTAATTTTTTTTAATATACTGCTCAAAGAAACTCACTCATCTCAAGAAAGCATATATAATAATAAAAAATGAGTTACACTGCCCAAAAAAAATATTCCTAATTCTCAGGAAAATACGATTTTTTATACAAACATTTTTTTTATTGCCTGTTTAGAATACAAATAAAATACACTGCCCAAAAAAACCAACATTCTCAAAAAGTAACTTATTTACAGAAAAGACCTCAATTGCCTAGAAAAATAAAAAATAGATTACATTGCCCCAAAAAATAATATTTTTCTTAACTCCGAGGCAAATACGAGTGTTTACAAATGTGAAAATGCAACTGAATCAAAATTAAATACACTGCTTAAACAAAATCTTAAAAAGTCACCTGTTTTACAGATAAAACCTCAACTGCCTTAAAGAAATAAAGTATTTTCTCAAGTAGTGTGAAAATGTCACTTTTATTTCTGGAGTTAAACTGTCCAAAAAATTAAATAAAAAGTTTGCTTATTTGTCTGGACGCCTTAAGAAATTCAATTTCAACTACCTGAACTTGATAGGTATCTCAAAGTTTGAAAAAACAAAAACAAAACCGTGAAGAAACTAAAAACGAACCCAAATACCCCTTTATTAATTAAATTTACTCAAAAAATATCAATAATTAAGAACCTTATGAGCGAACGATTAAAAACCCAATAATCGTGCATATTAATAAAGAAACGTCCGTCGCATCCAATAAAGTTATGCACAATTCCCGTAATAATTGGATAAACGGGCCTAAATAAAGCGGTCCATAACCATAAAATATCTGTTATTCCATACAATTTGTATGCCAGACCGGTTAAGCGATATCCGTTAAATTAAACCCCTTCTACCATTAAAGTAAAAACCAATAAAATCCGTTAGGGTGGAAATTTTTAAAATTTCACCCCGACGGATTTATTCCTTTCCTCTCCAGTAAAGACGTAAGAAGTGAGTGAGTAAGAGAGAGGTTCTGGAAAAACTGAGATATGGCTTCAACTGACCTGAACTACCAGGAGAAAAAATAGGAAATCAGTCCCAGGTAGTTAAAGGAATTTATCATTCATTCCAGGCAGTTGTAAATAAAAGTAAGGGTGAACTGCTTTAACTGACTGAAAGAAAAATATCCCTTAATTGTCTGGAAAATTTAAAAAAAGGTTCGAACTGCCTGGAAATATTGAGAAATGCCTTCAAATTTAAATCACTTTAAGGCAGCTAGAAATTTAATTTTGACTACCTGGAAGTGACAAATACACTCAAATGCCTGAATAAAAAATGGAAAATGGCTTCAATTATCTGAAAAATATGAGAAATTAATTCTAAGTGACTGCCTAAAAATTAAATAATTGCTTAAAAAAAAATAAAAAATACCTTTAACTGACTAGAAGAAAGAAGTGGGAATTAAGTTTCAGGCAACCCTTAAAATAGCAATTTCTTAAAAGATACTTTAATTTTTATATGCCTGAATATTCCAGATAGTTAAAGAAAAATTCGTTTTACTGCCTGAAAAAATTAGAAAATTACTTCCAGGCAGTTGAACTCTAATTTCAGAAAATGTTTCAGCATTTTTTCATCAGAGAGAAATTGCCTGAAAAAATTTAGAAATTTCTATAATTCTCCAACAAAACTGCGTTCAAAAAAAAATGAAAAATTCCTTAAATTAGCAGCTAAATAAATTGCCTGAAAAGAAAAAATTTCGGACAACAGCTTGACAAAAAAAATATAAAATACCTTTAAGTGCCTAGAAGAAAGAAGTGGGAATTAAGTTTCAGGCAACCCTTATAATAGCAATTTCTTAAAAGATACTTTAAGTTTTATATGCCTGAATATTCCAGATAGTTAGAGCAAAATTCGTTTTACTGCCTGAAAAAATTAGAAAATTACTTCCAGGCAGTTGAACTCTAATTTTAACTACCTAGAAAAGAAAAAGAAGATTTCTTCGATTTCTTAGGAAAAATGCTTTTTACTACCTGGATAAATTGACTCTTAGGGCAAATTCTATTTCTCTTACCTGACATTAAAACAAATTACGCGATGCCTAAAAAAACTGCCTTCAATTACCTGGAAGTAATGAGAAATGCCTTCAAGTGCCTGGACTAAAAGAAAAATCATTTTCGAGCACTTAAAAATCTAATTGTGACTGCCTGGAAGTAAAAAAAAACATCAGACATCTAGAAAAAAAAAAGGAAAATTGACGTCATTTCCCTTTTTCTCCTGGGAAAAAATTTAAAAATCACTTCAAGACAAGTGTGACTTGAATTTTGACTGCTTAGAAAAATTTGGAAATTTCTTCAATTACCTCGAAAAAAATTCCTTCAAAAAAAATTGAGAAATTCCATTAATTAAAAAAAAATGTGTTCAAAAAAAAATTGAAAAATTCCTTAAAATAGCTGGTAAAAAAAATTGCCTGGATAAAATAACTTCCAGATAGTTCCATTTAAATTTAAAAGTTTTACTCATTAAAAAAAACACTTTTTTGTAATTAATGATCCAATTAGGGATCAATAAGTTTAATCCCATTTTAAAATTTTGGAAACTTTTATGTGCGAGACCTCAGACAAACCATAGATACAGACAATGCCCGTTAAAAGATAAATTATCACAGTGAAATAATAGCCAATAACTAAATAATGAATGAAAACCCAACAATATTATAAAACATTAAAAAAAATTAGTTCAGATGCCTGGAAAAATTGAAAAGTGCCTTCATCTTTTAGGAAGAAGTGAGTACTGCCTGGACTAAAAAAAAATCACTTCCAGGCAGTTAAAAATCTAATTTGGACTACCTGGATGTAAAAAGAAAATACATTAGATGCCTGGAAAAAAAGAGAAATGGCTTCAACTGCCTGGAAGAAATGTGAAATTACTTTCAGGTAATTGAAGAATTATTTGTTAAGTAATAAATGATTCAATTAGACGCTTATCGCTTAAGAATTCTTACCGAAAAAAATCGAGGAATTCTTCCAACTACCTAGAGAATAAAAGAAATATTTCTACTGCCTGAAGTAACAGAGAAATGACTTCAATGTCTTGGAAAAAATTAGTACCCTCAGTATGAGAGGTGAATCACAAACGGTTAAAAAATTCAATTTCAACCGCTTGAACTTAAGATGCCTAGAAAACAAACAAAACCGTGAAGAAACTAAAAATGAACCCAAATTTACTCAAAAAATATCAATAATTAAGAACCTTATGAGCGAAAAATTAAAATCTAATAATCGCGCATTTTAATAAAGAAATGTCCGTCGTATCCAATAAAGTTATGCACAATTCCCGTAATAATGTTTAAATTGTAATTGCCTCAGAAAAATATATTTTTTTGAGGCAGTGTAATTAATTTTTGTATTAATTTATAAATTTAAACAGTGATCTTAAATCTGATGCAAATACGATTAAAAAAAAAAACACCAACGGCTTAAATAAAATTAAAATAAAATATACTGCTTAAGAAAAATCAATTTTCTCAAGTCACCTTTTTAGAGAAAAGATCTAAACTGCCTTAGAGAAAAATAGGTAAATTACACTGCTTAAAAAAATATTTTTTTATAAATTCACCTGTTTTACACATAAGACCTCAACTGTCTCAGATAAAGATAAATTACACTGCCCTAAAAAAACTCAACCAAACCTCTCAGAAAGTTGACATACATTTTTTTAAAGAGTAACTTTTTTTAGGAGTATAGTCTGAACTTCCTTAAAGAAATAAACGGGAATTATTATTAAAAGCACCGTTTTTTACGAAAAAACCTCAACTACCTAAAAGAAAAAAATGAAAATTACACTGCTCAAAAAAAATTTACCTAAAAAAAAAATGTAATTTAAAACCACTTTTAACGTAATTTTTTTTAATATACTGCTCAAAGAAACTCACTCATCTCAAGAAAGCATATATAATAATAAAAAATGAGTTACACTGCCCAAAAAAAAAATTCCTAATTCTCAGGAAAATACGATTTTTTATACAAACATTTTTTTTAATGCCTGTTTAGAATACAAATAAAATACACTGCCCAAAAAAACAAAAAATAGATGACATTGCCCCAAAAAATAATATTTTTCTTAACTCCGAGGCAAATACGAGTGTTTACAAATGTGAAAATGCAATTGAATAAAAATCAAATACACTGCTTACAAAAAATCTTAAAAAGTCACATGTTTTACAGATAAGACCTCAACTGCCTTAAAAAAATAAATATGACTCACACTGCTTCAGTAATTTTCTTAAGTAGTGTGAAAATTTCACTTTTTTTTAAAAATGTGCTTAATTGCTTGGACGCCTTAAAAAATTCAATTTTAACTACCTGAACTTGAGATACCTAGAAAAAACAAAAACAAAACCGTGAAGAAACTAAAAACGAACCCAAATACCCCTTTAATCAAATTTACTCAAAAAATATCAATAATTAAGAACCTTATGAGCGAACAATTAAAAATCTAATAATCGCGCATATTAATAAAGAAACGTCCGTCGCATCCAATAAAGTTATGCACGATTCCCCGTAATAATTGGATAAACGGGCCTAAATAAAGCGGGCCATAACCGTAAAATATCTGTTATTCCATACAATTTGTATGCCAGACCGGTTAGGCGATATCCGTTAAATTAAACCCCTTCTACCATTAAAGTAAAAACCAATAAAATCCGTTAGGGTGGAAATTTTAAAAATTTCACCCCGACGGATTTATTCCTTTCCTTTCCCGTAAGAAGACGTGAGAAGTGAGTTTCGACCCTCTTTTACTGAAATTAGTTATTCTTTTCGCAGGAAACGTATTTGTCATCGCTGCCATAGTGTTGGAAAGAAACCTGCAGAACGTCGCCAACTACTTAATTGTTTCCCTCGCTATGGCGGATTTGATGGTGGCCTGTTTGGTGATGCCTTTGGGTGCGGTCTATGTTGTAAGTATTGTAAGATCATGTATGTAGTTTTATGTAATGTAAGTTTAATGTAAATTAAAAAATATTAAAAAAGAAAAAATTGTTGTAGCAACTAGATATTTTTAAAGAGCAAAGATGCTTTTAATTTTAATTTAATTAATTTAAAATACCTGCTTTTTTTTTTAAATACCTTTTTTTTCGAGATTTTGGAGGCGTGCTTTCGAGACGAGAGTTTCTCATTCTTTTAGGTAGTTACCATTGAATCATCAACTGCCTGGATGTAATTTGTCATTTTTTCCAGGCAGTTAATTCTTCATTCTTTTTAGACATTAAAAATTTTATTTTCTAACGAAAATGATTTTTTTTATTTTTCCCAGAATTTTTGCAACTTTTTCACCCTTTTTGCTTGAAAATCGTGTCTTCTAGGCAGTTGAAAAGATTTCTTATAAATAAATTAAAAATTATTTTATCCAGCCTGGAATAATTTTTTTGTTTCTTTCAGGCAGTTTACTGATTTTTCATTTTTTTTCCATGCATTCACATTTAAAATTTCAATTGCCTGTATGTGATTTTTCATTTTTTCAAGGCAATTGAGGAATTTTTTTACAGACTCCTGAACGAAATTTTTTATTTATTCCAGGCAGTTGAACGAATTTTAATTTTTTTCCAGACACTCAGAATTCAAATTTTAACTGACTGGATGTACTTTTTCATAATTCCAAGCAGTTGAGAGAATTCTTTCAGACCCATCAAACTACATCTTTAACTACCTGAACGTCATTTCCTATTGTTTCTAGACAGTTGAAGGAAGTTTCAATTTTTCTTCCATGCATTCAAAATTTCAATTGCCTGTACGTAATTTTTGATTTCTTCCAGACAGTTGCAGTTGATTTTTTATTTTTTTCTGATATAATTCCTAAATATGTTTTCAACTGCCTGGAATTAATTTTTTATTTCTTTCAAGCAGTTGACTGAATGTTTTTCCTTTTTTTTTCATGCATTCAAAATTTCAATTGCCTGTACGTGATTTTCATTTTTTCAAGGCAATTGAGCATTTTTTTTCAGGCTCATTAAATTTAATCTTCAATTACCTAAACGAAAGTTTTTATTTATTCCAGGCAGTTGAACAAATTTTAATTTTTTTCCAGGCACTCAGAATTCAAATTTCAGCTGCCTGGATGTACTTTTTCATTTTTCCAACCAGTTGAGAGAATTCTTTCAGACCCATTAAACTACATCTTTTTTTCCAGGCAGTCAAAATTGAAATTTCAATTACCTGGACATAATTTCTCATTTTTTGCTGGCAGTTGAACTAAATGACTTTTCTGATCTTTCAAATTAGATTTTCAACTGCCTGAACATAATTTTTGATTTTTTCCAGGCAGTTGATTTTTTATTTTTTTCTGATATAATTCTTAAATATGTTTTCAACTGCCTAAAATTCATTTCTTCATTTCTTTCAGGCAGTTGAATGATTTTTCATTTCCATGCATTCAAAATTTCAATTGATTGTACGTGATTTTTCATTTTTTCCAGGCAATTGAGGGAATTTTTTTCAGGCTCATAAAACTAAATCTTCAACTGCCTGAACGTCATTTCCTATTTTTTCCAGGCAGTTAAGAGAATTTTTAATTTTTTTCCAGGCACTCAGAATTCAAATTTCAACTGCCTGGACGTACTTTTTCATTTTTCCAAGCAGTTAAGAGAATTCTTTCATACCCATCAAACTATATCTTTAACTACCTGAATGTCGTTTTCTATTTTTTCTAAACAGTTAAAGGAATTTTAAATTTTTTTCCAGGCAGTCAAAATTGAAATTTTAACAACCTGGACATAATTTCTCATGTTTTCCAGGCAGTTAAGGTACATATTTTTTGACCCCTTAGATTGAATTCATTTCATTCATTTCAGTCATTTCATTCATTTCATTCATTTCATTCATTTCATTCATTTCATTCATTTCATTCATTTCATTCATTTCATTCATTTCATTCATTTCATTCATTTCATTCATTTCATTCATTTCATTCATTTCAAGCTGAATTTTCAACTACTTTGCCGTGATTTTCTATTTTTTTCAGGCAATTGAGAGAATCTTTTATTTTTTTCCAGGCAGTTGAGAAAATTGTTTTCAGGCATTTAAAATTGCACCTTCAACTGCCTGGATGAAATTTCTTTTTTCTTTAGGAAACTGTAGGAATTTTTAATTATTTTCCAGGCAATCAAAACTCAATTTTACAGTGCCTGAACGTAGTTATTTTTTTTTTCTAGACAGTTAAGAGAATTTGCTTCAGGCCCATAAAAGTAAATCTTCAACTGCCTGTACTAGATTTGTTATTTTTTTTAGGCAGACAAAATTAATGTGTCAACTATCTGTGCGGAATTGCGGAGGTTTAAAATGCATGTAATTTTTTATTTTTTCCAGGCAGTTCAACTAATTTTCTCCAGATAAGACTAAATCATCAACTGCCTGGACGAGATTTCTCATTTTTCCAGAAAACTGCAGGCATTTCTCTTTTGTTTTTCAGGCAGTTAAAACTAAATCTCCAACTACCTGGGAGTAATTTATTATATATTCCAGGCAGTTGAAGGAATTTATTTTTTTTCCAGACAAGGAAAATTAAAAAATTCAACTGTTTAAGTATGAATTCTCATTTCTTATAGGCGCTTAAGAGATCTTTTTTCCAGGCATTCTAAACTTAATTTACAACTGCCTGGACGAGATTTCTCATTTCTTCAGGCATTTCTCATCTTTTTCCAGACAGAAAAAAAGATATACACAACACAAATAACTAATTTATAATAAAAATAATTTTTTTTTATTTTATTAAGAATAACGATCTCTTTTGAATTTTTTGGCCATTTATTTGAATATAATTAAAACTACATCTGCAACTAACATTTTTAGTCATAACTTGAAAACTAAACATAATATTTTCATAATTCTTTTAGGACAATGTAGTGGCGTTCCTGAAGATGGATTTGAGAATAAAACGTGATTATAAGTCCATGATTTCGATTTTTTTTAGGAAATTTTCTTAAATTCTACACATTTTTTCTCATTTCTTAATTTTTACAGGCAGTTGATTTTTCATTTTCTTCAAACATTTCAAAATTAATTTTCAATGAAAATTAAGAAATTGGATTTTTAATTGCTTAGAAGTGACTTTTTATTTTTTACAACTTTTCAACCCTTTTTACCTGAATGTCGTGTCTTCCAGGCAGTTGAAAATAATTTTTAATTTTTTTCAGATGTTATTCTTAAATATGTTTTCAACTGCCTAAAATTCATTTCTTCATTTCTTTCAGGCAGTTGACTGAATTTTCCCTTTTTATTTCATGCATTCAAAATTTCAAATGCCTGTACGTGATTTTTCATTTTTTTAAGGCAATTGAGCAATTTTTTTCATGCTAATTAAATTAAACCTTCAACTACCTGAACGAAATTTTTTATTTATTCCAGGCAGTTGAGAGAAATTTAATTTTTTTCAGGCACTCAGAATTCAAATTTCAACTGCCTGGATGTACTTTTTCATTATTCCAAGCAGTTGAGAGAATTCTTTCAGACTCATTAAATTACATCATTTTTTTCCAGGCAGTCAAAATTGAAATTTCAATGACCTGAACATAATTTCTCTTTTTTTCTAGGCAGTTGAACTAAATGACTTTTCTGATCTTTCAAATTAGATTTTCAACTGCCTGAACATAATTTTTTATTTTTTCCAGGCAGTTGATTTTTTATTTTTTTCTGATATAATTCTTAAATATGTTTTCAACTGCCTAAAATTCATTTCTTTCAGGCAGTTGAATGATTTTTCATTTCCATGCATTTAAAATTTCAATTGATTGTACGTGATTTTTGATTTTTTCCAGGCAATTGAGGGAATTTTTTTCAGGCTCATAAAACTAAATCTTCAACTGCCTGAACGTCATTTCCTATTTTTTTCCAGGCAGTTGAGAGAATTTTTAATTTTTTTCCAGGCACTCAGAATTCAAATTTCAACTGCCTGGACGTACTTTTTCATTATTCCAAGCAGTTGAGAGAATTCTTTCATACCGATCAAACTACATCTTTAACTACCCGAATGTCGTTTTCTATTTTTTCTAGACCGTTAAAGGAATTTTATTTATTTTTTCCAGGCAGTCAAAATTGAAATTTCAACTACCTGGACATAATTTCTCATTTTTTTCAGGCAGTTGAGGTACATGTTTTCTGTAATTTTTAATTTTTCCAGGTAGCTAAGAGAATTTTTTTATTTCATTCATTTCATTCATTTCATTCATTTCATTCATTTCATTCATTTCATTCATTTCATTCATTTCATTCATTTCATTCATTTCATTCATTTCATTCATTTCATTCATTTCATTCATTTCATTCATTTCATTCATTTCATTCATTTCAAGTTGAATTTTCAACTGCCTGGACGAGATTTTCCTTTTGTTCAGGCAGCTAAAGGTCAAATTTAAAATGCTCTTATTATCCAAGATACAAAAATCTCATGGACAAAGCTTCACATAAACTAAAATGGAAATAAGTCTTATAAATTTTTTTTAAATTAGTGAGTAGTAGAAAAAATAGTTAAAAAAAGTCTAAAAAAAAGCAGTTGAAGGAATATTTATTTTTTTCCAGGAAGTTGAGAGAATTGCTTTTATGCCTTTTGTGATTTGTTATTTATTCCAGACAGTTGAAAAATGTATTATTTTTTCCAGGCAGTCAAACTTAAAATTTCTTAATTTTTCTAGGCAGTTGAGAGAAATGTTTTCAGGCATTTAAAATTGAATCTTCAACTGCCTGGGCGACATTTATTTATTTTTTAGGAAACTGCAGTAATTTTAATTTTTTTTCCAGGCAATCAAAACCCAAATTTGTACTGCCTGAACGTAGTTTTAAATTTTTTTCTAAACAGTTGAGAGAATTTGCTTCAGATCCATAAAAGTAAATCTTCAACTGCCTGGACTAGATTTGTTATTTTTTTCGGGCAGTCAAAATTAAACCGTCAACTGTTTGTAATTTTTTATTTTTTCCAGGCAGTTGAAAGAATTTTCTCTAGAAATACATATAAGAGTGATCATCAACTGCCTGGACGAAATTTCTCATTTTTCCAGACAACTGCAGGCATTTCTCTTTTGTTTTTCAGGCAGTTAAAACTGAATCTCCAACTACCTGGGAGTAATTTATTATATATTCCAGGCAGTTGAAGGAATTTATTTTTTTTCCAGACAAGAAAAATTAAAAAATTCGATTGTTTAAGTATGATTTCCTATTTTTTATAGACGGTTAAGAGATCTTTTTTCCAGGCATGCAAAACTTAATTTTCTATTGTCTGGACGATATTTCTCATTTTTCCAGACAACTTCAGGCATTTCTCTTTTGTTTTTCAGGCAGTTAAAACTGAATCTCCAACTACCAGAGAGTAATTTATTATTTATTCCGGGCAGTTAAAGGAACTTAATTTTTTTCCAAACAAGAAAAATTAAAATTTTAACTGTTTAAGTATGATTTTCCATTTTTTATAGACGCCTAAGAGATTTCTTTTAGGCATTCAAAACTTAATTTACAACTGCCTGGACGAGATTTCTCATTTCTTCAGGCATTTCTCATCTTTTTCCAGACAGAAACTGGAAACTTTTTTAGTAGAATTCCTGAGGATGAACATATCGTAAGAATATTGGAAAATCAGTGTTCAATAAATTTCAGTTAGCACTTATTTATGAATAAGAAATTTTCGGGAAAAACCGAATTTTATTTTAAAACTATTTAGCAGGAACGTGAATTTCCATTCCTAACTCTGCCTCAAACATTTTACGAGGTTTAAAAACAAGTTTAACAAAAATGTTCGATTAAGAGCGAAATCATATTGGTTTAACCAGAAAGTACAACTTTTTCGTCCATTTAAACTTTCATCCGTATTTTTATATTTAGTTTGCCAATAAAAAAACTTTTACGAGTTAAATAAATTTTGAAACGATGGATTTTTCTATATTTAAACTCCCATTTTCCCGAATGTTCTTTTTACAAAAAAAATTTAAAAAAACTCGTAACATTAAACCCATTTATCCTTTGGATCAGTTCCAAGTTATTATTATTATTATTTCGACTCCGGGTATTATATAAGATAAACAAAACCTTAATTGCTTTTTCTAATGTGGCGGGTCGGCTAACATCCGGAGTCACTATTTTCACGTTTTAGCTTAATTGTCGGATAAAGAAATTGCCACAAAGAGAAACCGGGAAATTACCCACTAATGCATAATTTAAACGGGTACGTTTGTTGACTATTAAACGGATTAAAATTACCGAAGCGCCTTATATAAATTAAATGGGTAATAACAACACCCGTCTATTTTTTGCGTATGACTTGATTTGTTCGGTTTAATTTCGAACGTTAATCCGTTTATGTAAATCACCGACGAACGTTTGCATTGCTAAATATTTCAAATAAACCGGGATAAACGATCCCCCCGAAATGATACATCGGGATTAATATTAAGTAGAATTCGTACGATTTATGGGTATAATTTGGAACGATTTAGGGATCGACGGGTATTATTGACTTATTTCAAACGTTTTTTATGCATTATTTAATTGGATGAGAAGAGTTATGAGAGGTTTTTTATTAAATGTTTAGTCTTTTTTGTTGATTAATTAATTGGACGCCTATTTTTAAGTTAATTTAATTTCTCAGCTACTCCAGTTCCTTTTAAAGACCCTGCATCATCAGCAGAAGCATTAAGTCAAGAAACTTGAAAAGTTCAAGGCAATATAGAGATCTGCATATGGTTTATTACGAAAATAATCGAAAGGATTGGTTGACAATGAAATCCTTAACGTACTCCTACTTTTCTAACTTATTGGCTCTATCGGAGGCCTGTAAAAAGTCCAAATATAGAGTCAACCTGTCTATCTTCCTTCATTGTTGAATTTTAAAGTATAAAAGCATTTATGGGCCTTTAATAGTATCTGTAGTAACTGCCTGGAAAAAAATTAAAAAATCACGTCCAAGTAGTTGAAGATTCAATTTTCTGGAATTAATAAAACATTACGTCCAGACAGTTGAAGATTCATCACTACGGACAGATTGCACATAGTGTCCGTTTTTTTATTTAGTTAAATATTTCAAGAGAAACAGTATTGTTAAGGAATATTGTAATTTTCTCTTTTTATTTTTAATTAATAAATAAAAAAATCATTCTCACCTGTTACATAAGTATGCAACTACGAAGTTATTGATTTGTTGCGCCATTTAAAGAAATTGGATTATTGCTATTTAGATATTGACTTTTTTTATTTATGTATTTTAAATGATGTAATGATTTATTTGAACTCAATATGTTGATGAGTTTTGTCTTAATTTGTTACCTCACAGTACATTTAAATTATCATTTACAATACGGTTTTAGTTGCCTGGAAATAGTGAAAAATTACGTCCAGGCAGTTGAAGATCTAGTTACTTTAGAAGAGCCTGAAAGTTATTTTATCCACTGCCTGGAAAATACGGACAATCGCTTTATTTTCTTTTGATTTCTTTGATTTATTGCAGGCACTCGAAATATTTGTTCATATTTTACAAGCTCCTGTGAAAATGTTGTTCAATTTTTTCAGGCAGTTCAATACATTAATTAAAATTACAATAATTGCTCTCATGAATTTAAAGTGGTTTGTTCAAGTTTCTGGAATAATTTTTAACTTTTTCCATGCAATTAGGGTCACCTTTTCCACATAGTTGAAAAGGTTTTTGCAATTTGTAGTTAAAATTTCAATTGGAAATGCCTTAAAAATTCTTTCAAATGCCCGGAAAAAAATTTAAAATTTCTTCAACTGCCTGGAAAAAATTTAAAAAATTATTCCAGGAACTTGAATCTCAATAAAAGCGACAATTACAGCCTAGAAAATGGAAAAAAATTTTCCCAGTAGCCCTAGAAGAAATAGTAAACTACTGGATTGGAAAAAAAAATTCTTGAGAAAACTGGAAAAAAAAATCCCTTTAACTGTCTGGAAGAAACAAGGCATCATTTCCAGGCAGTTAAAGATTCACTTTTAAATACCTGAAAACAATTATTTCAACTGTTTGAAAAAAATTGAAAAAACTATTCCAGGAACTTGCAACACATTAAAAATTATATTGACTATCTGTAAAATTGGTAAAAAATCATCTCAACTGCCTGGAAAAAATTTAAATTCTTTCGACTGTCTGAAATAAATAACACGTCACGTCCAGGCAGTTGAGGATTTATTTTTAAGTACCTGAAAACAATTCTCTCAACTGCCTGGAGAAAAATGAAAAATTTCCTCAACTGCCTGGAAAAAATGTAAAAAACTTGACGCACAATAAAAGCAATATTGACTATTTGGGAAATTGGTAAAAAATCACCTAAACTGTCGGAAAAAATTAAAAATTTCTTAAACTGCCTAGAACGAACAAAACGTTACATCCAGATAAATAATGTTTCACTTTTAAATACCTGAAAACAAGTCTTTCAATTAATTAGGAAAAATTAGGAAATTCTTAAACTGCCTGGAAAAAATTTAAAAATTATTCCAGGAAATTAAATCTTAATAAAAGCAATAATTATAGCCTAAAAAAAGGGAAAAAATAATCCCAGTTACCTAAAAAAAATAAAGAAACTAGTCCAGGAACTTGCAACATATTAAAAATTATATTGATTATCTAAAAAATTGGTAAAAAATTATCTCAACTGCCTGGAAAAAAAAGAAAAATTTCTTCAACTGCCTGGAAAAAATTTGAAAAATATTCCAGGAACTTGAATCTCAATAAAAGCGACAATTATAACCTACAAAATGAGAATACATATTCTCAGTTGCTTAGAAAAAATAAAGAAACTTGTCCAGGAACTTGGAACACATTAAAAATTATATTGACTATCTGGAAAATTGGTAAAACATTACCTCAACTGCCTGGAAAAAATTTAAAAATTATTTCAGGAATTTGAATCTCAATAAAAGCGACAATTATAACCTACAAAATGAGAATAAATAATCTCAGTTGCTTAGAAAAAAATAAAGAAACTAGTCCAGGAACTTGCATTACATTAAAAATTATATCGACTATTTGGAAAATTGGTAAAAAATTACCTCAACTGCCTGGAAAAAAATTAAAAATTTCTTCAACTGCCTGGAAAAAATTTAAAAATTATTTCAGGAATTTGAATCTCAATAAAAGCGACAATTATAACCTACAAAATGAGAATAAATAATCCCAGTTTCTTAAAAAAAATAGAGAAACTAGTCCAGGAACTTGCAACACATTAAAAATTATATTGACTATCTGGAAAATTGGTAAAAAAATTATGTCAACTGCCTGGAAAAAAATCAAAAATTTCTTCAACTGCCTGGAAAAAAATTTAAAAATTATTCCAGGAACTTGAATCTCAATAAAAGCGACGCGACAATTATAACCTACAAAATGAGAATAAATAATCCCCGTTGCTTAAAAAAAAATAAAGAAACTTGTCCAGGAACTTGCAACACATTAAAAATTATATTGACTATCTGGAAAATTGGTAAAAAATTATCTCAACTGCCTGGAAAAAAATCAAAAATTTCTTCAACTGCCTGGAAAAAATTTAAAAAATATTCCAGGAACTTGAATCTCAATAAAAGCGACGCGACAATTATAACTACAAAACGAGAAAAAATAATCCCAGTTGCCTAGAAGAAATAGAGAAGCTAGTCCAGGAACTTGCAACACATTAAAAATTATATTGACTATCTGGAAAATTGGTAAAAAATTATCTCAACTGCCTGGAAAAAAAAAGAAAATTTTCTTCAACTGTCTGAAAGAAACAAGACGTCACTTCCAGGCAGTTGAATATTCACTTTTAAATACCTGAAAATTATTTCAACTCTTTGAAAAAAAATTGAAAAAACTATTCCAAGAACTAGCAACACATTAAAAACGATATTGATTGTCAGGATTTAAAAAAATTGCCTCAACTGTCTGGAAAAAATTGAAAAACTATTCCAGGAACTTAAACCACATTAAAAACGACATGGACTTTAAATTTAAAAAAAAAAATCCGCAATTGCCTGGAAAAAAACAAAAATAACGTCCAAGCAGTTGAAATTTTTGTTTTGATTGCCTGAAAAAAATTAAAAATTAATTTAAATTGATTGAATACGTATACTCGTGTATTTCAAAAAATGTACAGAGAGATAAGAAAAATTAAATTTTTAGGAAAATCATTTAAAAATTCATATATTATTCAAAAACAAACTCTCTCAATTGCGTAGAAAACAAATAAAAATCACGTCCAGGCAGTTTTAATTACAATTTTAACTGCTTGGAAATGAGGGAAAACTACTTCAACGACTTGGAACACTTCTTTCAATTTCCTGAAAAAATAGAAAATCACTTCCATACAATTGGAAACTCAATTTAAATTTTCTGTAAATAGGAGAAAGTTTTTAAAAAAAATTAAAATTCAGAAACATTTTTAACTTCCTAAAACACCCTAGTAATGTTCTTTTACTGCTTGGAATAACCTATAAATGACCATCAACTGCCTGGAAAAAATGAGAAATCACTTCCAGGAAGTTGAAATTTTAATATTTATTGCCTAGAAAAAAATTAAAAATTTCTTCTACTGCCTTAAAAAAAATCACGTCCAGGTAGTTGAGAGTTTAGTTAATTTAAAGGGCCTGAATTTTTGGAAAAAACTGCCTGAAAAAAAATTATTCCAGAGGCTTGAGCACGCGGAAAATCACTTTAAATTCATTAAAAAAAATTCAATGAAATTATGGAATAATGGAGCTACCAGGCCAAATATATTGTAAATGTAGTAACAAAAGATCCGTTATACACATTTTTAGATTTTTTAAACTTAAGGACAAAGTTCTATCGTCTGAGTTGATATTTTCTTTGGATTTTTATTTTATACTTGACCTGTGTAAACACGATTGTGCATTCACGATAATAAAATTATTGACGTCTGACTATAGGGTCACTTTTTTCACTTTTTCAGGCATATCAATTTCTTTAAAAAATCTTTCAATTTTTTTGGGATAAATAAGAAACCACGTCCAGGCAGTTGAAATTTAAATTTTCACTCCCGGAAAAAAAATTAGAAATTTTTTTAACTGCCTGGAAAAAATCAGAAATTACGTCCAAGCAGTTGAAAATTAAGGTTTGTGTTCCTGGACAGAAAATTAAAAATTCCTTTGACTGTCCGGAAAAAATTAAAAATTACGTCCAGAAAATTGAAATTTCAATTTTGACTTTTTCACTGCCTAAAAAAACATACAAAACATTTCTTTAATTGCCTGGAATAAATAAGAAATCACGTCCAGGCAGTGGAAGATTTAGTTTAAAGGGCCTGAGAACAATTCTCTCAACTGCCTGGAAAAAAATTAAAAATTACATCCAGGCAGTTGAAATATCAATGTTAACTGCCTGAAAAAAAAAATTTGAAAATTCTTCGACTGCTTGTAATAAATAAGAAATTACGTCCAGGCAGTTGAAAATTAGGGTTTGTGTTCCTGGACAGAAAATAAAAAATTCCTTCTACTGTCTGGAAAAAAGATGAAAAATTACTTCCAGAAAGTTGAAATTTAAATTTTGACTGCCTGAAAATAAATACAAAACATTTCTTTAATTGCCTGGAAAAAAATTAAAAATTACGTCCAGGCAGTTAAAATTTCAATGTTGACTGCCTGAAAATAAATTAGCATAATCCTTCGACTGCTTGTAATAAATAGGAAATTACGTCTAGGCAGTTGAAAATTATTGATCGAGTTCGTGGACAGAAAACAAAAAACTCCGTCGACTGCCTGGAAAAAAATGAAAAATTACTTCTAGAAAGTGGAAAAAATGAAAAATTACTTCTAGAAAGTTGAAATTTAAATTTTGACTGCCTGGAAATAAATACAAAACATTTCTTTAATAGCCTGGAATAAATAAGAAATCACGTCCAGGCAGTGGAAGATTTAGTTTAAAGGGCCTGATAACAATTCTTTCAACTGCCTGGAAAAAAATTAAAAATTACGTCCAGGCAGTTGAAATTTCAATGCTGACTGCCTGAAAATAAATTAGCAAAATCCTTCGACTGCTTGTAATAAATAAGAAATTGCGTCTAGGCAGTTGAAAATTATTGATCGAGTTCGTGGACAGAAAATAAAAAACTCCTTCGACTGCCTGGAAAAAAAAATAAAAATTACGTCCAGAAAGTTGAAATTTAAATTTTGAATGCCTTGAAATAAATTCAAAACATTTCTTTAATTGCCTGGAATAAATAAGAAATCACGTTCAGGCAGTGGAAGATTTAGTTTAAAGGGCCTGATAACAATTCTTTCAACTGCCTGGAAAAAAATTAAAAATTACGTCCAGGCAGTTGAAATTTCAATGTTGATTACCTGAAAATAAATTAGCAAAATCCTTCAACGGCTTGTAATAAATAAGAAATTACGTCTAGGCAGTTGAAAATTATTGATCGAGTTCGTGGACAGAAAATAAAAAACTCCTTCGACTGCCTAGAAAAAAAATTAAAAATTACTTCCAAAAAGTTTAAATTTAAATTTTGACTGCCTGGAAATAAATACAAAACATTTCTTTAATTGCCTGGAATAAATAAGAAATCACGTCCAGGCAGTGGAAGATTTAGTTTAAAGGGCCTGATAATAATTCTCTCAACTGCCTGGAAAAAAAATTAAAAATTATGTTCAGGCAGTTGAAAATTCACTATTAACTGCCTGGAAATTTACTGATTTACTTTCAAGTGCCCGAAATTAATTCTCTCAACTTCCTGAAGAAAATTAAAAAGGCACTAGGAGCACAATAAGAGAGAAAAAAAACTAATCCAGGAACTTCGAACACATTAAAACCGACATTAACCTCTGGAAAATTGGTAAGAAATCAGCCCAAAATGTCTGGAAAAAATGAAAAAATGTTATCCAGACAGTTGAAATTTTAGTGCAAAAAAAATGCTTGACAGGTTTATAACATCCAGGTTTTAATTTTTGATATTTAAAGTAAGAGGAAGGCATGTAAGCAGTACACTGCAGTGCTAAGTTGACATTTGATACCAAAATCACGATTACCTAAAAAAAAAATCACATCTAGGCTGTTAGAAATTGAGTTTTGAATTTCTGGAAAAAATAAATAAAATCCTTGGGTTGTATATATAAACGTTTATAGTTCTAAAAGCATAAAAGTTGCACTTTTAAAAACCTGTGATCGTATTTTTCAGTCCAGAAATTTTTCAGTCCAGAAAATTGAAATTTAAATTTTGACTGCCTGGAAATAAATACAAAACATTTCTTTAATTGCCTGAAATAAATAAGTAGTCACGCCCAGGCAGTGAAAGATTTAGTTTAAAGGGCCTGATAACAATTCTCTCAACTGCCTGGAAAAAAATTAAAAATTACGTCCAGGCAGTTAAAATTTCAATGTTGACTGCCTGAAAATAGAATAGCAAAATCCTTCGACTGCTTGTAATAAATAAGAAATTACGTCTAGGCAGTTGAAAATTATTGATCGAGTTCGTGGACAGAAAATAAAAAACTCATTCGACTGCCTGGAAAAAAATGAAAAATTACTTTCAGAAAGTTGAAATTTAAATTTTGACTGCCTGGAAATAAATACAAAACATTTCCTTAATTGCCTGGAATAAATAAAAAATCACGTCCAGGCAGTGGAAGATTTAGTTTAAAGGGCCTGATAACAATTCTCTCAACTGCCTGGAAATAAATTAAAAATTACGTCCAGGCAGTTAAAATTTCAATGTTGACTGCCTGAAAAAAAATTAGCAAAATCCTTCGACCACTTGTAATATGCCTAGACATTTGGAGATTTAGGTTGAAGGACCCAAAAAATATATTTTGTTAGGTGCCTAGAAAAAATGAAAAATAACGCTTAGACAGTTGAAACGGTCTAAAAAAATTGATCACGTCCAAGTAGCTAAACATGGAGTGTTAATTACCTGGAAAAAAATAATAAATTACGTCCAAGCAGTAGGAAATTCACTATTGACTGCCTGGAAATTTATTGATTTACTTTCAAGTGCCTGGAGAAAATTAAAAAGTCATTTGAGGAACTAGGAGCACAATAGAAGCGAATAAAAAAACTAGTCCAGGAACTTGGAACACATTAAAACCGACATTAACTATCTGGAAAATTGGTAAGAAATCAGCCAAAAATGTCTGGAAAAAATGAAAAAATTTATCCAGGCAGTTGAAATTTTAGTAAAAAAAAAATTGCTTGACAGGTCTAAGGATTTCCTAAATAAACACTATTGCTTTTTTTGAAATAATCAAAATATCCATAGCTTAAAAAACAATAAATTTACTTTTTCAAAAAATAACACTCGTATTCTCTATTTAAATGTACAGTGTATTAAATGAAAATTATTTTTTTTGTAAAAAATGATGAAAATATTTATAACTCAACAACCAAAATAAAATTCGTATTTTAAATTAAATTTTTTAGACACCTATTATACGAGGTTCTTTTAAAAATCCTACCGATGATAAATTAATCTTTCTAATAACTTTTTCTCGAAAAAAAAGCACAAAAATAAAAATCCAACTCTTTTACATCAATTTTCGAAAAAAAACCACCCGTGTGTCCTCAAATCGCGAAAACCAAAGAAAAAACTCTTTTCCCCATTTTAAAACATAAAAGTAAATCGCATAAAAGACTTTTTAAGAGATTGTTTTAAGTGTTTCGTAATGACGGGCCCTAGAACCCCTTTAAAGGAATAAAAAACACACGAATTGAAACTTTTTCAAAAAAAAAACCAAAAAAAAAAAAAAGGGAAAACTCCCACTGGAAACTTTATTCCGCCGTGAAGTTTTAAAGTCACTAACTCGATCCGAATGACACTAAATGAGACCGTAAAGCGGAACTAATTTCATTGTTCCTTTTTTTTTATTATTATTATTCAATAAAAAGCGATAAAGAAGAGCTAGAATTCCCTCATAATTACTCTCAAAAAAAAAAAAAAAGGATTTTATACCCTTCTTATTATAACAAATGAAGTGTTTTTCTAAAAAGCAGAAAAGGGCAACAATTATCGGTCGTTTCCTTCCTACAGGCTCGAATAAAACGAACGAACGCCAATTTTAATTAAAGGAAGCGGAAGGCCCTCGTCTGAAACCCCCGTTGTCGAAATTAGTCGTGAGGAGGGCACTTGACAGAAGATAATTTGCACCTGAACGAGTTTATTGTGAGGGTCGTAGAGTGACGAAATGGGGGTGAAATTAGCAAATTTTTATACAATAATTATCTTATATAATGTAAAGAAGATCAGATAATAAGAAGAGTAAGAATGAGAAATGCACCAGACACAGTTCATAAATATGCTTCCTTTAGTTTAAAAATAACCGAAGAATTATTTTAAAATAAGTGTTTTCATACGTACTTGGATTTTACGTTTTTGACTGCCTGGAAAAAAAAATGAAAAATTGTCTCAACTGCCTAAAAAAATCGCTCAACTGCCGATAAAAAATACGAAATTACCTTCAGGCAGTTAAATATTTAGTTTGAAGGGCCTCGAATGCCTGGAAAAGTAAAAATAAATTTAAATATGATTTGAAAAATGAATGTTATACATATATCAGAGTTTTTCAGAAAACGAACAGGGTAGTAAAAGAAAACGAATCTTTAGAAAAACTACTTTTTCTAAAAAAAAAATTTATCATAATTAAAAAACAAATTCTCTCAACTGCTTGGAAAAAATTAAAAATCACGTCCAGGCAGTTGAAATTCAATTTTGATTACCTGGAAATGGGAGAAAATTACTTGAGAGATCTGAAAATTAAATTTCAGAAACAATTTTAGCTTCCTAGAACAAACTAGTAATGGTCATTTATTGCTTGGAATAACTTAAAAATGACCATCAACTGCCTGGAAAAAAATAAAAATTATTCCAGAAGCTTAAATACACGTAATATCACTTCAAATTCATGAAAAAAAATGAATGTGATTTTTAAATAAATTATGTAATAATGGAGCTTCCAAACAGTAATTTTATAAAATATTTTGTAAATTTTTTATACTTAAATTTAGAGGAGGTTCTATTGTCTAAGATGATATTTTCCTTGGATTTTTATTTTATACTTGACCTGTGTAAACAAGATTGTGCATTCACGATAATAAAATTATTGACTTCTGGCTATAGGGTCAGTTTTTCCATTTTTCCTGGCATATTAATTTTGTAAATAATTCTCTCAATTGTCTGGAATAAATAAAAAACTAGGTCCAGGCAGTTGAAATTTGAATTTTGCCTCCCGGAAAAAAAAATGAGAAATTCCTTCGGTTGCCTGGAATAAATAAGAAATCACGTTCAGGCAGTTGAAGATTTAGTTTAAAGAACCTGATAGCAATTCTCTCAACTGCCTGGAAAAAAATTAAAAATCACGTCCAGGCAGTTGAAATTTCAATTTTGAATACCTAGAAAAAAAATCGAAATTTCTTTAACTGCTTGATATAAATAAGACATTACGCCCAAACAGTTAAATATTCACTTTTAACAGTCTGGAAAAAAATCACGTCTGGATAGTTGACATTACAACTTTGACTGCACGAAAAAAAAAATGAAAAATCACGTCCAAGCAGCCTTAATTTCAATTTGAACTGCTTAGGAATGAGAGAAGACTACTTCAATGACTTGAAAAACCACCTTCAATTTCCTGAAAAAATAGAAAATCACTTCCAGGCAATTGGAAACTCAGTTTAAATTATTTGAAAATGGGAGAAAGTTACTTAAGAAGTCTGAAAAAAAATTTAATTTTAGAAACAGTTTCAACTTCCTAAAACAAACTAGTAATGGGCTTTTACTGCTTGGAATAACCTAGAAATGACCATCAACTGCCTGGAAAAAAATCATAAATTCCTTTTACTGCCTTGAAAAAATCACGTTTAGGTAGTTGAAACCTTGAATTTTTTTTCTCAACTGCCTAAAAAAAAATTATTCCAGAAGCTTAAACACACGTAAAATCACCTCAAATTCATAAAAAAAATTAATGATAAATAAGAAACCACGTCCAGGCAGTTGAAATTTGAATTTTGCCTCCCGGAAAAAAAAATTAGAAATTCCTTCGGTTGCCTGGAAAAAATGATAAATCATGTACAAGTAATTGAGAATTCACTTTTGATTGCCTAGAAAAAAATTAAAAATTTCGTTAATTGCCTGGAATAAATGAGAAATCACTTCCAGACAGTTGAAGATTTAGTTTAAAGAACCTGATAACGATTCTCTCAACTGCCTGGAATAAAATTAAAAATTACGTCCAGGCATAAGAAATTCAAATGTCTTATTTATTTCAGGACTTTGCAATAAAATCGTTAAGTCTTTTAGCAATTCCAAGCATTTGAAGCAATATTGAAATAAGAATAACAGAATTTTATCCAGGTGATAAATGTTAGTAATAAAATATTGGAGTTTTTTATAAAATTTCATTTTCAGTTTCAAGCAATGTATATAGAAAATACACTTTTTATACCTCTAAAAGAGAGCCATATTTTTCAGCCTAAAAATGCCTAGGAAAAATTCAATTATTATTAAAATTTTAAATAATTACCAGAAGTCAAATTATTTAAGTTTTTTATTTCTTTCCTTAGGCAGTTCTAATAAGAAATTAAAAATTCCAGGTAACAAATGTTGACAATAAAAAAAGGAAATATTTTAATAAAGTTTTAACCCCCTATATTTTTATTTAAATTATTCATTTGTTATACCTCCATACCCAAAAACCTGTGGCAGAGGTTTAACTGTAAAAAAAAATTACTCAAATTCAAATTCAAATTCAATAAAATTACAAACATAATTACCAATTTAACAATAAATAAACCATTATGATAAATAGGACCAGGCCTCGATTATGAAACCGTTTACACAGGTGCAAACCTGTGTAGCAAGGCCCTTTTTTATAAACAAAGAATAATAAATAATACAAATTTATGATAATACAGTTTCTGTTTTTTTTTATTAGTAGCAAGTACACGTGTGGAAAACTCTCTAAATAACTTACGCCTTCAACGTATTATTTATTGTTTATGCCTAAGCAG
The DNA here is from genome assembly GCF_022605725.1 of Anthonomus grandis grandis. Classification (NCBI taxonomy): domain Eukaryota; kingdom Metazoa; phylum Arthropoda; class Insecta; order Coleoptera; family Curculionidae; genus Anthonomus; species Anthonomus grandis. Next base: position 17,480,450 of record NC_065562.1, read on the forward strand.
CACGCTAGAATTACCAAGCAAAGCGAGAATTTATGTAATGCGGAAATTGTTGTTTATTATAAGTAATTAGTTTAAGGAATGCCATTTTTAATCGAGGTGTAGTTCTGGAACATGTGGATATGCTGGTATGCTAGTCATTTTCGATTCTTTATGGCAAATTAATAATAAAATAAAATATATAAAAATTAACATGCATAACTTTATGGGACCCGACTGTCGTGCTTTCTTTATAAAAAAGCCACTTTTTTAATTCATTGATTTGAAAAAAGAGAATTGACGTAAAAATGCAATTTGTCATATTGTCTCTTTTCCAGAAGTTTGAAGTTTTGAAATTACTAAAAGAAGCCTAAGTGGTAGTTGAAGTTCTTTTTTTTTAATTTTTTTCCAGAAAGGTAAAATAATCAACTTATTGCCTGAAAAATGTAAATAAATAAGTCAACTGTCTGGAAGATATTCTTATTCTATTATTAGAAAAAAAGGCATTTATCCTCTAGAATTCGATATTTAAAATAATGATTTTTTTCCAGGCAGTTGAGGTCTGGAAAAAATTAGTAATGCCTGGAATTACAAGGTAATTAAAATATTTTTCCAGGCACTTAAGGCAATTGCAGCTAATGCCTGGAAAATGTAAAAAAATTACTCAACTGTCTGGAAGATATCTTTATTCTATTATTGGAAAAATAAAGGCATTTATCCTCTAGAATTCGATATTTAAAATAATTTATTTTTTCCAGGCAGTTGAGGTCTGGAAAAAATTAATAATGCCTGGAATTGCAAGGTAATTAAAATATTGTTCCAGGCAGTTAAGGCAATTGCAGCTAATGCCTAAGAAATGTAAAAAAAATACTCAACTGTCTGGAAGATATCTTTATTCTATTATTGGAAAAATAAAGGCATTTATTCTCAAGAATTCAATATTTAAAATAATGAATTTTTTCCAGGCAGTTGAGATCTGGAAAAAATTAATAATGCCTGGAATTGCAAGGTAATTAAAATATTGTTCCAGGCAGTTAAGGCAATTGCAGCTAATGCCTAAGAAATGTAAAAAAAATACTCAACTGTCTGGAAGATATCTTTATTCTATTATTGGAAAAATAAAGGCATTTATTCTCAAGAATTCAATATTTAAAATAATGAATTTTTTCCAGGCAGTTGAGATCTGGAAAAAATTAATAATGCCTGGAATTGCAAGGTAATTAAAATATTGTTCCAGGCAGTTAAGGCAATTGCAGGTAATGCCTAAGAAATGTAAAAAAAATACTCAACTGTCTGGAAGATATCTTTATTCTATTATTGGAAAAATAAAGGCATTTATCCTCTAGACTTCGATATTTAAAATAATGAATTTTTTCCAGGCAGTTGAGGTCTGGAAAAAATTAGTAATGCCTGGAATTACAAGGTAATTAAAATATTTTTTCAGGCACTTAAGGCAATTGCAGCTAATGCCTGGAAAATGTAAAAAAATTACTCAACTGCCTGGAAGATATCTTTATTCTATTATTGGAAAAATAAAGGCATTTATCCTCTAGAATTCAATCATTAAAATAATGTTTTTTTTCCAGGCAAATGAGGTCTGGAAAAAATTATTAATGCCTGGAATTACCAGGTAATTAAAATATTTTTCCAGGCAATTAAGGCAATTGCAGTTAATGCCTAAGAAATGTAAAAAAAATACTCAACTGTCTGGAAGATATCTTTATTCTATTATTGGAAAAATAAAGGCATTTATTCTCAAGAATTCAATATTTAAAATAATGTATTTTTTCCAGGCAGTTGAGATCTGGAAAAAATTAATAATGCCTGGAATTGCAAGGTAATTAAAATATTGTTCCAGGCAGTTAAGGCAATTGCAGGTAATGCCTAAGAAATGTAAAAAAAATACTCAACTGTCTGGAAGATATCTTTATTCTATTATTGGAAAAATAAAGGCATTTATCCTCTAGACTTCGATATTTAAAATAATGAATTTTTTCCAGGCAGTTGAGGTCTGGAAAAAATTAGTAATGCCTGGCATTACCAGGTAATTAAAATATTTTTCCAGGCACTTAAGGCAATTGCAGCTAATGCCTGGAAAACGTAAAGAAATTACTCAACTGTCGGGAAGATATCTTAATTCTATTATTGGAAAAAATAAAAGCATTAATTCTCAAGAATTCAATATTTAAAATAATGAATTTTTTCGAGGCAGTTGAGGTCTGGAAAAAATTAATAATGCCTGGAATTACAAGGTAATTAAAATATTTTTCCAGGCACTTAAGGCAATTGCAGCTAATGCCTGGAAAATGTAAAAAAATTACTCAACTGCCTGGAAGATATCTTTATTCTATTATTGGAAAAATAAAGGCATTTATTCTCAAGAGTTCAATATTTAAAATAATGAGTTTTTTCCAGGCAGTTGAGATCTGGAAAAAATTACTAATGCCTGGCATTACCAGGTAATTAAAATATTTTTCCAGGCAATTAACGCAATTGCAGTTATTGCCTAAGAAATGTAAAAAAAATACTCAACTGTCTGGAAGATATCTTTATTCTATTATTGGCAAAAATAAAGGCATTTATCCTCTAGAATTCAATATTTAAAATAATGAATTTTTTCCAGGCAGTTGAGGTCTGGAAAAAATTAGTAATGCCTGGAATTACAAGGTAATTAAAATATTTTTCCAGGCACTTAAGGCAATTGCAGCTAATGCCTGGAAAATGTAAAAAAATTACTCAACTGTCTGGAAGATATCTTAATTCTATTATTGGAAAAATAAAGGCATTTATTCTCAAGAATTCAATATTTAAAATAATGAATTTTTTCGAGGCAGTTGAGGTCTGGAGAAAATTAATAATGCCTGGAATTATAAGGTAATTAAAATATTTTTCCAGGCAATTAAGGCAATTGCAGTTAATGCCTAAGAAATGTAAAAAAAATAGTCAACTGTCTGGAAGATATCTTTATTCTATTATTGGAAAAATAAAGGCATTTATTCTAAAGAATTCAATATTTAAAATAATGTATTTTTTCCAGGCAATTGAGGTCTGATAAAAATTAATAATGCCTGGAATTACAAGGTAATTAAAATATTTTTCCAGGCACTTAAGGCAATTGCAGCTAATGCCTGGAAAATGTAAAAAAATTACTCAACTGTCTGGAAGATATCTTAATTCTATTATTGGAAAAATAAAGGCATTTATTCTCAAGAATTCAATATTTAAAATAATGAATTTTTTCGAGGCAGTTGAGGTCTGGAGAAAATTAATAATGCCTGGAATTATAAGGTAATTAAAATATTTTTCCAGGCAATTAAGGCAATTGCAGTTAATGCCTAAGAAATGTAAAAAAAATACTCAACTGTCTGAAAGATATCTTTATTCTATTATTGGAAAAATAAAGGCATTTATTCTCAAAAATTCAATATTTAAAATAATGAATTTTTTCCAGGCAGTTGAGGTCTGGAAAAAATTAGTAATGCCTGGAATTACAAGGTAATTAAAATATTTTTCCAGGCACTTAAGGCAATTGCAGCTAATGCCTGGAAAATGTAAAGAAATTACTCAACTGTCTGAGAGATATCTTAATTCTATTATTGGAAAAATAAAGGCATTTATTCTCAAAAATTCAATATTTAAAATAATGAATTTTTTTCAGGCAGTTGAGGTCTGGAAAAAATTAGTAATGCCTGGAATTACAAGGTAATTAAAATATTTTTCCAGGCACTTAAGGCAATTGCAGCTAATGCCTGGAAAATGTAAAAAAATTACTCAACTGCCTGGAAGATATCTTTATTCTATTATTGGAAAAATAAAGGCATTTATTCTCAAGAATTCAATATTTAAAATAATGAGTTTTTTCCAGGCAGTTGAGATCTGGAAAAAATTAATAATGCCTGGAATTACAAGGTAATTAAAATATTTTTCCAGGAAGCTAAGGCAATTGCAGCTAATGCCTGGAAAACGTAAAAAAATTACTCAACTGTCTGGAAGATATCTTAATTCTATTATAGGAAAAAATAAAAGCATTAATTCTTAATATTTAAAATAATGAATTGTTTCCAGGCAGTTGAGGTCTGGAAAAAATTAATAATGCCTGGAAAATGTAAAAAATATTCTCATCCACCTGGAATAAATTTTCATTTTATAATGGTGAAGACCTTGAATTTAAAAGCATAATTTTAATGGACCTGGTACACTTTTTCGTACTAAAAGATGTACTAAAAAACACCAAAATAAATTGTTGTACTATATTTTATATTTGCTTTATCTCATTAATTTTTTACAAAATTGTAAATATATTTTTCTTTTATATTAATAATTGGCATTGGGTGTACTTTTACACTGAAAAATAAATAAAATATATTTAATTTTATTTAAAAGATCTAAAGGAGTAAAATCATTAAACAGACCGATTGAGAGAGAGAATTCGCCAATCCAACTTGCTACAATTTTATGTATTTTTTTTATTTAGGGTAAATATAGTGATAAAATTAAAGGTTTTACGGTTTATTAATTTATCATAAGAGCAATAGCCTTACTGATAATAAACTTTACTGGAATAGAAGGAAAACGTCTGTTTGAGAATTCTCTTTCCCGATCGATTTGGAGAATGTCTAAGAAATCTATTTAATAACTTCTAAACAGTTGAATTTACAAAAAAACTTGTAAGGGCCTTTTTAGTGAAGAAACTCATCAGCTTTTACATAAAACAAGAATCAAGTGAATCGTAGCACGCGTTTTCAAAATACTTAGATTCTTGTAAACCCTCTGATAATGCCCAGACTTTTTTCAATTTAAGCAGAAACTACTCAATAACTCCAAAACTGCTATATATACAATAAAACTTGTAGAGACCTTTTTGGTAAAGCAACTTATCAGCTTTAATTTAAGATAAAAATCAATAAAATCAATAAAGATTTCATAGGGAAAATAGTCAAAGATCCACTAAGACCATACAATTTAATTTGAAAATTCACCCTCCAGATCTCTTTGAATTATGAATAAAAATACCCGACAAATCCCCAACACGTGTTACTAATTACCTCAAACAAATCGTTTCTCCTAGTAGCACATTCGAATAAAAAAACCCCCCCGAAGACTTTCGGCCCTTCGTGACCGTTTATCCCTTACACGTCGATACCCCAAAGCAATTTTTCACGACCCTGAACTTCCCTTGGCCCGAAATATTATTCAAATTACCCTCGCTGAAGGTTCATACATGCGACCTATTGACGGATATTTTTAGCATTCAATGTCGGAACGCGTCAAAAAAAAAACAATTCAATCAAAGTCTTTGCTGACACCCGTTTCGTTACAAAAATGATCTACGGCTACCAAGTAGACCAAAACGTAGACGAGGCGGTCGAGGAGGTCCCCAGGACCGAAAAGGAGTTTTTCAATGCGAAAACTTTCCTGCAAACCGCTAGCGGTAACACCGGAGACAACCTCTACGACCACCTCACCGAAGTCCTCAACAAGATCTTGGCGGAACGTCCTGAGAACGTCATCGACTTCTTCGAGGAGTACAGCAGGAAGGTCAAAGAGCAACGCTACCGCCCTCTCACGGACCATTTGGAGGACATCTACATCACCCCGGGGAGTTTCCAGTTAGCGTCCGAGATGGTGCAAGCATTCAAACCCCTTGCAGACAAACCGCCGTCGACTGTAGACCCCGAGGACCTGGAACTGGCCGACATGTCCAAGAACAACATGCTCGAAATGCTTTACTACTTGGAGCAAGCGGGACTTGGATTGCCACGGCAAGAAATGGTTTTCCTCATGCTCTCCATGAGGAGGTTAACCAACGAGAGACCTATAGCTTCCCTAAAGTTCTGGGGCAAAATCTTCGGGAGTTTCCATAATTATTTGATCATAGAAACCGAGCTGAAGGAGGAAGAGTATATAAGGCGTAACGAGAAGTACGCCGAGGATGTCTTACCTCAAGAAACCGGCGACGAAGCACCCCCGGGGGCTGTAGACCTGGAAAAAGCCCTAGAGACAATATCGCAGGGGCAAGAGGTGATGGCGGGCGAAGGGACGAAGGTGCCAAGAAAACTACCACCAGAACCCCGTATCCTGTATGAGGAACCCAAAGAGCCCCCCACCGAAATGTCCGGCATAGGGGTTAATAAGAAGGTTTACTTCGTTTCGACGGGGGTGGGTAGTCCGTGGGTGGAACTGCCCGATGTTACCCCAAAACAGGTCGGAAACGCCCTTTTGTCATAACGAGGACTAAAGTAACATTTTCAGATAAGGGTGGCCAAGCAAATTTATAAATCGTTCACTGGGAACCTGGATGCGCCCATACGGACTTATCCGGAGTTCCCTGGAAGCGAGCGGGAGTACCTTAGGGCCCAGATTGCCAGGATAAGTTCGGGTACTCATATCGCCCCCTTGGGGTACTACACCTTTGGGGGTGCGGAGGAACTTGGCGAGGGGGCTGAAGAAGAGGAGGTAATAAGAAGTAATTTGAGAGTAGATTCTTTTTTTAAGAAAAATGAGGCTAAGGACAGGGTGATGAAATTAATGTAATTTTTTTTTAATTTTGGGCATAATAAATGCTAAATTAATTTTTTTCGTTTTTAACAAAATTTGAAATACGTGTTTTTTTTATATGGCACGTTTTAAAATTTACTTTTATTTAAACTATGTTACCAGCAACATATTGATTTTATTTTAATTTTTTATATAAAATATGCATTTCAATCACAAACCCTTTTTTTATATTATTACCCGCCGATTTTCTATTAATTAAAAAAAAATTAAAACCAACTCAAATAAAACAAATTTTGTCCAATTTTTTTCCATACCCTAGCCACTGTATTCAAGATGGCTGTACTGGGTGTTGCCTACCCACTTAGGACATTTGCATGGACATATTTGGCCAGTGGTTCATACCTCCAATTTTAAGGGCCAATTCACTTTTTAAAATTTCTCTTTTATATAACTTATCGACTTTATAGTTAACAAATACTGTTACAGAAAAGCATTTTGTATGAAAAAAAAACGATTTTGCTTAATTTTTGAAATAAAATTATTTTTTCTAGAAATATTTGGACGATTCTACCACCCTGTAAGTCTTTGACTTAACCTCATTTTTTCTAAAAAAGGAATCAACTATTAAATTATTAATGAGGTCCATAAAAAATCCCCCATATTAATTGCAGCTAGGTGAAGAACAACCCGGAGGCGAAAGCAAAACCTCCTTCTCCCTCAACACCCGATACGAACCTCCGGCCCTCAAAGACCTCACCGACTCCTCGATGTCCTTCTGGGTGCACACTGCGCCCTACATCTTACCGCAAGGAAGAGTCTCTTGGTGGAACCCTGGCCCTGAAACGGCCGACGTCGAAGAACTGGGCGAGGAACTGGGCGAAGAAGAAGAAGAAGACGAGGAGGATGACAAGGATAAAGCGCCTAGGGTCGAACCGGAGCGAGGACCACCCCTGCTCACCCCCTTATCAGAAGACGCCTCCCTGGAAACCATTAACCCTTGGACAGCTAGGGCAACCTCCAAGGTCCTTAACATGTATTCCATAGCAGTAGTGAGGTCCAACTTATGGCCGGGGGGTTACGCCATCACCACCCCTACGAGGCACTTTTACAACGTGTATTTAGGGTTTGGGCTGAAGTATATGCAGCACAACTTCTCCCCAATGCCTCTGCCCCCGGTGCAGCAGGAATATGCGGTGGGTCCAGAAATTTTGGAGGTAATGGACCCTACCGGGCAAGAGGAGGAAAAATGGCGCATCGACCATTTGCCTAAACCCAAAGAGGTGCCTGGGGAGGGTGCAGGTGAGGAGGCCGAACCCGAGCAAGAGGAAGCAGAAGAGGAAGAGGAGGAGGAGGAGGAGGAGGAAGACGACTAGAGGAGTTATTGTTACAGTTACTTAAGTTAATACAGTCTAAAAAGTCGAGGAGTGTTTTAATACGGTATAATAAGTGAGGGGGGCGATAAAGCCAATGAAGGTAATACGAGTCCCGGACAGTCGGATCTTTAATTCAACACCTCGGGGATATTAGGTATCGGGTCGGGGAAGAAAGGAGGCTAAATTCCATTAAGTAAATGGACTTTTAAAACAGGCAATTTGATGCGGACGTAGTGAGGGCGGATCGGACGGATGCGGGTCAGAGCTTAACTCTAATGTGCCGACCAACTAAGAAACTTGGGATACGGGATTTAGGGTGTTTTGAATAAGTTTGAGTTAAGACTGGGTGGTTTTTCATCCCCTGTTTTATGAACGCTTTAAAGCGTCTCTTTGTTTGAGGAAAAGTTGATGATATGATAGGTAAAATGACAGTCGTGTGCCTTAAAGTTATGCTTTTTCGTACTATTTTTCATTTCTAAATAAACTTGACAAAATGTTGTTACAACTGAATTATTAATACATGGCGGTCGTGTGCAATAAAGTTATGCATTGCCCAATTTTCAATTGTCTTCAGACATTGGCTTCATGGATTTTTTAATGTTTTCGGGATACAATTATGATTCAGGGTGTTGAGGTTAATTTTTTATTTAGTCCAGGCAGTTAAATGCAATTTTTTGTTGATCAAGTGGAATAAAATTAATGTGCAAAATCCCCATTTTTTTTGGGAATAAATTGAAAAAAATGCAGAATTTTCCTTTTCTACTGGACTAATATTTGAAATTCTAGATTAGTTTTTTAATAATTTTGAAGGTAATTTTTTAGTTAGTCCAGGCAGTTGAATGCAATTTTCTGTTGATCAAATAAAATAGAATTTTCCCCAATTTTTCTGGTCAAATTTTCATTTTTTACTGGTGCTTACACCAGTTTTAAGTTATATGCTCGGATCACTAGAAATAATACGTCGCGTAACACAGAACTAAAATTTTATTGTAAAGATTTTTTAAAATTTTCTTTATGTCCATTTAAAACATCTAAAAACAATAAAAAAAGTCTTATAAAATAAAGTTCTGTTTCCCATAGGAGATGGAGAAAACGTATGGCAAGTTTGCTTTACCCAAAATTAACCATAACTCAAAAAGCAAAACTAGACCGATTTAAATAATTTTTTTTTCTATATATGCAAAATGATTAAACTAACGTAAAAGCTTTATGACAAAAAGCTGTTTTTCCCATAGAAAAGCTAGAAACAATTTTTTAAGGTAATTTTACATCTTTTTTAAGGGTTTTCTCGATTCCTGAAGCTCTGAGAGCAGAACTGCTAATAGGCATTTCGATTCCTCTAAATCAAAGGAGAGAAAAATTCTTTTAACTTACAGCTCTATTTCCTATAGAAATAGAGGAAAACCTGCGGCAAGTTTGCTCTTCCCAAAATTAACCATAACTCAAAATGCAAAACTAGACCGATTCAAATAAAAATTTCATCTATATATGCAAAATGATTATACTAACGTAAAAGCTTTATGACAAAAAGCTCTTTTTCCCATAGAAAAGCTAGAAACAATTTTTTAAGGTAATTTCAAACCTTTTTTAAGGGTTTTCTCGATTCTTGAAGCTCTGAGAGCAAAACTGCTAAGAAGCATTTCGATTCCTCTAAATCAAAGGAGAAAAAAATTCCTATAACTTAAAGCTCTATTTCCTATAGAAATAGAGGAAAACCTGTGGCAAGTTTGCTTTTACCCAAAATCAACCATAACTCAAAAAGCAAAACTAGACCGATTTAAATAATTTTTTTTTCTATATATGCAAAATGATTAAATTAACGTAAAAGCTTTATGACAAAAAGCTGTTTTTCCCATAGAAAAGCTAGAAACAATTTTTTAAGGTAATTTTACACCTTTTTTAAGGGTTTTCTCGATTCCTGAAGCTCTGAGAGCAAAACTGCTAAGAAGCATTTCGATTCCTCTAAATCAAACGAGAAAAAAATTCTTATAACTTACAGCTCTATTTTCTATAGGAATAGAGGAAAACGTGTGGCAAGTTTGCTCTTCCCAAAATTAACCATAACTCAAAAAGTAAAACTAGACCGATTTAAATAAAAATTTCTTCTATATATGCAAAATGATTATACTAACGTAAAAGCTTTATGACAAAAAGCTCTTTTTCCCATAGAAAAGCTAGAAACAATTTTTTAAGGTAATTTCAAACCTTTTTTAAGGGTTTTCTCGATTCTTGAAGCTCTGAGAGCAAAACTGCTAAGAAGCATTTCGATTCCTCTAAATCAAAGGAGAAAAAAATTCTTATAACTTACAGCTCTATTTACTATAGAAATTGAGGAAAACCTGTGGCAAGTTTGCTTTTCCCAAAATTAACCATAACTCAAAAAGCAAAACTAGACCGATTTAAATAATTTTTTTTTCTATATATGCAAAATGATTAAACTAACGTAAAAGCTTTATGACAAAAAGCTGTTTTTCCCATAGAAAAGCTAGAAACAATTTTTTAAGGTAATTTTACACCTTTTTTAAGGGTTTTCTCGATTCCTGAAGCTCTGAGAGCAAAACTGCTAAGAAGCATTTCGATTCCTCTAAATCAAAGGAGAAAAAAATTCTCATAACTTACAGCTCTATTTCCTATAGAAATAGAGGAAAACGTGTGGCAAGTTTGCTCTTCCTAAAATTAACCATAACTCAAAATGCAAAACTGGACCGATTTTTAAAAAAATTTCTTCTGCATCTGCAGAATGGTTAAACTAACGTAAAAGCTTTATGACAAAAAACCGTTTTTCCTATAGAAAAGCTAGAAACAATTTTTTAAGGTAATTTTACACCTTTTTTAAGGGTTTTCTCGATTCCTGAAGCTCTGAGAGCAAAACTGCTAAGAAGCATTTCGATTCCTATAATTCAAAGGAGAAAAAAATTCTTATAACTTACAGCTCTATTTCCTATAGGAACAGAGAAAAACCTGTGGCCAGTTTGCTTTCACTCATAATTAACCAAAACTCAAAATGCAAAACTAAACCGATTTCAATTTTTTTTTCTTCTATATATGTAAAATAATAGTACAAAAATAAAAGACTTATTGCAAAAAACTCTTACTCTTATAGCAGAGCTGCAATCAGTCTTTAAATGTCGTTTCCAAAATTTCCTCGAATCCTGTGACTCTGAGAGCAAAACTGCATAGAACCATTTTGGTTCCTCTTATTAAAAGGAGAAAAAACCCTTATAACATACAGTTCTATTTTTTATACGAATGGAGAAAAACGTATAGCAAATGTGCGTTGACTTAAAATCCACCATAACTCAAAATGCAAAACTAGAGCGATTTCATTTTTTTTTCTTCTATGTATGTAAAATAATAGTACAAAAATAAAAGACTTATGATAAAAAACTCTTACTTTTATAGCAAAGCTAAAATCAATCTTTAAAAGTCTTTTTCAAGGTTTTCCTTAATTCCTGTGACTCTGAGAGCAAAACTCTCAGAAAATAAATAATTTATCACAATTTTTTTATCAAAAATTTGCGGTAAACAATTATTAAAAAAAAATTAAAACATAACAATATGACTGTCATAGCCATTAAAATTATGCACCATTTTCCGCCATAAAAAAATAAAAAAAGGTTTAGTAATTTCTTATCAAGCTAGGGGGTATATTATTCCCATTAAATCGGAAATATTTCGACATCGTATATACTAAAAATGAAAATTTAATAAAAAGAGCACTTTTATTAAAAACGCCGTACGGTAGAAAATAATAAATGGCGACGACATGCAGTACGTACGTTATATAATAAATTCCGAAATCGTTCGTAGCGATACACGGGACCTATTATTAATCAGCTTTTAAAAATATATCGGGGATACAACATCGTAAAAGGACTTTTACGTGCTAGAAAAGGATTTTTAGTTTGTCAACATCCAACACTGATATAATAATATCGCAGTCGTATCCATTAAAGTTATGCGTTTCATGTTTATTTTGACTAAGATTTAAATGTTGATTATTGAACTGTAAGATCGTGGCATTCATATCAAATAAAGTTATGCATTCTGTGTTGATTTTTATATGTTTTACTTAATTTTGCCAATAGAAGATTGTTTTCTTACGTAGAAATTAAAATATAAAGACGTGGCAGTCATGTCCAATAAAATTATGCATTTTATTGTTACTAGGAAAATTTTTATATTTGGGGATTAATTTAATTTTTACCTAAAATAAACCAAAATAAAGGCATTTTTCCAGGCAGTTGAATAATTTTTTTAAAGTCACTATTTAAGTTCAGCTTAGGCAGTTGAAGTCAAAAAAAATTAATTTTCTTCAGTATTCAATTGCCTGGATGGAGTATTTCAATTTTTCTCTTTCTCCAGGCAGTTGAGGTATTTTTTATTTAAAAATCATTAAACTAGGGCATCTTTTTTCTAGGCAAAAATCCCCTAAAATCCCACAATTTTAATTTTAGAATTAAATTTTGAATCCACTATACTGCCAGGAATGTTTAATTCTTATGTCAATAAAAAATCTCGGATTTAATAATATAAAGTTATAATAATCGTATTCAATTAAATTATGCATTTGCTTCAATTTATTTTGGTAATTTTCCAATGTAAATTTTTTTCACTAATGAATTTTTTGACAAATTCGTTATGGTAGGGACAAAATGCTTATATCTCTGAAACCAAAGAAGATAGAGATATGAAATTGGAACCACAGATTCTCCTAATAAATAGGTTAAACATGTGTCTTAAATTTTTTCCAAAAAAAAATAGGAAATGTAAAAATTATGCCTTGGAAGTTGGAGAATTTTTTTTTCTGAAAAAAAAATAAAATTCCCAATAACAAATAATTTATATCTTTGAAACTAAGATAGTTAGAGACCTAAAATTTAAAATATAGATTCTTCTAATAAATTAACTGCATACGTACTTTAGGGTTTGTTAAAAAAAAATGTGAACTAAAAAAATTAGCCTTGGAACTTGAAAAATGTTTACTTTACAAAAAATGATATTTTCAGGGACAAAATCCTTTTATCTCTAAAACTACGTGAGTTAGAGACTTGAACAATTGATCATAAATTCTTTTAATAAAATAATGAAATACGTATGTCAGCGATTTTTTCAAAAAAAAAATTAAATAGGGAAATTAGCCTTAGCACTTGAAGAAATTTTCTTAAAAAAAAAATTGTAAATGCTCATATCTCGGAAACTAAGAGAGATATAAACATGAAATTCGGAACATAAATTCCCCTAAAAAAATTAGTGAATACTTTAGCGTTTAAAAACAGATATACATTGTGTTCTTACGTAGAAATTAAAATATAAAGACGTGGCAGTCGTGTCAAATAAAATTATGCATTTTATTGTTACTTGTAAAATTTTTATATTTGGGAATTAATTTAATTTTTATTCGACTGCTTTTTTACCTAAAATAAAACAAAATTAAGGCATTTTTCCAGGCAGTTGAATCAGTTTTTTAAGTCACTATTTAGGTTTAGCTTAGGCGGTTGAAGTCAAAAAAGTGAATTTTCTTCAGTATTCAACTGCCTGGACGGAGTATTTCAATTTTTCTCTTTTTCCAGGCGGTTGAGGTATTTTTGCTTTAAATATCATTAAACTGCCTAAAAGTGAAACAAAATTAGGGCATTTTTTTCTAGGCAAAAATCCCCTAAAATCCCACAACTTTAATTTTGGAATTAAATTTTGAATCCACTATACTGCCAGAAATCTTTAATTCTTATGTCAATAAAAAGTCTTGGATGGAATAATATAAAGGTATAATAATCGTACCTAATTAAATTATGCATTTGCTTTAATTTATTTTGATAATTTTCCAATGTAAATTTTTTGACAAATTCGTTATGGTAGGGACAAAATGCTTATATCTCTGAAACCAAAGAAGATACAGATATGAAATTTGAACGACAGATTCTCCTAATAAATAGGTTAAATACGTGTCTTAAATTTTTTCCAAAAAAAAAAAGACAATAAAAAAATTAGCCTTGGAAGTTGGAGAAATTTTTTTTCTGAAGAAAAATAAAATTTCCAATAACAAATAATTTATATCTTTGAAACTATGATAGTTAGAGACCTAAAATTTAAAATATAGATTCTTCTAATAAATTAACTGGACACGCACCTTAAGGTTTGTTCAAAAAAAAATGTGAACTAAAAAAATTAGCCTTAAAATTTGAATAATATTTACTTAATAAAAAATTAAGTTTTCAGGGACAAAATGCTTTTATCTCTAAAACTACGTGAGTTAGAGACTTGAACGTTTGATCATAGATTCTTCTAATAAAATAATGAAATACGTATGTCAGCGATTTTTTCAAAAAAAAAATTAAATAGGTAAATTAGCCTTGGCACTTGAAGAAATTTTCTTAAAAAAAAATTGTAATTTTCAGGGACAAAATGCTCATATCTCGGAAACGAAGAGAGATATAAACATGAAATTCGGAACATAAATTCCCCTAAAAAAATTAGTGAATACTTTAGCTTTTAAAAACAGATATACATTGTTTTCTTACGTAGAAATTAAAATATAAAGACGCGGCAGTCATGTCCAATAAAATTATGCATTTTATTGTTACTTGGGAATTAATTTAATTTTTATTCAACTGCTTTTTTTACCTAAAATAAAACAAAATTAAGGCATTTTTCCAGGCAGTTGAATCAGTTTTTTTAAGTCACTATTTAGGTCCAGCGTAGGCAGTTGAAGTAAAAAAAAGTGAATTTTCTTCAGTATTCAACTGCCTGGACGGAGTATTTCAATTTTTCTCTTTTTCCAGGCAATTGAGGTATTTTTGCTTTAAAAACCATTTAACTGCCTGAAAATGAAACAAAATTAGGGCATTTTTTTTCTAGGCAAAAATCCCCTAAAATCCCACAATTTTAATTTTGGAATTAAATTTTGAATCCGCTATACTGCCAGGAATCTTTAATTCTTATGTCAATAAAAAATCTTGGATGGAATAATATAAAGGTATAATAATCGTATTCAATTAAATTATGCATTTGCTTCAATTTATTTTGATAATTTTCCAATGTAAATTTTTTGACAAATTCGTTATGGTAGGGACAAAATGCTTATATCTCTGAAACCAATAAAGATAGAGATATGAAATTTGAACCACAGATTCTCCTAATAAATAGGTTAAATACGTGTCTTAAATTTTTTCCAAAAAAAAGAGGAAATGTAAAAATTAGCCTTGGAAGTTGGAGAAATGTTTTTTCTGAAGAAAAATAAAATTTCCAATAACAAATAATTTATATCTTTGAAACTATGATAGTTAGAGACCTAAAATTTAAAACATAGATTCTTCTAATAAATTAACTGGACACGCACCTTAAGGTTTGTTCAAAAAAAAATGTGAACTAAAAAAATTAGCCTTAAAATTTGAATAATATTTACTTAATAAAAAATTAAGTTTTCAGGGACAAAATGCTTTTATCTCTAAAACTACGAGAGTTAGAGACTTGAACATTTGATCATAAATTCTTCTAATAAAATAATGAAATACGTATGTCAGCGATTTTTTCAAAAAAAAAATTAAATAGGGAAATTAGCCTTGGCACTTGAAGAAATTTTCTTAAAAAAAAATTGTAATTTTCAGGGACAAAATGCTCATATCTCGGAAACGAAGAGAGATATAAACATGAAATTCGAAACATAAATTCCCCTAAAAAAATTAGTGAATACTTTAGCGTTTAAAAACAGATATACATTGTTTTCTTACGTAGAAATTAAAATATAAAGACGCGGCAGTCATGTCCAATAAAATTATGCATTTTATTGTTATTTGGGAATTAATTTAATTTTTATTCAACTGCTTTTTTTACCTAAAATAAAACAAAATTCAGGCATTTTTCCAGGCAGTTGAATCAGTTTTTTAAGTCACTATTTAGGTCCAGCGTAGGCAGTTGAAGTCAAAAAAAGTGAATTTTCTTCAGTATTCAACTGCCTGGATAAAGTATTTCAATTTTTCTCTTTTTCCAGGCATTGAGGTATTTTTGCTTTAAAAACCATTAAACTGCCTGAAAGTGAAACAAAATTAGGGCATCTTTTTTCTAGGCAAAAATCCCCTAAAATCCCACAATTAAATTTTGAATCCACTATATTGCCAGGAATGTTTAATTCTTATGTCAATAAAAAATCTCGGATTTAATAATATAAAGTTATAATAATCGTATTCAATTAAATTATGCATTTGCTTCAATTTATTTTGGTAATGTAATTTTTTTTCACTAATGAATTTTTTGACAAATTCGTTATGGTAGGGACAAAATGCCTATATCTCTGAAACCAATAAAGATAGAGATATGAAATTTGAACCACAGATTCTCCTAATAAATAGGTTAAATACGTGTCTTAATTTTTTTCCAAAAAAAAGAGGAAATGGAATAAAACAACCTTGGAACTTGAAGAAATTTTCTTTAAAATTTTTTTCATTTCCAGGGATAAAATGCTTATATCTCGGAAACTAAGAGAGATATAAACATGAAATTTGGAATATAAATTCCCCTATTAGAATAAATAAATACGTGCTTTGACGTTTTTTTCAAAAACAGATATACATTGACAAAATTAGCCTTGGAAATTGAAGAATTTTTTCACAAAAAAAAATGAATTTCTCAGGGACAAATTGCAGGTATCTCCAAAACCAAGAAAGATAGAGACATGAAATTTAAAATATAAACTCTCCTAATAAAATCACTAAATACGTGCCTTAAGGTTTTTTCCAAAAAAAATTAAAAAAAAGCCTGGAATTTAAAAAAAAAAAATTTTTTTAAAATATAAAATCTCAGGGACTAATTGCTTATACCTCTAAATTTGAAAAAGATAGAAATATGAAGTTTGAAATATTGATTCCTCTAATAAAATAATTAAATTCTTGTCTTAACGTTTTTTGAAAAAAAAAATAAAAAATGAAAAATCAGGCTTAGAAGTTGAACCTTGAAAAAATTACTACTCTTAAATTGCTCATATTTCTAAAACCAAGAGAGATAGAGACATGAAATTTAAACCATAAATTCCTCTAATAAAATAACTAAATATGTGTTATAGCTTTTTTGAAAAAAATATATATAAAATGAAAAAATAAGCCTTGAAAGGTAGAACAAAAAAATCTCAAAAAAAAATTTAATTAATCAAAAAAAATTAATTAAAGAAATATAATTTGCAGTCAGAAGTGAACATCATGAAAAAAATACTTCTAACTATAATATTAGTTGCATTAGAAGAAAACTAACTTCAATTACCTGAAAGAACCAGAAGGTAACCTCAACTGCCTGGAAGAAAGAAAACAATTATTAACTTCAATTGCCTGAAATAGAAAAAAGCAAATATGAAAGATTTATTAAACCATTAAAATGCATAAATTTAAGGCACAAATTCCTGTATAAAAAAAAATATTATATAAACATATACAAGTCAATAAACCCAACACTGAAATGCAAACGCGGTTTACATGCTTACCATAGACAATATAACAGTCAGACCCATTAAAATTATGCATTTTTCATGTATTTCCACCCACTTAAGCCCCATACCATTTTCTTAAAATATATAACATCAACGCAGTCGTATCCATTAAAGTTATGCACGTGTGTATTTCCCTAACGGGCGATAAATTAAATTTTATCTATGCGATAGTAATACGGACGTTATTAAAGCGATATCGTATAATATGCATGTAAACAAGGACGGGTAATCAGAGAGCAAGAGATGTTTGTTAGGGTTTATTACGTGGTTGTTATAAAGCCTTCGGGGACAATTACGTGATTTGAATGGTTGAAATTTTCGTTCGATAATTCGAATTTTTCGTTTTCCAGATAAGCAACAACTGGATAATGGGTCCGGAACTTTGCGACATGTGGACCTCCATTGACGTGCTGTGCTGTACGGCCTCCATTTTACATTTGGTCGCTATAGCATTGGACAGGTAAAAATTAAACAAATTTTATTTATTTGGTGACCCTATTTATTTAACATGCGAATATAAGCTATTGATTACGATATATTGCACATATAAATAATGATCCTTAAAAGCTAATAAATCGTCGATGCTGTTTTCTATATTAATTTCTATAATAAAAATTAAATTTATTTTTTGAATGTTATTTAAATTTACTATAAACTGTTCGACAACCTACTAGATCATTTTGAAATTTACCAACAACAGACTGTGATTTGTTTTGTGATCTCTTTTTAATGGATTGGTAAGACAGAGATGAAAGAAATGTAGGTGTGACAAGTGTTAATTACGATGAATTAACCAGAAAATTAGACTAAAATTGGACTATCAGAGATTTTTAAATTCCAGGCAGTTGAGTCCATTTTAGTCAAATTTCAAGTAGTTTAGTCCATTTTTTATTAAATTTTGTATAATTTTATGAAATAATTTCATTATTCCAGGCAGTTGAGCCAAGGGTGAATTTTCCAGAATTTTGCAAAATTTCAGGCAGTTTAGTAAATTTTTTATTAAATTTTGTAAAATTGTATGACATAATTTCGTTATTCCAGGCAGTTGAGCCAAAGATTAATTTTTCCAGAATTTCAGGCAGTTTAGTCCATTTTTTATTAAATTTTGTAAAATTGTATGACATAATTTCGTTATTCCAGGCAATTGAGCAAAGGATTAATTTTTCCAGAATTTCAGGCAGTTTATTCCATTTTTTATTAAATTTTGTAAAATTGTATGATCAATTTTTCCAGAATTTTGCAAAATTTCAGGCAGTTGAGCCAATGATCAATTTTTCCAGAATTTTGCAAAATTTCAGGCAGTTTAGCCTATTTTTTATTAAATTTTGTAAAACTGTATGAATTAATTTCATTATTCCAGGCTTTCCAGAATTTTGCAAAATTTCAGGCATTTTAGTCTATTTTTTATTAAATTTTGTAAAATTGTATGACATAATTTCGTTATTCCAGGCAGTTGAGCTAGGGATCAATTTTTCCAGAATTTTGCAAAATTTCAGACAGTTTAGCTAATTTTTTATTAAATTTTATAAAATTGTATGAATTAATTTCATTATTCCAGGCTTTCCAGAATTTGGCAAAATTTCAGGCAGTTTATTCCATTTTTTGTCAAATTTTGTAAAATTGTATGACATAATTTCATTATTCTAGGCAGTTGAGACAAGGATCAATTTTTCCAGAATTTTTCAAAATTTCAGACAGTTTAGTTCGTTTTTTATGAAATTTTGTAAAATTGTATGAATTAGTTTTATTATTCCAGGCTTTCCAGAATTTTGCAAAATGTCAGGCAGTTCAGTCTATTTTTTATTAAATTTTGTAAAATTGTATGAATTAATTTCATTATTCCAGGCAGTTGAGCTGGGGATTCATTTTTCCAGAATTTTGCAAAATTGCAGGCAGTTTATTCCATTTTTTATTAAATTTTGTAAAATTGTATGAATTAATTTCATTATTCCAGGCAGTTGAGCTTGGGATTCATTTTTCCAGAATTTTGCAAAATTTCAGGCAATTTAGTCTATTTTTTATTAAATTCTGTAAAAACGTATCCATGAACCGATTGCCTGGAATGATTAAAGAAAATTCAGCTCGGTTTCAATGCCTGGAATTTCCAGAAATTCTGGAAAAATATCTCATTTGTAAGAAATTGTAAAATTAACTGGAACCTGTGATATCTTTATTTTTGCCTGTCATCTCTCAAATGTGAAATTTCCAGAAATTGATCGTGAATTTCTGGATTTTTTCACAGGTGAGTCTAATTGGTTTATTTTCTATTAAATTACAGGCAGTTGAGTCAAGAATACGATTTTTGAAGAATTTTGACAAATTTCAGGTAGTTCAGTTTATTCCTCATTAAATTCCAGGTTGAATCATTGAATTAATTTCATTATTCCAGGCAGTTGAGCCAAGGATCAATTTTTTCCAGAAGTTTCTAAAATTTCAGATAATTCAGCTCATTTTTTATTTATTTCCAGATTGAAACATTGAATTAATTTCATTATTCCAGGCACTTGAGCCAAGGATAAATTTTTCCAGAATTTGTCTAAATTTTAAGACAGAAAGAAATAAAATTAAATGACAGACGAACATTGAGAGATGACAGTTTCCAGTTAATTTTTCCAACTGCCTGGATAAAACAAATGACTACAATAACAATTTGGAAAAAATCTGGAGACTAGCAAATACAGTGTCCCAGTAAAAACTGCCTAAATTGACTCTTTCAGGTAGTTGAGACCATCTACTTCACTTAAATTCAAACTTAATTATCCTGACTAACTTTGGAAGGATTAATTAGCTCTGGAAGTCTTTATGCTCAACTGCCTGGAACAACGAAATTAAATTGCGAGCAGTTAAGTTAATTAATTTTTTTATTCCAGGCAGTTGACTTGAGAATTTTTATTATTCTTTTATTTTATCTAGACAGTAGGGTCCTGGATATATTTTTACAAAACCTAATAAAAAATTGCTGAAATTTGGAAAAATTCTGGAAAAATTGTTTTTGGGCTCAACTGCCTGGAATAATTAAATTAATTCTTAGATTCAACTGCCCGAATGAACTGAATTTCCTGAAATTTGGTAAAACTCTGAAAAATTGTATCCTTGTCTCAACTGCATGCAATTTAATGGAAAATGGACCAATCAGATTTAAGTGTGAAAATATCCAGAAATTTACGATTGAATTAATTCTATAAAATTAAGAGCTAACAGTTTCCAGTTAATTTCTTAATTTTTCCAGGCAGTTGAAGCATTCCAGAAAAAAAAACAACTGCTTAGTATAAATTCAATTTAAATTTTCTTCACTAGTTGAATGTTAATTAACTCTGGAAGTTTTTGTGCTCAACTGCCTGGAATAATGAAACTAAATTTCAGGCAACTAAGTTAATTTGTTTTTTTATTCCAGGCAGTTGAGATATTGGTCCAGAATTATTGAGAAATTCGAGGCACTGAAATTGAGCTAAAAATTTCAGGTAGTTGACTTGAGAATTTTTATTATTTTTTTATTTTATTCAGGCAGTAGGGTCTGGATATGTTTTTACAAAACCTAATAATAAAATTGCCGAAATTTGGAAAAATTATGGAAAAATTGTTTTTGGGCTCAACTGCCTGGAATAATGAAATTAATTTTTAGATTAAACTGCTTGAATGAACTGAATTTCCTGAAATTTGGTAAAACTCTGAAAAATTGTATCCTTGTCTCAACTGCATGCAATTTAATAGAAAATGGACCAATCAGATTTAAGTGTGAAAAATCCAGAAATTTATGATTAAATTCCTAGAAATTCCACAAAATTAAGAGCTGACAGTTTCCAGTTAATTTTTAAATTTTTCCAGGCAGTTGAAACATTCCAGAAAAAAAAACTGCTTAGTATAAACTCAAATTAAATTTTCTTCACTAGTTGAATGTTAATTAACTCTGGAAGTTTTTGTGCTCAACTGCCTGGAATAATGAAACTAAATTTCAGGCAATTAAGTTAATTTGTTTTTTATTCCAGGCAGTTGAGATATTGATCCAGAATTTTTGAGAAATTCGAGGCATTAAAACTGAGCTAAAAATTTCAGGCAGTTGACTTGAGAATTTTTATTATTATTTTATTTTACCCAGGCAGTATGGTTCTGGATATGTTTTTACAAAACCTAATAAAAAATTGCTGAAATTTGGAAAATTTCTAGAAAAATTGTCCCTGGGCTCAACTGCCTGGAATAATGAAATTAATTTCTAGATTCAACTGCCTGAATGAACTGAATTTCTTGAAATTTGGTAAAACTCTGAAAATTGCGTCCTTGTCTCAACTGCATGAAATTTAATGGAAAATGGACCAATCAGATTTAAGTGTGAAAATATCCAGAAATTTACGATTGAATTCCTGGAAATTTTATAAAATTAAGAGCTAACAGTTTCCAGTTATTTTTTTAATTTTTCCAGGCAGTTGAAGCATTCCAGAAAAAAAACAACTGCTTAGTATAAATTCAAATTAAATTTTCTTCACTAGTTGAATGTTAATTAACTCTGGAAGTTTTTGTGCTCAACTGCCTGGAATAATGAAACTAAATTTCAGGCAATTAAGTTAATTTGTTTTTTATTCCAGGCAGTTGAGATATTGATCCAGAATTTTTGAGAAATTCGAGGCATTAAAACTGAGCTAAAAATTTCAGGCAGTTGACTTGAGAATTTTTATTATTATTTTATTTTACCCAGGCAGTATGGTTCTGGATATGTTTTTACAAAACCTAATAAAAAATTGCTGAAATTTGGAAAATTTCTGGAAAAATTGTCCCTGGGCTCAACTGCCTGGAATAATGAAATTAATTTCTAGATTCAACTGCCTGAATGAACTAAATTTCCTGAAATTTGGTAAAACTCTGAAAATTGCGTCCTTGTCTCAACTGCATGAAATTTAATGGAAAATGGACCAATCAGATTTAAGTGTGAAAATATCCAGAAATTTACGATTGAATTCCTGGAAATTTTATAAAATTAAGAGCTAACAGTTTCCAGTTATTTTTTTAATTTTTCCAGGCAGTTGAAGCATTCCAGAAAAAAAACAACTGCTTAGTATAAATTCAAATTAAATTTTCTTCACTAGTTGAATGTTAATTAACTCTGGAAGTTTTTGTGCTCAACTGCCTGGAATAATGAAACTAAATTTCAGGCAATTAAGTTAATTTGTTTTTTATTCCAGGCAGTTGAGATATTGGTCCAGAATTTTTGAGAAATTCGAGGCATTGAAACTGAGCTAAAAATTTCAGGCAGTTGACTTGAGAATTTTTATTATTCTTTTATTTTATCCAGGCGGTAGGGTTCTGGATATGTTTTTACAAAATCTAATAAAAAATTGCTGAAATTTGGAAAAATTCTGGAAAAATTGTCCCTGGGCTCAACTGCCTGGAATAATGAAATTAATTTCTAGATTCAACTGCCTGAATGAACTGAATTTCTTGAAATTTGGTAAAACTCTGAAAATTGCGTCCTTGTCTCAACTGCATGCAATTTAATAGAAAACGGACCAATTAGATTTAAGTGTGAAAGTGAGTTAAGAGCTGACAGTTTCCAGTTAATTTTTCAATTTTTCCAGGCAGTTGAAGCATTCCGAAAAAAAAAACTGCTTAGTTGAATGTTAATTCCAGAGTTATGTGGAATGTTAATTAACTCATTTCAGGCAGTTAAGTTAATTCATTTTTTTATTCCAGGCAGTTGAGATCATTTTCCTGAAATTCCTGGCATTGAAAATGAGCTGAACCCTACATTAATTCAGGCAGTTGACTGAAAAATGTTAATTTATTTTTTATTATTCCAGGCAATTGGATCTGGAAAAAATCTGGAAAAATTGATCCTTGACTCAACCGCCTGGAATATTGATATTATGTCATACAATTTTACAAAATTTAATAAAAAATGGAATAAACTGTCTAAAATTTTGCAA
This sequence comes from Anthonomus grandis grandis, assembly GCF_022605725.1. NCBI lineage: Eukaryota > Metazoa > Arthropoda > Insecta > Coleoptera > Curculionidae > Anthonomus > Anthonomus grandis. The sequence continues at coordinate 17,503,687 of NC_065562.1, forward strand.
AATTCTGGAAAAAATTGATCGTTGGCTCAACTGCCTGGAATTTTGCAAAACTCTGGAAAAATTGATCATGGCTCAACTGCCTGGAATAATAAAATTATGTCATACAATTTTACAAAATTTAATAAAAAATGGACTAAACTGCCTGAAATTTTGCAAAATTCTGGAAAAATTGATCCTTGACTCAACTGCCTGGAATAATTAAATTATGTCATACAATTTTACAAAATTTAATAAAAAATGGACTAAACTGCCTGAAATTTTGCAAAATTCTGGAAAAATTGATCCTTGGCTCAACTGCCTGGAATAATTAAATTATGTCATACAATTTTACAAAATTTAATAAAAAATTGACTAAACTGCCTGAAATTTTGCAAAATTCTGGAAAAATTGATCCTTGGCTCAACTGCCTGGAATAATTAAATTATGTCATACAATTTTACAAAATTTAATAAAAAATGAAATAAACTGCCTGAAATTTTGCAAAATTCTGGAAAAATTGATCCTTGGCTCAACTGCCTGGAATAATTAAATTATGTCATACAATTTTACAAAATTTAATAAAAAATGGACTAAACTGCCTGAAATTTTGCAAAATTCTGGAAAAATTGATCCTTGGCTCAACTGCCTGGAATAATTAAATTATGTCATACAATTTTACAAAATTTAATAAAAAATGGACTAAACTGCCTGAAATTTTGCAAAACTCTGGAAAAATTGATCCTTGGCTCAACTGCCTGGAATAATAAAATTATGTCATACAATTTTACAAAATTTAATAAAAAATGAACTAAACTGCCTGAAATTTTGCAAAATTCTGGAAAAATTGATCCTGGGCTCAACTGCCTGGAATAATTAAATTATGTCATACAATTTTACAAAATTTAATAAAAAATAGACTAAACTGCCTGAAATTTTGCAAAATTCTGTAAAAATTGATCCTTGGCTCAACTGCCTGGAATAATTAAATTATGTCATACAATTTTACAAAATTTAATAAAAAATGGACTAAACTGCCTGAAATTTTGCAAAATTCTGTAAAAATTGATCCTTGGCTCAACTGCCTGGAATAATTAAATTATGTCATACAATTTTACAAAATTTAATAAAAAATGAACTAAACTGCCTGAAATTTTGCAAAATTCTGGAAAAATTGATCCTTGGCTCAACTGCCTGGAATAATTAAATTATGTCATACAATTTTACAAAATTTAATAAAAAATTGACTAAACTGCCTGAAATTTTGCAAAATTCTGGAAAAATTGATCCTTGGCTCAACTGCCTGGAATAATTAAATTATGTCATACAATTTTACAAAATTTAATAAAAAATTGACTAAACTGCCTGAAATTTTGCAAAATTCTGGAAAAATTGATCCTGGGCTCAACTGCCTGGAATAATTAAATTAATTTCATGTTTCAACTACTTGAGTTTTAATAGAAAATTGAAAGCAGATATAATTTTAACAAAAATCCAGAAATTCCTGTTAAATCTGAACTTGAGTCTGACTCTGAATCTGAATCTGAATCTGAATCTGAATCTGAATCTGAATCTGAATCTGAATCTTAATCTTAATCTGAATCTGAATCTGAATCTGAATCTGAATCTTAATCTGAATCTGAATCTGAATCTGAATCTGAATCTGAATCTGAATCTGTATCTGAATCTAAACCTAAACCTGAACCTGAACCTGAACACAAAACGTATTTCTTAAATCTTTTATTCTTATACTCTAAAACAGATACTGGGCGGTAACGAACGTAGACTACATCCACACAAGAAACAGTTCCAGGATCAGCATAATGATCTTCGCGGTGTGGGTGATCGCCTTGGTGGTATCCTTGGCCCCCCAGATCCCCCAGTTCAAGGATCCCGAATACCTTTACAGGATCCAAGTGAAGAGACAATGCTTGGTCAGCCAAGACGTGAAATACCAAATTTTCGCCACCAGTTCCACCTTCTACGTGCCCCTGCTGGTGATCTTCGTACTTTACTGGAAAATCTTCCAGGCAGCTCGGAACCGGATACGAAAACGTCGAGAACTGAAGCAACACAACTTTGAAAAAGTGGAAAAAATCAATAATAACAGCAGCAGGTGAGCCCTCGCCCTGTTTTAGTCAGCTATAACAAACGCCACTGTTAGGATCGTCTGTTTAAGGTTAACCAGCACCTTTTTGGGGAAAAAACGCTTCTTAAGGGTGAAAAAGTCGGTGGGGAAGAACCCTGCTGCAGAAGCTCTGGTGAACTCGTTGGTGATGATGGAGGGCCAATCGACCACCACCATGGAGATCCTGGAGGAGCACGAGGAGCCCACCAGCAGCAACGACCAGGAGGTGAGTCAGACAGGTTTCATTTGTTTAAATGGAGTGATACGATTGGTGTTTCAGGAAGAGACCACCGCTTTCACGATATCCAGACCGCCAACTGGTGACGGTGGCGGTCACCAGCAAATAGTGAATGCTTCCAATAACGTTTCTCCGGAAAAGTCGTCCACTAATAACGGGTCTACTGGACTTGTCAGTCATATTAGTGACGCCAGTAAGGTAAGGCCTGCATGATTTCGAAAGAGAGCTAGGCGAAGTTAAAATATAAAGATTATGTCAAATATAGAGCTTATAAATTGAAAATTTTGATTTTTCCATGCCTTTCCATCTATCGTTCAGTGCATATAAAAACCAAAACTCAATATAGTACGCAATTACAGTAATTGAAATAGAGCGGATTTTTTTAAGGTAAAATCTAATAAACTGGGATCAAATTATTGCTGTATACAATTTTTTAATAAATTAACCAATAGCAGTAAGAAATCTAATCAAATCAAAGTTAAGGAGTCAATTTTTTAAAATGTAAATAATGTTTTAACTGTGGAGTGATTCTCGGTGGTACTAGGTACCTTTTTGTAGTCCTTTATTTTTATGGGTGTAAGTGTATAAATTTGTTTTATTATACATTTGTTTAACTTACTATGAAAAGCGTATTATTTAATTTATTTTATTCTGCATTACCCTTCAAAGTCTGACAAAGTGTATATATTAATTACTATGTTTATAACACGTTTAATAGTAAATAAATAAGTAAAATTATTGTTTACATCAGGAGCATAATTTTTATGGATTCGAGGATTTTTTCATTATTAATATTTGTCATTTTGAGCGCATTATGAATTGTGCATAATTAAATGCATAATTTTAAAGGATACGACGGATATTTCTCCATATATTTTTTATTGTTGTTTTAGGGAAATTTAACCTTAAAATTTGCGAAAAATGTCGGGAGATCTTCAAAGGTTTAAGGTCTTTTACTAGTGTTAAGATATATAGGAAAAAAAATTTAATTTTCATGAAATATGTATCTTAATTAATTTCTAGGTCGAATCATTGAATTAATTTCATTATTCCAGGCAGTTGAGTCAAGGATGAATTTTTTCCAGAACTTTCTAAAACTTCAGATAATTCAGTTTATTCTTCATTAATTTCTAGGTTGGATCATTGAATTAATTTCATTATTCCAGGCAGTTGAGTCAAAGATGAATTTTTTTAGAATTTTCTAAGATTTCAGATAATTCAGCTCATTTTTTATTAATTTCTAGGTTGGATCATTGAATTAATTTCATTATTCCAGGCAGTTGAGTCAAGGACGATTTTTTTTCAGAATTTTCCAAGATTTCAGATAATTCAGCTCATTTTTTATTAATTTCTAGGTTGGATCATTGAATTAATTTCATTATTCCAGGCAGTTGAGTCAAGGATGAATTTTTTCCAGAATTTTCAAATAATTCAGTTCATTCTTCATTAATTTCTAGGTTGGATCATTGAATTAATTTCATTATTCCAGGCAGTTGAGTCAAGGATGAATTTTTTTCAGAATTTTCTAAATTTTGGATAATTCAGTTCATTCTTCATTAAATTCTATGTTGGATCATTGAATTAATTTCATTATTCCAGGCAGTTGAGTCAAGGACGATTTTTTTTCAGAATTTTCCAAGATTTCAGATAATTCAGCTCATTTTTTATTAATTTCTAGGTTGGATCATTGAATTAATTTCATTATTCCAGGCAGTTGAGTCAAGGATGAATTTTTTCCAGAATTTTCAAATAATTCAGTTCATTCTTCATTAATTTCTAGGTTGGATCATTGAATTAATTTCATTATTCCAGGCAGTTGAGTCAAGGATGAATTTTTTTCAGAATTTTCTAAATTTTGGATAATTCAGTTCATTCTTCATTAAATTCTATGTTGGATCATTGAATTAATTTCATTATTCCAGGCAGTTGAGTCAAGGATGAATTTTTTTCAGAATTTTCTAAAATTTCAGATAATTTAGTTCATTTTTCATTAAATTCTATGTTGGATCATTGAATTAATTTCATTATTCCAGGCAGTTGAGTCAAGGATGAATTTTTTCAGAATTTTCTAAATTTCAGATAATTCAGTTCATTCTTCATTAATTTCTAGGTTGAATCATTAAATTAATTTCATTATTCCAGGCAGTTGAGTCAAGGATGAATTTTTTCAGAATTTTCTAAATTTCAGACAATTCAGTTCATTCTTCATTAATTTCTAGGTTGAATCATTAAATTAATTTCATTATTCCAGGCAGTTGAGTCAAGGATGAATTTTTTTCAGAATTTTCTAAATTTCAGATAATTCAGCTCATTTTTTATTAATTTCTAGGTTGAATCATTAAATTAATTTCATTATTCCAGGCAGTTGAGTCAAGGATGAATTTTTTCCAGAATTTTCTAAGATTTCAGATAATTCAGCTCATTTTTTATTAATTTCTAGGTTGGATCATTGAATTAATTTCATTATTCCAGGCAGTTGAGTCAAGGATGTTTTTTTTTCAGAATTTTCTAAATTTCAGATAATTCAGTTCATTCTTCATTAATTTCTAGGTTGGATCATTGAATTAATTTCATTATTCCAGGCAGTTGAGGCAAGGATGAATTTTTTCTAGAATTTTCTAAAATTTCAGATAACTTAGTTCATTCTTCATTAAAGTCTAGGTTGGATCATTGAATTAATTTCATTATTCCAGGCAGTTGAGCCAAGGATGAATTGTTTCCAGAATTTTCTCAAATTTCAGATAATTCAGCTCATTTTTTATTAATTTCCAGGTTGAATCATTGAATTAATTTCATTATTCCAGGCAGTTGAGTCAAAGATGAATTTTTTTCAGAATTTTCTAAATTTCAGATAATTCAGTTCATTCTTCATTAATTTCTAGGTTGAATCATTGAATTAATTTCATTATTCCAGGCAGTTGAGTCAAGGATGAATTTTTTCCAGGATTTTCTAAAATTTCAGATAATTCAGTTCATTCTTCATTAATTTCTAGGTTGGATCATTGAATTAATTTCATTATTCCAGGCAGTTGAGTCAAGGATGATTTTTTTCAGAATTTTCTAAAATTTCAAATAATTCAGCTCATTTTTTATTAATTTCTAGGTTGGATCATTGAATTAATTTCATTATTCCAGGCAGTTGAGCCACGATGAATTTTTTTTTAGAATTTTCTAAATTTCAGATAATTCAGCTCATTATTTATTAATTTCGTAGGTTGAATCATTGAATTTATTTCATTATTCCAGGCAGTTGAGTCAAAGATGAATTTTTTCCAGAATTTTCTAAGATTTCAGATAATTCAGCTCATTTTTTATTAATTTCTAGGTTGGATCATTGAATTAATTTCATTATTCCAGGCAGTTGAGTCAAGGATGAATTTTTTTCAGAATTTTCTAAATTTCAGATAATTCAGTTCATTCTTCATTAATTTCTAGGTTGGATCATTGAATTAATTTCATTATTCCACGCAGTTGAGTCAAGGATGATTTTTTTTCAGAATTTTCTAAATTTCAGATAATTCAGCTCATTTTTTATTAATTTCTAGGTTGGATCATTGAATTAATTTTCATTATTCCAGGCAGTTGAGTCAAGGATGAATTTTTTCAGAAGTTTCTAAAATTTCAGATAATTCAGTTCATTCTTCATTAATTTCTAGGTTAAATCATTGAATTAATTTCATTATTCCAGGTAGTTGAGTCAAGGATAAATTTTTTTTTTTAATTTTCTAAGATTTCAGATAATTCAGTTCATTCTTCATTAATTTCTAGGTTAAATCATTGAATTAATTTCATTATTCCAAGCAGTTGAGCACGGATAAATTTTTTTCAGAATTTTCTAAATTTCAGATAATTCAGCTCATTTTTTATTAATTTCTAGGTTGGATCATTGCATTAATTTCATTATTCCAGACAGTTGAGTCAAGATGATTTTTTTTCCAGAATTTTCTAAGATTTCAGATAATCAGCTCATTTTTTATTAATTTCCAGGTTGAATCATTGAATTAATTTCATTATTCCAGGCAGTTGAGCCAAGGATGAATTTTTTCCAGAATTTTCTCAAATTTCAGATAATTCAGTTCATTTTTTATTAATTTCCAGGTTGAATCAGTGAATTAATTTCATTATTCCAGGCAGTTGAGTCAAGGATGAATTTTTTCAGAATTTTCTAAGCTTCAGATAACTCAGTTCATTCTTCATTAATTTCTAGGTTGGATCATTGAATTAATTTCATTATTCCAGGCAGTTGAGTCAAGGATGAATTTTTTCCAGAACTTTCTAAAACTTCAGATAATTCAGTTTATTCTTCATTAATTTCTAGGTTGGATCATTGAATTAATTTCATTATTCCAGGCAGTTGAGTCAAAGATGAATTTTTTTAGAATTTTCTAAGATTTCAGATAATTCAGTTTATTCTTCATTAATTTCTAGGTTGGATCATTGAATTAATTTCATTATTCCAAGCAGTTGAGCCACGGATGAATTTTTTTCAGAATTTTCTAAATTTCAGATAATTCAGCTCATTTTTTATTAATTTCTAGGTTGAATCATTGAATTTATTTCATTATTCCAGGCAGTTGAGTCAAAGATGAATTTTTTTAGAATTTTCTAAGATTTCAGATAATTCAGTTCATTCTTCATTAATTTCTAGGTTAAATGATTGAATTAATTTCATTATTCCAAGCAGTTGAGCCACGGATGAATTTTTTTCAGAATTTTCTCAAATTTCAGATAATTCAGTTCATTCTTCATTAAATTCTAGGTTGGATCATGAATTAATTTCATTATTCCAGGCAGTTGAGCCAAGGATGAATTGTTTCCAGAATTTTCTCAAATTTCAGATAATTCAGCTCATTTTTTATTAATTTCCAGGTTGAATCATTGAATTAATTTCATTATTCCAGGCAGTTGAGTCAAGGATAAATTTTTTTCAGAATTTTCTAAATTTCAGATAATTCAGTTCATTCTTCATTAATTTCTAGGTTGTATCATTGAATTAATTTCATTATTCCAGGCAGTTGAGTCAAGGATGATTTTTTTTCAGAATTTTCTAAATTTCAAATAATTCAGTTCATTCTTCATTAATTTCTAGGTTGAATCATTGAATTAATTTCATTATTCCAGGCAGTTGAGTCAAGGACAATTTTTTTTTTAGAATTTTCTAAGATTTCAGATAATTCAGCTCATTTTTTATTAATTTCTAGGTTGGATCATTGAATTAATTTTATTATTCCAGGCAGTTGAGTCAAGGATGAATTTTTTCCAGAACTTTCTCAAATTTCAGATAATTCAGTTCATTCTTCATTAATTTCTAGTTTGGATCATTGAATTAATTTCATTATTCCAGGCAGTTGAGTCAAGGATGAATTTTTTCAGAATTTTCTAAATTTCAGATAATTCAGCTAATTTTTTATTAATTTCTAGGTTGGATCATTGAATTAATTTCATTATTCCAGGCAGTTGAGTCAAGGATGAATTTTTTTTAGAATTTTCTAAATTTCAGATAATTCAGCTCATTCTTCATTAATTTCTAGGTTGAATCATTGAATTAATTTCATTATTCCAGGCAGTTGAGTCAAGGATGAATTTTTTCCAGAACTTTCTAAAACTTCAGATAATTCAGTTTATTCTTCATTAATTTCTAGGTTGGATCATTGAATTAATTTCATTATTCCAGGCAGTTGAGTCAAAGATGAATTTTTTTAGAATTTTCTAAGATTTCAGATAATTCAGTTTATTCTTCATTAATTTCTAGGTTGGATCATTGAATTAATTTCATTATTCCAAGCAGTTGAGCCACGGATGAATTTTTTTCAGAATTTTCTAAATTTCAGATAATTCAGCTCATTTTTTATTAATTTCTAGGTTGAATCATTGAATTTATTTCATTATTCCAGGCAGTTGAGTCAAAGATGAATTTTTTTAGAATTTTCTAAGATTTCAGATAATTCAGTTCATTCTTCATTAATTTCTAGGTTAAATGATTGAATTAATTTCATTATTCCAAGCAGTTGAGCCACGGATGAATTTTTTTCAGAATTTTCTCAAATTTCAGATAATTCAGTTCATTCTTCATTAAATTCTAGGTTGGATCATGAATTAATTTCATTATTCCAGGCAGTTGAGCCAAGGATGAATTGTTTCCAGAATTTTCTCAAATTTCAGATAATTCAGCTCATTTTTTATTAATTTCCAGGTTGAATCATTGAATTAATTTCATTATTCCAGGCAGTTGAGTCAAGGATAAATTTTTTTCAGAATTTTCTAAATTTCAGATAATTCAGTTCATTCTTCATTAATTTCTAGGTTGTATCATTGAATTAATTTCATTATTCCAGGCAGTTGAGTCAAGGATGATTTTTTTTCAGAATTTTCTAAATTTCAAATAATTCAGTTCATTCTTCATTAATTTCTAGGTTGAATCATTGAATTAATTTCATTATTCCAGGCAGTTGAGTCAAGGACAATTTTTTTTTAGAATTTTCTAAGATTTCAGATAATTCAGCTCATTTTTTATTAATTTCTAGGTTGGATCATTGAATTAATTTTATTATTCCAGGCAGTTGAGTCAAGGATGAATTTTTTCCAGAACTTTCTCAAATTTCAGATAATTCAGTTCATTCTTCATTAATTTCTAGTTTGGATCATTGAATTAATTTCATTATTCCAGGCAGTTGAGTCAAGGATGAATTTTTTCAGAATTTTCTAAATTTCAGATAATTCAGCTAATTTTTTATTAATTTCTAGGTTGGATCATTGAATTAATTTCATTATTCCAGGCAGTTGAGTCAAGGATGAATTTTTTTTAGAATTTTCTAAATTTCAGATAATTCAGCTCATTCTTCATTAATTTCTAGGTTGAATCATTGAATTAATTTCATTATTCCAGGCAGTTGAGTCAAGGATGAATTTTTTCTAGAATTTTCTAAAATTTCAGATAACTCAGTTCATTCTTCATTAAAGTCTAGGTTGGATCATTGAATTAATTTTATTATTCCAGGCAGTTGAGCCAAGGATGAATTGTTTCCAGAATTTTCTCAAATTTCAGATAATTCAGTTCATTCTTCATTAATTTCTAGGTTGGATCATTGAATTAATTTCATTATTCCAGGCAGTTGAGCCAAGGATGAATTTTTTCAGAATTTTTTTACCTAAATTTCAGATAATTCAGTTCATTCTTCATTAATTTCTAGGTTGAATCATTGAATTAATTTCATTATTCCAGGCAGTTGAGTCAAAGATGAATTTTTTTAGAATTTTCTAAGATTTCAGATAATTCAGTTCATTTTTTATTAATTTCTAGGTTGAATCATTGAATTTATTTCATTATTCCAGGCAGTTGAGTCAAAGATGAATTTTTTCCAGAATTTTTCAAGATTACAGATAATTGAGCTCATTTTTTATTAATTTCTAGGTTGGATCATTGAATTAATTTCATTATTCCAGGCAGTTGAGTCAAGGATGAATTTTTTTCAGAATTTTCTAAATTTCAGATAATTCAGTTCATTCTTCATTAATTTCTAAGTTGAATCATTGAATTAATTTCATTATTCCAGGCACTTGAGCCAAGGATCAATTTTTACAGATTTTTTTCCAAAATCAGGTAGTTCAATTTATTTTTAATTAAATTCCAGTTTGAATCTTTGAAATAATTGCATTATTCCAGGCAGTTGAGCCAAGGATGAATTTTTTTCAGAATTTTCTAAATTTCAGATAATTCAGTTCATTCTTCATTAATTTCTAAGTTGAATCATTGAATTAATTTCATTATTCCAGGCACTTGAGCCAAGGATCAATTTTTACAGAATTTTTTCCAAAATCAGGTAGTTCAATTTATTTTTAATTAAATTCCAGTTTGAATCTTTGAAATAATTGCATTATTCCAGGCAGTTGAGCCAAGGATCAATTATTCCAGAATTTTTCTAAATTTTAAGGCTTAACTGCCTAAAATAATAAAATTAAGTCTATTAGTCAACTGCCTGGATATTACTGAAGAATGAACTAAATTCCTTGCAATTTGGCAAAATTGTGGAAAAATTGATCCTTGGTTCAGCTGCCTGGAATAACAAAATTAATTTCATGATTCAACTGCGTGGAATTTAATGAAGGATAAACTCAATTTCCTAAAATTCTGGAAAATTGATTTTTTCTTTCAACTGCCTGGAATTCATTAGATAATAGACCAATTAGATTTTAAGTGTAAAAAATCCAGAAATTCCCGATTTAGTTCATTGAGAAATGACAGTTTGTAGTTAATTTTTCAATTTTTCCAACTGCCTGGATAAAACAAATTATTACATACTAATTTTGCATAATTAAATGCATAATTTTAAAGAATACGACGGATATTTCTCTATATATTATTATGGTTGTTTTAGGGACATTTTACCTAAAAATTTGCGAAAAATGTCGGGAGATCTTCAAAGGTTCAAGGTCCTTTATTAGTGTTAAGATATATAGGAAAAAAATTGAAATTTTCATGAAATATGTATCTTAACGGTGATTTTATAATTTAAATATTTTTAGTCATCAATTTTTATTCGTATTTGAATTTTTTTGAAAATGTACATCTTGACAATGATTTTAAAGATTTTTCTGTATGCAGTAAATTATTAATGTTAGAAAATCAATTAAATTTGTATAAATCGTTATTGAGATAAATACTTTATCTCCTGCAAATTAATTTAAAAAAAAATCATTGTCGTGCTAATAAATTTTCAGCCTATTCCAGTTTTTCAAAATATTTTACTTTTACTGGTAATTTTTGAATTTATCTCTGTTAAGATTAGTATCAAGAGAAAACAATTAACAAACAATTTTTTAGCAAATGCATAATTTTAATCGATACGAGGCATATGTCTTTATTATTTTTATAATTGGAAAATCTTTGATATTTTTTCTGCAAATTAAAAGGATTTTTTTTTAATTTTTTTGAGATTAATAAATATTATTCTTTTTTTTATATTTCTCAACTACAAGCACTTTTTTTCCAAAAAATTCGACGCATTCATTTTCTTTGTAAGAAAAACTATACAAAATGCCCCTGAGCACCCCAATTTCATATTCTCTCTTCGCCCAATTCACTAGAAAATAAAGACAACAAATAAAGAATATTAATTTTGAAAACTAAGATTTTTGACAAATTGCAAACCTCATTGCACATAGCTCATACAGCTACTACAATTCTTAAACTACGAACATCCCTAAAATCCAAAAACTACCCAAATTTAAAAAATAAAATAGGCGAATTAATTTGACATACAAAGGACAAATGACCAGTATAAAAAAGTATAACATATCCGGTTAACAAGAGAAGGTAATTCACTTTATATAACTTTCTCCTATATATTTTAACAAAAGTAATGACTATTCCAGAAAATGTGACTATCTTGGATACTATATTGATTGGTAATAAATAATAATTTGCTAACTTGTACAATTATTATTTGAAAAGGGGTTAAATAATATGTTTTCTTAAGAATGGATAAGCGAGTGTACTTATTAAAATTCTAGCTTATTGAATATGTGTCATAAAATTTTTCAGACGGAAATCCTCCAAAAGGACCCGATAACCGCGCACCAACCGCCGCCGGCGTCCGCGAACCTCCCGCGGGAAAAGCACCCGCCATCCAGACGGGATAAGAAGGAAAGTCTGGAGGCGAAACGGGAAAGAAAAGCGGCAAAAACCCTGGCGATCATCACCGGCGCGTTCGTCATGTGTTGGTTGCCGTTCTTCATTTTGGCCCTGGTGATGCCCCTGTGCGCGGACTCGTGCTCCATAAGCGAGTTCATCATGAGTTTCGCCCTATGGTTGGGCTACTTCAATTCGACCCTTAATCCGGTTATTTATACGATTTTTAATCCGGAATTTCGGCAGGCGTTCAAGCGGATACTGTGCGGGGGACACCGGAGACACCGGAACTTCCGATCGGGGAAAATTAGATAAAAATTGCTGCTTGCTGCAAAGTTTTTGCTTTATTAATTATTATTATGGTATCGAATGTTGTATATAAGGAGCATAAGTTAGGTTAGATAGGGATATATTGTAAATTTCGTTAAGGGAGAGTATAATAGGGTTTCCTGTTTCCTAACAGTAGGGTTAGGAGTAACTTTTTTTTAACTAAATTACTGTGCGACATGCTAATAGTAAAGTATGGCGTTTATTGCTAATAATCCCCCTTTTATTCCAGGCATTTATGTACCGGAATAATTTTTAGTTTTATTACAGGCACTTGAAGATTTAAAGATAAATTTCCTATGTAACAGCCTAAATTAAGTCCGATTTTGTGAAAATTTTTTATATGGAAATTTGCCATAAGGGGGCATTTAAAAACGTATTTTTAACTCAATTTCAAGAAAATTTGTTGCACTTGGATATTAATTTTTCAGGCAACGTAAGCATGAATTTTCAAAAAAAAGAATCCTGGAAATTATTTTGTATTCTAAGTTTCCAATTTCTTGGATATTTCTTTTATATATGAATATTACTCTTTAAAATAAACGTATAAAGAAAACTCAAAAATATGAAGTTTGCACAAGTTTAACATAAGTTACGCTGGAAATTTCTGAAAAATAAAAAAGTTTTATAATAGGGAATTTTTTCAAATAATTCTAAATTTGCATTGAATTTTGACAAAAAAAATTAAATTTTTATTGGAAAATTTTCCATACATTTCCTGGAAATTTCGCTGAATTTTCCAAACAAAAGATCAAAAATTTCAGATTTTCCATTAATTTTAATAGAAATTTCTTAAATTTTAGGGGAGATTTTTGCGTAATAAAAAATCAATTATTATTAATTAAAAATCGTAAGAGACATTAATTTTTGGGAAATTCCCTATATGTATATTTTAATTATTTAACAAAAAAATCTAATATTCCTAATTTTCTTGGAAATATTTGAATAAAAATGCATTTTTTTTTTAAATCAGAAAATATTTAAATTTTTTCATATTTCGTATATTTGTATTTTAATTTTTAAAACTAATATATATGCACAATTTTTCAAATAAAAAAATTACCAATTATTCTGGAAATTTCTGGAAAATAGAAATTAGAGGGCATTGCCTCAACAAAACCTTGACTTTTGAAAAATCCAGTTTTCATGAATTTTCTTTTAATTTAATAAATTTCCCAAAAGAAAATAAATTACTTGGATTTTTTTTTAAATTTTAAAGGAAAATTTTCCAGGGATTTTTTGGAAATTTTACCGAATTTTCTAAACAAAAAAAATAATCCAACTATGCCAAGAAAACCAGAAAATTTCAAATTTTCATTTTATCACCTGGAAATTTTTGTCACAGATTTTTTGGGAATTTCACTCAATTTTCCAGACAAATAAAAACAAAAATTCAAAATTTTTGCGTTTTACAATTTATTCTGGAAAATATTTTTTTTTGAAAAATCTTGAATTAAAAAAAATTCAGTTTTTATGAATTTTTGAAATTAAAATCCTCAATTTTCCAAGAAAAAATAGTAGAATTTTTTTTTATTTTCCATTAACCTTGAATTTCTAAAAAATGCAGTTTTTATGAATTTTCTGGAAATTTCTTATAATTGAATAAACTTTCCAAGAAAAAATAAATTAGCTGGATTTAATTTATATTTTCCAGGGATTTTCTGGAAATTTTACTCAACTTTCTAAACAAAAAAAAAAACAAAAATTTTACATTTTCATTAACTTTTCAACAAATTTCTTACTTTTTAACGAAAATTTATTAACACAATTTTTTTCAAATTAACTTTCTGGAAATTTCCTGATTATTTTAATAATTTTTTTAAAAGATCAAAAATTCCAAATTTTCATAAATTTTCCTGGAAATTACTTAAATTTTAATGAACATTTTTCAATTCATTAAAATAAACATTATTATTATCAAGGCCATTTAAAAAAACCCAAAAGCTTTTAGCTTAAAAAAGAAAATTTAATTTTTATGAATTTTTGAGAAATTTCTTAAAATTTAATGAATTTTCCAAAATCAAAGTCCTGAAAATTCTTTCCAGAAAAACTTGATTTTTTTTATTAACCATGTTAATAAAAAAAGTCAAGTTTTTGTGAATTCTCTGGAAAATTCTTAAATTTTAATGTAAATTTTCCCACACATTTCCTGGAAATTTCTTATAACTTAACTGAATTTTCCAATCCATTTTTTGTATTTTTTTGGAAAAAAAAATCAAAAGTTTCCAATTTCTTGGATATTTCTATTATATATGAATATTACTTTTTAAAATAAACATCCACCAATTACTTGGAAATTTCTTAAGGAGATTTTTGCATAATAAAAAATTAATTAATATTATTATTATTAATTAAAAATGGTAAAAGACATTAATTTTTGGGAAATTCCCTATATGTATATTTTAATTATTTAACAAAAAAATCAAATATTCCTAATTTTTTTGGAAATATTTGAATAAAAATGCATTTTTTTTAAATCAGAAAATATTTCAATTTTTTCATATTTCGTATATTTGTATTTTAATTTTTAAAACTAATATATATGCACAATTTTTCAAAGCATTTCTTGGATATTTCTTCTATTTGTATTTTAATTTTTCAAACTATTATTCTGGAAATTTTTGGAAAATAGTTTTTCCATAAGAAGGCATTTGCTCAACAAAAACCTTCACTTTTAAAAAATCCAGTTTTTATGAATTTTCTTTTAATTTAATAAATTTCCCAAAGGAAAATAAATTAATTGGATTTTTTTTAATTTTAGAGGAAAATTTTCCAGGGATTTTCTGGAAATTTTACTGAATTTTCTAAGCCAAAAATCAAAATTTTGAAATTTTTACGTTACACAATTTATTCTGGAAAATAAAAAAAAAAAAAGATTTTTTTGAACAATCTTGAATTAAAAAAAAATTCTTATTGTGTTACTGTTATTGTGAATTTTTGGAAAAAAAATCTTAAATTTTCCTGGAAATTTTTACACTGAACGTGCCAAAAAACCCAAAAAATTTCAAATTGTCATTACCTGGAAATGTTTAAAAATTTTTTCATACATTTTTTGGGAATTTCACTGAATTTTGCAAACAAAAAATCAACAAATTGAAATTTTCGATTAATTTCTCAAATTCAAGTGATGATTTTTGCATAAGAAAAAATCATTTTTTGAAAATTTTTTATATATTTTAATAATTTTAAAAATAGTCAAATACATTCAAGACATTTCCATTAACCTTGAATTTCTAAAAAATCCAGTTATAATGAATTTTCTGAAAATTTCTAATAAATTAAAAAATAAATAATATAAATAATATTTTAAAAAATCCAGTTTTCATGAATTTTCTTTTAATTTAATAAACTTCCCAAAAGAAAATA
Organism: Anthonomus grandis grandis; assembly: GCF_022605725.1. Lineage (NCBI taxonomy): Eukaryota > Metazoa > Arthropoda > Insecta > Coleoptera > Curculionidae > Anthonomus > Anthonomus grandis. Next base: position 17,519,350 of record NC_065562.1, read on the forward strand.
AATTAGAGTTTTTTTTTAATTTTGATGCAAAATTTTCCAGGGATTTTCTGGAAATTTTACTAAATTTTCGAAACAAACAAATAATCAAAAATTTGAAATTTTTGGGTTACATGATTTATTCTGGAAAATAAAAAAAAAGATTTTTTTTGAACAAACTTGAATTAAAATGAATTTTTGGAAAAAAACTTCAAATTTCCTGGAAATTTTTACACTGAACGTGCCAAAAAAAAACCAAAAAATTTCAAATTTTCAATTAATTACTTGATTCCTCTACCTCTGACAGGATATTTCTGGAACCGGGATGCTGTTTCTGGATTACCGAGACCATCCATGGACAAACCGGAGTGTCCTAATACAGTTATGGCCAACTTATACTTTTACTTTATTCTTATTTATGTTTTTATTGAATGTAGCTTTTGCTAAATAAAGATATTATTTATTTATTTAAAATGTTTTAAATTTTTCCACGCATTTCTTGGGAATTTCACTGAATTTTGCAAACAAAAAATCAACAAATTGAAATTTTCGATTAATTTCTAATAAATTAAAAAATAAATAATATAAATAATATTTTAAAAAATCCAGTTTTCATGAATTTTCTTTTAATTTAATAAACTTCCCAAAAGAAAATAAATTAGCGTTTTTTTTTAATTTTAAAGGAAAACTTTCCAGGGATTTTCTGGAAATTTTACTGAATTTTCTAAACAAAAAAAATAATCAAAAATTTGAAATTTTTGCGTTACAGAATTTATTCTGAAAAATAGAAAAGCATTTTTTTTTTAAATCTTGAATTAAAATAATTAGGTTTTTATGAGTTTTTGGAATTAAAATCCTCAATTTTCCTAGAAATTTTTGCACTGAACGTGCCAAAAAACCAAAAGGAAATTTTTTAAAATTTTTCCACACATTTTTTGGGAATTCACTGAATTTTGCAAACAAAAAAACAACAAATTGAAATTTTCGATTAATTTCTCAAATTCAAGTGGAAATTTTTGCATAAGAAAAAATCGTCTTCATTTTTTGGAAATTTCTGGTATTTTAATAATTTAAAAATTAATCAAATATTTCTAATTTTCATTCTTAAACTTCCTAAATTTTAATGGGCATTTTCCATTAACCTTGAATTTCCAAAAAATCCAGTTTTTATGAATTTTCTGGGTATTTCTTATAATTGAATAAGCTTTCCAAAAAAAAATTAATTAGCTAGATTTTTTTTTTATTTTAAAGAAAAATTTTCCAGGGATTTTCTGGAATTTTCACTGAATTTTTTAAACAAAAAATTTACTAAATTTCTTAGTTTTTATTGGAAATCTAATTGACTTTCTGGAAATTAACCTTCTAAGAAGATCAAAAATTCCCAATTTTCATAAGTTTTCCTAGAAATTTTAATGAACATTTTTCCATTTAAAGACATTAAAAAAACCCAAAAGCTTTAATTAAAAAAAATCACTTTCATTAATTTTCCAAGTATTTCTGGAAAATTGTGTGAAATGGACATTTTTTTCCAAGAAAAAATAAAAATCATGTATATAAGAAAAATCCAATTTTTGTAAATTTTCTGGAAAATTCTTATACTTTACTGAATTTTTCAATCCACAAAATTCAAAATTTCCGAAAATTTTGCTAAATTTTTTAAATAAAAAATTTCCAATTTTTAATAATTTACTTGGTGTTTCCTATAATTAAATAGAAATTTTTAAAAAATTTTTCTGGAAATATCCAGTAATTTACTGATTTTTCCAGACAAAAAAAAGTCAAAAATTATCAAGTTTTCCTATAAATTTCTTATGCTTTAATGAATTTCCAAAAAAAAAAAATTCAATTTTCAATAATTTTTCAGGAAGTTTATTAAATTTTATTGGACATGTTTAACAAATTTCCAGGCAATTTTTAGTATTTGACTGAATTTTCCAGTAAAAAATTTAAGATTTTCATTAATTTTCCTGGAAATTTCTTACAATTTACAGCATTTTCCAAACATAAATTTTAAAATTATTTTTATATTTTAAAGATATTTAAAAAGAAAACAAACTTCCCAAATGTTCACATTCCTGGATTTTGTTCTATAAAAAGTCGTTTAAAGAATATCCAATTTTCTGGAAAGCAGTTTTCTGGAAATTTCTCATATTTTCAAGGAAATTTTTGCCTAAAAAAAATTTTCAAAATCCAATTTTTCGACTTTTTAAGAAATTCCAAAAAAAACTCTAATTTGCTTCGATTTTCCTGGAAATGTTTCTACAAAGCGTCCTTTAAAAAAAAAAAAGATCTAATTTCCTGGAAGTTTCTCAAATATTACTGAATTTTCCAAAAAAGTCTTCCTGGAATTTACCTTGGGAGGAAATTTTGTCAAATAAAACCGATTTTTAAATTTTTAAAAAAATCCAATTTTCCTGAATTTTCTAGAAATTTCTTATAATTCACTAAATTTTTCAAAAAAAAAAAAAACATTTTCAATAACTTTTCTGGAAATTTCCATGAATTTTCTGAAAGTTACACTTGGAGAAAAAACCATTTCCATGAATTATTTTGACATATCTTGAATTTTCCAAAAAAAATTAAATTCTCATTATTTTTTAGTCTAAAATATCTGATTTACATTAATTTTCCAGGAATTTCTTTTTTTTTTATGGAAATTTTTGAGGTTAAAAAAAGCAATTTTCTGAAAATTTCTTATATGTAAATTAATCTTCCAAAAATTTCAGTTCTTCATAAACTTCCCTGGAATTTTCTCATGTTTTATTACAAGAAAAAATTTAAAATTTTCGTCCATTTTTCTGGAAATTTCCTATTAACTCTTACAATGAATCTAGGTGAAAAAAAATTCCAATTTTCACCAAGTTTCCAAGAATTTCCTACATGCCAAAGCAATTTTTTCACTTGCCTGGAAAAACAAAATTAAGTTCACCAGGCCATTCTGTTTTATTCCCCGTAATGTTACATAGTTACCGTGCCACAAATACGGTACACACCTTTAAAACCGAATTATCCGAGACGCATTCGTGACGATAGTTTCCTAAGTAAAAAACTTACCCCAAACCACCCTCTGCAATTAATTTTAGCAATAAACCGCCGTAAATACTACAAATAAATTCATTTAACTAATAATAATAATAATAAACAATAAATTAATAAATAAATCCGCATGATGGCGCGGCCACTACCCCGTCTTTCCGCCAAGTAGTATATAGAAAATTAAAAATACAATTTATTATATAAATATATACCCTTAATTAAATAACTGTAAATAAACTGTAAAATATGAATTTCTACCTCAGTAAGAAATTTATTATATAATTCCAGCCCCCTTAATATATTTATATATATATATATATATAACATTGAGCCCAATATATATGTATTTTATATAAGGGGGTAGGAAATATCCGTTTTTAAATAAAAAATTATATTAATTTATCTATTTAAAGCGAATCGCATGGTGCGCTATAATAATATGTATATAATAAGTGTATATATTATTATATAAAACGTGTTTCCTGTATATTATATAAAATTTTATAATAAGAACTCAGTTTTGTGATAAAGATTATATAAACTGTCGGTATATCTGTATTATGTAAAAATAACTTATATCTTATTCTATATGTAATTAAATATTTATGTGGTTATAAAGTGTATGAATAAATATAATATATATAATGAAGTGATGGTTTTTTTTTTTTGAAAATCTGGAATAAGTCGGTTGGGGGTGGTTTTTTGGAAAATTAGGTAAAGGGCTTCTCAATTAGGCTTTTAATGGAGTATACATTCCTAAAATGAAAATTTTAGATTTTTCATTTTAGGTTTTGCTTCATTTTTATAGTATATTTAATTTTTTTTTCTACGCATGTAGATGCTCTGTAATATTTCAAACAACTTTTATTAAGACCAAAAACCTGTCAGGCTTTTACTTTTTTTATAAATAAATTAATTATATATATGTTTTTTTTATTTTGGAAAAGTGGAAAACCTTAAGTAACTCGCTTACTGTTCGGTTTTCGGAAAAATTGCTTAAGTGCTTTTCGATTAGGCTTGTAACGGAGCATCGATTTCAAAAATTTCGAATTTTCCATTAGGGATTCATGAAAATTGATATGTTTAATATTAAGTTTTTCTCGATTTTCTTTAGTTCTATGGCAAATAGGATCGATTTTTTTTTCGCATATAGATGCTCTGTGATATTCTTAAGAACTTTTATTTAAACCAAAATTTTGTCAGATTTTTAGTTTTTTTAATAAAATTAATTTTGTTTTTTGAAATCTTGAGCAAAAAAAATTATTCCAAAAAGGAAAACCTTAAATAACTCGCTTAATATTCATTATTCGAAAAAAATGCTTAATTGCTTTTCAATTAGGCTTAAAAAGGGGTATTTATTTCAGCAATTAAAATTTTGAATTTTCCCTTAGGAATCCAGGAAAATTGAGATTTTTAATTTCAAGTTTTCCTTAATTTTCTCCATTTCCATGGCAAATAGAACCATTTTTACTTTATACATGGATGCTTTGTGATATTCTAAAGAACTTTTATTAGAACCAAAACCTTCTCAGATTTTTACTTTTTTGAATAAAATTAATTTTGTTTTTTGAAAAAAATTAATTTTGTTTTTTGAAAACTTTGTCCAAAAAAAATTATTCCAAAAGGGAAAACTTTTAATAACTCGCTTAATATTCATTTTTAGAAAAAATTACTAAAAAGCTTTTCATTTAGGCCTGTAATGAAGAATCTATTTCAAAAATAAAAAATTTTAATTTTCCATTAGAAATCCAGAAAAATTAAGATTTTTAATTTTAAGTTTTCCCTAATTTTCTCCATTTCCCTGGCAAATAAAACCTTTTTTTCTTCACACATGGATGCTTTGTGATATTCTAAAGAACTTTTATTGGAACCAAAACCTCAGATTTTTAGTTTTTTGAATAAAATTAATTTTGTTTTTTGAAATCTTGAGCAAAAAAAATTATTCCAAAAGGGAAAACCTTGAATAACTCGCTTAATATTCATTTTTCAAAAAAATTACTAATAAGCTTTTCTATTAGGCTTATAATGGAGCATCGATTTCAAAAATTAAAATTTTGAATTTTCCCTTAGCAATCCAGGAAAATTAAGATTTTTAATTTCAAGTTTTCCTTAATTTTCTCCATTTCCATGGCAAATAGAACCTCTTTTTCTTCACACATGGATGCTTTGTGATTTTCTAAAGACTTTTTATTGGAACCAAAACCTTCTCAGATTTTTACTTTTTTAAATAAAATTAATTTTTTTTTTTGAAAATTTGATCAAAAAAAATTACTCTAAAAGGGGAAAACTTCGAATAACTCGCTTAATATTCATTTTTTGAAAAAATTACTGAGAAGCTTTTTAATTAGGCTTATAATGGAGTATCTATTTCAAAAATAAAAATTTTGAATTTTTCCTTAGGAATCCAGGAAAACTGAGATTTTTAATTTCAAGTTTTCCTTAATTTTCTCCATTTCCATGGCAAATAGAACCATTTTTGCTTTATACATGGATGCTTTGTGATATTCTAAAGAACTTTTATTAGAACCAAAACCTTCTCAGATTTTTACTTTTTTGAAAAAAATTAATTTTGTTTTTTGAAAATTTGATAAAAAAAAATTATTCCAAAAAGGAAAACCTTGAATAACTCGCTTAATATTCATTTTTCGAAAAAATTACTAAAAAGCTTTTCTATTAGGCTTGTAATGGAGTATCTATTTCAAAAATAAAAATTTTGAATTTTTCCTTAGGAATCCAGAAAAATTAAGGTTTTTATTTTCAAGTTTTCCTTAATTTTCTCCATTTCCATGGCAAATAGAACCTCTTTTTCTTCACACATGGATGCTTTGTGATTTTCTAAAGAACTTTTATTGGAACCAAAACCTCAGATTTTTAGTTTTTTGAATAAAATTAATTTTGTTTTTTGAAATCTTGAGCAAAAAAAATTATTCCAAAAGGGAAAACCTTGAATAACTCGCTTAATATTCATTTTTCAAAAAAATTACTAATAAGCTTTTCTATTAGGCTTATAATGGAGCATCGATTTCAAAAATTAAAATTTTGAATTTTCCCTTAGCAATCCAGGAAAATTAAGATTTTTAATTTCAAGTTTTCCTTAATTTTCTCCATTTCCATGGCAAATAGAACCTCTTTTTCTTCACACATGGATGCTTTGTGATTTTCTAAAGACTTTTTATTGGAACCAAAACCTTCTCAGATTTTTACTTTTTTAAATAAAATTAATTTTGTTTTTTGAAAACTTTGTCCAAAAAAAATTATTCCAAAAGGGAAAACTTTTAATAACTCGCTTAATATTCATTTTTAGAAAAAATTACTAAAAAGCTTTTCATTTAGGCCTGTAATGAAGAATCTATTTCAAAAATAAAAAATTTTAATTTTCCATTAGAAATCCAGAAAAATTAAGATTTTTAATTTTAAGTTTTCCCTAATTTTCTCCATTTCCCTGGCAAATAAAACCTTTTTTTCTTCACACATGGATGCTTTGTGATATTCTAAAGAACTTTTATTGGAACCAAAACCTCAGATTTTTAGTTTTTTGAATAAAATTAATTTTGTTTTTTGAAATCTTGAGCAAAAAAAATTATTCCAAAAGGGAAAACCTTGAATAACTCGCTTAATATTCATTTTTCAAAAAAATTACTAATAAGCTTTTCTATTAGGCTTATAATGGAGCATCGATTTCAAAAATTAAAATTTTGAATTTTCCCTTAGCAATCCAGGAAAATTAAGATTTTTAATTTCAAGTTTTCCTTAATTTTCTCCATTTCCATGGCAAATAGAACCTCTTTTTCTTCACACATGGATGCTTTGTGATTTTCTAAAGACTTTTTATTGGAACCAAAACCTTCTCAGATTTTTACTTTTTTAAATAAAATTAATTTTGTTTTTTGAAAATTTGATCAAAAAAAATTACTCTAAAAGGGGAAAACTTCGAATAACTCGCTTAATATTCATTTTTTGAAAAAATTACTGAGAAGCTTTTTAATTAGGCTTATAATGGAGTATCTATTTCAAAAATAAAAATTTTGAATTTTTCCTTAGGAATCCAGGAAAACTGAGATTTTTAATTTCAAGTTTTCCTTAATTTTCTCCATTTCCATGGCAAATAGAACCATTTTTGCTTTATACATGGATGCTTTGTGATATTCTAAAGAACTTTTATTAGAACCAAAACCTTCTCAGATTTTTACTTTTTTGAAAAAAATTAATTTTGTTTTTTGAAAATTTGATAAAAAAAAATTATTCCAAAAAGGAAAACCTTGAATAACTCGCTTAATATTCATTTTTCGAAAAAATTACTAAAAAGCTTTTCTATTAGGCTTGTAATGGAGTATCTATTTCAAAAATAAAAATTTTGAATTTTTCCTTAGGAATCCAGAAAAATTAAGGTTTTTATTTTCAAGTTTTCCTTAATTTTCTCCATTTCCATGGCAAATAGAACCTCTTTTTCTTCACACATGGATGCTTTGTGATTTTCTAAAGACCTTTTATTGGAACCAAAACCTTCTCAGATTTTTACTTTTTTAAATAAAATTAATTTTGTTTTTTGAAAACCTGATCAAAAAAAATTATTCCAAAAAGGAAAATCTTGAATAACTCGCTTAATATTAATTTTCCGAAAAAATTACTAAAAAGCTTTTCAATTAGGCTTGTAATGGAAAATCTATTTCAAAAATAAAAAACTTTAATTTTCCATTAGAAATTCAGGAAAATTGATCGAATTAATTTCAAGTTTTCCTCCATTTTCTCCATTTCTATGGCAAATAGAACCGATTTTTTTGCATTCATAGATGCTTGGTGATATTCTTAAGAACTTTTGTAGGAACCAAAATCCCCTCAGATTTTTACTTTTTTTGAATAAAATTAACATTGATTTTGAAAATTTTGACCCCAAAGAATAATTTTGAAATGGAAAACCTTGAATAACTCGGTTAATGTTCATTTTTCGGAAAAATTGCTAAGGACCTCTTCAATTAGGCTTTCAATAGAGTATTTATTTCAAAAATAAAAATTCTTTATTTTTCATTAGTGCTTGAGGAAAACTCATATTTCTATTCAAAGTTTGCCTCCATTTTCTCCATTTCTGTGATAAATAGGATCGATTTTTCTTTACACATGAATACCTTGCAATATTTTAAAAATCACTTATTAAGACAAAAACTTTCTAATATAATGATTTATTCTAAAAACAAATAAAACTACACAGTTTTCCCACGAATTTTAGTACAAAAAAAATGAGCCCAAAGTGAAAAACCTTAAATAGCTCGCTTAATCTATATTTGTCGAAAAAATCAATAATAACCTTTTTGAATGCCCTTTAAACGTACTTTATAATGCAAAAATAAAAAACATAAATTTCTCGATAGGACTTCTAAAAACCCCAAAGTTATTATGAAGCGCACCGATTCCATAATCTTAAACCAAGACAATAAACATTTTTCGATCTTTCGATAGCACACATACCCAATGACTTTTAATATAAAAATAATCATCAATAACAAACGTATCTACGCCTCTCCTTGTCCCGCACGTATTAAAGATAAGCTGAGAATAGATTACAAACAACGATAGGATAAATTTAAACCGCACTTCAAGTCAGTGTCCTCTCAGACGCCGTGGCGTGTAAAAATGGTGAAAATTCATTTTCTAGTGCTTGTCTTTATATTAGGACCCTGTGTCCAAGGGCTTAAGTTGCTCCTGGTCTTCCCTTTACCCGCCAGAAGTCACTACATCTTAGGCAACGAGCTGGGCAAAGGGTTGGCTCTTCAAGGGCACGAGGTCACAATGCTTTCCTCTTTTGAAGAGAAAAACCCTCCAAAAGGCTACGAGGAAATCCTGCTTCATGAGCTGACTGATCGTCAAAGATGTGAGTGTTTCCTCTATTTTTCTCCTTTTATTTAATAATAGAGTTTTCCAGTGTTCAGTGGCTCTGGGCAGCCCAACATGTTCCAAATGGAAAACGCCTCTCCATACTTCCAAGCGATCTTTCTAACCAAAATCGGAGATATGTTTTCGGACGCTTTCTTCAACCACTCCACAGTGCAGACTCTCCTTAATTCCGAGAGGAAATTTGACGTGGTGATAGTGGAGCAATTCTGGAACGACGCCATGAAGTATTTGGCCCATAAATTCGACGCTCACTTGGTCGCTTTTAGCACCATCGGCCCTAACCGTTGGGTGAACAACTTGGTGGGAAATCCAGAAAACCCCAGCTACATCCCGGACCTACTGTTAAGCTTCCACAGCGACATGACGTTCCTGGAACGTTCCTATAACCTGGTGTTTGGACTCCTTAACGATTTAATGCTGTACCACTACTTTTATCCTCAACAAGACGCGATATTGCACAAGTACTTCCCAGAAGCCCCCGAACTGGACGAAATCCAGTATAATGTGTCACTAGTGCTGACCAATGGGCACGAAAGCATCCATCCTGCCGTACCACATGTACCAAACATGATAGACATCGGAGGGTTCCATGTGAACCCCCCAGAGAAACTCCCGAAGGACTTAAAGGAGTTCCTGGATGGAGCCACAGATGGTGTAATATACTTCAGTTTGGGATCAAATTTAAAACCCTCACAAATGCCCCAAGAGAAGAAGGACATCCTCTTGAAAGTCCTTGGGGCCAGAAAGGAGAGGGTCTTATGGAAATGGGACGAGGATCAGCTGGAGGGTCAGCCCAGTAACGTGAAAACTTCAAAGTGGTTTCCCCAGCAAGCCATTTTAGGTGAGTCTGCAATTATTTTCTGGAAAACCTTAACTGGATATCAATTTCAGCACATCCTAACTGTAAACTATTCATCTCCCACGGTGGACTATTGAGCTTAACGGAAACAGTTTATTTAGGAGTCCCGGTGTTGGCTTTCCCAATATTCGGGGATCAAAAGCTAAATGCCGCTAGGATAAGGGATAAAAAGTTCGGACTTGCCTTGACCTTTTCCCAGATAACCGAAGAGAACTTAATTGAAGCTCTGGATGAACTTTTATCCAATCCCTCGTAAGTGGTCAATGATTTTAACAATTTCCACATTTAATTTTTTTTTCTGTTTCTCTTCCAGTTATCGGGAAAACGCGAGGAAATGCTCGGATATCCTACACGACAGGCCGATGAAACCGATCCAGATGGCGGATTATTGGATTCGATATGTCGTGAAGCATAAGGGTGCTCCCCATCTTAGGGTGGCCGCCATTAAATTGCCACTTTATAAATATTATATGTTGGATCTGTTGGCTGTCGGGCTTATTTGCTTGGGTTGGGTTGGGTTGGTTATTGGTTATTTGACTATTAAGGTTGTCAGGTTATGTTGCTGTAAGGGTAGGTCAAAGAGGGACAAAAAGAAGAACGATTAGTGGGGTTAATAATTATTGTTAACTATTTATCAATAATGTAGGATTTGTTAGGATTACCACTGATTTTTAAATAAAAAAAAGTTGTTCCTGGTCAGGATTTGAACTAAAGGATCCTCCATGACGCATAACGCCTTTTAGCTATACATTCTCTCCATGGGAAGACCTTGGATCAAATCCCCATGTAACCACTTTTTTTTTTATTATATTTTTTTTTTGCTATAATATGTGAATTTTTTTTAGTAATTTTAGTGTTTTTTTATTTTTTTTTTGTGTGGAATGAAGTGTCTTAAGTTCCCTTAAGGCAGCTTAAATTATTATAATAAAGTAATAAGATGCAATAATATAAGTGAAGCTAAACCCGGCTTATTTGAATAAAAAAAAGTGTTGCCTCGGTCAGGATTCGATCTTAGGGACCCTCGATGACCCGTTAACCAACAACCGTGCGTTGACGTAACGGGAGGACCTTGGATCAAATCCCTATACAACCAAAACTTTTTAATTTTTTTTTCGCACTGATTTTATTTATTAAATTTTTGTCAACGTTAAAATAGATTTTTTGTTAATCTTAAGTTAATTTTACTTGATGTGACTGTGGTTATCTCGGAAACGAGAGACAATATCGCTTAAATTAGAACGAAGTTGCGTATTTTTATGGTCAATAGAGTCGTCTTTACCGAGTTGCAAATTTTTATCTTTTTAGGTACAGCTATCACTTTAAATTTTCCAAAACATAACCTAGATTTTTTATTTCAGTTTAAAAAAATCATTTTTATTGCCTTTAAAATGGTATACAACTCAAGTGTCTTTACTAACGTTTTGTACTAAAAAGTCCCATCATCAAGGTGTGTTTATGTGACTATCGAATATCAAGGGCCAATTTTATAAATAATTTAGTGTTTTATGAATATCAAACTAATTATTTAAATAAAAAAAGTTTTTCCTGGTCAGGATTCGATCCTAGGGACCCTGGTCGGGGTATTCTCCTTTAACCCTGCTTTGCCTTAGCGACCTTAAGGACCTTGGATCAAATCTCCATGAAACCTAAACTTTTTTTATCAATTTTTCTTAACTCCTTTATTTATTTATTTTTTTACGCCTTTAAAGCGGATTTTTTTTTAATTTTTACTTAATATTTAAGGTTTTAACTGACTTTATCATGAAAACGGTCACTTTGATAATTAATTACTAAAAAACTATCCACGATAGCAACGTGCTTTTTTCAACGTTGTTAATAATTATTTTTTCTCTATAAAATGAGCCACTTAGTGATTTTATCAAATTTTTACCTTTGTAGGTACAGCTATCAATTTTAATTTTCCAAAACATAACCTAGATTTTTCATTTTAGTTTACAAAAGGCATTTTTATTCCCTTTAAAATAATATACAACTAAAGTGTCTTTACTAACGTTTCATACTAAAAAATGCCATCATCAAGGTGTGTTTATGTGACTATCGAATATCAAGGGCCAATATTATAAATAATTTAGTGTTTTATGAATATCAAACTGATTATTTAAATAAAAAAAGTTTTTCCTGGTCAGGATTCGATCCTAGGGACCCTGGTCGGGGTATTCTCTTTTAACCCTGCTTTGCCTTAGCGACCTTAAGGACCTTGGATCAAATCTCCATGAAACCAAAACTTTTTTTATTAATTTTTCTTAACTTCTTTATTTATTTAATTTTTTACGCCTTTAAAGCGGATTTTTTTCTAATTTTTACTTAATATTTAAGGTTTTAACTGACTTTATCCTGAAAACGGTAACTTTGATAATTAATTACTAAAAAACTATCAGCGATAGCAACGTAGTTTTTTCACAATTGTTAATAATTATTTTTTCTCTATGAAATGAGCTACTTAGTGATTTTATCAAATTTTTACCTTTTTAGGTACAGCTATCAATTTTAATTTTCCAAAACATAACCTAGATTTTTCATTTTAGTTTACAAAAGGCATTTTTATTCCCTTTAAAATGGTATACAACTCAAGTGTCTTTATATATATATATATATTTTATCTTCATTTTTCATACTAAAAAATGCCATCATCAAGGTGTGTTTATGTAACTATCGAATATCAAGGGCCAATATTATAAATAATTTAGTGTTTTATGAATATCAAACTGATTATTTAAATAAAAAAAAGTTTTTCCTGGTCAGGATTCGATCCTAGGGACCCTGGTCGGGGTATTCTCTTTTAACCCTGCTTTGCCTTAGCGACCTTAAGGACCTTGGATCAAATCTCCATGAAACCAAAACTTTTTTTATCAATTTTTCTTAACTTCTTTATTTATTTAATTTTTTGCACATTTAAAGCGGATTTTTTTCAAATTTTTAGTAAATATTTAAGGTTTTAACTGACTTTATCCTGAAAACGGTCACTTTGATAATTAATTACTAAAAAACTATCAGCGATAGCAACGTAGTTTTTTCACAATTGTTAATAATTATTTTTTCTCTATGAAATGAGCCACTTAGTCATTTTATCAAATTTTTACCTTTGTAGGTACAGCTATCAATTTCAATTTTCCAACACATAACCTAGATTTTTTATTTCAGTTTAAAAAAATCATTTTTATTCCCTTTAAAATGGTATAGAACTCAAGTGTCTTTACTAACGTTTTGTACTAAAAAGTGCCATCATCAAGGTGTGTTTATGTAACTATCGAATATCAAGGGCCAATTTTATAAATAATTTAGTGTTTTATGAATATCAAACTGATTATTTAAATAGAAAAAGTTTTTCCTGGTCAGGATTCGATCCTAGGGACCCTGGTCGGGGTATTCTCCTTTAACCCTGCTTTGCCTTAGCGACCTTAAGGACCTTGGATCAAATCTCCATGAAACCAAAACTTTTTTTATCAATTTTTCTTAACTCCTTTATTTATTTAATTTTTTGCACATTTAAAGCGGATTTTTTAAAATTTTTAGTTAATATTTAGGGTTTTAACTGACTTTATCCTGAAAACGGTCACTTTGATAATTAATTACTAAAAAACTATCAGTGATAGCAACGTAGTTTTTTCACCGTTGTTAATAATTATTTTTTCTCTATAAAATGAGCCACTTAGTGATTTTATCAAATTTTTACCTTTTTAGGTACAGCTATCAATTTTAATTTTCCAAAACATAACCTAGATTTTTCATTTTAGTTTACAAAAGGCATTTTTATTCCCTTTAAAATGGTATACAACTCAAGTGTCTTTATATATATATATATATATTTTATCTTCATTTTTCATACTAAAAAATGCCATCATCAAGGTGTGTTTATGTAACTATCGAATATCAAGGGCCAATATTATAAATAATTTAGTGTTTTATGAATATCAAACTGATTATTTAAATAAAAAAAAGTTTTTCCTGGTCAGGATTCGATCCTAGGGACCCTGGTCGGGGTATTCTCTTTTAACCCTGCTTTGCCTTAGCGACCTTAAGGACCTTGGATCAAATCTCCATGAAACCAAAACTTTTTTTATCAATTTTTCTTAACTCCTTTATTTATTTAATTTTTTGCTCATTTAAAGCGGATTTTTTTTAAATTTTTAGTTAATATTTAAGGTTTTAACTGACTTTATCCTGAAAACGGTCATTTTGATAATTAATTACTAAAAAACTATTCATGATAGCAACATAGTTTTTTCACCGTTGTTAATAATTATTTTTTCTCTATAAAATGAGCCACTTAGTGATTTTATCAAATTTTTACCTTTTTAGGTACAGCTATCAATCTTAATTTTCCAAAAGATAACCTAGATTTTTCATTTCAGTTTACAAAAGGCATTTTTATTCCCTTTAAAATGATATACAGCTCAAGTGGCTTTATCCACGCTTTGCACTAAAAAGAGCCATTATCAAGGTGTTTTTATAAGATCATCAAATAACAAGGGGCAATTTTATAAATAATTTAAACTTTTATTAGTGTGAAACTAAATATATAAATAAAAAAAGTGGTTCCTGGTCAGGATTTGAACCCAGAGACCCCGCTTCTGTAAAACAACAGTAATGCCTTTTAACCCTAACTGGAGGACCTTGGATCGAATCCCCACGCACCCAAGAACTTTTTATTATTTTTTTTCACGATTTATTTGCTCTCAGACCCTTTTAAGCCATAAATAACACTCTTTAAATCTTCCAGGGCAAAAAACAAACGTTTTTCAGTAAAACAGAAAAACCTATTCTTGCAATAACAATTACACAAACACCTTACAACACCGAAATCTCGTACGATCTCGGTTAATTATGTAACCATTATTTACACCTGCCCAGCCTGTGGTGTAGACGAAGACCGAAGACCTGCTGCAGAGGGAGAAACCGAAATCCGAGCGCACAAAATCGGTGTAGTACCGCCGCCGCCAGTTCGACGTGACAATCTGGACGTGTCGCAGGCTTTCGATCCCGTATAACGGTCAACAAATGTCGGTCAACGCAGTTTCTAGTAAATAATGTTAAAAAAAAAAGTGGTGATTTCGTGTGTATGACTTCTCATGGACCAGATTAACTATAGTTTTCCGACGTTGTTATAAGGTAAAACTGATTAAAAAATTTGATGTTAGTTGGTTGGTTTTGCCCTATTTCTTATATGGCTTCCTTATAGCGTGCCACAGCAACCGGAGCAAAAAAGAAAAACATTTTGACTTTCTCTCCGACACTCGTATGATCTATTTACACACATGTTCACATAAGCGCGAATTTCAGCGTTATTTACCAATGAATCACATCTTAGTTTATATAATAATGACCATAATATAACAACCTGGTTTCTTCGACTGTGTGAGAGGGGACCAATAGAGTGAGAAAAATTGAGTGAAAAGAAGAGTGATGGTAATAGGTACACAATATAGGGTGTCTCATTAAAATTGCTGCCGCATCTCTGTTTCTATTTTATGCAACATGTCAAAGTTCATTATGACACCCGCATATAAGTGAAACCAATTAAATGATATACGCACTAGAAAATGCCAATTTTCTCTTGTGAAACACGCATATAGTTGACCCCCAAGGACGTCGAGGTTGTCTTATTTGCATAACGTTTAACTTGAATTGTCCCATAAAATGTCCGTCACTGATGTACTTCCTCTTAACTTAAATGTGCCCTTTCAAGTGCTGTAAGGATTCTTAGAACTAATTGCGATTTTTCAGTTCAAACATCATAAAATTGCCCTTAAAATGAGGTATCACAAGCCCCATTACCACTTTGAACTGTCAGTGTTATGTCAGTCGGTTGGGCATATATAGGCCACGCCCAAATATATCCATCTTTTTTCCACTCATTGACAGGGATAATAAATCAAAAGCTGCATAGTCGTCTTTGGAAGTTTGTACCCTAAAGCCATCCTTGTTTCGCTCATTGTAGAAGATCATGATAAATCAAAAGTCGCATAGTGGCCTCTGAAAGTTTGACGTTTGTTTTATAGGTAAATTAGCGGGAAATTTAGAGTTTCAAATTTCAGTAACAACTGTCACTCTTACGTCAAAGGGTTGCTTACATAGGCCACGCCTAAATTTTTAATTTAATTATCAGCAATTACCTATAATAAATACGCAACGTATTTCTGCCATATACCTGTCTTTATTCCACTCAACGTAAAATATAATCATCCATATACCCGTCCTTGTTCCGCTCATTGTAAAAATGCACTGTCGGCGTCTCGTGCTCCAAATTGTCAACCGCATTTGACGTTATTATTATCGCTAATTTGGCGGGTAATTTGAAGCTGTTACTCTTATGTTAAAAGGTTTAGTGGCTAAAATGTTGTAAATATTAATTTTTTGGATATCCTAATGGTTTTTTTAGTAAGTTTTGAAAGAAGTATGAACTACAAGTTAAGATATTGGCATTTTTCTCACTGGAGTGCCTGGAATAAAAAAAAATAATTTGTCTCTTATTGGCAGCTGAATATCTTGATTTCTAGTAGCTCAAATGTTATAATTATTGATTTTTAGGATACTCCAAAGGTTTTTTAAGCAACTGCTGAAAAAATTATTGAAATCCATACATTAGAAATTAAGATATTGACATTTTTCTTACTGGAGTGCCTGGACGAAATAAAATAATTTGTCTTTTATTGGCGACTGAATATCTTGATTTCTAGTGGCTCAAATGTTATAATTATTAATTTTTAGGATACTCCAAAGGTTTTTTAAGCAACTGCTGAAAAAATTATTGAAATCCATACATTAGAAATTAAGATATTGACATTTTTCTTACTGGAGTGCCTGGACGAAATAAAATAATTTGTCTCTTATTGGCGACTGAATATCTTGATTTCTAGTGGCTCAAATGTGGAAGTCAAAATGAGAAAGAACTTGATGTTCTTATTAAGGGTCTTAAATGTGCACCATTGGTTATGATATGTTGACGATGTTTTCGAAGTGTAAAGTTCGGCCAACTTAAGAGATCTTTTACCAAATTTGAAGATTTTTAAGCCAAATTTTAATTTTATGAATTTTATTACTTGATGGACATTTTTGGTCATAACTTGAGAACCACTGGAAATATTGTAAAATTTTTTTTTACGAGAAAAAAGTGGGATTCCTGAGGATGAATTTGATTGTCAAAACGTCACTCTGAGTGGAAGATTTGAATAGAAAAAGTATTTTTGGTTGGACCACTTTTTTTTGCTCATTTTTTTACCAATTTCTCAATTTTATTGCAAATATTCATATGATATAATTGGAATATTTTTAAAAGGATTGCACATAAAGAAGTCCAATCATTTTTGAACAATTTCATATACAAACGTTTTCTGTAGCTCAAAAACTTTTTGAGTTAGAGGCGATTTTGTCATTCAAGGTCCAAAAGTCAAAAAATTTGAAGATTTTAAAACCAAATTATACTTTTATGAGTTTTATTACTTGATGGACATTTTTGGTCATAACTTGAGAACCACTGGAAATATTTTCATAATTTTTTCACGACAACATAATGGGATTCCTGAGGATGAATTTGAGTGTCAAAACGTCATTCTGAGTTAAAGATTTGAATAGAAAAGGCATTTTTGGTTGGACCACTTTTTTTTTCTAATTTTTTTAACAATTTCTCAATTTCATAGCAAATATTTCTATGAAATAATTGGAACATTTTTAAAAGGACTATACATATATAAATCTTTTCTGTAGCTCAAAAACTTTTTGAGTTAGAGGCCATTTTGTCATTCAAGGTCCAAAAGTCACCAAATTTGAAGATTTTAAAACCAAATTATACTTTTATCAATTTTAATACTTGATAGACATTGTTGGTCATAACTTGAGAACCACTGGAAATATTTTCATAATTTTTTCACGACAAAATAGTGGGATTCCTGAGGATGAATTTGAGTGTCAAAACGTCATTGTAAGTTCAAGATTTGAATAGAAAAAGCATTTTTGGTTGGACCACTTTTTTTTCTAATTTTTTTAACAATTTCTCAATTTTATAGCAAATATTTCTATGAAATAATTGGAATACTTTTAAAAGGATTACACATAAAAAAGTCCAATTATTTTTGAACAATTTCATATACAAACGTTTTTTGTAGCTCAAAAACTTTTTGAGTTAGAGGCGATTTTGTCATTCAAGGTCCAGAAGTCACCAAAAACCAAATTATACTTTTATGAATTTTATTACTTGATGGACATTTTTGGTCATAACTTGAGAACCACTGGAAACATTTTCGTAATTTTTTCACGACAACCTAGTGGGATTCCTGAGGATGAATTTGAGTGTCAAAACGTCACTCTAAGTTCAAGATTTGAATAGAAAAAGCATTTTTGGTTGGGCCACTTTTTTTTGCTAATTTTTTTACCAATTATTGAATTTTATTGCAAATATTTCTATGAAATAATTGAAATATTTTTTAAAAAATTACACATAAAAAGGTCCAATCATTTTTGAATAATTTCGTATACAAACGTTTTCTGTAGCTCAAAAACTTTTTGTGTTAGAGGCGATTTTGTGATTCAAGGTCCAAAAGTCACCAAATTTGACGATTTTAAAACCAAATTGTAATTCCATGACTTTTATTTGTTATAAAACATTTTTGGTCATAACTTGGGAACCACTGGAAATATTTTCGTAATTTTTTCACGACTACATAGTGGGATTCCTAAGGATGAATTTGAGTGTCAAAACGTCATTGTAAGTTCAAGATTTGAATAGAAAAAGCACTTTTAGTTGGACCACTTTTTTTGCTCATTTTTTTTACCAATTTCTCAATTTTATTGCGAATATTCATATGAAATAATTGGAATATTTTTTAAAAAATTACACCTAAATAAGTCTAATCATTTTTGAATAATTTCATATACAAACGTTTTCTGTAGCTCAAAAACTTTCTGAGTTAGAGGCGATTTTGTCATTCAAGGTCCAAAAGTCAACAAATTTGAAGATTTTAAAACAAAATTATACTTTTATGAATTTTATTACTTAATAGACTTTTTTGGTCATAACTTGAGAACTGCTGGAAATATTTTCATAATTTTTTCACGACAACATAGTGGGATTCCTGAGGATGAATTTGAGTGTCAATACGTCACTCTAAGTTCAAGATTTGAATAGAAAAAGCATTTTTGGTTGGGCCACTTTTTTTTGCTAATTTTTTTACCAATTATTGAATTTTATTGCAAATATTTCTATGAAATAATTGAAATATTTTTTAAAAAATTACACATAAAAAGGTCCAATCATTTTTGAATAATTTCGTATACAAACGTTTTCTGTAGCTCAAAAACTTTTTGTGTTAGAGGCGATTTTGTGATTCAAGGTCCAAAAGTCACCAAATTTGACGATTTTAAAACCAAATTATACTTTTATGAGTTTTATTACTTGATGGACATTTTTGGTCATAACTTGAGAACCACTGGAAACATTTTCATAATTTTTTCACTACAAAATAGTGAGATTCCCGAGGATGAATTTGAGTGTCAAAACGTCACTCTGAGTTCAAGATTTGACTAGAAAAAGCATTTTTGGTTGGACCACTTTTTTTGTTCATTTTTTTTACCAATTTCTCAATTTTATTGCGAATATTCATACGAAATAATTGGAATATATTTAAAAGGATTACACATAAAGAAGTCCAATCATTTTTGAACAATTTAATATACAAACGTTTTCTGTAGCTCAAAAACTTTTTGAGTTAGAGGCGATTTTGTCATTCAAGGTCCAAAAGTCTCCAAATTTGACGATTTGAAGACCAAATTGTAATTCCATGAGTTTTCTTTGTTATAAAACATTTTTGGTCATAACTTGGGAACCACTGGAAATATTTTCGTAATTTTTTCACTACAAAATAGTGAGATTCCTGAGGATGAATTTGAGTGTCAAAACGTCACTCTAAGTTCAATATTTGAATAAATCAGGCACTTTTGGTTGGGGCACTTTTTTTTGCTTATTTTATTACCAATTTCTGAATGTTATTGCAAATATTCTTATGAAATAATTGGAATATTTAAAAAAATATACACATAAAAAGGTCCAATTATTTTTGAACAATTTCATATACAAACATTGTTTGTACCTAAAAAACTTTTTGAATTAGAGGCGATTTTGTCATCCAAGGTCCAAATTGTAATTTCATTACTTGATGGACATTTTTGGTCATAACTACTGGAAATATTTTCATAATTTTTTCACACCAAAATAATGGGATCCCTGAGGATGAATTTCAGGGTAAAAACGTCACTCTTAATTAAAACCTATGGCGGGAAATTTGATTTGATACATCTTATTAGGTCTAGATACAAAAAAAAGGGGTTTGTCACTGATTGACCAACAGTGAAGGTACACAGTTTAAATGAATGGCTTTTAAATTTTCCAAGTATGGCGCAACCTTGAGGCTGTTATATATTATGTATTAGCGTTAAAAATATTGTTATTTATTTTCGTTAATAACGTGTCGATTCAGCCGGTTTTTTCCTTTGCTATTTTATACCGGGTGTACCTGTGAATGATGACGGTGCTTATTAGTAAAAACGTGGCGATATTTAATTAGTTACATTCGGCAAAAAAATCATAAATAAATAATTCCGATGAATCGTTTAAATTTTTTTGGTTGTCTTGAGTAACCTGTTTATAATGCGCCCTATGAGTGCAAAAAGGAAAAGCATATAGTGTTTTTTTAGCATTCCAGGCCTTATAGAAAACACAAAGTTATTATTAAAGCATTAACACCCATAATCAGCCCATTATAGGTTAATAATAAAGAAAATAGCATGTTGGCGTATAAGTCATGCATCTCCTAATTGCCACAAATTACCGATAATTAATTGCTAATTAACGTTCTGAATAATTGCAGAACGTAAAAACGCTATTAAGCAAACAACGGATATTAGAATATATCTATATGGAATAAATCGGCTTATAAGTATATATATATAGATATAGGTTATAAGGATTCATTGGCGGCCAATGACGTCTTTGACCGACTCCCATACGTATTCATTAGACAAATTGCGTACAATTGGATCGATAAATTGCCGGATAAAGTAATAACTCCCCCTTTACCCTTTAGACCGCCGTAATTCCCCATTTCGTGTAGGTATTATTTGTTGAATAAGTTTGAAGGTCTTTAACTGGTCTGGGTTTTACGGTGACGTCATTAAAACTGGTCGTAAACTTCTTCACTGCTCTTCATGGAAACTGAAACTGGTTAAGACGAAGAATTGGGGTTTTTTCACAATATTATGCGTATCGCATCAGTTAATAGGGAATTTGTAAGAAAAAAGGTGGAGGCGCCGGATAACAGCCCAACACTAATAACTGCCAATTTACACCTTCTAAAACGTAAACGGTCTATAACATATACCCATCCTTGTTGCATTCATTGGTGAGGAGAGCCGTCAAACAACAAAGTCCCGTACGGACGTAATTATTGGAACGAATTTGGCGGGAAATTTGAATTTGTTTCTTAAGGTTCAAGAAATCAGGGTTGCCAGGTGAAATAAATTAAATTTCCCAGTTTTTAAGCAAAATAGTACTAACTGTGCAAAAGTTGAACATTTCTTACAGGCAGTTGAAGAAATTGAATATTTCTGTTGGTTGGGCCATTGGTTATATAAATGTTGTTTTTTCAACTGCCTGGAAGAAAAAAATTGAACATTTCTTACAGGGAATTGAAGAAATTGAATCTTTTAATTTATAAGACTATTGTTTATAAATGTTCTTTTTTTCAACTGCCTAGAAAAAACAAGTTGAACATTTCTTACAGGGAATTGAGGAAATTGAACATTTCAGTTCGTTAGACTATTTATTATAGATGTTCGTTTTACAACTTCCTAAAAGGAAAAAATTGAACATTTCTTACAGGCAGTTGAAGAAATTGAACATTTCTTACAGGGAATTGAAGAAATTGAACATTTCTTATAGGGAGTTAAATATATTGATCATTTCTTACAGGGAATTGAGGAAATTGAACATTTCAGTTCGTTAGACTATTTGTTATAAATATTCTTTTTTTAACTGCCTGGAAGGAAAAAATTGAACATTTCAGTTCGTTAAACTATTTGTTATAAATGTTCTTTTTTCAACTGACTAGAAAAAAAACGTTGAAAAATTCTTACAGGCAGTAGAAGAAATTGAACATTTCTTACAGGGAATTGAGGAAATTGAACATTTCAGTTCGTTAAACTTTTTGTTATAAATGTTCTTTTTTCAACTGCCTGGAAGGAAAAAATTGAACATTTCTTACAGGGAATTGAGGAAATTGAACATTTTAGTTCGTTAGACTATTTGTTATAAATGTTCGTTTTTCAACTTCCTAGAGGAAAAAATTGAACAATTTTTACAGGCAGTTCAAGAAATTGAACATTTCTTACAGGGAATTGAAGAAACTGAACATTTTAGTTTGTTAGACCATTGATTATAAATGTTCTCTTTTTCAACTGCCTGGAAGGAACAAGTTGATTATTTCTTACAGAGAGTTGAAGAAATTGGACATTCTTTAAAAGGCGTTAAAGAAATTGAACATCTTTTACAGGCAGTTTAAGAAATTGAACATTTCTTATAACGAAACGTACATTTAATATTATGAAACAAATAAGAATCAAAAGATCCCCATATTTGAGTAAATTGTTCCACAGGAGGCAACACTGCTTCAACTGTCAATAAGCGCTTGTGATGTACTAACATTTAAATGGCTACAGACAATTTACGAGCACAATGCAGGAGTAGCTTGATTTGGCGGCAAATTTGAATTTTTTCAATCATACGTGAAACCACTGTTGCCAAGTGAAATAAATGAGTTTCCCCAAATTTTAGGCATAAAAGTATCTGCTCTAAACAAAAAAATATTAATCAAAAATTTTCCATATCTGGCTAAGATTTTCCAAACCTGGCAACACTGCCAAACCTTAAACTGTCAACCGTCTTTGACGTAATAACATGTAAAACGCTACAGACAACTTATGAGCAAAAATCCAGAATAGCTTTATTTGGCGGGAAATTTGAATTTCGCTCATAGGGTTAACCAGTAGAGTTAGGTTAGCAGTTAAGTAAAATAACTTAATTTTTCCGAGAAAATTAAGTTATTTCACTTAATTCTCTCGGGTAACAAATAATAATTAAAAAATTTCCAGATCTGATTAAATTTTCCCAGACTTGGCAACACTGCCTTGAATTTTCAAACGCCTTTGACATATCCGGATAGGCGTGATTTGGCGGGAAATTTGAATTTCCCTCCTAGGGTTAACCAGCGTTGCCCGTTAAAATAAATTATTTTTTTTAAATTTTTAGCGTAAAAAGATTTACTTTCAACAGCATTTTTTATTCTTCCGTTAATAATACAAAAAAAAATGAAAATCTTAAACTACCCAGATCTGGGTAAATTTTCCGAGACCTGGCAACACTGCATTGAACTGTCAATCAAATTTGACGTACCAACATTTAAATCGCTACAGACAACTTACGAGCCAATATCCGGAATAGCTTTATTTGGCGGGAAATTTGAATTTCTTTCGTAGGATTAACCAGTATTATCAAATCATATAATTTAATTTTCCCAAGATTTGCTCTCAACCAACAAATAGTAGTCAAAAAAATCCTCAGATCTGGCAAAATTTTTTTCAGACCTAGCAACACTGCCTTGAACTGTCAAGCGTCTTTGACGTGTCAACATTTAAATCAACTAAGACAACTTACGAGCCAATATCCGTAGTGGCTTTATTGGGCGGGAAATTTGAATGTTCCTTTTAAATTTTCTGTTTTTTCTTAGGAACACGAGGGCGGCATGCCTGCTCTTCGCCTCTTTGGCAGGAAATGGTTAGCCGCGTCGGATGACCTCGTTTTTCCCGGATTATTTGAAATAGGCCTGAGACTAATATGGTAAGTCTAACATAAATCTACTTTAGAGCCTCCGTTTTCTTTTTCTTTAGGTTGGCCCTACTGGTGTGTGTCCATATCGAATACTACCAAGACACCTGGAAATGTTCAGCAGGAGGAGACTACGTTCGTGCTTACATAATCGGTAAGTCTTAACTCTGGAAAAAACATGGAAATATCCAATTTTCTTCTGCAGGAATGTTGTGTCTGCTGTCCGCAGTGATCGTGGTCCTAGTGGCGTTGGTTAACCAGAGCGCCAAGGGTTCCATAACAAACGTAGAGGCCCGCAAACTGGTTCCACCCATTTTACTGCTCAAACTCTTCCTCATCTTACCGGAAGTGGTGCTGAACATCTTCGGTACCATGTGGGCCTTTTGCCGGGAGTTAGTCCAGTGCCCTTATGAGGGCCACTTTTCCAGAACCGTCATAGAAGGTACCTGCAGCAACCAAATTAAACTTCTTCACCCCAATTGGGTTTTTCAGCCCTAGTGGTGTTCAACTGGGTACTGTTCGGCCTAGCGGTGTTCGGGCTCGTGATGGTGTTCGACCCTTTGGGCTCCAAACGGTACCACGAAGTCCAAGAGACCCCCAGTGCGGGAGAGTCTTTGAGGCACCGTAAAAGTACCAGCATATGGAAGAGGAGGTTCAAATGGGCGTTCTGCTGGGTGCGTTCTGATGAGCACGGTCACGAAGCGTTCCAGCAGGTGCAGCATTAAATGCGAATCACAAGGGATGTGATTTTATGGGGTAATTTTTAGGTTGCCGCCCTGTTGAGCGCCCTTTTTCGTAGCACGGACCTGGTGCCCTCAGATGTGTTGGCCGGATGCGTTTTGTTGAGGATCAAACAGAAGAGGGAAACCAGGGAGATGAGGAGGATTTTCATGCTGGCCGATGACGAACCAAAGTATTCCACGGGTACATGGTATCTTCATCAATCCATTAATTACTAAAGAAACTTTTTTCCAGACCTGAACAAAATCTTCTCCATCGCTCCTAGGTGGATGAACCTGGAGAATGCCAGACACTTTCTACGTCTCTCAATGGCCGCCTACGGTTGGCCCTTTGTCATGTATCTACACTGTAGCACCGGCTTGTGTAGACTCCTCAACAACTTGACTTGCTGCTCCTGCTTCGGGCAGCCTCAATACACCTTGGTGCTGGACGATAATTGCTGCTTTTGCCATTTCGCTGGGGTGAAGCATATTTCGAAAATCGAGGAGGAGGATATACTGTTCGCTTCCTTTAGGAACCACGTGTTTGAGGTAGAAAATTTCATCTTTCTAGCTTAAATGGTTCTGGAGATATCGGCTCTTGAAGTTCAGTGATACTTTGCCCTACCGGTATACTGGGTAATCTTTAAAAGCAAATATCTCGAGAACCACAGAAGATAATTATATAGTAATTGGGGTTATTTTAATCGTCACTTAATGCCCCACCTAGTGACTCTAATAAAATGTTGATTTTTAGCTTCCCTTCTGCGTCATAGTGGATCATAAAACCGCCAATATAGTGGTGGCAATCAGAGGTTCAATATCCTTAAGAGACATATTTACCGACTTGACGGCTACTTCTGACAGATTTGAGGCGGAAGGGTTGCCGAATGATACAATGGCCCACAAAGGGATGATTGCTGGGGCAGTTTATATCCATAAAAAATTAAAAGAGGTAGTAGTGAAGCTGACTTAGTTTAGTTCTTTATTTACGAGTGGTTTTAGGTGGGTATTCTGGAAAAGGCTCTGGCAACTTATCCGGAGTACGGACTGGTGCTGACTGGACACAGTTTAGGGGCGGGCGTGGCGTGCCTTCTAGGATTTAAAATTAGACCCAAGTATCCTGACTTGAAGGTGTATGCCTTTGGGACCCCTGGTAATTTTTGTTTTAATCTAGGGGATTTTTTTTTAATTTGGTTTTTTAGCCGGACTGTTAAGCAGGGAAGCAGCTAGACTATCGGAGAGTTTCGTGTTCACCGTAGGGGTAGGCGATGATTTCGTCATGCGCCTAGGCGTCGATAGTATCGAGAATCTACGAACTGGAATAATCCAGACGTTGCATGCCAGTAAATTGCCAAAGGTATAAAAATAGTGTTAAACTGTTAGGAAATTTATTCCAATCTTGTATACAAAATTTCAGCTCTCTAGCTCAATTAGTTCTTAAGATATCGGCTTTTAAAGCTCAGTCGTACTTTGGCCGACCGGTATACTAGCAACCGTTTGAAACCGAATATCTCGAGAACGGCACAAGATAACCATTTAGTGTTTGCACTAGGAATTTTCTTCTACTTTTCTTTTCTAAGCAGTTGAACCTTTCCTGGAAAAGACAATTGATTACGTCAATTGTCTGGAAAATCGGGGACAATTTTTTTGGTATTCTTGCTAAAATGTTTCTGATAGTTAAAGATATGATCACTTCCAGGCACTCTGAGTAACCTTTCAATCTCTTCCAGGCAGTTGAACCATTTTTCTTTAATTCTCAACTGCCTGGAAGAATCAATTGATTACATCAATTATCTGGAAATTTTTTTGTGGTTCTTGCTATGTTGTCATACGCCTGGGTGTGGATCGTATCGAGAATCTACGAACTGGAATTATCCAGACGTTGCATGCCAGTAAATTGCCAAAGGTATAAAATTAGTATCAAACTGTTAGGAAATTCGTTCCAATCTTGCATACAAAATTTCAGCTCTCTAGCTCAATTAGTTCTTAAGATATCGGCTTTTAAAGCTCAATCGTACTTTGGCCGACCGGTATACTAGGAACCGTTTGAAACCGAATATCTCGAGAACGGTACAAGATAACCATTTAGTGTTTGCACTAGGAATTTTCTTCTATTTTTCTTTTCCAAACAGTTGAACCTTTCCTGGAAGAAACAATTGATTACGTCAATTGTCTGGAAAATCGGAGACAATTTTTTGGTGTTCTTGCTAAAATGTTTCTGATAGTTAAAGATATGATCACTTCCAGGCACTCTGAGTAACCTTTCAATCTCTTCCAGGCAGTTGAACCATTTTTCTTTTATTCTCAACTGCCTGGAAGAATCAATTGATTACATCAATTGTCTGGAAATTTTTTTTGTGGTTCTTGCTATGTTGTCATGCACCTGGGTGTGGATAGTATCGAGAATCTACGAACTAGAATTATCCAGACGTTGCATGCCAGTAAATTGCCAAAGGTATAAAAATAGTGTTAAACTGTTAGGAAATTAATTCCAATCTTGCATACAAAATTTCAGCTCTCTAGCTCAATTAGTTATTGAGATATCGGCTTTTAAAGCTCAATCGTACTTTGGCCGACCGGTATACTAGGAACGGTTTAAAACCGAATATCTCGGGAACGGTACAAGATAACCATTTAGTGTTTGCACTTGGAATTTTCTTCTATTTTTCTTTTCCAAACAGTTGAACCTTTCCTGGAAAAAACAATTGATTACGTCAATTGTCTGGAAAATCGGGGACAATTTTTTTGGTGTTCTTGCTAGAATGTTTCTAGTAGTTAAAGAGATGATCAATTCCAGGCACTCTGAGTAACCTTTCCAATATCTTCCAGGCAGTTGAACCATTTTTCTTTAATTCTCAACTGCCTGGAAGAATCA
Organism: Anthonomus grandis grandis; assembly: GCF_022605725.1. NCBI lineage: Eukaryota > Metazoa > Arthropoda > Insecta > Coleoptera > Curculionidae > Anthonomus > Anthonomus grandis. Next base: position 17,546,598 of record NC_065562.1, read on the forward strand.
ATTGATTACATCAATTATCTGGAAATTTTTTTGTGGTTCTTGCTATGTTGTCATGCGCCTGGGTGTAAATAGTATCGAGAATATACGAACTGGAATTATCCAGACGTTGCATGCCAGTAAATTGCCAAAGGTATAAAAATATTGTCAAACTGTTAGGAAATTCATTCCAATCTTGCATACAAAATTTCAGCTCTCTAGCTCAATTAGTTCTTGAGATATCGGCTTTTAAAGCTTAATCGTACTTTGGCCGACCGGTATACTAGCAACCGTTTATAACCGAATATCTCGAGAACGGTACAAGATAACCATATAGTGTTTGCACTTGGAATTTTCTTCTATTTTTCTTTTCTAAACAGTTGAACTTTTCCTGGAAAAAACAATTGATTACGTCAATTGTCTGGAAAATCGGGGACAATTTTTTTGGTGTTCTTGCTAAAATGTTTTTGATAGTTAAAGATATGATCAATTCCAGGCACTTTGAGTAACTTTTCAATCTCTTCCAGGCAGTTGAACCATTTTTCTTTTGTTTTCAACTGCCTGGAAGAATCAATTGATTACATCAATTATCTGGAATTTTTTTTGTAGTTCTTGCTATGTTGTCATACGCCTGGGTGTGGATACTATCGACAATCTACGAACTGGAATTATCCAGACGTTGCATGCCAGTAAATTGCCAAAGGTATAAAAATAGTGTCAAACTGTTAGGAAATTAATTCCAATCTTGCATCCAAAATTTCAGCTCTCTAGCTCCATTAGTTCTTAAGATATCGGCTTTTAAAGCTTAATCGTACTTTGGCCAACGTGTATACTAGCAACCGTTTAAAACCGAATATCTCGAGAACGGTACAAGATAACCATATAGTGTTTGCACTTGGAATTTTCTTCTATTTTTCTTTTCTAAACAGTTGAACCTTTCCTGGAAAAAACAATTGATTACGTCAATTGTCTGGAAAATCGGGGACAATTTTTTTGGTGTTCTTGCTAAAATATCTCTGATAGTTAAAGAAACGATTAATTCCAGGCACTTTGAGTAACTTTCCAATCTCTTCCAGGCAGTTGAACCATTTTTTTTATTCTCAACTGCCTGGAAGAATCAATTGATTACATCAATTGTCTGGAAAATCAAAGAAGATTTTTTTGTGGTTCTTGCTATGTTGTCATACGCCTGGGTGTGGATAGTATCGAGAATCTACGAACTGGAATAATCCAGACGTTGCATGCCAGTAAATCGCCAAAGGTATAAAAATAGTGTCAAATTGTTAGGAAATTAATTCCAATTTTGCATACAAAATTTCAGCTCTCTAGCTCAATTAGTTATTGAGATATCGGCTTTTAAAGCTCAATCGTACTTTGGCCGACCGGTATACTAGGAACCGTTTGAAACCGAATATCTCGAGAACGGTACAAGATAACCATATAGTGTTTGCAATTGGAATTTTCTTCTATTTTTCTTTTCCAGGCAGTTCTTTGTTCTGAAACAGTTCTTTGTTTTGCAACAAATTTTAGAACGTTGTCTTCTTTGTTCCACCCATTGTTTTCCAGTCAAAAGTCTGGAATAAGCGAACGTTATTAACAGCTATATTTAAAAAATATAAAATCCAGGCATTTGAAAAATATCATAATAAACTGCTTTATTTCTTTTTATCAGTATCGTATAATCCTGAACGGACTGGGTTACACCCTATTTGGAGTACCGCCACGCGACCTGGAATCCACCTGGAAAGACGACATGATCCCGGAATTCCAGGAACTCCCCAGATCCCCACTATTAGGCGGACGGGTCATACCCACAGTGGCCGCATCAACCGTAAGTCCAAATTTCCAGTTTTTAATCCAGATTCTTATGGCAGAGCCTTTCCTTCAGGAGGCCGCCTTCCTATCCAGAGACCTGAGCGTCCGAAGATTCTCAGAAACAAGACTGTACATAGCGGGAAGAATCCTGCACATTGCTCAACGTAAAAAGACGAAAACCGAAAGGTTTGTTGAGGTTTTTCGGGGGTGAATTTAACGGTTCATTGAAAAACTGGATATTTCAGGAAATCCGGAACCGGCGGTCCAGATTACGAGATGCGATGGGCTACAGCGGAAGATTTCGTGGAGCTGAAGGTGATGCCCCGGATGCTCCTCGACCATTTGCCGGACAACGTGTATAAAGTCCTGGATACGGTTTTAAGGGAACAAAAGGATAACGTCAGTGAGATAATTTAAGGGAGCCTTAAGCTCTTATCAGTAAATTCGTCCCAAAGGGCTGGTAAAGCAGTATACGCATATACATTCCAGTTTTATAGTCTGATCAGTTAGTTTAGGCGTTAAAGACAAGAAGTATTTTAGATCAAAATAAACGTTTTTTTTTTAAGTTATGTGCTTTTTTTAACGCATTCATGGACACTTACCTTAATGCGAGACGTGGTTAATGATGAACCATACCCGGTTGACATCTCTCAATCCTGTCAGTGTATTTGCTATCACTTGTCAATAATAGTAAATAAATATTTACAAGGTGTAATTAGTTTAAAAGCAAAGAGTTACTAGTTAATATTAACTCTATCTATAGGAGAGCCATTAATAACGGACCACACCTCACTGTCTCCGTTGACATCTGTCAATATGCTCGTTGTCACTTATCTGTGCTCTCATCTGTTAGTAATGTTAAATGAATTTTTACAAGATATAATTAATTTATAAGGAAACCATTACTTATAATAATTATTAACAATGCAAATGTTTCAATAATTATGTACTATATGAGAGACAGTAATAACGGACCACACCTGACAGTCATCATCGTTGACATCTGTCAATATGCTTCTTGTCACTGTCAGCAGTGACAGCTGTCATTACTGGACATACGATAGACGTGTCCAAAATGAAATCAAACTAAAATAAATTTTTAATTTTTACAGGATATAAGTAATTTATAGGGAAAAAGGTACTAATTTGCAATTATTCATACATTTCCTTGGAGCATTATGTCAATTTTATACACGGAGTATCGATTTTCCTTTTAGATATTTAAGTAACAATGGAGGAAGAGCTTCTAGGATCAGGAGGTAGCAAAAGTAAACTTTCCCAGATATGTACGCGCCTATCCCAGGTAATTGTGCTAATTTTATGTACGTTTAACAATTATGCCTTCTATATTCCAGTAGTTGCCAACTCATACAGTTATATTTATTCAAAATTCTGATTTATTATTAGACAAGCCTCACCTAAGCCCCTTTTATTAATCAATTACATTTAAATTAAATAACTTAAAACTAAACAGCTACATCAGGCAACTCTGGACAAATGGACGCCGCACAGCCACATACGTTGGTGCTCCACAGTGGCACTACTTCTATTATTCGGCTTGCGAGTCGTCCTGTCCCAGGTGATTATCAGTGTTACCGTTTTTTTAGCATGTGGTTTTTTTGTGTGTTATAGTCGTACCAAGGCATGTTGGACCGGACGGTACCCTGGAAGAAAGTACGGTGGCTTTACGCCATCGTACTCCTACTAGGGTTCGTAGCAAGAATTCTGATCGCTCAGGTATAGTTTAATTTTTTTTTTATTTTTTGTTTTAGGCATGTTTTTTTTGGTAGTGTAGTAGTGTGTTGTGTAGATTTATTAGGTGTACATGAACACATAATTTAGTTTTAATGAATAATACAATTTTCTTCTAATTAAAGTAAGTGTAGATAGAAAAAATAGTGAGAGACTAAGGTATATGCAAGAGTGTCAATTTGTAGACTAGATAAGACCTAAACTTTTGCGACAGTACATCATGTGACACATAGTCGAAGGCTTTTCGCAGATCACAAAATAGTACTACTACAACCTCTCCATCATTGATTTTCAGATAGCGCTTTTCTGATATATAAAATGTAACTTCAGTCATATTCTTGGATGATTGAAAGCCAATTGAGATATTATTGGATTTCTCTATATTATTTAAATATTTTTTCTCAAAATTTTGAAAAATGCTGATAAAGATGCCCAGTCAAATTATTCAAAGAATGTGCGTACAAATTTTCAAACTTGTATTTGGTCTAGTTTTCGAGTTATGGGCATGTTGTGGAATTTTTTGGGAAAAAATTGTATTTTTTTTAAACATTATTTTTTTTCTCAATCTCATGTATATATTTCAAAAAACGCTGAAACAGGTGTCTAATGAAATTATTCAAAGATAATGCGTGCAAATTTTCAAACTTGTATTTGGTCTAGTTTTTGAGTTATGGGCATTTTGTGGAATTTTTTGGGAAAAAATTGTATTTTTTTTAAACATTATTTTTTTTCTCAACCCCATGTATATTTTTCAAAAAACGCTGAAACAGGTGTCTAATGAAATTATTCAAAGATAATACGTGCAAATTTTCAAACTTGTATTTGGTCTAGTTTTTGAGTTATGGGCATTTTGTGGAATTTTTTGGAAAAAAATTGTATTTTTCTTAAACATTATTTTTTTTCTCAACCCCATGTATATTTTTCAAAAAACCCTGAAACAGGTGTTTAATGAAATTATTCAAAGATAATGCATGCAAATTTTCAAACTTGTATTTGGTCTAGTTTTTGAGTTATGGGCATTTTGTGGAATTTTTTGGAAAAAAAATGTATTTTTTTTAAACATTATTTTTTTTCTCAACCCCATGTATATTTTTCAAAAAACGCTGAAACAGGTGTCTAATGAAATTATTCAAAGATAATGCATGCAAATTTTCAAACTTGTATTTGGTCTAGTTTTTGAGTTATGGGCATTTTGTGGAATTTTTTGGAAAAAGATTATTTTTTTTAAACATTATTTTTTTCTCAACCCCATGTATATTTTTCAAAAAACGCTGAAACAGGTGTCTAATGAAATTATTCAAAGATAATGCATGCAAATTTTCAAACTTGTATTTGGTCTAGTTTTTGAGTTATGGGCATTTTGTGGAATTTTTTGGAAAAAAAATGTATTTTTTTTAAACATTATTTTTTTTCTCAACCCCATGTATATTTTTCAAAAAACGCTGAAACAGGTGTCTAATGAAATTATTCAAAGATAATGCGTGCAAATTTTCAAACTTGTATTTGGTCTAGTTTTTGAGTTATGGGCATTTTGTGGAATTTTTTGGAAAAAAATTGTATTTTTCTTAAACATTATTTTTTTTCTCAACCCCATGTATATTTTTCAAAAAACCCTGAAACAGGTGTTTAATGAAATTATTCAAAGATAATGCATGCAAATTTTCAAACTTGTATTTGGTCTGGTTTTTGAGTTATGGGCCTTCTGTGAATTTAAAAAAAAAAATCAACAAAATTTTATTCAACATATTATTTAAGTTTTTTTTGATTAGGCTCAAATAAATGAAAAATACAATAACTACCAAATTATTATTACATTCTCTTGAGTATACCAAACACTATTAATAAACCATAACAATTCCAGGGATGGTACATAGTCACATACGCCCTAGGCATTTACCATCTGAACCTATTCATAGCGTTTCTTACCCCAAAAATTGATCCTGCCATGGATTTCGATGGTTAGTACCTACTTCCTATTGACCTATACCATTTTATAACATATAAATCAACCCTTTTAGCCGAAGATAACTCACCGGGGCTACCAACGAAAGCGAACGAGGAGTTCAAACCGTTCATCCGACGGTTACCAGAGTTCAAATTCTGGTACTCGATCACTAAAAGTACCTTGATCGGACTGGTGTGCACCTTCTTCGATTGCTTTAATATACCAGTGTTTTGGCCCATACTGGTCATGTATTTCATCACACTTTTCTGTATTACCATGAAAAGGCAAATTAGGGTAAGAGGGAGAGGGTATCTTTGGTGGTGTGATGTTCAAATTACGAGACAGTTTTACCCACGTTACTCTCGACACGTGTTTATCTTCTCCCGAAGATGCTCATATCGTTAACGAAACACGTGCGTGTCGAGAGTAAAAATAAAGAGTGCTAAAACTGTCTCATAAATTGAACTTAAGTGTGTGGTAATGCGTAATTTTTTTTGTAGCATATGATCAAGTACAGATACCTGCCGTTCACCCATGGGAAACCAAAGTACCAAACCAATGAAACAGGTAAATCCTCAAAGTGACCACGATGTACACAGTTATTTAAGCGAAATTCTTAGCTAGGTTAGTTCAGGTTGATTTTGTCCGTATTATTTTGTGTAAGTATTTGAATAAATGCCTAAGTAATAACATTGTATTGTGAGCTGTATGTATGTATACGAGGATTAAAAAGTGGATTAGAAATTCAATGAGGAGTCCATTTATTTTGTATATTATAAACTATTAACTAAGTGTTCGTTTAATAATACTTTTCCCATTTTTTTAGGCGAAGTCCAGAATTTGTGACGGCATTTCCGACTAAAATGGGAAGGCCCCTCCTCCTCCTCCTCTTATGATCCATTTTTTAATTGCCGAATTATTTAAAAAAATAAATAAATAATATGCCAGTGCCTCTGTAACGCGTTTATTTGTACATTTTTGTTCACACTGGTGGATTAACATTAAATTATTGTACATATTTTTGTAGGTAGTTTATTTTAGGGCTTTTTTTAGCGGATGAGAGAATGGCTTACAAAATGTCGATTTTCAATTCAAAGTGGAATTTTTTTGTTTTAATATATTTTGTCGTTAAAATATTAATAACGTTTGGTTTTATTGATTGTCCATTAACGACGGTAAACGGGGAGTAAATTATATTGAAATTGCCTTATTATAGGTGATTCATTGGATTTTAATGGATGTGTGTGTGGTAATTGATAAATAATTATTATTATTATACATTGACCCAGTCCAGGAATGTAAATGTTCATTCGCAATAGTCCAGGGGTCGTTTTTCTTGTAAATGTGACCTTTTTTGAGATATTTAAGAAAAACTAATAAGGGAATCTTTACAGGGGTGTAACCAGTCAAGGAGTCATTTTACAAAAAAAAGACTAAAATAATATTTTGTTTAAAATTTAATTCTCTTTCATTTTAGTCTTTACAGTTTCGCTCCTAAATAGGATCGTTTTTGAGATATTCAAGGAAAACTCATGAGTAAACCTTTACAGGGGTGTAACTAGTCAGGGAGTCAATGTACAAAAAAAGACTAAAATATTTTTTTATTCAAAATTTAATTCTCTTTCAATTTAGTCTTTACAGTTTTTCTCCTAAATAGGATCGTTTTTGAGATATTCAAGGAAAACTCATGAGTGAACCTTTACAGTTTCGCTCCTAAATAGGATCGTTTTTGAGATATTCAAGGAAAACTCATGAGTAAACCTTTACAGGGGTGTAACTAGTCAGGGAGTCAATGTACAAAAAAAAGACTAAAATATTATTTTGTTCAAAATTTAATTCTCTTTCATTTTAGTCTTTACAGTTTCGCTCCTAAATATGATCGTTTTTGAGATATTCAAGGAAAACTCAGGAGTGAATCTTTACAAGGGAGTAACCTCCAATTATTGGAAAAACTACTCAATAACTTCAAAACCGTTGCATTTACAAGGAAACTTGTAATGGTCTTTTTGGTAAAGAAACTCATTGGCTTTCATATGAAACCAAAATCAATAAAATCCTTGCAGGGGTTTTCAAGATATTTGGATATTTGTAAAGGCTTTGACTATAACCACATTTTTTTTGATCCATTGAAATACTACTCAATAACTCCGAAACGGTTGCATTTACAAGGAAACTTGTAATGGTCTTTTTGGTAAAGAAACTCATTGGCTTTCATATGAAACCAAAATCAATAAAATCGTTGCAGGGGTTTTCAAGATATTTGGATTTTTGTAAAGCCTTTGACTATATGCAAATTTTTTTTAATCCATTGAAAAACTACTCAATAACTCCGAAACGGTTGCATTTACAAGGAAACTTGTAATGGTCTTTTTAATAAAGAAACTCATTGGCTTTCATATGAAACCAAAATCAATAAAATCGTTGCGGGGGTTTTCAAGATATTTGGATTTTTGTGAAGCCTTTGACTATATCTAAATTTTTTTTGATACATTGAAAAACTACTCAATAACTCCGAAACGGTTGCATTTACAAGGAAACTTGTAAGGATCTTTTTGGTAAAGAAACTCATTGGCTTTCATATAAAACCAAAATCAATAAAATCGTTTTAGAAGTCTTCAAGATATTTGGATTTTTGTAAAGCCTTTGACTATATCCACATTTTTTTTGATCCATTGAAAAACTACTCAATAACTCCGAAACGGTTGCATTTACAAGGAAACTTGTAAGGATCTTTTTGATAAAGAAACTCATTGGCTTTCATATAAAACCAAAATCAATAAAATCGTTCCAAGAGTTTTCAAGATATTTGGATTTTTGTAAAGCCTTTGACTATATCCACATTTTTTTTGATCCATTGAAAAACTACTCAATAACTCCGAAACGGTTGCATTTACAAGGAAACTTGTAAGGATCTTTTTGGTAAAGAAACTCATTGGCTTTCATATGAAACTAAAATGAATAAAATCCTTGCAGGGGTTTTCAAGATATTTGGATTTTTGTAAAGCCTTTGACTATATGCACATTTTTTTTGATCCATTGAAAGACTACTCAATAACTCCGAAACGGTTGCATTTACAAGGAAACTTGTAATGATCTTTTTGGTAAAGAAACTCATTGGCTTTCATATAAAACCAAAATCAATAAAATCCTTGCAGGGGTTTTCAAGATATTTGGATTTTTGTAAAGCCTTTGACTATATCCACATTTTTTTTGATCCATTGAAAAACTACTCAATAACTCCGAAACGGTTGCATTTACAAGGAAACTTGTAATGGTCTTTTTGGTAAAGAAACTTATTGGCTTTCATATGAAACCAAAATCAATAAAATCCTTGCAGGGGTTTTCAAGATATTTGGATATTTGTAAAGCCTTTGACTATAACCACATTTTTTTTGATCCATTGAAATACTACTCAATAACTCCGAAACGGTTGCATTTACAAGGAAACTTGTAATGGTCTTTTTAGTAAAGAAACTCATTGGCTTTCATATAAAACCAAAATCAATAAAATCGTTTCAGAAGTTTTCAAGATATTTGGATTTTTGTAAAGCCTTTGACTATATCCACATTTTTTTTGATCCATTGAAAAACTACTCAATAACTCCGAAACGGTTGCATTTACAAGCAAACTTGTAAGGATCTTTTTGATAAAGAAACTCATCGGCTTTCATATGAAACCAAAATCAATAAAATCCTTGCAGGGGTTTTCAAGATATTTGGATTTTTATAAAGCCTTTGACTATATCCACATTTTTTTAATCCATTGAAAAACTACTCAATAACTCCGAAACGGTTGCATTTACAAGAAAACCTGTAAGGCTCTTTTTGCTTAAGAAACTCATTGGCTTTCAGATGAAACCAAAATCAATAAAACCGTTGCAGGGGTTTTCAAGATATTTGGATTTTTGTAAAGCCTTTGACTATATCCACATTTTTTTTGATCCATTGAAAGACTACTCAATAACTCCGGAACGGTTGCATTTACAAGGAAACTTGTAAGGGGGTTTTTCATAAAGAAACTCATTGGCTTTTATATGAAACTAAAATCAATAAAATCGTTACAGGGGTTTTCAAGATATTTGGATTTTTGTAAAGCCTTTGACTATATCCACATTTTTTTTAATCCATTGAAATACTATTCAATAACTACGAAACGGTTGCATTTACAAGGAAACTTGTAAAGACCTTTTTTGTAAAGAAATTAATTGGCTTTCATATAAGACCAAAATCAATAAAATCCTTGCAGGGGTTTTCAAGATATTTGGATTTCTGCAAAGCCTTTGACGGTATATTCCAATACAACTCATGAGTAAACTTTTATAGCAGTGTAACTAACCAGGAAGGCAATTTACAAAAAAAATACTAAAATAATTTTTTGTTTAAAATTTAATTCTCTTTCACTTTGTCCTCTACAATTTTCCTCCTAAATCCAATCATTTTCAAGATATTTAAAGAAAACAGACTCCCATAGCATTAAATAATGAAATTAACACACGTAAAACTAGCCACAAAAAATATTGACTCCTGGACTATAACATCCTACGCCAGGTCCGTTGACCTACGTTGGTACATCTTCAAGGTGAAAGCACCATCCATCCTTGTCTACTACATTAACTTACCACGGCGGTACTCAAGGCCGACTTTTTTTGGTACCACGTATTACTATTTCTAGAAAGCTTTCCATCTCTGCATAATTTATCGACAAACTAATTAACTGTAAGTGCGTCAGTGTGGTTCTGGGTACCATTTGATGTGCATTTAGTGCCCGAATATCTTAGGGAGTTTTCGGTTCACCTAGTAAAGGTAAGTCCTTGTCCTTGTCTTATTAATAATGCACACAACCATTAAGAACGTTCTTGAATGACTGCGACAAACCAGTTTAGTTGTGTACAAGAATTGCTCGAGTAAAGGTGGTTTTGTAAGTAATAAACCATCATAATTATATGACTATTAACAGAAAGAATCAATTTTTCAGGATGTACGTGTACGGCATAGACATTTGCCCAATAATCAAGGCCCTAATAGCATTAGCCCTAGTAGGATTCCTAACGGTGGTAGCCCTAGTGAAGTTCTATAACGTGGTCACTTGCGGCTATTTCAAGTGAGTAAACCGAAGCGATTTTTCCAAAAAAATTGATTCGAGTGATAATTTCCAGGTCCAGAGTGAAAATGGATGGAAAAACGGTGATAGTTACCGGTGCCAGTGGCGGTATAGGCAAAGAAACCGTGAGGGAATTGGCCAAAAGGGGTGCCAGAGTGATATTGGCTTGCAGAAACTTGGATAAGGCCCAGAAGGTTAGAGGTGAGTTGTAAAAAAGGTTGTAATTGGTAAATGTAAAATTGGTAAATGTAATTGTAAAAGGTGGTAATTGGGGTTGTGTTAGCTTCATAAATTGTGAGTTGTATCAACGTTGCCGCATCAAACATGGATGTGTGTTATGGGGCCAAATTGAGAAACAAGGAAAGAATTAATAAAAAATAGACTTAATAGGTCGCAATAATGTTAGATAGTACAATGTAAAGAAGTAAGATGTTACTAGTAGAAGGTAAAGAATTAAAAAGTACGCAATAATGTTACTAGTAGAAGGCAAAGAAGTAAGAAGGTAAGAATCTATGGTCCAATTTTCAAGTCTATCTCTTTTGGTTGCACAGATATGAGCTTTTTGTCCCTAAAATATCGAATTTAAAAAAAAAAAAATGCTCAACTTCTAAGGCAAATTTCTTCAATTTTAATTTTTTTTCTGGAAAAATCCTGAAATAGGTGTCCAATGATTTAATGAGAAGAATCTATGGTCCAATTTTCAAGTCTCTATCTCTCTTGGTTGCAGAGATATAGGCATTTTGTCCCTAAAATATCGAATTTTTTTGAAAAAAAAAAACTCAACTTCCAAGGCAAATTTCTTCAATTTTAAATTTTTTTCTGGAAAAATCCTGAAATAGGTGTCCAATGATTTAATGAGAAGAATCTATGGTCCAATTTTCAAGGCTCTATCTTTCTTGGTTGCAGAGATATGAACTTTTTGTCCCTAAAAGATCGATTTTTTTAGAAAAAAAAATGCTCAACTTCCAAGGCAAATTTCTTCAATTTTAAATTTTTTTCTGGAAAAATCCTGAAATAGGTGTCCAATGATTTAATGAGAAGAATCTATGGTCCAATTTTCAAGGCTCTATCCACCTTGGTTGCAGAGATATGAGCTTTTTCTCCCTAAGACATTGAATTTTTTAGAAAAAAAAAAAGCTCAACTTCTAAGGCAAATTTCTTCAATTTTAATTTTTTTTCTGGAAAAATCCTGAAACAGGTGTCCAATGATTTTGTGAGAAGAATCTATGGTCCAATTTTCAAGTCTCTATCTCTCTTGGTTGCAGAGATATGAGCTTTTTGTCCCTAAAATATCGAATTTTTTATAACAAAAAAAATGCTCAACTTCCAAGGCAAATTTCTTCATTTTTAAATTATTTTCTGGAAAAATCCTGAAATAGGTGTCCAATGATTTAATGAGAACAATCTATGGTCCAATTTTCAAGTATCTATCTCTCTTGGTTACAAAGATATAAGCATTTTGTCCTTAAGATATGGAATTTTTTAGAAAAAAAAATGGTCAACTTCCAAGGCAAATTTCTTCAATTTCAAATTATTTTCTGGGAAAATCCTGAAATAGGGGTGTCAGGATTTATTAAGTCAATAATAGAAAATAACAATACTAAAATTTTAAATAGGCGCAAAGTTACCACAAATGTTCAAAATGACCTTCCTCAGACCTTACACAAGATTCAACTCTTCGCCCCATTGACTCTCGTATTCGCGCAAATATTCCTATAATGTATTTCTTATTATCTCACAGCCGGCTACAATTCGATTCCTCAGGTCATCAACCTTGTCGACGGGACTGGAATAAACTAATGACTTAAGAAAACCCCAAATGCAAAAACCTAGAGGGTTTAAATCCGGCGATCGAGCAGGCCAATGTTCTGTACCTATCCAACGATTTGGAAATACTGAATCTAAGTGATTACACACATTGATACTAAAATGGGCATCATGCATGAACCATATAAGTGTTGCCTCAGCTGTAGAGGAATTTCTTCAAAAAGAACAGGTTGGAAATGAAGGTACGATTCTCCTGTTAAGCGTTGTGGGAGGAAATATGGGCCGATTTACTGAAAACTGATGCTGAAAATGAGCCTCAAAGATTCCATGTGGATTCTCCTCGGCCCATAAGTGATTGTTATGGAAATTTCGTATGAAATGTGTTTCAAAAGTAGCCTCGTCAATATATAAAATACCATTTAAAAAATTAGGAATTTGAGCGATTTGGTGAAGAGTCCATTGGCAAGTCTTTAGAGAGTAGAGCTTGCACACTCGCTACAAATGATTTTCTTTAAGAATTTCGAATACAGTGAGGTTTAATATGTTTGCAATTTTTCGAGTACTTGTTCCAGGTGAGTCCGGAATTAACTCTAGAACTGCTTGTTTCTTAAACGTACCATTTTCACGCAAACGTTGGTGAAGACGAGCAAATATTGTGTGATGGGGTACTCTACGTCCTGGATACAACCCATCAAACAATCTTCGACCATTTCCATTACTTCGGCCATAGATAAAATGCATATCTGATAGTTCCGCATTTGTAAAATTTTCCAAGTTTCATTTGCATATCTCGACCGGTTTCAGAGCAATAAATAAATCGTCAGATCTGCATTTGGGGACATACGTTTATATAGCAAACTGTCATTATTTTTCCATGCAGAATCACCCCCTGAAGTTTGTCTAATTTACTAATTTCACTAATTTACTAACACCCTGTATAAAATTATATCAAATTTAAATAAACAGTGCTATTAAATTAAATATTGCATAATATATATTTTCTGCAGAAACATTGTTTTTCATTAAAAAAAACCCATAATCCCCCCACCCACCCCAAACATTTTCCCAGTAAGAAATTCCTTTGAAAAATCACCTTTTTTCGTCCACAATATCCGAACTAATAGCACTGTTTTTGTATTTAATATTTATTAATATAATTATATCAAATTAAAATTCAGATTTACATTTCTAGTCTTTAAACTCGATCACTACACTGTAAATATGCGATCAAATGACCCCGATGTCACATAAACATAATATTAAATTCCTCAAGGTATACCACGCGAACGTTTTATCCGATATTTATAGTTGAAGTTCAACCAAAAATGTACACCTAGTGTAAACCAAAAATGAACGTTTATGTGTGTTGCTTAGGTGCTCTAGACATGTTAGACTTTTATACACGATAAATAACCAAAGTGGTTCAACATAGTCAAATATGTGTTTACTATATTATCATCTTTATTCAGTATGTCTATATTAATCCCTTTAATTTGCATTAAAAAAACATCGTTTAAATCATTTAAAAATGTTTGCCTATTCGTGTCAAGCGATCTATATAGACACACACTACATTAAATACATTGTAAATTGCCTATTTTATTACTATATACTTACAGGTATGTCACTCTAGTTTAGTAGACTATGTTTAACCTCATAGACTTAACAAAATACAATAGGACCATTATTTCAGTTGTGTTTTGCACCAATAAAATACATCATGTTGTATAGCATCGTAATGCTCAAGTGTATACTATATTACTTCTTGAATTTGAATTATTATAATAAAAAACCTTCTATCTAGACGAGATTGCCGAGGAGACCAAAAACGAGTCGTTAATAGTGAAAAAACTCGATTTATCCTCCCTAAAATCCGTAAGGGAGTTCGCCGAAGACATTTTACAAAGTGAGCAACGTTTGGACGTGCTGATCCATAATGCCGGAACGGCCGAGAAGAAATTAATAAAAACTGAAGACGGACTGGAACTCACCATGGCCACCAACCATTTCGGACCATTCCTGCTCACCCACTTACTTATCGGTAAGAACTCTTCGATCTTAAAAGATTCTTCTTACTTTTCCTTACACTTCCAGACCTCCTAAAACGCTCCGCTCCAGCTCGTATAGTCGTGGTGGCCTCCTCACTTTACCAACTCACTTCCCTGGACTTAAACAATATTAACCCGAGCAGCTCATGGTTCCCTCCATGGATCTATTACCCATCGAAGTATGCCAACATTTGTTTTACCCTGGAATTAGCCAGGAGACTGGAGGGTACCGGGGTAACCGCCAACTGTTTACATCCAGGTTTAATTGACAGCGGGATTTGGAGGAATGTCCCGGTACCACTGAACTGGCCCACCAATTTAATCGCTAAATGTTTCTTCAAGACCCCCCAGCAAGGTAATAAAGGGGATTTTTAGGGAGGGAAATTTAATGACAAAACGTTAAATTTCAGGTTGCCAAACGACTGTTATGCTCGCGTGTTCCGATGAACTCAAGGAAGTAACTGGGAAATATTTCATGGATTGTAAAGAGCACACACTTAATAGGGGTGTCAGTGACGTGTCTAAGGCCAAAAAACTATGGGAACTATCCGAGGAACTCGTTAAACTTAAGCCTACTGACCCGAAGATTTAAACTTATACGTAAATAAAAATTTTACTTTTCAACTGGTTTATTATTTACTGACTCTCGCTTTGTTCCTGGGAACTTTTATAAACAATCTCCAGGGCTGTTGTGATGGTTCTTATATCGCCCTCGATGGTTTTCGCCCAGTTTTCCACGTCCCCCAGCTCTTTTAAGGCACTACTAAAGCTATCCACTAGACTGAGCCAGTGCTGGGTTTGCTTGGAAAATGCAAGGGCGCTGGTGTGTAGCTGTTTGGCCTCGGCATCTAGTTTTTTCTGGTTTAGGTAGGCTTGGGCAACCCTAAAAGGATTCTTTAGTCAGTTACAATTTTGTATGTTTGTGTTACTCATATGAGCTGAATAAAGTACTAAGGTAGAGAAGCTTCATAAGAATTACATGGAGAGAACTTACTTTGTTTGTTATATTATACTGTGAACTTACCCTACATTAAGGTGGTCAACTAGGGCTTGGGTTAAGTCACTTGCGGCGGCACAAGCCTCTTTTCTTTTACTCTCTATATAAATGCATAATATTGTTACACAAAGGAGGTTTACCTTGGTTATATGTGGCATCGTATTTTTTGCAAGCAAATCGCCTTATTTACCTTGAATTTCCTTTTTAATGACTTGTTTAGCGTGGTGCTCCTTAACCATGGAAGTCAACATGTTTATTTATTATTTTTAAGGTAATAATATGTGAATTATTATTATTATTGTTCACTTCCCATCAAATATTGTTTATGTTGATAGGTATGCGTCATTTGTCAAACTTTGTAGGTTAGGAAGGACGTAAGGGTCCATTTGCTGCTTATAGGCAACCCACTTAACACCTCCCCACTTGCCAAGGGGCACTAGTAGATATGGTGACGCCACCAGGTGGGGAATGTTGCCGCGGGAAATTTGAATCAATTTAACTTATTTACCATTTTTCTGCAATAAAAAAAATTATACACGCATAAAACAGTGAAAAAGCAATAAATCATTCAATATTATTAATGATACCTCACATTCAACGACCTTTCCTTGCCAAACAACGTAATTTTACCAGTGACAAATCGTTAAAAATTACGCAAATTTTAATAAATAAATGAAATTAAGAAAAAAAACGATAATTTAATAGTTCCATCCAAGTCATCATCGATCATCGCGCGATTAGGCGCGTTTTAAAATTTCATCTAATTTCGACGGTGTATATTATAGTACCGACGTCATTCTCAAGGCGAATGGCATTTCTTGGGAAGTTGCACCACCGGTCAATCGACGCAAAAACGTCGTAAAAACGACGCTCAATGGTCAGAAATTTTAACTGATAGCGAGTGATTCCCTCGCTCATGTTCACCCTCCGGTTTAGTTCAGTCGAATAACAGACGCGTCTTGACGCGTTAAAACTTTAGGCGTCGCGACGGTTTTTTGGACGCTACAAGCGTCGATTGTTTATTTATTTATTTTTTAATATTGTAGAGTTGAGTGAAGCTTTAGGTAAGTTTATGTCAGTTTTTTTTTATATTTGGGAGTTTATAGGTACATTTTTTGCTGTGGTTCTTTTCATGGTACAAAGTGGAGTTTAATTCTCTACCGCATATGTAATTTCTAACTCACGCCCTGCATTAACTTGAAATGTTAATTTTATTATGCATCGAAGTTCCTTATAAATGATAAACAGCATTTGATTTCGATCCTTTAAGATTCATGGCTCTCAGATGAAGCATTTGGCCAAAAAGTGGAGTTTCTGAGTTTCTACCGCATTTAGTTTCTGACTCACGTCCTGGATCATGTTGAAGTAATTTTTTTCTTATCTGTTCATGCTTTCTAAAGACGATCAACAGCATTTAATTGCGATCGTCCATGCTTTATGCCTCTCAGAAAGAGAAGAGTGAATCAAAAGTCGTTTATTGAGTTTTTACTATAATTAATTTCTGACTCAATATTCCAGTAGTCAATTTAGGAATAAAAAAATTATGTATTGGAAGAAAACGTGTTTCACTGATAATGTGACAGTTTCTATTTCATTTGTAGATCCGTCTGAACAATCCTAATACATGGAATCTTATGGCACCTGATCTCTTTCCTTATTATTGTGACTCTACTATGAATCATGGAAAATTTCGTCAATTATAGCTCTTTTTAAATGTAAATTGAAATTTGTTACAAAGTCAAAAAAAAATCGTTTTTTCACACCTTCCAGTTTCATGACCCTTATACCAAAAAAATTGAAATTTTTATTTGACCATCAATTTATTCATAATAATTCCCCAAAAAAAACATTCATGCATATTTAAATAAATGAAGAACAACAACAGCCTTGTTAATTTATTACTTTCCAAGACAAATAAATGAGTCGTCAAAACAGGTCCTGTACATGGTCATTAAAAATAACTTAGGATGGCGTTGTTTTAATGGCATAAACAAAAAAGTAAAAGTTCATCTCGAGATTTTCCACTGATCAATGAACTTAAGGTACAACCTACGGCCTTGATCCACAAAAATTCAACATAGATTGCAAAAGACGTATTCGTCTTATGTAATAAATGCGTTGATGTTCGTTAA
The DNA here is from genome assembly GCF_022605725.1 of Anthonomus grandis grandis. Taxonomy (NCBI): domain Eukaryota; kingdom Metazoa; phylum Arthropoda; class Insecta; order Coleoptera; family Curculionidae; genus Anthonomus; species Anthonomus grandis. The sequence continues at coordinate 17,564,131 of NC_065562.1, forward strand.
AGAAGAGATGCATGGCTTAATTTTAGAAAATGCTACTTATAACGCAACATTTGTGTGATACGGTTTGTTGGTTTATGAGCTAACCTTTCTGAGATCCTTATTAATATAATACAAACCTACCATCTAATTTCGAAATTGCTTAATAGCGTGTTTTTTTTATTTATAAGTGGTTTAATATGTTAGTGGACTGAACATGCACACACGACAATATCGACAACAGTTTATACAATTTGATTGACATTATGGTGGACTTAATTAAACGTTTTTTAGGTTACCATAGAAAAACAAAATGAACAACAGTGTTTTTTTCCTATGATAATTTATCCTTGTCTTATACATCTCTTTTTTTCAATAATTATGATCGTGACAAAATAACGTGGTTTTTGTCACAAATTCTATTAATTAATGATTATTAGGAGACCTTGGGTGTGTTATATGGGTTTAAAAGGTCGAAGTCGAAATTTTTCCGATTAAGTAGAACCGACCATAAGGTATATGTAATAAGCACATAATTTATTCGCAGAAATACATACATGCTTGACTCGGATGAATATTATGTAAATGACATTGAGGCCCGGTATATATATCTACGCTTGTATTACCTAAAAAAACACCTGTAGGTTTTGTAATTGATCAAAAGTCGATGCTGCTTTATTTATGTCTATTATGTATGTGTAAATCGATGGAGGGAAGCGTTCGGTTATTAATTATTTAAAGAGGCATGAACCCTATATAATATTACCTGTAGGGAAGGAGTTTTTTTTTTGTTTTAAAAATGTTTAAACTCAACCAATTTAGTGATAATCTAAAAACCAGGAACATTGTTTGTTTTTTTTTATTTTGGAAAAACGAGTGAAGGTACCAAAAAACTAATTTCACCATTAAGTTATTTATAAAAAAATAGATTGAAATGAGTACCATGTCAATATGTTAAGATCAATTTTTCAAAAAGTTTAATGATTTTGGAAATACAGTTATTCGATTGGGAATTTCGATGAAACCATGTCTGTTAGTTGGGAAAAAATAATTAAAAAATGAGTTTATTTATTTCCATTTTTAAAAGGGTTTTTCGGATTTAGGTATAATATATTATAAGGAAAATAAACATTTTTTTTGGAAAATCTTTATAAAGGTGATGAAGGTAAATGATTTTTTCAAAAATAACTATTTTTTTTGTGTGTAGCAACCCTTGAAGTAGTTTTGGAACCTTAAAAGTTGATTGTTTGGTTTTTGACATTTTTTATAACATATTTTAAACATCCGTGGTTTAACATTTTTTTTGTATTTTTGAGAATGTTTGGAAATAAAAATTTCAAATTTTCATTAATTTTACACGAATTTCAATTATTTGTGTGTTAATTTACAATCCACAAAAGAACAAACTTATAGTTGATGATGTTCTGGAAGGACCTCTCTTATTTATTCCAGGCAGTTGAGATTTTTATTTCACGATCAACTGCTTGGAATAAACACAAAATGACTCAACATTTTTTATTATTTATTCCAGGAAGTTGAGATTTTTATTTCATAATCAACTGCTATTTATTCCAGGTAGTTAAGATATTTATTTCATGATCAACTGTTATTTATTCCAGGCAGTTATTTTTTATTTCGTGATTAACTGCCTGGAATAAACACAAAATGACTCAACATTCTTTGTTATTTATTCCAGGCAGTTGAAATTTTTATTCCATGATTACCTGCCTGGAATAGCTACAAAACGACTCAACATTCTTTGTTATTTATTCCAGGAAGTTAAGATTTTTATTTTATGATCAACTGTTATTTATTCCAGGCAGTTAAAGTTTTTTATTTCTTGATCAACTACCTGAAATAAACACAAAATGACTCAACATTCTTTCTTTCTCTCAAGTTTATTTCAGGCAGTTGATCATAAAATAAAAATCTCAACTGTCTGGAATAAATAACAAAAGAATGTTGAGTCATTTTGTATTTATTCCAGGCAGTTGATCATGAAATAAAAATCTCAACTACTTGAATTAATAACAGTTGATCATGAAATAAAAATCTCAACTGCCTGGAATAAATAACAAACAATATTAAGTCATTTTGTGTTTATTCCAGACAGTTAAAGTTTTTTATTTCTTGATCAACTACCTGGAATAAAAACAAACTGACTCAACATTCTTTGTTATTTATTCCAGGCAGTTGAGATTTTTATTTCATGATTAACTGCCTGGAATAAACACAAAATTACTCAACATTCTTTATTGTTTATTCCAGGCAGTTGAGGTTTTTTATTTCTTGATCAACTGCCTAGAATAAACACAAAATGACTCAAGATTCTTTATTATTTATTTCAGGCAGTTGAGATTATGATCAACTGTATTTATTCCAGGCAGTTAAGATTTTTATTTCATGATCAACTGCCTGGAATAAATACAAAATGACTCAACATTCTTTTGTTATTTATTCCAGGCAGTTGAGATTTTTATTTCATGATCAACTGTTATTTATTCCAGGTAGTTGAGATTTTTATTTCTTGATCAACTGCATGGAATAAACACAAAATGACTTAACATTCTTTGTTATTTATTCCAGGCAGTTCAGATATTTATTTCATGATCAACTGCCTGTAATAAACACAAAATGACTCAACATTCTCTATTATTTATTCCAGGCAGTTCAGATTTTTATTTTATGATCAACTGTTATTTATTCCAGGCAGTTGAGATTTTTATTTTATGATCAACTGCCTGGAATAAACACAAAATGACTCAACATTCTTTTTTTATTTATTCCAGGCAGTTGAGGTTTTTTATTTCATGATCAACTGCCTGAAATAAACACAAAATCACTCAAAATTTTTTCTTATTTATTCCAGGAAGTTCAGATTTTTATTTCATGATCAACTGTTATTTATTCCAGGCAGTTGAGATTTTTATTTCATGATCAACTGTTATTTATTTCAGGCAGTTGAGATTTTTATTTCACGATCAACTGCCTGTAATAAACACAAAATGACTCAACATTATTTTGTTATTTATTCCAGGCAGTTTAGATTTTTATTTCATGATCAACTGTTATTTATTCCAGGCAGTTGAGATTTTTATTTCACGATCAACTGTCTGTAATAAACACAAAATGACTCAACATTCTTTATTATTTATTCCAGGCAGTTGAGATTTTTATTTCATGATCAATTGTTATTTATTCCTGGCAGTTCAGTTTTTTATTTCACGATCAACTGCCTGGAATAAACACATAATGACTCAACATTCTTTGTTATTTATTCCAGGCACGTGAGATTTTTATTCCATGATCAACTGCCTGGAATAAACACAAAATGACACAACATTCTTGATAATTTATTCCAGGCAGTTGAGGTTTTTATTTCACGATCAATTTTAAGATTTATAAGGATAGTGATTAAATCGAAAAGTAGGCATAACTTAAATGGGCGTTAATCACTTTTTTATATTCCTTTTATTGTCTAAATATAAATAATAAGTATTCATATATCAAATTAATTAATTATTAATATATTCCTATAAAAATTAATAAATAATTAAAATGAGTCATTACGTGTTTATTCCAGGCAGTTGATCATGAAATAAAAATCTCAACTGCCTATAATAAATAATAAAGAATGTTAAATCATTTTTGTATTTATTCCAGGCAGTTGATCATGAAATAGAAATCTCAACTGACTAGAATAAATAACAAAGAATGTTGAGTCATTTTCTGTTTATTCCAAGCAGTTAATCACGAAATAAAAATCTTAACTGCCTGGAATAAATAACATTTGATCATGAAATAAAAATCTCAACTGCCTAGTATAAATAATAAGGAATCTTGAGTCATTTTGTGTTTATTCCAGGCAGTTGATCATAAAATAAAAATCTCAACTGCCTGGAATAAATAATAAAGAATGTTGAGTCATTTTGTGTTTATTACAGGCAGTTGATCATGAAATAAAAAACCTCAACTGCCTGGAATAAATAACAAAGAATGTTGAGCCGTTTTGTAGCTATTTCAGGCACGTGATCATGGAATAAAAATCTCAACTGCCTGGAATAAATAATAAAGAATGTTGAGTCATTTTGTGTTTATTTCAGGCAGTTGATCATGAAATAAAAATCTTAACTGCCTGGAATAAATAATAAAGAATCTTGAGTCATTTTGTATTTATTCCAGGCAGTTGATTATAAAATAAAAATCTCAACTTCCTGGAATAAATAAGAAAAAAATTTTGAGTCATTTTGTGTTTATTCCAGGCAGTTAATCACGAAATAAAAATCTTAACTGCCTGGAATAAATAACAGTTGATCATGAAATAAAAATCTCAACTGCCTGGAATAAATAACAGTTGATCATGCAATAAAAATCTCAACTGCCTGGAATAAATAAAAAAAGAATGTTGAGTCATTTTGTGTTTATTCCAGGTAATTGATCATGAAATAAAAATCTGAACTGCCTGGATTAAAAGCAAAATAACTTAACACTCTTTGTGATTTATTTCAGGCAGTTAAGATATTTATTTCATGATCAACTGCCTGGAATAAACACAAAATGACTCAACATTTTTTTTTTACTTATTCCAGGCAGTCGAGGTTTTTATTTCTCGATCAATTTTAAGATTTATAAGGATAGTGATTAAATCGAAAAGTAGGCATAACTTAAATGGGCGTTAATCACTTTTTTATATTCCTTTTATTGTCTAAATATAAATAATAAGTATTCATATATCAAATTAATTAATTATTAATATATTCCTATAAAAATTAATAAATAATTAAAATGAGTCATTACGTGTTTATTCCAGGCAGTTGATCATGAAATAAAAATCTCAACTGCCTATAATAAATAATAAAGAATGTTAAATCATTTTTGTATTTATTCCAGGCAGTTGATCATGAAATAGAAATCTCAACTGACTAGAATAAATAACAAAGAATGTTGAGTCATTTTCTGTTTATTCCAAGCAGTTAATCACGAAATAAAAATCTTAACTGCCTGGAATAAATAACATTTGATCATGAAATAAAAATCTCAACTGCCTAGTATAAATAATAAGGAATCTTGAGTCATTTTGTGTTTATTCCAGGCAGTTGATCATAAAATAAAAATCTCAACTGCCTGGAATAAATAATAAAGAATGTTGAGTCATTTTGTGTTTATTACAGGCAGTTGATCATGAAATAAAAAACCTCAACTGCCTGGAATAAATAACAAAGAATGTTGAGCCGTTTTGTAGCTATTTCAGGCACGTGATCATGGAATAAAAATCTCAACTGCCTGGAATAAATAATAAAGAATGTTGAGTCATTTTGTGTTTATTTCAGGCAGTTGATCATGAAATAAAAATCTTAACTGCCTGGAATAAATAATAAAGAATCTTGAGTCATTTTGTATTTATTCCAGGCAGTTGATTATAAAATAAAAATCTCAACTTCCTGGAATAAATAAGAAAAAAATTTTGAGTCATTTTGTGTTTATTCCAGGCAGTTAATCACGAAATAAAAATCTTAACTGCCTGGAATAAATAACAGTTGATCATGAAATAAAAATCTCAACTGCCTGGAATAAATAACAGTTGATCATGCAATAAAAATCTCAACTGCCTGGAATAAATAAAAAAAGAATGTTGAGTCATTTTGTGTTTATTCCAGGTAATTGATCATGAAATAAAAATCTGAACTGCCTGGATTAAAAGCAAAATAACTTAACACTCTTTGTGATTTATTTCAGGCAGTTAAGATATTTATTTCATGATCAACTGCCTGGAATAAACACAAAATGACTCAACATTTTTTTTTTACTTATTCCAGGCAGTCGAGGTTTTTATTTCTCGATCAATTTTAAGATTTATAAGGATAGTGATTAAATCGAAAAGTAGGCATAACTTAAATGGGCGTTAATTACTTTTTTATATTCCTTTTATTGCCAATAAATGTTCATGTATCAAATTAATTAATTATTAATACATTCCTATAAAAATAAATAAATAAATTACTCATCTAACAAATAGATATTTATAAAAATAAGAAATTATATGAATAAATCCACCAGAAAATAATCCAAGTTAATTGGACATGAATTAATTCAAAAATTTAATATAAGTTAATGAATAATGGTAGTTTAACAAATATGGACAAGGATATGAAATAAATTGAAGAATTGACGAATAAATTTACGAAATTAATTAAATTTAAATGATGCCTGAGGTGCATTTAACGAATAAAACTTTTGAAAAATGACCCTTAATTAGGCATAATTTTAATAAATAATAATGCAAAAAAATTAATATAACATATAGAAAATAAAGTATAAAGGACAAAATATGGATGCATTAAGGATAATGGTAAAATAGGCATAAGTTAAATGAACGTAATTCACCTTTTTATAATATTATTGTAAATAAATTTGCATATATTAGATGAATTAATTTTCATTAAAACAATTACTTGCTTAACGAATAAAATTGCAATTAAATTTTCCCATTAATGAATTCCTTAGGCGAGTATAATAAATTAGGAATTGCCTCTATTTAATCATAATTTTAACAAAATAATTGAATGGAAATTTAACGAATATATTTGCCTACAAAAAAAATTAGATGACGGAATTTTACTCTTGTGAATTTAATTAACAAATCTCCTTAATAACGACCCTTAATTGAGTATATAGATATATGAAAAAAAAAGTAATATAATGTAAAAAAAATTAGGTATAAGGGTTTTACAAATAAGTCTATAAAGAAAGCCTGAAAAAAAATGAGTGCATTTTAACTACATTAGGTTAAAATATATGAAGAAAAATTATGCATAACTTAAATGCATATGATTTACCTTTTTATAATTTATTTTCAATTACTTTGATTGACTTTTAGTATCCAAAAATAAGAAAAGTTATGCATAACCTTAATGCGTTTGATTCACTTTCTATATTTTTTTATAATTGCCCATAAATTTCTAAATATGATCAAAGTTATACGCATTTTTTTAAAACCTGTTAGATGATCACTCTTTAGAATAATTGACAATCCTTTAATCAGTTGAAGGTTAATTTAACCTGCCGACTAAAGGTTTTAATAAGCCGAATTATAGCGATCATTTATACAATAAATCAAGCTTGTTAAATTGTAAAAATTGTACAAATAAAGACTTTATTATTGTCTACAGCCATGACAGAAGGTCCTACCGAACTAGAGCTGCGCAGACGCCACTTAAAATCCCAACAGTCCACCCTGCAAACGAGAAGATCGAATGCCGTATGCGTGCGAAGGGCGTACAAGAGATACGGCACCAAAGACCACCCCAACGTCATCCTGGAAGGGTTGAACATGACGGTGCCGAAGGGGTGCATTTACGGCTTGTTGGGTGCTAGCGGGTGCGGCAAAACCACCCTGCTCAACTGTATCGTGGGGCGTAAAAGACTGAACGCCGGCGAGATTTGGGTGTTGGGGGGTAAACCGGGATCTAGAGGGAGTGGGGTGCCTGGACCCAGGATCGGTTATATGCCCCAGGTAAGGTAGCTTTTTTAGAGTGTAGAAAAACCATAATTACAATTACTTTATAAAATTTATAGATAACTCTCTTTGTGTCAAGATATTCATTTATCACCAAATTATGTCTTAGTATCACTGATGGATGTTATTTCTGTGTTTGCAAGTATTCCAACAGACCAGGAATGTGGTGTTAAAGGAATTGTTCTTAAAGTTTGTCTTATAAACTAATCATTTTAATTTTAATGTTTTAAGGTCATTGGTTTAGGTTAATGTTTCTTCACCTATTTGCTCCGGCTTCATTAGAGTGAGTGAACTTCAAAAAACATGCATTGATCATTTAATTCGCTTTTTTCAAATGATACGTCTATGGCATTATTATCAATTAAATTGATGTTTTTCTCAACACATTGAATAGTTCTCAGTTTTGAAATATATTTTTTAATAAAAAGTGAAATTCTCTGAACGATTTGGTGAATTTTTGAGTAACATTGAACAATTTTTGCCGAAGTTATTAACGTTTTTGTGCTGAACGTTCAAAAAAATGGAAAAAACGGTTACTATCATCTTTGACGGCTTGTAAAAAGTTCTTTATTTAAACTATTGGCTTGAAGTATATTTTTTAAAGTAAACTGAAGTTTTCTTAACGGTTTGGTGAAACTTTGACTATATTTGAACAATTTTTGCCAAAGTTATGAACATTTTAGTACTGAAGGTCCAAAAATATTTAAAAAATCGTCATCATCAATTTTGATGGCCTGTAGAAAGTTTTTCAGTTAAGTCATCAACTAGAAATGAATTTTTTAATAAAAAGTAAAGTTTTCTTAAAGATCTGGAGAAACTTTGAGTAAAATTGAACAATTTTTTCCAAAGTTATGAACGTTTTTGTGCTGAAGGTCCAAAAAAATGGAAAAATAGTTACTATCATCTTTGACAGCCTGTAAAAACTTATTTATTTAAACCATTAACTTGAAATATATTTTTTTAAGTAAACTGAAGTTTTCTTAACGGTTTGGTGAAACTTCCACTAAATTTGAACAATTTTTGCCAAAGTTATGAACATTTTAGTACTGAAGGTCCAAAAACATAAAAAAAATTGTCATCACCAATTTGATGGCCTGTAAAAAGTTTTTCAGTTAAGTCATCAACTAGAAATTAATTTTTTAATGAAAAGTGAAGTTTTCCTAACGGTCTGGTGAAACTTTGAGTAAAATTGAACAATTTTTTACGAAGTTATGAACTTTTTTGTACTAAAAGGCCAAAAAAATAGAAAAATTGTTACTATCATCTTTGACAGCCTGTAAAAAGTTCTTTATTTAAACCATTGGCTTGAAGTATATTTTTTAAAGTAAAGTGAAGTTTTCTTAATGGTTTGGTGAAACTTTGACTAAATTTCAACCATTTTTGCCGAAGTTATGAACATTTTAGTACTGAAGGTCCAAAAACATAAAAAAAATTGTCATCACCAATTTGATGGCCTGTAAAAAGTTTCTCAGTTAAGTCACCAACTCGAAATAAATTTTCTAATAAAAAGTGAAGTTTTCTTAAAGATCTGGGGAAACCTTCAGTAAAATTGAACAATTTTTTACGAAGTTATGAACGTTTTTGTACAAAAGGTCCAAAAAAAATGGAAAAATGGTTACTTGAAAAATCGTTATCATCTTTGACGGCCTGTAAAAAGTTCTTTATTTGAACCATTAACTTGAAGATAATTTTTTTAAGTAAAGTGAAGTTTTCTTAACGGTTTGATGAAACTTTGAGTAAATTTGAATAATTTTTGCCAAAGTTATGGTTATTTTAGTACTAGAATGGTTGCCATCAACCGTTAATGATGGTAACTATTTTTTCCTTCAGATTTAACGCTAGTAATGAGTATTAAAAGAATTACTCCAGGCTTTCCAATGCCTGGAATATAATCCTGGAATTACTTTAGAAGATTTAAACTTAAAAAAAAAATTAAAACTCAGATTACCTTCAAATAACTTAAAGAGTACTCAGAGGATTATTCCAGGCACTGCAAGTAAATCAAACGCTAGTGAGAGACTTATGAGTAGTAAAAGAATTATTCCAGGCTTTCCAATGCCTGGAATAAAATCCTGGAATTACATTAGAAGATTTAAAATTTAAAAAAAAATAAAACTTAGCCAGATTACCTTCAAAAGACTTTAAGAGTACCCAGAGGATTATTCCAGGCACTACAAGTAAATCAAACGCTAGTGAGAGACTTATGAGTAGTAAAAGAATTATTCCAGGCTTTCCAGTGCCTGGAATATAATCCTGGAATTACTTTAGAGGATTTAAAATTTAAGAAAAAAAATTAAAACTTAGTCAGATTACCTTTAAATAACTTAAAGGACTCAGAGGATTCTTCCAGGCTCTACAACTAAATCAAACGCTAGTGAGAGACTTATGAGTAGTAAAAGAAATATTCCAGGCTTTTCAGTGCCTGGAATAAAATCCTGGAATTACTTTAGAAGATTTAAAATTTAAAAACAAAATTAAAAGTTAGTCAGATTACCTTACAATACATAAATAACTTAAAGGACTCACAGGATTATTCCAGGCTCTACAAGTAAATCAAATGCTAGTGAGAGACTTATGAGTGGTAAAAGAATTATTCCAGGCTTTCCAGCGCCTGGAATAAAATTCTGGAATTACTTTAGAAGATTTAAAAATTTAAAAAAATTAAAATTATTCACAATATGGCACTAGAAAGCCTGGAATAAAATCCTGGAATTACATTAGAAGATTTAAAATTAAAAAAAAAAATAAAACTTATTCAGATTACCTTCAAATAACTTAAAGAGTACTCAGAGGATTATTCCAGGCACTACAAGTAAATCAAATGCGAATGAGTAGTGAAAGAATTATTCCAGGCTTTCTAGTGCCTGGAATAAAATCCTGGAATTACTTTAGAATATTTATGGATAAAAAAAGGTTAAAACTCAGTTAGATTTACCTCCTAGAAATGAGTTAAGAATACTCTTAAGTTAAGAAGGTTGAAAATTGAAAAATCGTTATCATCAAGTTTGATGGCTTGTAAAAAATTTTACAGTTAAACTTGCAGCTTAAAATATATTTTTTGTGGAAAAGTAAAGTTTTCTTAATAGTTTGGTGAAACTTTGAGTAGATTTAAACAATTTTTGCCGAAGCTATGCAGGTTTTTGTACTGAAGGTCGAAAAAAAAATGGAAAAATAGTTACTATCATCTTTGACGGTCTGTAAAAAATTCTTCAGATAAACTATGAACTTGAAATATTTTTTTTAAAGAAGTGTGAAGTTTTCTTAACGGTTTAGTGAAACTTTGAATAAATTTGAGTAATTTTTGCCAAAGTTATGAACATTTTAGTACTGAAGGTTCAAAAAAATAAGAAAATCGTTATTATCAATTTTAATGGCCTGTAAAAAGTTTTTTAGTTAAGTAACCAATTCGAAATTAATTTTTTAATAAAAAGTGAAGTTTTCTTAATGGTCTCATGAAACATTGAGTAAATTTGAATAATTTTTGCCAAAGTTATGAACATTTTTGTACTGAAGGTCCAAAAAAATGGAAAAATGTTTACTATCATCTTTGACCGCTTGTAAAAGTTTCTCCAGGTTAACATTCAACTTGAACAACTTTTTTTAACGGTTTGGTGAAACTTTCACTAAACTTATGACCATTTTTGTACGAAAGGTTAAAAAAAAAATTAAAAAATTATTACCATCATCTTTGACATTTTTAGATAAGAAAACCTACTTTTAATTGAGCATTAATTATTATTTTTACTGTGTGCCAGAATCTATCTATATTTGTGTATCTTTTATAGCCTGAGGACGTTTTCATAGGGATCAAAACGTCGACCAAAATATATAAATCGTTCCTCTGAAGTAGTTTTTTTTTCTCACCTATATCCAACAAAAAAATTAATTTAACAAGTGCACATATAATTACAGAGAGTGATTAATTACTTGGGAAGTATAATAGGTTTTTTTACACTCTACATTTAAATTAAATTACCTTTAAACAAGGATAATTAACTTAATGGTTATTATCTAACTGACTACAGCAAAGTTGTAAAAAATGTAGTAAGTAAGCCTTAGATCCGAGAAAAACGTTCAAAGGTTATCCTATTCAGGCAGCACTGAGAGTCTGAAATCTAATTCTAGTTTTTTTATTACTATCTTATAATTCCTATATTATAATTATTTTAATTTAATTCTGGATGAAAACCTTCTTACGTGGCCCAATCCAGCACATCCAGAGCCTCAAATCAATTTGTAGATCTAAGTTCCGATTCCAAGTCGATTTTCTAGTGGAATTCCAGAAGTGTTTCTTCCAATAAATGCTTAAAATCTATTAAGATTCCAGCACTATCGGGTTCGGTTGTTAATTCCGTTTTTCCCTTGCAGGAAATCGCCCTCTATGGCGAATTCTCGATCCGCGAAACCCTAAAATACTTCGGCTGGATCGCCGAAATGTCCAGCCAACAGGTGGACGCCAAACTGGAGTTCCTCGTTAACCTCCTGATGCTACCAGACGCGGACAGGTAAAGTTAAAAGATCCCAAACGTTCCCTCAGGTAACCCCGTTCATTTTTTTTTTGATAGACAAGTGAAGAATTTAAGTGGGGGGCAACAGAGGAGGGTGTCACTAGCGGCAGCCCTGGTGCACGATCCAGAACTATTGATCCTGGATGAACCCACCGTTGGGGTCGATCCGCTGTTGCGGCAAAACATCTGGAACCATTTGGTGGAGATCACGAAGCACGGAAGGAAAACCGTCATTATCACCACCCATTATATTGACGAAACCAGACAGGCCCATTTGGTAAACAAATAATTACTCCTAATAAATATGGCACGCCTATGTCGGCCCCGCCTCCTACGCGTTTTGATTGGCTAAAGCTCGTTCAGAAGTACAGCGGGGGGCGTGTACAAACGACCCAGTGGTGCACCGATTTATTAATTTAATTATCTACAAAAATATAAAAAACGGGTGATTCATATTAGTGCAACACACACTGTCTTTTTTTAGATTGGGTTGATGCGCGGTGGATATTTCTTAGCAGAAGAGTCACCGGAGCAACTGATCACCCAATTTGGTGCCGAGAGTCTCGAGGACGTATTTCTGAAATTGAGCGTCATCCAGAATATGGGAAAGCGACGTAGATCGAGTATCCTCCATGGCGTTACCGATTCGATCCCGATTCCTGCGGGTGCGGTTAACGAGGCCGCCGTCCTGGATGACGAAGTCGGCGAAATATCCGGGGAGTTTGGCGACAACATTTCCACGTCCAGTCGGACGGCCAGTAAGGGATTTTTGGATGAGCAAATCTTCTGGAAAAAAAATCGATTTTTTTCTTTATAGGACGGGTGTCAATTGCGCCAGATGCTACGGTGGAAACGATCGTGTCCGAGGTGCCACCCGATGACGAGCCCGATGTCCATTGGACGGAATATTTGAAGGTTATCAAACCCTCGCATATGAAAGCGTTGATTTGGAAGAACTTTTTGTGGATGTGGCGGAATATTCCGGTGATGGCTTTTATCGTAGGTGAGTGAATCGAATAAATTGATTTATGAGGAATATTCTTGATTATCCAAAGAACCAATGAGGATGTTCTTATGAAGCAAAAAGCAGAATATTCTAAAGTGTATTCTCTATAAGAGTTGTTTGAATCGGTCTATTTAGTGTCCAAGTATAAAATTTCATCTTCAAGAGCACCACTCACTTTAAGGTCTAGGATCTTAGAAACTAGTTGAACTATTCTTATTAAAGAGACTCTTAGGAAAAATATCAGACTCTTTAGGTATCAGTGTCCAAGGACTATGTTTGATTTTTTAGTTTACCAATCACTTCAAAGCCCAATATCTCGAAAACTAATTGGACTATTCTCATTAAACAAAAAGAAAAATATTCTAAGGAATATTCTTTAAAAATTTTATTTAAAGTTTAAGGCAGTTTGACCAAAAATTTCGAAAATATCTGTCGTTTTAAGTGTTCAAGGACCTTCTAGGTGACCACCCACTTTACAGGTCAATAACTCAAAAACGAGTTATGCTATTCTCATCAAATAAAAAGAATGATATTCTAAGGAATATCCTTTATAAATTTTGTTAAAAGTTTTACGCAGTTTAAATAAAAATTTTGGACATATAATCCTTTTTAGATAGTGGTGTCCAAAGACCTTGTTTGATGTTCTAGGTGACCGCTCACTTCAAGACCCAATATCTCAAAAACTCATTGGGCTATTTTTATCAAATAAAAAACAAAATATTCTAAGGAATATTCTTTACACATTTTCTTTAATGTTTAAGGCAGTTTGACAAGAAATTTTAGAAATATCTGCTCTTTTAGGTGCTTAGTTTCTATTTTTTGGTGGTTACTGTTCACTAGGACCTTCTAGGTGACTACTCACTTCAAAGCCCAATATCTCAAAAAGTAATTCGGCTATTCTTATCAAACAAAAAGCAGAATATTCTGAGGAATATTCTTTACACATTTTGTTTAATGTTTAAGGGAGTTTGACAAGAAATTTCAGAAATATCGGCCCTTTTAGGTGCTTAGTTTCTATTTATATTTCTTGGTTACTGTTCACTAGGACCTTCTAGGTGACTACTCACTTCAAAGCCCAATATCTCAAAAAGTAATTGGACTATTCTTATCAAACAAAAAGCAGAATATTCTAAGGAATATTCTTTAGAAATTTCGTTGTAGCTTTAGGCCAGTTTGACTAAAAATTTCAGAAATATCAGCCCTTTTATGTGTCAAGTTCCAAAGACTTTCTAAGTGACTGTTCACTTCAAAAGTTTGCTTTGTAGAACATCAATTTCCCATGCAATCAAATGCCTTTGTGAAATCAAGGAATAGAATCAAAAGGTTTGAGAAAATACAGTTCTTAAAGGTTATTCTTGACAATCATATGTCACAAATCAATGAGATTCTGAAATTATTTTCTGGATCTGGATATCTTATTTAAATAACCTCAAAAGACCTGGAAGGGGCTTAAGAACTATTGAACAATTATTTTAGGCCCATTGTCAAATACCTGGAAGAGAATTAAGAGTTCTAAAAATATAGTTCCAGACACTTAAGTTCCTGGAATAAAATTCTGAAATGACCCTTAAATATGCAAAATGAACATAGCAAAGTCACTTGAGAGTTAAATCCTGGAAAAAGCTTTGTTTAGTAATGAGACACTTATTCCAGGCTCCTGGACTAATCAAAATTTTAGTCCAGGCACTTAAGTCACTTAGTCCTGGTGTTTGAATTAAGTAGTCATTTGTCTCAAGTTCCTCAAACTTTTAGGTTACCTAGAAGTAAGTTTCAAGTGCTAAAATTAATTTCTGAAAGCCTTGAATTAATTAGACACTTATTTTAAGGTCTTGGATTAATGGCAATTTGTTCCTCAGGCTTTTATAGGTATTTAAAGCACTTAATTTATATTGTTTCAGCGTTTAAGCATTTTCTGGAAAATAGCGATTAATTTCAGACTTCCAGGCATTTGAATGCTTAAAATAACTTAAGTGCTTGAAATAGGTGTCTTACTGTAAACCCCCTTTGGCTTAAGTGCCTGGAAGAAACATTTTAAGAGCCTGGACTAATTGTCTTCTTATTTGAAGTGACTTGAATAAGTGCCCTATTTACTGTCCTTCTTCCAGGTACTTAAAATGACTGCCTGGACGACATTTAAGGGTAGTTAAATATTTATTACAGGCACTTAAATGGATGAAATAACATTCTGAATTTACTGCTGGATATCTCAAAAACTAATTGGGCTATTCTCATCAAACAAAAAGCATAATGCTCTGAAGAATATTCCCTACAAATATTTATTAGGCTTTAAAGCAGTTTAAGCAACAAACACTGAAATAGCAGCGTTTTTAAAGAGACAGCTACACTAGAAGGCTCATATGTCCTTACCTATTATGATCATCTGAACCAAAAATCAAAGAACAGTAGATCATCAACAAAACTCCATTAAAAAAGCCCTTAAAATTACCATTTAAACTTGCCAGTACTTTTGAACCAATACCTCTGGATCCGATCAAGCTAGACTAATAAATTGAACATTATTAATTAATTCCAGGTTTACCTGTGGCCCAGATGGTCCTGTTTTGCCTCTCGGTCGGACACGATCCCAAAAATATCGCCGTTTCAGTCGTCAATAACGAAATCAACTATCCAATGGAACGGTGCCAATATAAACCCGGGTGTAATGCCACTTATCTCAGTTGTAACTTCTTGGACTACGTAGTGCATAATTATTCTATAATACTGGTAAGTAATTGTAGTTTTAAAAATAATTTGGGCCCTAAAGGGTTGTTTTCTTGTAGAAATATTACGCGACCGAGGGAGAGGCACGTAGAACGGTTGAAAAGGGACACTCCTGGGCAATGATGGTGGTCCCATACAACTTTTCCGACGCTTTAAGGTCCAGGATTGAGAATGGAAAGGATACACCTGAATGGGACCTAAATAACACCTTTATAGACATATACGCTGATAAGTCGAGTAAGAAACTTGAAAAAAAAAAGGGTTTTATGGTTAATTAAATTGTGATTTTTTCAGACGAAAACATCGCGACGTTCCTTACAAGGGATCTGTACTACGGTATCCAGGATTACGCGAAGTCTTATTTGAGGGAGTGCGATATTAACCCCAAAGTCTTCGGGATCCCCGTTAAGGTATTTAATGGGGGAATTTGAATTAAAGAGTGTTTTTTTTAATGGGGATTTTTTTTTTTTTAGTTTGAACGCCCTATTTATGGATATGGTGAGCCTGATTTTACGGATTTTGCTGCTCCTGGTGTGATTCTTACGTGAGTATTATGGAGACTGTCTTCCTAGTCGTTTTTTGGCAATAATTATAGACTAATTTTTAATTTATATTTAAATGGCGTATCGATTATATTAATTTAAAAACATTTTTTGTTCCTAGATTTTAAGGAAATTGGTTATGACCGACTCTGAGGTTTTTCGCGATTTTCTCCCACTGTATCGGAAATAAAAGCAAAATTTCTTTTTCTACAAATAGCCCTTACTATTCCCAACAATTTTTATATTAACCATTTTGGTCCTAAACCTTTAGATTTTTTGTAAAAAATCGAAATAACTCTAAAAAAAATAAAACTAGGGGTACATACCTTCTCGGTCCGTTTTTTCACGTATTTGTCCTGCATTTTTCAAGATTTTTCTTTCATGTCTTCCGGGAATTTCAAATCAAATTATTCCATGTTCTGGAACCATTTTTTCCAAACGATTGACGTCACGGGAACCAATTTAACGTAAATTTTCATGTTTTTCTAGGAACAGTGTCTTCCAGAGTCCAGGCGTTTCACGTAATTTGTCGTGTTGTTCCAGGAATTGCACGTAATTGTTTCACGTTATGGAAAATATATGGATTTATGTCTGAATCGAGTAACGATTGTAAAAATTTTAAAACGATATTTTTTCGCAGATTTTGAAAAAATTGTTTATGACTGACTCTGAGGTTTTTCGCGATTTTCTCCCACTGTATCGAAAATAAAAGCAAAATTTCTTTTTCTACAAATAGCCCTTACTATTCCCAACAATTTTTATATTAACCGTTTTGGTCCTAAACCTTTAGATTTTTTGTAAAAAATCGAAATAACTCTAAAAAAAATAAAACTAGGGGTACGTACCTTCTCGGTCCGTTCTTTCACGTATTTGTCCTGCATTTTTCGAGATTTTTTTTTCATGTGTTCCGGGAATTTCAAATCAAATTATTCCATGTTCTGGAACCATTTTTTCCAAACGATTGACGTCACGCGAACTAATTTAACGTAAATTTTCATGTTTTTCTAGGAACAGTGTCTTCCAGAGTCCAGGCGTTTCACGTAATTTGTCGTGTTGTTCCAGGAATTGCACGTAATTGTTTCACGTTATGGAAAATATATGGATTTATGTCTGAATCGAGTAACGATTGTAAAAATTTTAAAACGATATTTTTTCGCAGATTTTGAAAAAATTGTTTATGACTGACTCTGAGGTTTTTCGCGATTTTCTCCCACTGTATCGAAAATAAAAGCAAATTTTCTTTTTCTACAAATAGCCCTTACTATTCCCAACAATTTTTATATTAACCGTTTTGGTCCTAAACCTTTAGATTTTTTGTAAAAAATCGAAATAACTCTAAAAAAAATAAAACTAGGGGTACGTACCTTCTCGGTCCGTTCTTTCACGTATTTGTCCTGCATTTTTCGAGATTTTTTTTTCATGTGTTCCGGGAATTTCAAATCAAAATATTCCATGTTCTGGAACCATTTTTTCCAAACGATTGACGTCACGGGAACCAATTTAACGTAAATTTTCATGTTTTTCTAGGAACAGTGTCTTCCAGAGTCCAGGCGTTTCACGTAATTTGTCGTGTTGTTCCAGGAATTGCACGTAATTGTTTCACGTTATGGAAAATATATGGATTTATGTTTGAATCGAGTAACGATTGTAAAAATTTAAAAACGATATTTTTCGGCAGATTTTGAAAAAATTGCTTATGACTGACTCTGAGGTTTTTCGCGATTTTCTCCCACTGTATCGAAAATAAAAGCAGAATTTCTTTTTCTACAAATAGCCTTTACTATTCCCAACAATTTTTATATTAACCATTTTGGTCGTAAACCTTTAGATTTTTTGTAAAAAATTAAAATCACTTTAAAAAAAATTAAACTAGGGGTACGTACCTTCTCGGTCCGTTTTTTCACGTATTTGTCCTGCATTTTTCATTATTTTTTTTTCCATGTCTTCCGGGACTTTCAAATCAAATTATTCCATGTTCTGGAACCATTTTTTCCAAACGATTGACGTCACGCGAACTAATTTAACGTAAATTTTCATGTTTTTCTAGGAACAGTGTCTTCCAGAGTCCAGGCGTTTCACGTAATTTGTCGTTTTGTTCAAGGAATTGCACTTAATTGTTTCACGTTATGGAAAATATATGGATTTATGTTTGAATCGAGTAACGATTGTAAAAATTTAAAAACGATATTTTTGTGCAGATTTTGAAAAAATTGCTTATGACTGACTCTGAGGTTTCTCGCGATTTTCTCCCACTGTATCGAAAATACAAGCAAAATTTCTTTTTCTACAAATAGCCCTTACTATTCCTAACAAATTTTATATTAACCATTTTGGTCGTAAGCCTTTAGATTTTTTGTAAAAAATTAAAATTACTCTAAAAAAAGTAAAACTAGGGGTACGTACCTTCTCGGTCCGTTCTTTCACGTATTTGTCCTGCATTTTTCGAGATTTTTTTTTTCATGTCTTCCGGAAATTTCAAATTAAATTATTCCATGTTCTGGAACCATTTTTCCAAACGATTGACGTCACGGGAACCAATTTAACGTAAATTCCCATGCTTTTCTAGGAACAGTGTCTTCCAGAGTCCAGGCGTTTCACGTAATTTGTCGTTTTGTTCCAGGAATTGCACGTAATTGTTTCACGTTATGGAAAATATATGGATTTATGTCTGAATCGAGTAACGATTGTAAAAATTTTAAAACGATATTTTTTCGCAGATTTTGAAAAAATTGTTTATGACTGACTCTGAGGTTTTTCGCGATTTTCTCCCACTGTATCGAAAATAAAAGCAAATTTTCTTTTTCTACAAATAGCCCTTACTATTCCCAACAATTTTTATATTAACCGTTTTGGTCCTAAACCTTTAGATTTTTTGTAAAAAATCGAAATAACTCTAAAAAAAATAAAACTAGGGGTACGTACCTTCTCGGTCCGTTCTTTCACGTATTTGTCCTGCATTTTTCGAGATTTTTTTTTCATGTGTTCCGGGAATTTCAAATCAAATTATTCCATGTTCTGGAACCATTTCTTCCAAACGATTTACGTCATGGGAACTAATTTAACGTAAATTGTCATGTTTTTCTAAGAACAGTGTCTTCCAGAGTCCAGGCGTTTCACGTAATTTGTCGTTTTGTTCCAGGAATTGCACTTAATTGTTTCACGTTATGGAAAATATATGGATTTATGTTTGAATCGAGTAACGATTGTAAAAATTTAAAAACGATATTTTTCGGCAGATTTTGAAAAAATTGCTTATGACTGACTCTGAGGTCTTTCGCGATTTTCTCCCACTGTATCGAAAATAAAAGCAAATTTTCTTTTTCTACAAATAGCCCTTACTATTCCCAACAATTTTTATATTAACCGTTTTGGTCTTAAACCTTTAGATTTTTTGTAAAAAATTAAAATTACTCTAAAAAAAGTAAAACTAGGGGTACGTACCTTCTCGGTCCGTTCTTTCACGTATTTGTCCTGCATTTTTCTAGATATTTTTTTCATGTCTTCCGGGAATTTCAAATCAAATTATTCCATGTTCTGGAACCATTTTTTCCAAACGATTGACGTCACGAAAAATAAATGAACGTAAATTTTCATGTTTTTCTGGCAGATTTTGAAAAAATTGCTTATGACTGACTCTGAGGTTTTTCGCGATTTTCTTCCACTGTATCGAAAATAAAAGCAAAATTTATTTTTCTACAAATAGCCCTTACTATTCCCAACAATTTTTATATTAACCGTTTTGGTCGTAAACCTTTAGATTTTTTGTAAAAAATTAAAAAAGAAAAATAAAACTAGGGGTACGTACAGGCCATTTTTTCACGTTCTTGTCCTACATTATTTCTTATAAAAAATCCATGTTATCTAGGAATTTAAAACCAAATTATTCCATACTTCTGGAATCGTGCCTTCCAAACGATTGACGTCACAGGATCCAATTTCACTTAATTTTTCATGTTGTTGAGGCGTTTCAATTTTAATTTTAATGTTCTGCAATGGTGTCTTTCAGAGTCCAAGCGTTTTATGGAATTTTTAATTTTTGTTCCAGAAATTTCACGTAATAAATTATTCCAGAAGATTGACGTCGTTACTGTGAAATGTCTTACAGAGTTTTGGCATTTTACATAATTTTTAATTCGATTCCAAGAGTGATTGAAGTAGTTTTTCCTTTTTTCCAGGATTTTGACGTAATTTTTATTTTTCTCAGGTTTTGCAGTCATATCTTCCGGACCTGATTTTTCAATGTAATTCAGGAAATTTTAAATTTTTTCCAGGACTTTTCATTTTTTTCAAATTAAATTCTTATGTCTGGCAAACATTTTATTTTACTCCTGAAACACCGTTTTTTATGGTTTTCGGAAACTTAAATATTTTTTCCAGTTTTCTAGGCGTAATTTTTCGTTTTATTCCAGGAATTTCCACATTTTTTTCATTTTATTCCAGGAAATTGACGTGAACTCTGATGTTTTTCAGGATTTTTTTAAATTTTCTGGTCATTCGCAAAGTTCGGACGTTTTACGTAATTTTTAATTTGATTTTAGGAAATTGACGTAATTTTTTATATTTTCCGTGAATTTCAGATAATTTTTCATTTTCTCCAGGCTCCTGGAATTATGAGTCCAGGAATTCTACGATATTTTTTCATTTGATTCCAGAAATATCATTTTTTGTGCTTCCCGGAAATTTAAATGTTTGTTTCAGTTGTCGTGAGTACAGGCATTCTTCATAATTTTTCCAGGAAATTTACACATTTTTATTTCAGCAATTTTTTGTAATATTTTCGTTTTATTCCAGGACACTGACGTATAATTCCAAACGTTTTTTAGGAATTTATTTCTATTTTCCTGGATTAGTATCTTCCCGAGTCTAAGTGTTTCACGTAACTGTTCGTTTTATTCCAAGTCTTTCACGTAGTTTTTTAATTTTATTCCAATAAATTCACGTTATTTCTTCAGGTATTTGAAATATTCTTCTGGATTTTTGCAAACAAGTTCTCCATACGTTTGCGGTAACTTTTTATTTTATTCCAGAAATTTCAGGAATTTTTTTCCAGTTTCCTGAACTAATAAATGTATGCCAGAGTCCAGGCGTGTCACGTAATTTTTAATTTAATTCCACGTCATTTTTCAAGAAATTCACGAAGTTTTTTAACTTTTTCCAGACGTTTAACGTGATTTTTCAACTCATTAGAGGAATTTAATTTTTTTTAATTTCAAATAATAAAAAATTAAAGAATTTAATTTGGAATTAATTCGATAAAAAATAAAAGGAATTATAACACTGTAATTAGACTTTCCAGGAAATTTACGTAATTTTTTATTTCTTCCAGGCTTCTGCAGTCACACCTTTCATATATTTTTTTAATTTAATCCAAGAAATTCTTATTTTTTCCAGGAATTTCAAATATCTTTTCAATTTTTTCCATTTTTTTGAAATAATTTCTTATGCTTCACAGACGTTTCATTCTTCATTTTATTCCAGTCTATTTTGTACCTGGAACGGTAGTTCTTTTATTCCTGTCCTTGTTCTCCTCGTACCCCACTACAAGTCTTCTCATCCTTCTCTTCTTGCTGAAGTAAAATTAGGAAGGAAATTTTTGGATACTTACAGGCGTCCCTTTTCCTTATCTTCTTCCTTTGCTTTGTTCTTTATTTATCTCTCTTCTTTTATTTTCTAATGACTGCTATTTTTCACCATCATGAGAATTGTCTTTCATATTCTTGTCTTTGTTCTTTATTTAAGTCTTCTCATTCTCTCTCTCTTTATTCCTTAATATAAAATTGAAAAAACATTTCTCGGCCTTTACAAGCATCGTCTGTTCTCCTTCTTCTTTTTGTTCAGTATTACCCTTTTCTTCTCATATATCTGTTTTCATTTCCTCTCTACCTCCTAATCCTTAACGTAGATTTTTCTTTTTTCTTGAATTGCTTATATACAGCAGATCTCCGTAAGAATCTGTGGAACTAAAATCTTGCATCATTGTTCCACTCACTGTAAAAGTTGAGGAGTTTGGACACCTCCAAATTCCACTTGGTAATAATCTAAATGGAAGTCCAATACTTCCCAAACACTCCATATTTGTTCCACTCATTACCTATCTCATAATATTGGTTTAAATTCCTCTTGATCTGTCCTAATATCCTGTGAAAGTCTCTGATCTACCAATCACACTTATCAAAATTTCCCTTGAATCTGCCACTGTGAAAGAAGGAAATAAGTTCCCAACTCTTTTAACCATTTTCCAGGATAATCTTTTTCATGGCGGTGGCCCTAACATCAGGCGCGATGCTCCTGGAACGTAACGAGGGCATCCTGGAACGTTCCCTGGTAAACGGGATCACCGGTACCGAGATGCTGTTCTCCCAAGTGATCACCCAATTCGTGGTGATGTTCGGGCAAACCAGCATGGTCCTGATAGCCGCATTCCCGATCTTCCGTTTGACCCAAAACGGTGACTACACCTTACTCTTTGCCTTGACTATCATGTCAGGACTATGTGGGATGTGTTTCGGTATGTTCGAGGGTTAAAAATGGCCTAATTTCACCCTAAAGTGAATGTCTTGCAGGTTTTGTCGTGGCAGTTTGCTGCGAGAACGAACGTTCCGCTACTTATATGGCTTTGGGTAGTTTTTTGCCCATAGTGATGCTCTGCGGGATTATTTGGCCTATCGAGGCGATGAGCCCTTATTTGAAGTGGATTTCGGACTTTTTGCCTTTGACCCAAGCGACAGAGAGCTTAAGGTTTGGTATCTATAACCCCCCCAATTGATAAATGATAATTTAATTATTTTTGCGCAGGTGTATCATTGCTCGCGGATGGAGTCTTCGGGTACCAGTGGTCTACTATGGGTTCCTCTCCATAGGACTATGGATCGTCATTTTTCTTACGATAAGCATTTTATTCCTTAAGTTTAAAAAAGGGTAGTTTTAGTCCAGTTTACGGGGATTATTATATATGTGATAAATCATTATTCTTGCCTTAAAATTGTGTACGCTTGAAGGGTCGTATGGTCACCCCATAACATTTTGTAGATATTTATTATTAATTAATAAAAATTCTAAAAAAATTACTGTTTTTTCTTCCGATATCCTTAAATTCCCCTCGATTTTATCCAGCAATAGATACCCATCTTTGTTGCACTGACTCCATGCTCTATGAGAATATATGGCTCTAGAACTGACCTATAATATTATATATAGCCATCTTTCTTTTGCTCATTATAGAACACGTTAGTTGCATCCAAAATTTCCCATCCATGGAATGATTGAACTGATTTATCCATCTTTGTTCTCCTCATGGTACACACGTCCAAGTTTGACTTGAACACTTAATATATCAGCAAGAATTTATGGACCTATCAATGTCAATCTTTATCCCACTCATTATAAATGGTACAAAGAAGCAAATTTCACTGGAATTGCTTAAGCTACATACAC
Organism: Anthonomus grandis grandis; assembly: GCF_022605725.1. Taxonomy (NCBI): domain Eukaryota; kingdom Metazoa; phylum Arthropoda; class Insecta; order Coleoptera; family Curculionidae; genus Anthonomus; species Anthonomus grandis. The sequence goes on from NC_065562.1 coordinate 17,587,834, forward strand.
CCATCCTTAAACAATTGCTTAGTAGACTTTAGGATTATTGGACACTTCCAAATATCACCTGAATCAACTTATTAGAAGAAATTCATCTGTCGATATATACCCATCTTTGTCCCACTCATCTTGGTTTTGCTTATGGGGTAATAACTAGAAGCTGTTGAGATTATTATTGGACTCGTCCAAATTGCACTAGCATTCCCAAAATAAAACTTGATGGAAGTATTAGAATTTCTTATACCCATCTTTGTTTTACTCATTGAATAGGTTATGTTTGGAACTATTCAACGCATATAAATTCAGCTTGAATCTGAGTAGTTTGAGAACGTTCTCAGGAAAAGTGAAAATTTGAGATGCCCCAACTAGTAACCATGTTTCTGTCCATTAATTCATCTTCAGGAAGTCCTGAATATTAATATGAAAAAATTGTCAATATATTTCAAGTGGTTCCAGAGTTATGCTCATAAATGTCTAGTTATTGCAATATTCACCCAAAACCTCAAATTCGATGGCTCTTGGACCTCAATGGACCAAATTGCCTCTAAATCAAAGAGTTTTTGAGGTACAAAGAACATTCGTATATCAAAATATTTGGAATTGAATACCCTTTCTTTATCTGAAAACCTTTTAAAAAAATTCTAATTGGTTCGTGAAAAAATTGTCCAAGAAGTAAACGTTTGCCGTGAAAATGAGTAAAAAAACATGCCTCAACCAAAACTGTCATAACTACTAAAATTTGTAACCTAGAACCACGTTTTTATACTGAATGTCATCCTCAGGGAGTCCTCAATATTATTGTGAAAAAGGTGTGAAAATATTTTAAACGGTTCCAAAGTTATGCCCAAGAATGTCCGCTAATAAATAAAAATCTAGTAATTGTAATATTTGTTCTAAAACCTCGAATTCGATGGCTCCTGGACCTTGGTGAGCCAAATTGCCTCTAGATCAAAGAGTTTTTGAGGTATAAAGAACGTTCGTATATGAAAATATTTGGAAATGAATACCCTTTCTTTACCTGAAAACCTTTTAAGAAAACTCTAATTGGTTCGTGAAAAAATTGACCAAGAAGTGTACGTTTGCCGTGAAAATGAGTAAAAAAACATGCCTCAACCAAAACTGCTATAACTACTAAAATTTGTAACCTTGAACCACGTTTCTATACTGAAAGTCATCTTCAGGGAGTCCTCAATATTATTGTGAAAAAGGTGTGAAAATATTTTAAACGGTTCCAAAGTTATGCCCAAGAATGTCCGCTAATAAATAAAAATCTAGTTATTGTAATATTTGTTCCAAAACCTCAAATTCGATGGCTCTTGGACCTTGATGGACCAAATTGCCTCTAGATCAAAGAGCTTTTTAGGTACAAAGAACGTTCGTATATCAAAATATTTGGAAATGAATACCCTTTCTTTATCTAAAAACCTTTTAAGAAAATTCTAACTGGTTCGTGAAAAAATTGTCCAAGAAGTGAACGTTTGTCGAGAAAATGAGTAAAAAAACATGCCTCAACCAAAACTCATATAACTACTGAAGTTTGTAACCTAGAACCACGTTTCTATACTGAAAGTCATCCTCAGGAAGTCCTCAATGTTATTGTGAAAAAGATGCGAAAATATTTTAAACGGTTCCAAAGTTATGCCCAAGAATGTCCGCTAATAAATAAAAATCTAGTAATTGTAATATTTGTTCTAAAACCTCGAATTCGATGGCTCCTGGACCTTGGTGAGCCAAATTGCCTCTAGATTAAAGAGTTTTTAAGGTATAAAGAACGTTCGTATATTAAAATATTGGGAAATGAATACCCTTTCTTTACCTAAAAACCTTTTAAGAAAATTCTAATTGGTTCGTGAAAAAATTGTCCAAGAAGTGAACGTTTGCCGTGAAAATGAGTAAAAAAACATGCCTCAACCAAAACTGCTATAACTACTGAAATTTGTAACCTAGAACCACGTTTCTATACTGAAAGTCATCCTCAGGAAGTCCTCAATATTATTGTGAAAAAAGTGTGAATATATTTTAAACGGTTCCAAAGTTATGCCTAAGAATGTCTGCTAATAAATAAAAATGTAATAATTGTAATATTCGTCCCAAAACCTCAAATTCGATGGCTCTTGGACCTTGATGGACCAAATGGCCTCTAGATCAAACAGTTTTTGAGGTACAAAAAACGTTCGTATATCAAAATATTTGGAAATGAATACTCTTTCTTTGCCTCAAAATTTTTTAAGAAAACTCTAATTGGTTCGTGAAAAAATTGTCCAAGAAGTGAACGTTTGTCGAGAAAATTAGTAAAAAAACATGCCTCAACCAAAACTGCTATAACTACTGAAGTTTGTAACCTAGAACCACGTTTCTATACTGAAAGTCATCCTCAGGAAGTCCTCAATATTACTGTGAAAAAAGTGTGAACATATTTTAAACGGTTCCAAAGTTATGCCCAAGAATGTCCGCTAATAAATAAAAATCTAGTAATTGTAATATTTGTTCTAAAACCTCGAATTCGATGGCTCCTGGACCTTGGTGAGCCAAATTGCCTCTAGATCAAAGAGTTTTTGAGGTATAAAGAACGTTCGTATATCAAAATATTTGGAAATGAATACCCTTTCTTTATTTGAAAACCTTTTAAAAAAATTCTAACTGGTTCGTGAAAAAATTGTCCAAGAAGTGAACGTTTGCCGTGAAAATGAGTAAAAAAACATGCCTCAACCAAAACTGCCATAACTACTAAAATTTGTAACCTAGAACCACGTTTTTATACTGAATGTCATCCTCAGGAAGTCCTCAATATTATTGTGAAAAAAGTGTGAAAATATTTTAAACGGTTCCAAAGTTATGCCTAAGAATGTCCGCTAATAAATAAAAATTTATTTCTTACAATATTCGTTCCAAAACCTCAAATTCGATGGCTCTTGGACTTCGATGGACCAAATTGCCTCTAGATCAAAAAGTTTTTGAGGTACAAAAAACGTTTGTATATCAAAATATTTGGAAATAAATACCCTTTCTTTGCCTGAAAACCATTTAAGAAAATTCTAACCGGTTCGTAAAAAAATTGTCCAAGAAGTGAACGTTTGCCGTGAAAATGAGTAAAAAAACATGCCTCAACCAAAACTGCTATAACTACTGAAATTTGTAACCTAGAATCCACGTTTTTATACTGAAAGTCATCCTCAGGAAGCCCTCAATATTATCGTGAAAAAGGTGTGAAAATATTTTAAACGGTTCCAAAGTTGTACCTAAGAATGTCCGCTAATAAATAAAAATCTAGTTATTGTAATATTCGTTCCAAAACCTCAAATTCGGTGGCTCTTGGACCTTGATGGACCAAATTGCCTCTAGATCAAAGAGTTTTTGAGGTACAAAGAACGTTCGTATATCAAAATATTTGGAAATGAATACCCTTTCTTTGCCTGAACACCTTTTAAGACAATTCTAATTGGTTCGTGAAAAAATTGTCCAAGAAGTGAACGTTTGCCGTGAAAAAGAGTAAAAAAACATGCCTCAACCAAAACTGCTATAGCTACTGAAATTTGTAACCTAGAATCCACGTTTTTATACTGAAAGTCATCCTCAGGAAGCCCTCAATATTATCGTGAAAAAGGTGTGAAAATTTTTTAAACGGCTCCAAAGTTATGCCTAAGAATGTCCGCTAATAAATAAAAATCTAGTTATTGTAATATTCGTTCCAAAACCTCAAATTCGGTGGCTCTTGGACCTTGATGGATCAAATTGCCTCTAGATCAAAGAGTTTTTGAGGTACAAAGAACGTTCGTATATCAAAATATTTGGAAATGAATACCCTTTCTTTGCCTGAACACCTTTTAAGACAATTCTAATTGGTTCGTGAAAAAATTGTCCAAGAAGTGAACGTTTGCCGTGAAAATGAGTAAAAAAACATGCCTCAACTAAAACTGCTATAACTACTGAAATTTGTAACCTAGAATCCACGTTTTTATACTGAAAGTCATCCTCAGGAAGCCCTCAATATTATCGTGAAAAAGGTGTGAAAATTTTTTAAACGGCTTCAAAGTTATGCCTAAGAATGTCCGCTAATAAATAAAAATCTAGTTATTGTAATATTCGTTCCAAAACCTCAAATTCGGTGGCTCTTGGACCTTGATGGATCAAATTGCCTCTAGATCAAAGAGTTTTTGAGGTATAAAAAACGTTCATATATGAAAATATTTGGAATTGAATACCCTTTTTTTGCCTGGAAATCTTTTAAGAATATCAAATTATTTCATAAAAATATTTGCAAAAAAAAGGGACACTTTGCTTAGTAAATTAAAAAAAAAAACTTTTCCAGCCAAAACTGCTCTAACTGCCAAAATTCTTAACCTAGAAATGTAATAATTGCATACCGGACGCCTCCAAACTCTACTCAAATCAACAAAATATCTCAAGCCAGTCAGCTAATTTTTCAAGTAGTCTTAGGACCAATTGGACATGACCCAATACACTTCGATATAAAATAAAATATTAACAATAGACTTTATTACAACTTTACAAAAAAAAAACCTAACACTATTTTACACTATTTCGGTCCTTCGTACATATTTGGCACTTTATCCATCAGCAAAATTGTTCACGTACTATTTACACTATTAATGGTTTCTCGGATCCATTCCACGTTTGAGGCGATCAAATCGTACACCCTCGGTCTCTCCATGCCGTTTTTGCCACAAGCAATTCGCCAGTTCGTCACCCCAACCAGAGTCCATTGGTCCGTATTGGTTGTCCTGCAAACCATCGAGCTACCAGCGAACTCTTCTTCCTATAAAACAGAAATTAGTACTTAAATTATGGTAAAAGTCCAGTAGTCTCACCCCACAATCGTTCTGTCCATGTATCGTCTCCGTACAAACGCTATTAACGCTCGAAATGCTCACGTTCTCGCATTTATCTTTATCGGTGATTTTAACTTGGACGCGTTGCAACTGCTCCCTATTCCTCGCCCACCCTAAAGTGTTACACTGCATTGCTCCAGTTAGAACGAGATTCTTCTCAGGAAGACACACCGGACGTACGAAATCGTTGAAATGCACCGGCTGCTCCAGACGTATCAACGACACCGTGCTACCCTCTACCGGTGACTTCAACTAAGAAAAAGAAACCATAAACACTTTGATTATTTGATTATGACAACCAACCATTCCGATAATCCGTCTCTCTTGCTCCCAAGGGGAGTCGCTGGAAAGTCTGACGACCCCAAATCGGGCGGTCCACTCGGCCCTCGGTTGTCCTTGGAAGCAGGACGTGCTCGTGGCCAACCAATGGCTGGATAACAAAATGCCGTCGCATAAATGGACGTCGTTTTTGAAAAGGGCCACGTGCCAGGGCCAATCTCCGTGCGAGGCCATTTTCTGGAGCATCCTGGTGGTCTTCGAGTGGGTGCTCTGGATACCGCATTCTACCAAGATATATTCAGTAATGTGTTTAATGGTAAGTAAGTATTAAGTACTGACCGAGTTGGTCACAAGAGACTTTCAGCACCTGCTTGCTGGGACATTTGCTTTTTAGGAAGGTGATGTCGTCTGCAAAAGGGTCTTTGATTCTGACGTAAGAGGTGTTGGGGTGCGGGTCTTTGATCACTTGATAGGACTGCATGTCTCTGTAATGTTTTGATTGGATAATTGGTGTTCAATTGTTTGTAATTTTTTTCCAGGGTTTCCAGGCTTTCCAGGCCTCTAGGTCAGAGGGTTTTCAGTTCGCATATGAAATTGTTGAAATTTAAATAACCTTTCTTTGCTCAAAAGAGTATTTTAAGAGTAGTCCAATTGGTTCGTAAAAATATTGTTAAAAAAAGGGAATATTTTCCAAGAAAATTAGCAAAAAAAATGTCCCTACCAAAAATGCCATAACTACCCAAATTTTTAACCCAAAACCAAGTTTCTACCCTCAAATTCATCCTCAGGAAGTTGTTAATATTAATGTGAAAAAACTATTAAAATATGTCAATTAGTTCCAAAGTTATAACCAATAATGTGCGCTAATGTATACAAATCTAGTTATTGCAATTTTCGTTTAAAAACCTCAAATTCGCTGGCTCTTGGACCTTTTTGAACTAAATCACCTCTAACTCAAAGAGTTTTTGAGGTACAAAAAATGTTCGCATATGAAAATATTAAGAATTAAATAGACTTTCTTTGCCTCATAACATTTTAAAAATATTCCAATTAGTTTGTCAAAAAATTGTTAATAAAGTGAGGGTTTGACAAGAAAATTTGTAAAAAAACATGCCTCAACCAAAACGGCTCTAACTACTGAAATTTTTAACCCAAAACCAAGTTTCTACCTTCAAATTCATCCTCAGGAAGTTGTAAGTATTAGTGTGAAAAAATTATTAAAATATGTCATTTAGTTCCAAAGTTATTCCCAATAATGTGCGCTAATGCCTAAAAATCTAGTTATTGCAATTTTCATTCTAAAACTTCGCTGGCTCTTGGACCTTTTTGGACTAAATCACCTCTAACTCAAAGAGTTTTTGAGGTACAAAAAATGTTCGCATATGAAAATATTAAGAATTAAATAGACTTTCTTTGCCTCATAACATTTTAAAAATATTCCAATTAGTTTGTGAAAAAATTATTAATAAAGTGAGGGTTTGGCAAGAAAATTTGTAAAAAAACATGCCTCAACCAAAACGGCTCTAATTACTGAAATTTTTAACCCAAAACCACGTTTTTGCCCTCAAATCCATCCTCAGGGATCTCTTTATATTACTGTGAAAAAAGTATGCAAATATTTTAATCAGTTCCAAAGTTATGCCCCAAAATGTCCGACTAAAAATAAAAATCATGTTATTTCAATATGGTTCTCAAAACCTTAAATTTAGTGGCCCTTGGAGCCCAACTGCCTGGAAGAAATGGAAAATTACTCAAAACTACGGGAAAAAATTAATCCAAACTTTTGGGGAAAACTTGGAGAAATGACCCTAACTGGGGTACCGACCGACCCCATTTGCTCGGCAAATTATTTCCAGAAGCCTGAAACTTATTCAATTGCCTGGAAAAAAATTAAAAATTACCGTAGAACTGGCGGAAAAATTATTTACTGCCTGGAAAAATTAGGAAAATGGTCGCCAACTGACCCCATTTGCCTGAAATGTTAATTCCAGAAACCTAAAACGTTTTAAATATTACCTAATTTGCCTGGAAAAGAGAGCTGAACTGCTTGGAAGAAAATTGATTTTTTTTAACTACCGTAAACATTGAGAAAATGGTCCAGATTGCCTGAAAAACCTTCAATAGTGACCCCAATTGCCTACAAAAAAATAAGAAAATTATTTGAACAGCCTGGAAAAATTGGAAAGTCGACCCCAACTGCAACTATAACTGAAAAAAATTAATCCAAAGTTGCTGATTAAATTATTTGAACTAATTAAAAAAGTTGATGAAATGACCCCAATTGCCTGGAAAACAAATGGAAAATTGACTCTAAATACCTGGAACTTTTTTCCAGATTATTACAAAAATGGTATTAATCGCCTGGAAAAAATTAATTTAACAACCGGAAAAAAATTGTTTTAGAATCTTGAAACATTTGAACTGCCTGGAAAAGTGTATTTAAGTGCCTGGAATAAAAAAAAAATTCGTCCAGAACTATCGGGAAAATTATTTGATTGCCTGGAATAATCAGGAAAATGGAGATAATTGCCTGGAAAAAAATGGAAAACCGACCCTACATGCCTAAAATGTATTTTTCAGAAGCTTAATAAATTTTAAAAATGTTATTAATTTCTTGGAAAAAATAACCTCAATTGTCTGGAAAAATTGGAAAACTGATTCTTAATGCTTGGAAATTTTATCCAGAGGATTGAAACATTTTAAAAATTATGTCAACTGCCTGGAAAAGGGAGTCCAGCTACCTGGAAGAAATAGGCAATTATTTTAGACTACCGGTAAAAATAATTTCAATTGCCTGGAAACATTGGAAAAAATGAACCGATTTGCCTGGAATAAATGAAAAATTCGTCCAGAACTATCGGGAAAATTATTTGATTGCCTGGAATAATCAGGAAAATGGAGATAATTGCCTGGAAAAAAAATTTAAAACCGACCCTACATGCCTAAAAAAATGTATTTTTCAGGAACTTAATAAATTTCAAAAATGTTATTAATTTCTTGGGAAAATAACCTCAATTGTCTGGAAAAATTGGGAAACTGACCCTTATAGCTTAGAAATTTTATTCAGATGATTTGAAAATTATTTCAACTGCCTGGAAAAGGGAGTCCAGCTACCTGGAAGAAATAGGAAATTATTTTAGACTACCGGTAAAAATAAATTCAACTGCCTGGAAACATTGGAAAAAATTACCCCATTTGCCTGGAAAAAATGAAATACTGACCCTAAATGCCTGAAACTTTTTTCCAGATACTTGAAAATTTCAAGAATGACATTAATCCAATTGTTTGGAAAAATGACTTCAACTACCTGAAAAATATTTCTCTAGAATCTTGACAAAATTGAAAAACTATTTGAACTGCCTGGAAAAGTGTGTCCAACTGCCTGGAATAAATGAAAAATTCGTCTAGAACTATCGGGAAAATTATTTGATTGCCTGGAATAATCAGGAAAATGGAAATAATTGCCTGGAAAAAAATGGAAAACCGACATTACATGCCTAAAAAAATGTATTTTTCAGAAACTTAATAAATTTTAAAAATGGTATTAATTTCTTGGGAAAATAACCTCAATTGTCTGGAAAAATTGAGAAACTGACCCTTATAGCTTAGAAATTTTATCCAGAAGATTTGAAAATTATGTCAACTGCCTGGAAAAGGGAGTCCAGCTACCTGGAAGAAATTGGAAATTATTTTAGACTACCGGTAAAAATAATTGCAACTGCCTGAAAACATTGGAAAAAATGACCCCATTTGCATGGAAAAATGAAATAGTGACCCTAAATGCCTGAAACTTTTTTCCAGATACTTGAAAATTTCAAGAATGACATTAATGCAATTGTTTGGAAAAATGACTTCAACTACCTGAAAAATATTTCTCTAGAATCTTGAAACAATTGAAAAACTATTTGAACTGCCTGGAAAAGTGTATTCAACTGCCTGGAATAAATGAAAAATTCGCCCAGAACTATCGGGAAAATTATTTGATTGCCTGGAATAATCAGGAAAATGAAAATAATTGCCTGGAAAAAAATGGAAAACCGACCCTACATGCCTAAAAAAATGTATTTTTCAGGAACTTAAGAAATTTCAAAAATGTTATTGATTTCTTGGCAAAATAAGCTCAATTGTCTGGAAAAATTGGGAAACTGACCCTTATAGCTTAGAAATTTTACCCAGAAGATTTGAAAATTATTTCAACTGCCTGGAAAAAGGAGTCCAGCTACCTGGAAGAAATTGGAAATTATTTTAGACTACCGGTAAAAATAATTTCAACTTCCTGGAAACATTGGAAAAAATGACCCCATTTGCCTGGAAAAATGAAATAGTGACCCTAAATGCCTGAAACTTTTTTCCAGATACTTGAAAATTTTGAGAATGGCAATAATGGAATTAATCCAATTGTTTGGAAAAATGACTTCAACTACCTGAAAAATATTTCTCTAGAATCTTGAAACAATTGAAAAACTATTTGAACTGCCTGGAAAAGTATGTCCAACTGCCTGGAATAATTAGGAAAATAAACGTAACTACCTAATAAAGAAAATTGGAAAACCGAACTCAAGTGCTTCAACCTTTTTTACCACGACCTTAAAACAGTTTAAAAATGGCATCCATCGCTTGGGAAAATTGGGAACTTCACCATTTTCCTAGAAAATATTATTCCATTTTCTGGAAAATAGTATTCCAAGAGTCCGTATTCCAGGCTACTGAATTGCCTGGAAAAACTCAAAACTGACCTCAAGTGCTTGGAAGTTGTTCCCAGAAGCTCTAAGCACTTTGAAAATTATTTCAACTGCCTGGAAGAAATGGAAAATTGGTCCAGAATTACTGAAAAATATTTTAGAACTGTCTAAAAAAAAAAATTGAAAAAAATATTAAAATTATTAAAATGCCAATTACTTCATAAAAACATATCAAAGTGCCCCAACTAGAACTGCTCTAAGGACCAAAATCCTTAACCTAGAACCGCGTTTTTACCCTCAAATCCAACCTCAGGGATCCGTTTCTATTACTGTCAAAAAAGTATGCGAATATTTTAAGTAGTTTCAAAGTTAGGTCCAATTAAGAATAAAAATCTTAAAACTTGTTATTGATGACCGTTGGACCTTGGGCGACAAAATTGACTGTAACTCGGTGTCTTCTTAGTGTACAGAAAACGTTCTGATATTAAATTGTTAAGGAAAAAATACCCTTTCCTTAAGTATAACAACCCTTTTAAGAATATTCAAATTAATTGATAAAACTATTCTTAAAAAAAGTGAAAGCTGAAAAAAAGCTGAATTTTTAATCTGGACTTACTGGTAAGTGAGCGATTTGCATAAAGAAACCGCCACGGTCCTCAGCACGTCCTCAGTCTTATTTTCCGATAAAGTTTTATTCAAATTCTCCGTGCACAGTTTGCCTCCCTCACCCTTTTCCTTGAAAGTGACAAATCCTTCTGGATGGTACATCACTTCATGGGGTGAAACTTGTTCCACAGTTTCTTCTTGTGCGGGCAAAAGGGTCACTGTAAAAGAGGCCATGAGTCCAGAGTTTTCCAGGCGCAAGGAAGTACTACTTACGACAGGCCCTTTCGTCACTTCCATCCGGACAGTCCTCTCTCCCGTCGCATTGTTGGGCCTTTCGTATGCAAGTCCTACCAATGCCGCAATGGATTTGATTGGGTGAACAGTACGTGCACGATTTCTCGTCCGATAAGTCTGTACAATCGATGGTACCATCGCAGATCCTGGGGGAGTGCGCTTTGGACTTTAGGTCGTCCACACAACCTGTAAACCAGTCATCTCATCTCATAAAAATAGCAACTTTAGCGTGATTGAATATTTTAAGGACCAACGATTTTCCAAAAAAAAAAAACTCTTTAGTAAATGACGTAATTTTCAAAACATTGCTATGCAAAAACTCTAAATTATGTCAATTTTGCCGTCTAGTGTCAGTGTTGTCATACTTGACAAAAGTGCATAAAGTTTAGGTAAAATTCGGCAGTTATTAACAAAGTTAATGGAAGAAATAAGTTCCGGTTTTCGCTTGTAACTTACAAGTTGTAAGTGCATTTCTTATTATTCAAAACAATTTCTTACTGGTAAGTTGTATGGGGTGGGAAAAAAATTTACTTTTTTTAAAGAATATTAAACTGATTATAATATCTCAATAAAGTTATGCCAAAATAAAAAATTGATATTTAATATCCCTATTTTTAAAAAAATCTCAAAGTATAAAAACCGGCGATATTAAATATTTTTTTATTCTAAACAAATATTCTTGCAGTTTAATATATTAATGTAATATTCTTGCAATGTAAATATTCTTGCAAAGTAATATTTACATTGGTAAAATGTCTTACATGTTTGTGCTATATTTTTTTGAATGTTAATTAATTCAAAAGTAAAATATTTATTTAATAAATAAAAGACAAAATTATATTTACAAATCCATACAATATTTTAAAGTTAAATAATGGCCAGTAAAAGGCAAATTATTATTATTTACAAATGCAATATTATATTTTAAACTGAAATATATATTTTTATTTTTAAAATCAAATTTTCAACTTGAAAGTTTTACGGTTTATAATCATCCTCATGTAATTCCTCTACTACAGAAAATTCACTTTTTTGTAAGTTGTTTAAGGGTAGCATTAGTAAAAAACGTTTTTCCCAGAAAATAATTGCCTGAAAGAAAAATGCTTTTTTAGAAAATGGTAGGTAAATAAAAAATAATAGAAAAATTATAGGTGAGAATATACGTATATAATATACGATTCTGTGTACAAATGGGAGAAAATTTCGACACTTAAAAAAATTGACAAGGGACTATATTTTTTGCAGAAACATGGTTTTTCATTAAAACAACCCTTACCCCCCCCCTCCACCCACCCCAAACATTTTCCCAGTAAAAAATTACTTTCAAAAAGCACTGTTTTTCGTCCATAATATCCGATCTAATAGCACTGTTTTTGTATTAAATATTTATTACTATACATATGAATAATTATATCAAATTCAAATAAAAAAACTGTGTTATATCTAATTAGATTAAATATAACGATGAAAAAAAAGATTTCTTACTGGTAAATTGTGTACAAGTTGTAAGTGAACTTCTTATTGTTTAATGTTTGTATTACTAATATAAAAATATTCAGATAATTACTCTATTTTAACATGCTCTGTTCATATTTTTTTTAAATTAAAATGTTTTATTAATAATTTTTTAAATTATTTGGTAAGAATCGCTCATTTGATATTAAGTCAAAATTAAGATATGTTTAACCTAAAAACAACCCAATTATAGAGAGAAATTTGGTAAACCACTTTAAGAAAATTATTGTCTTCTTAATCGATAAATTTTAAAATTTTAATATAGCAATAAAGTAAAGATATTTTAGATCAATATAACAATGGTTAATACTTTGGTATATTTTTAATTTTTGTGTCTATAAGTTAATAGAAGCATAGGAAAATCGCGGTTCATATAGTACAATATAAATTTTTGTTGTTTTTTTGTTAAAAAATGCTCTATATATTTAATTTTATTTATGGTATTTAATACAAAAACAGTGCTATTAGATTGGATATTATGCATGAAAAAAGTGATTTTTTCCAAAGAATACTGGGCAAATGTTTGGGGTGGGTGGGGGGTGAAGGGTTGTTTTGATAAAAAACAATGTTTCTGCACAAAATATACGTGCAATATTTAATTTAATACCACTGTTTATTTAAATTAGATAAAATTTTATATATAAATATTTAATATAAAAACAGCGTTCTTAGATTAGATAATATGGACGAAAAACAGTAATTTTCAGAAGAATTTCATCAAATATTTGAGGTGTAGTAATCCAATATAAAAACTACATATGTAAGTCCTTTGTCAATTTTTGAAATTAAAAATGCTGAAATTTTCTATTTGTATACAGAATCGTATATTATACACGTATATTCTCACTTAAAATTTTCTTAAAAATGCATTTTTCTCCCAGGTAATTATTTTCTAGAAAAACACACCGTTTTTCATTAAAGTTACCCTTACCCCCCCCACCCACCCCGCACAGCTTACCAGTAAGAAATTTGTTTCAAAATCATTGTTTTCTAAAATAATACGCATTAATAACAGCTGGTTTAATCCTTAATACACAATCTAATAACACAGTTTTGTTTATTTAAATTTGATATATAATTATATATATATGTATATTAATAAATACAAAAACAGTGCTAATAGATTGAATATTATTTACGAAAAACAGTGATTTTTGAAAGGAATTTCTTACTGGGCAAATGTTTGGGGTGGGTGGGGGGGTAAAGGTTGTTTTGATGAAAACCAATGTTTCTGCATAAAAAATACGTGAAATATTTAATTTAATAACACTGTTTATTTAAATTCAATATAATTCTATATATACATATTTAATATAAAAACAGCGTTATTAGATTGGATAATATGAACGAAAAACAGTGATTTTCAAAAAGAATTTCAGAATCAAATATTTGAGGTGTAGTAATCGAGCCTAAAAACTAGATATGGAGAACTCGTGTCAATTTTTTTAAATGCTGAAATTTTCTCCTATTTGTACACAGAATCGTATATGGTATACGTATATTCTACAGTTTAATGAATATACTTTAACCATAATAATATATGATGTGTTGCTTGGGTTAAGTGCCAAAACTGATAATTATCAACTAAACTAGCTAAAAAAATTATATATAAATATGTGATGGCTAAATATATTTTTTGAAGACAAGTAAACATAAAAAACAGTATAACCCACAATTTTTTTGAATCTTTCCACGGACATAAGGAGTATAGATATTTAATCTTATAATAAAGTTTTGTACATAGTATATAACCATCTTTATTTAGGGTTTTGTTTACTTCTCCTTACCAGAGTACATACATGTTATATAGAGTGACGTATATCATATTTTCAAAAATTTCTTGTTTCCATGTACAGTTACCCTATATAACTGACTAGCTATTAAAAAATAATGAAATATTCCAATATGATTCCAAAAACTAGTGCTCTTAATCTCACTTAGTTATTGATTTATAAAAACTGAAAAAAACCTAAAGTGCTCTCTTGAAAAACCGTGTAAATCAATATTCGCCTCTAAGCTAAATCAACAACGATATACCACATCTAATCTGATCATCCGATAAGAAAACGAAAATAATTAAATAAAAAAAATGAATCACGTGATAAGGAAATGAACAGCACCAGGAAACAACTCGACGCAATCTCAATTACTTTTTCCTAAAGGGATTATTATTGACTGATTGAAAATGATTGATGACAAAACCAAATCTTACCCGGCTTAGAATAACACCTCTCCCCACTACTGAACTCCGGAAACTTACTGCAGTCGATCAAACTTCTCACTTTATCGTTCAGTCTTTCCCCGCACCCTCCCATAAAGTCCCTACAGAAACTCCTGCAAGGCAAAACCATCCTGTCTTCCCCGTTATCCCTTATACAGCCCGGCTGTAGCAGTTGACAAACGAACTCGTAGGCGTGTCTGTAGCACTCGGCATCCACCAACTCCCTAATGCAATAAATAAAAATTTTAACTAAATTATTAAGGATTTCTTGTATAAATCAACCCTTACCGGAAACTTATGACGTTATCCCTAACTTCCTTGAGGCTCTTATGCCCGAAAACATTGGGGTAAGTGGTGACGTTATACCCCAAACTGCTACAGTACTTCAGTGCCAGTGGTGCACAGCTCCTGGGGGTATACGTGGGGTAAGTCACCACTGCGTCCGAGAAAATTGTCGTGGGGTAAGTAGACGTCGTCATCATCTGGGAAGCACACAGATGCTTTGATTGCTTAGGGGGTTAATTAGAAAGGGAGGCTTACCTGCGGTAAGGCGTCACTGGGTTGCACCTCCAAACTGCCCAAGTCTACGGTGAGATTCTTGAATAATATCGAGCCCTCCAGGGTGATTTCTTTGGCAATGATAGCTTCCAGGTCCTCGGAAGCGGTTTGGACGTAATTGGGGTCGATTCTTATGTCGAAATGTATGATGAGATCCTTGTCTTCGGTTCTGCTTGCAAAAATTAATTTAACTATATATCCTACCGACTGGGCCAGGGTTTGAATATGTTTAACAAGTTGCCTACTTGACGAACGATAGGCAACCAGTCCAAGAGTTCTTACCCGTCTAATGCTAATACTTCGCTGCCCCTGTAGCCCTGTTTAACCAGACTTCTACGAAACAGCAAATTCAGTCTTTCCCTGTAATCTCTCGAAGTGTTTTTGAACTTAGTGGTGCTGGGATCTGCCAATTCGGCCGAGAACGTGTCGCCCTCGATTATCCTAAAACTGCCCCGGTAAGTTTCCTCTCCGGGGGTCTCGGGTAAAAAGTACGTGTCTAAAAACGAATAAATCACCTTTTACCCGCACTTCTACTGGTAAATTAATACTACTATCTAGAGCAACAATAGCGTTTTTTTTTCTCTCGCATTAGGAGTGTCACTGACAAGGTCAACGATAGAATTCTATTCGGTTTCCTGTACTGAATAGAAGAACAGTGTCGTGTTGCAGGTTGTTTTTTTTTAATAAGGAAATATATATATGTGATTATTAACTTACAGCCCACGTAGACTGAGGCTGCAGCGAGCAACAGAAACAACAGAAACGTCGCTATGATGCAACAGCCGCATCTTGTTTGTGACGTCAGTTTTCTTCTGGTGAATCTGATGTCTGAGTCGGAAGAGATGATTGAGCTGGGCGATTTTCTGTAGCGTCTGTTGGAGGTGTCCATTGTGCTACAGGACATCTACAGGAAAAAATTAAAAGTGCTTAACATTCTAGAAAACGGTAGGTTCTAAGCGTAAGAGTAAGAAATTAAATGCGGTAGAGAAAAAATGATTTTTTGAGCAATAAATCATAGACGATCGCTCTTAAATGTTGCTCATCGTTTGTGGAGCGTATAAATGTGTGAGGAGAATAAGATTTCCAAGCGATCCAGGACGTAAGTTAGAAATCAAATGCGGTAGAAAGTGATAGAATTGATTTTCTCTTTTTTGGACAAATTCTCCATCTGAGAGCCAGAAATCATGGACGATCGCTATGAAATGGTATGCATCATCTATAGAAAGCATAAATATGTAAGAAAAATAACATTTCCAGGCGATCCAGGATGTGTGCCATAAATCAAATGCGGTAGAAAGTGATAGAATTGATTGTCTCTTTTTTGGACAAATTCTCCATCTGAGAGCCAGAAATCATGGACGATCGCTATGAAGTGGTATGCATCGTCTATAAAAAACATAAATATATAAGAAAAATAACATTTCCAGGCGATCCAGGATGTGAGCCATAAATCAAATGCGGTAGAAAGTGATAGAATTGATTGTCTCTTTTTTGGACAAATTCTCCATCTGAGAGCCAGAAATCATGGACGATCGCTATGAAGTGGTATGCATCGTCTATAGAAAGCCTAAATATATAAGAAAAATAACATTTCCAGGCGATCCAGGATGTGAGCGATAAATCAAATGCGGTAGAAAGTGCTAGAATTGATTTTCTCTTTTTTGGACAAATTCTCCATCTGAGAGCCAGAAATCATGGACGATCGCTATCAAATGGTATGCATCACCTATAGAAAGCATAAATATATAAGAAAAATAATATTTCCAGACGATCCAGGATGTGAGCGATAAATCAAATGCGGTAGAAACTGCTAGAATTGATTTTCTCTTTTTTGGACAAATTCTCCATCTGAGAGCCAGAAATCATGGACGATCGCTATGAAGTGGTATGCATCGTCTTTAGAAAGCGTAAATATATAAGAAAAATAAGATTTCCAGGCGATCCAGGATGTGTGCCATAAATCAAATGCGGTAGAAAGTGATAGAATTAACTTTCTCTTTTTTGGACAAATTCTCTATCTGAGAGCCAGAAATCATGGACGATCGCTATGAAATGGTATGCATCATCTATAGAAAGCATAAATATATAAGAAAAATAACGTTTCCAAGCGATCCAGGATATGAGCCATAAATCAAATGCGGTAGAAAGTGATAGAATTAACTTTCTCTTTTTTGGACAAATTCTCTATCTGAGAGCCAGAAATCATAAACGATCGCTATGAAATGGTATGCATCATCTATAGAAAGCATAAATATATAAGAAAAATAACGTTTCCAAGCGATCCAGGATGTGAGCGATAAATCAAATGCGGTAGAAAGTGCTAGAATTGATTTTCTCTTTTTTGGACAAATTCTCCATCTGAGAGCCAGAAATCATGGACGATCGCTATCAAATGGTATGCATCACCTATAGAAAGCATAAATATATAAGAAAAATAATATTTCCAGACGATCCAGGATGTGAGCGATAAATCAAATGCGGTAGAAACTGCTAGAATTGATTTTCTCTTTTTTGGACAAATTCTCCATCTGAGAGCCAGAAATCATGGACGATCGCTATGAAGTGGTATGCATCGTCTTTAGAAAGCGTAAATATATAAGAAAAATAAGATTTCCAGGCGATCCAGGATGTGTGCCATAAATCAAATGCGGTAGAAAGTGATAGAATTAACTTTCTCTTTTTTGGACAAATTCTCTATCTGAGAGCCAGAAATCATGGACGATCGCTATGAAATGGTATGCATCATCTATAGAAAGCATAAATATATAAGAAAAATAACGTTTCCAAGCGATCCAGGATATGAGCCATAAATCAAATGCGGTAGAAAGTGATAGAATTAACTTTCTCTTTTTTGGACAAATTCTCTATCTGAGAGCCAGAAATCATAAACGATCGCTATGAAATGGTATGCATCATCTATAGAAAGCATAAATATATAAGAAAAATAACGTTTCCAAGCGATCCAGGATGTGAGCGATAAATCAAATGCGGTAGAAAGTGCTAGAATTGATTTTCTCTTTTTTGGACAAATTCTCCATCTGAGAGCCAGAAATCATGGACGATCGCTATCAAATGGTATGCATCACCTATAGAAAGCATAAATATATAAGAAAAATAATATTTCCAGACGATCCAGGATGTGAGCGATAAATCAAATGCGGTAGAAACTGCTAGAATTGATTTTCTCTTTTTTGGACAAATTCTCTATCTGAGAGCCAGAAATCATGGACGATCGCTATGAAATGGTATGCATCATCTATAGAAAGCATAAATATATAAGAAAAATAACGTTTCCAAGCGATCCAGGATATGAGCCATAAATCAAATGCGGTAGAAAGTGATAGAATTAACTTTCTCTTTTTTGGACAAATTCTCTATCTGAGAGCCAGAAATCATAAACGATCGCTATGAAATGGTATGCATCATCTATAGAAAGCATAAATATATAAGAAAAATAACATTTCCAGGCGATCCAGGATGTGTGCCATAAATCAAATGCGATAGAAAGTGATAGAATTAACTTTCTCTTTTTTGGCCAAATTCTCCATCTGAGAGCCAGAAATTATGGACGATCATTATGAAGTGGTATGCATCGTTTTTAGAAAGCGTAAATATATAAGAAAAATAACATTTCCAGGCGATCCAGGAGGTGTGCCATAAATCAAATGCGGTAGAAAGTGATAGAATTGATTGTCTCTTTTTTGGACAAATTCTCCATCTGAGAGCCAGAAATCATGGACGATCGCTATTAAATGGTATGCATCACCTATAGAAAGCATAAATATATAAGAAAAATAACATTTTCAGGCGATCCAGGAGGTGTGCCATAAATCAAATGCGGTAGAAAGTGATAGAATTGATTTTTTCTTTTTTGGACAAATTTTCCATCTGAGAGCCAGAAATCATGGACGATCGCTATGAAGTGGTATGCATCGTCTTTAGAAAGCATAAATATGTAAGAAAAATATCATTTCCAGGCGATCCAGGATGTGTGCCATAAATCAAATGCGGTAGAAAATGATAGAATTAACTTTCTCTTTTTTGGCCAAATTCTCCATCTGAGAGCCAGAAATCATGGACGATCATTATGAAGTGGTATGCATCGTCTTTAGAAAGCATAAGTATGTAAGAAAAATAACATTTCCAGGCGATCCAGGATGTGTGCTATAAATCAAATGCGGTAGAAAGTGAAAGAATTGATTTTTTCTTTTTTGGACAAATTCTCCATTTAAGAGCCAGAAATCATGGACGATCGCTTTGAAATGGTATGCATCGTCTTTAGAAAACGTAAATATATAAGAAAAATAACATTTCCAGACGATCCAGGAGGTGTGCCATAAATCAAATGCGATAGAAAGTGATAGAATTAACTTTCTCTTTTTTGACCAAATTCTCCATCTGAGAGCCAGAAATCATGGACGATCATTATGAATTGGTATGCATCGTCTTTAGAAAGCACAAATATGTAAGAAAAATAACATTTCCAGGCGATCCAGGATGTGTGCCATAAATCAAATGCGGTAGAAAGTGATAGAATTAACTTTCTCTTTTTTGGACAAATTCTCTATCTGAGAGCCAGAAATCATGGACGATCGCTATGAAATGGTATGCATCATCTATAGAAAGCATAAATATATAAGAAAAATAATATTTCCAGGCGATCCAGGATGTGAGCCATAAATCAAATGCAAAAGACTTGACTTTCAATCCCCTTTTTTGACACGATTCCCATTAACTTTGAAATGACTTTCTTTCAAAAAAAAAATTCAATAAATACGTGAATTTCCAATTACATTACATCAGGCATTTCCGTCTTAGCCTTCATTGAGATGCCCACATGAGATGTGCAATATGAATCAACAATTATTATGACACATTCCTGATGCAACATCCATCCTTCTTTCTTATTCTAGAAACAAAAGTATCTTTGACCGACTTTCCTGTAAACAGAAAAAATTATTTTTCCATCCAAATTACACACAGAAGATCAATAATTGAACGACCGAGCGAGTGTCGAGAGCGATTCGAACTTATAGATGCGAAAACCTCTTCAGTGGTTTGACATGATGACCCACTTAAGGCATTATTTCTCGCTACGGTGGAACGTAAATTGTGACTTAAACTATACGTTGTTTTATGGGTGAATAAGGTCTATTGTCTCTTTCACTTAAATACTGAAGTAAAAAATTGATGCGATAAAACGACTTAAGACCGAAAAGTTTGCGTTTGAAATCCAGGTATTCTGGACAGTCGTAGTAAAAGTTACGTTGTTTATATTCACAATTTTCATGAACCACTGCAGGAAATTTTATTATGTTATTTTATCGTTGATACATTGGAGGGTTATTTAATTTTTTTTGTGTGTGAATTAATGCAGAAATAAAGGCTCTATACAGCCTATAAAAGAGAAACAGGCACAACTGGTTTCGGGTGTAGTTATCCATATTTTGTATACCCTAGTAGCGTAAAAGTATTAAATAAATATTAATATTCGAATATTTCACAATTTTATCTTGCGTTACTATTTTTTAAATTAAGTAAATGTTCAAACTGAATAGATAATGAATATGTAAAGAATATTTTTTTTCAAATATTTTGGAGTTGGTTTAACTCTAGATAACTTGGAAACTTTTGGAACCTAAACAATATTTCCAGAGAATTTAATTTTGAATCTAAAGCTTTTTGTTTCATTAAGATCTTTTCAGTAGTTTTTGAGAAAATTAAGTTTAAGTGGCAAAAAGTCAGTTGAAGGGACCTCAGGGTAAACTTTAGATAACTTGGTAATTTTTAGTTTGACGTTTTTTAACCCAAAACAACATTTTTAGATAATTAAATTCTAAATCTATGGCAATTTATTTTATTGAAATATTTAAAGTAGTTTTTGAGAAAATTGAGTTTAAATGGCAAAGTTCAATAAATCTGTATTTTGTTTGAAAACACTCTCTATAGGTTTATAATATAACAACTTGAGTAAAAAAGTATAGAACATTTTTTTGACAAGATAATGGCAAACAAATATTAACCTAGTGCTATAAAATAACGTATAAAAATGTATTTAAAAAATTGAAGATCAAATACAAAGTTAGATAGTGTTAAAGTGCCTGTACGTACGAAAGCTAAATGAAATAAACATATTGAAAATTCATTATTTTGAATTATCTCATTTTTATGTCCCAGACCTCCACGATAGATGATTACTTTTGTAGATCATTGATTTGCAGGTAAAGAATTACTTCAACTGCCTGGAAGGAATAAAACATTTATTTTAATTGAGGAACATCAATTTTGACAATTGCCTGGAAAAATGTAATTTGTAACATTTTTTTCTTGGCAGTTGAAGTTTCAGTTTAAAATAAGGAACATGCAATTTCTTGGAAAAGACTGCTTACAAGAGGAAAAAAATTAGTTCAACTGCCTGGAAAAAACGTTGATATTAACGACACCTATCTGGAAAAGTTGAATTTTTTCCATAAAGCTCAATTTTAAGTAAAATATAATAATTCCTCTAGATTTTTCTACCGCAATCTCGTTTAAACTGTAACATAAATATAAATGTTTGTAATTATAAGTACTTACTAAGTATTGTCGTATTGAAAAGAACATACTTAAAAATAACAAGTATACTCCACGAAGAATATAAATATTTTATATATATTCTATAAATATATAATGCTACTCTTACCAACATTTTACAATTTACTTATAATTCTCTCATTTTCCTAATCCTCGAATTTTCCGAAAATCCAGAGGTGGCGTTTAAATACATAAGGAAAGTTATATTTCCAGGCGGTCCTGGATGCGGATTAACACGTCCATAGTGTAAACATTGTTGTGTATTTAATATAAATGTTGGTTTGTGAATTTCGTAATTTAGATTTGGTTGATATTGATTAAAAGGATGAGATAATTATGTTTTTTTTTCTTTGGGATTTGTTATTTTTGTGAAGCATTATATAATGGTTATTTTATGCAAAAAAAGTGTAAAAAATTATTTTTTTTTATTTTATATATTTTTTTAAATTTCTATAAGTCTTTTGAATTTTTATATATTTTTGTAATTATTTGCATTAATAATTACATTATTGGTTAAACTGGAAATTACCAAGTTACAAACGCAAGCCCCGCATGTTCCTATTTGTCGTTATATCAACATAAATTAGCAAAACTATAGATAAACTTCGCATGATTCTCCATCTCAGTCTCATAGTTTTGTACGTACATAGAGAGCATAAGTACATAAGGACATGTCCAGGTGATCCAGGACGTGAGTCAGAAATAACATTTGATTTTGATTAACTGTTTTGCCTGTTGTCTCTCCTCTGAGCACCACGATCGATATAAGATGCTTATCACTCTGGACTACAGTGATGCGGAACATAAAATTAAATGCCATAGACCAACAAAAATAGTGAAAATTGCACCCAGTTTAAGCAAGCAAAAATAGACTTCAAATTACACTGAAAAAAATGTGTAAGAATAAATGCTACAATTGGAGCAATTTTCTTTATAAAAAAAGGTACGGTAACAAATTATTAAAACAATCTTTATAAAATTACAATTGAAATGTCACAATTAAAATTGTGATTGGAAGTGTTGCAATTTTTATAATAAATTACATACAATATATCGAAAAATCTGATATAACGGGTGACACAGGAAAAAGGGAACACAATAACTTTCTTACTTTCAAAGATAAACAAATGAAATTTGGTATATCAATAAGAGCATCTTTTGACATTTATTTTTTGTTACTTCCGGTTTAACAGGAAGTGATACTAACTTTTTTATTTTAAATGGGACAATCAGTATATTATTACGTATTTTGATAGAAAATAATATTCTGAGAATAATGATACCGCATTTGCCACTTTTTGTTTTATAATCATAGATAAAAATCATTTTTTTTAATTTTAGAATAAGGTGTCATAAATGCCTTGAAAATTTTAATTTTTAATCAAGTAATCACGGAAAAATAATAATTTACATTGTGTTTTATTACTTAAATCGGGTTTTCATAAGTACAGTCAGAAAACATTTCAATTATTGAAATTCTTTCAAACACTACGGCCAATTTATTTGAATAACGAATAATAATTGAACTTGACAAGACGTCATGTGTTACGTCAATTGAAAAATAACTCAAGAATGCGTCGAAACAAAGCCTCCTACAGTCAAGGAATCAAAGCCTTGTATATGCTATTTCTATTAATTAAACGCGTTTATTTATATGACTTAATTTTTTTCTTCTTATGGGCTTATTTATCAACCGATTTAAATAATAATTATTTGGAAAAAGAAACCGCGTTTTAAAACTGGTTGTTCCCAATAATGTGCTATTTAAAAAAATTAAGTAAATGCCAAAATTAATGGTTCGGACATTTTAAATAGACGTGTAAAAGATTTAAATCATAAAATGTAACGAAAACTATTTTTCCGTGATTACTTGATTAAAAATTGAAACTTTCGAGGCATTCATGGCACCCTATTTTAAAAAATTATTTTTTCAATGAGTACAAAACAAAAAGTAGCAAATGCAGTATCACATGGTAAATGTCATATTTTAACTTTTACAAGAAAAGTGGAATGTACCCAGTTTAGTTACATGATTGATAATTTATCACTAAGCAGGAAAAGTGAATGTAGGGACCTTGGTGTGTACATGCAGTCAAACTTTAAATTTAACCAGCACTATGAAGCTATTGTCAATAAAGCATATAAAGTTCTTTAAACTTTAAACAAATAAAATCAATCATAATGTTATACAATACATTGGTTAGACCCCATTTAGAATATGCCTCTGTTATTTGGTCACCACAGTCATTGGTGCATATTGATATGATTGAAAAAGTGCAAAAGAGGTTTTTAAGGTATCTATACTAAAGAACTCTGAAATGATTTCTTATGAGAGTATGCTGACTGAATTTAGTATGGTTAGATTAAGTATTAGACGAAGTTTAAATGATGTACTATTTATATATAATATTGTCAACAATTTAAAGTATAAGAAATGTTCCTTAATTAACAACATAACTTTGGTGGTTCCTAAAGTAAACTTAAGAATAAGAAATAAAAAGCCGTTCCAATGTTTACATCCAAGTAGTACACCTATAAATCGAATGATGTACCAAAGTAATGAATATATACAAAAATGTGATCTGTGATTTTAGGTAGTTCAAAGTATAAGTAGTACACATATTTGTTTTAGAACCTGCTATATGTTTTTAATATATTTTTTTATATTGTTAATTTGTTAAGTTAGTACATTTTAGTTGTAGCCTTTCTTTTTCTCGCCTTTACTGGCTTAGTAAGCACTCTTAACATGTAATTATATTTCCAATGTGTTTGTGAGAGTGTAACAAATAAATAAATATATTATTTTCTATTGAAATACGTCTCATTTAAAATAAGAAAGTTAGTGTCAGTTCCGGTTAAACTGGAAGTGACGGAAAACAACCGAATTTGTCAAAAGGTGCTCTTATAATAATTCTAACGATATACCAAATTTTATTTGTTTATCTTGAATAGTAAAATAGTTATTAAGTGTTCCCTTTTTCCTGTGTCATCCACTATATTAAAAGTAGGACATACTGTTACAAAATTGAATATTAATAGATCACGCGAAAAGTAGAGTTTGATGCCACATCCTATGAGAAGAAAGTGAATTATTTGTGAGACATATAATAAATTGCTAAATATTGTAAGTTTATTTACTACAATAAATTTGGCATTTCTGCACGAGTGCGTATAAACTATGGGTATTCTTTTAGGAAAATTTGCATTAACGTTTTTTGCTACGTTTTATATATAAAAAGCTTACTATTTTTCAGGTAATATCGAAATAAAATTATATAAATTGCTGCTACAAAGTAATTATACTTTATAAAATGTAGCAGTTTTTCCATATATTTTAAGCGATAATTGCTTTATTTTAGAGTGTACGAATTTAAAGTAGTTATTGCAACCACTTTTTGGTAGTAGCTTTTAGGCAATATTGTAAGCTCAATGAGGATTTTTTCGAGGCACATTACAAATGGAACGTCTTATTGATTATAAAAATTACTGTTTATATAAGGTACATTTAATTGGACTAAACGCTGTAGGCCATTTTGACGATGAGGAAATGTATTAATTTTAAAAACCATAGAAATGTTTAAAATTTATGGATAAACCAATCAAGTTTTAATTAATTTTCTTAGTAATTTACAGATTTCAGCGACATAAAATAAAACAAAAAATTGTTGATGAGGATAGGTCTTAAAAAAGTCTAGTTCATAACTTATCAAATGTTTAAAAAAATCTAATTCATAAGAAATGGTAATACTTAAACATATTAAGAAAAATATACAAAATATTTTAACACATATAGAAAACGTAATGTAAGTCGAATATTTGTATAAAATTCCAAAAAGTCACAAAAAATTAACGAAGAGAACACAAAAATATAAAGAATTGATGATTGCATACAAACCGATAGAAATTTCTGTGACAGATTCCTCCCGCTTGGCAACGGAAGCTTTTACAATTAATTTGACAGTTGGACATGTATGCTTGGTTAATTTAACCAATCAGGATGGCAGAAAGGCTCAAATAAGGCGGTAAAATCAAATTTCATTTGATAAGAACTCTCATTAGTCTTTTTTAATCGCAATATCTAAAGAGCGCCATTTAAAAAAAAATTGATAAAAAATCATTTTTACTAGTAAATTTTTTGAGAAAAATAAATATCGAATAATTTGGATAAATTTAAAAAATGCAGCCCGATTTCTTAAAAATTGTAAAGTCTTGCACATGTAGTGAAAATTAAAACATATATAGACATCAAAATGGTCTAAGGAACACTTATAAATTTTTATATATTTATATTTTCATACGAAATAAATACTACCTTTAATATTAAGATACCGACGAAGTAAAATAAATATTTGGGTACAAAAAATCATGCCAGAACGGCGTTTTTTGCTACTTGCACATTTTGTCGAAATAACGCGGATTATAATTTTTAAATTCTAACGCAATATCGCATTTTCTGTGGTTCCAACCGGACAATTGTGATTTAGTTTTTATTCAATAAAAATGGAAAGACGACATTTAACTCGAGAGGAAATGTTCGGAATGCTTGAAACAGGAACAAGTCAAAGAGACGTTGCAAGAGCTTTGGATACATCTCCCAGTATAATTAACTGTTTGTGGACAAGATATAGAGAGACAAAAATGATGTTAGAGAACGGCATCAAGGCCCGTCGCGAGTTACCACACCTGCCCAAGACCGTTTTATAATTTTGCAAGCTCAAAACAGCCTCTGTTTTGGTTCAGCAGCTCTCACGAGTGCATAACGTCGAGGTTTCAGGTCAAACTATTAGAAACCGTTTGCATGAGAGAGGACTTCATGCCAGAAGACCCCTAAGGGTTCTTCGGTTAACTTTAGGAAATCGAGGTTAATTGGTATTTGTAATTTTGTAGTAATTGTTAGTTGGAATCAAGAAAGATGGGCCACAGTTCTTTTTACGGATGAGTCTCGATTTTCATTTTATCCTGATTCTGGTGGAATTCGTGAATGTTTTGGGGTGGCATTAGACTTTAGACTAGAAAAACGAACCTAATTTTTGTGGAAAATACAATGACTGGAATAAGTTATAGGGATAATATACTACTGCCTGTAATAATTGTTCCATATTTACGCGAAATGGTTGTTGCAACAAGATAATGCCGCACCACATCGAGCACGGCTTGTACGAATCGCTATTAAGGAAAATCAAATCAATCTTCTACCCTGGCCCTCTACTTCACCGGACCTTAATCCAATTGAGCATGTTTGGGATTGGTTAAAAAGGCAACTTCTTCAACGATTTGACTTTTTCCAAAGCGCTCTGGAGCTTCGTCTTGCTGTGACACATGTTTGGGAGGAGTTGCCCCAAGAATTAATTAATAATTTAATTTTAAGTATGCCTAGGCGATGTCAAAGTGTTATTAATAATAAAGGTGGACCATCTGGCTACTAGTTTAATTTGTATTTTTATAATTTTTTTTAATAAACGGTAATAAATGGGATTTTGTTCTTTATTTTTATTTGGGCCCTAAATTATGAGTAAATTATAATCTACAAAAAAAAGTTAATAATTATATTGTTATTTTATTCGCATAATGTAAAAAAATTGCAATAATTAACTTTTTTCCAATCTTCTCAAAAATATTCACATATTTGTATGTGTGCCCTAGACCATTTTGATGTATGTTGTTAAAGAAACCGTCACAAAAGGTTGTCAGAAAAAAAATTACTATTTTTGAAGCTTTCACACATTTCCTGATTTCATTGTAGAAATACAAAATATGCGACACACTATTGGGCTATTTACCACTCGACGCGCTTAAAATACTGTCAGATTTACTTTGCTACAATTTGTAGGGCGACGTAACATTGTAGTAAAAAATACAAAGCCATTTTTTACAGCGTATAAAAAAAATTACATTATATAAAGGCATATTTTTTTTTTTAAATTTTCTGCTCGCCTTAGCGGAACATCTCTCACGAAAAAACAAAAACGAACCACTTTTGCCATTTTAGGACGTACGTAACTCGCCTCGTTTGTGGTCACCAAAAACTACAATTTCCTCACATTTTTGTCTGTGGTACCAATAGTCGTTCAAATCAGCTGGGGGCGATCACAGTCATTTTATCGAAAATGAAAGTACCTACATACCTTAAATAAATGCCAATGCACCAGCCAAGGCATAGATTTAAATTACCATTCGGTCACGATTTACTTGTGTATAAACGCAAGCAAACATACAAGAAATTGTATACAGTACAATCTCAGGCCCTATTAGCTAAGGATATTTCAGCCAAATCTAGGCAGCACAAATCTATCCAATAATTACCGAAAGTTGCCTCTTAATTGTTTTGGGTTATACAAATGGCACTTTGCTAGTCACTGGATAGATAAATTTATTGATACATAAAATAGAAATCCAATGAAAATATAAATTTCGGTCCATACAGTTGCGAAACAGGTCCATTAAACGGTACTACCTTGGTTATCATGTGAAACACATCCATTGGAATTGTCCAATGTCCAATGGCTTTTTATTATTGTTTGATCAATAAATAACCTCTTATTTTATGAGATTAAGAAGAATTTCGATAAAAATAACAGTCCAGTGGCTTTTCACTTTTTAAAATGTATCCATTGAATAAAGATAAATTAAAATCCATTGGTTTGCACAAAGTTATCATCCAGAGGATATCCATAATTAATGACTTAACACAGCTTAAGAACCTCCTCCCATTTCAAGACATATCATTCGAATGCAAAAAAGGCAACTCAATACAAGCATTTTGGTCACGTTAAACCAATATGGAACTAACAGTATCGATACAAAGAAGTCGGTCATTGGGTATTATGGTTAAGAAACAGTTGTGTGAGACAGTATTTATTGAATTTTTAAAAAAATGTATATCTTACTACCTTAGATTCCCACGAGCTCCTCCTGTGGTTCTTGTTAACGTCCATGCCAACGGTCATTTCCTTCAGCACTTTTAAATAATTAAACACATTTTAATTGGTTAATTGTTGATTGTCTCACATTTCACTTATTATAGTCATAAAGATTTCACTTTAATGGTGACAAACTGCATGGTGACGGTGTCGAATCTAAGGCGGCTTTCACCGTTTAATCTGTAAGAAAAAAAATCTATGTATATATTTGTTTAAACCACACACGTGCCTGATTACTATATAACAATATAAACAAAAAATGGATGTATGTTTGCATCCTTCTTTTGTTTAAAAAAAAATTGACGCAACCGAAAATAGATTAATTCCCATCGCATATTATTATATAAATAAATTAAATTTTGTTATCCATGAGAACGTTGTTGACGTCATTGGCCCGATTCACGACATTTCCCGCCTTTCTCACGTCTCACTTCAGACGCGTTCTAACGGTAGTTCGACGTCGTTCCACTTTTGCCGTCAGCTAAACAATAATATCAACAACATTTTCACGTTCGAATAAATAAATAAATAAAATCGGTTCAGCAATTTGGGGTTTTAAAAGAAACATTTAAAGAATGTTCTAATTAGTGGATGTGCCAGGAATGTTTTTGGGTTATTTGGAATTCAAATGGAGGTACTTGGAATATATTGTAAGGAATATTCCAGGGGCATTCCTCATTGATTACTTATAGAGGGAGGTTAATCAAGAATTATGATATTTTTGATAAACACCTGTAGTTTTTCAAAAATTTATGTAATATAAAAATAAAATAATTTATTAAAATGTGTCAAAGTGCGGCAATTTAATAAATTAAAAATTCGCCGTTATGATACAACTTTAACTGCCTGGAATCATTTTTTAGCTTGTAGATAGCATAAAACTAGGTTTTTCAGGCAATCAAAAGCAATTTAAAATAGGTTTAAATGCCTGCAATATTTTCCAGAAGTAAATGGCTTTATTAACCTTGATTTAAAGTTAATATGACTTCAAAAGCCTGGAATAGGATTGTCAATAACTTAAAGTGGAAAATTGACTTCAAATTTCTGGACGATAGGAAATACACGACAAGATATAGACCTGGAAGATATAAAATATGTAAAAATTGCTTAAAATTCCTGGACCACATAAACAATGACTGTAAAGTTTTAAGGACACCAAAATCCAGAAAAGATGACTTAAAATCCCTTCGAGACAGCTTGAAAAGTGTGGAACTAAATTTAAAATGACTCCAAAAGTCTGGAAAACTTTTTCAAGAAGAAATGGCTTTATTTACCTTGGATTAGGCTTAGAATGACCTGGAACAAAATTTAAAATTACCCCAAATGCCTGAGATCTCCACATTATTAAATGTTTTGGGAATATTAAGGGTTTTTTTAAATTAATATGTCACAACGTTCTTTTACATGCTTCTTTATAAAGAAATTAATATTTAGTTTATCACTTTAGCTAGAAAGTTGAAATTTTCTGAAATACTAGGCTAAAGTGCCGAATATTTATTTTTAAAATTTCATAGTTGTAGGTCTTGTCAGTCAAAAGTTATTTGAGTTTGAACATCTTAATAGGGCATAATTTATTTATTAATCGTTGTTATTTATTAATTTTTTTTTAATTAATAATTAATTTATTTAGAAAATTTAAATTTTGTGAAATAACAGTCTAAGATTCCGTCTATTTACCCTGAAAGTTTCGTACTTTTAGGACTCATCAGTCAAAAATTATTTAAAGTTAAACATCACGGTGAGTCATAATTTACTTATTCATGATAGTTATTTATTTATTTTTTTTAATTATTAAATAATTTATTTAGAAAATTGAAATTTGCTGAAATAATAGTCTAAGGTTTTGCCTATTTATCTTAAAAGTTTGGTGCTTTTAGGTTTCATCAGTCAAAAGTTATTTGAAGTTAAAAAACACTACGCTGAGTCTTAATTTAATTATCCATGATTAATATTTATTAATTTTTTTAATTAAAAATTAATTTATCTAAAAAGTTGAAATTTTTTGAAATAATAGTCTAAGGTGCCACCTATTTTCTCTGAAAGTTTCATACTTTTAGGTCTCATCAGTCACTAGTTATTTAAAGTTAAACAGCACGGTGGATCATAATTTAATTACTCATGATTGTTATTTATTTATTTTTTTTTAATTAATAACTAATTTATATAGAAAATTGAAATTTTTTGGAATAATAGTCTAAGGTTTTTCCTATTTATCTTAAAAGTTTGGTGCTTTTAGGTTGCATCAGTCAAAAATTATTTAAAGGTAAACAGCACGGTGGATCATAATTTAATTACTCATGATAGTTATTTATATATTTTTTTTAATTAATTAATAATTTATTTAGAAAATTTAAATTTGCTGAAATAATTGTCTAAGGTTTTGCCTATTTATCTTGAAAGTTTCGTACTTTTAGGTTGCATCAGTCAAAAATTATTTAAAGGTAAACAGCACGGTGGATCATAATTTAATTACTCATGATAGTTATTTATTTATTTTTTTTTAATTATTAAATAATCTATTTAGAAAATTGAAATTTTCTGGAATAATAGTCTAAGATTTTGCCTATTTATCTTGAAAGTTTCGTACTTTTAGGTTGCATCAGTCAAAAATTATTTAAAGGTAAACAGCACGGTGGATCTTAATTTAATTACTCATGATAGTTATTTATTTATTTTTTTTTAATTATTAAATAATTTATTTAGAAAATTTAAATTTTCTGGAATAATTGTCTAAGGTTTTGCCTATTTATCTTGAAAGTTTCGTACTTTTAGGTTGCATCAGTCATAAATTATTTAAAGTTAAACATCACGGTGGATTATAATTTAATTACTTATGATAGTTATTTATTTATTTTTTTTAATTATTACATAATTTATTTAGAAAATTGAAATTTGCTGAAATAATAGTCTAAGATTTTGCCTATTTATCTTGAAAGTTTCGTACTTTTAGGTTGCATCAGTCAAAAATTATTTAAAGGTAAACAGCACGGTGGATCATAATTTAATTACTCATGATAGTTATTTATTTATTTTTTTTTAATTATTAAATAATCTATTTAGAAAATTGAAATTTTCTGGAATAATAGTCTAAGATTTTGCCTATTTATTTTGAAAGTTTCGTACTTTTAGGTTGCATCAGTCACAAATTATTTAAAGTTAAACAGCACGGTGGATCATAATTTAATTACTCATGATAGTTATTTATTTATTTTTTTTTTAATTATTAACTAATTTATTTAGAAAATTTAAATTTTCTGGAATAATTGTCTAAGATTTTGCCTATTTATCTTAAAAGTTTCGTACTTTTAGGTTGCATCAGTCAAAAATTATTTAAAGGTAAACAGCACGGTGGATCATAATTTAATTACTCATGATAGTTATTTATTTATTTTTTTTAATTATTACATAATTTATTTAGAAAATTGAAATTTACTGAAATAATAGTCTAAGATTTTGCCTATTTATCTTGAAAGTTTCGTACTTTTAGGTTGCATCAGTCAAAAATTATTTAAAGGTAAACAGCACGGTGGATCTTAATTTAATTACTCATGATAGTTATTTATTTATTTTTTTTAATTATTACATAATTTATTTAGAAAATTGAAATTTGCTGAAATAATAGTCTAAGGTTTTGCCTATTTATCTTGAAAGTTTCGTTATTTTAGGTCTCATCAGTCACTAGTTATTTAAAGTTAAACAGCACGGTGGATCATAATTTAATTACTCATGATAGTTATTTATATTTTTTTTTTAATTAATTAATAATTTATCTAAAAAGTTTAAATTTTTTAAAATAATAATCCAAGGTGCCGCCTATTTTCCCTGAAAGTTTCATACTTTTAGGTCTCATCAGTCACAAATTATTCAAAGTTATTCAACATCACGGTGGGTTATAATTTAATTATTCAAGATTGTTATTTACTTAGGAAGTTCAAATTTTTTAAAATAGTAAATAGTATAAGGTACCGTAGTTTTGTAGCTACTAACCAATTTGACCTGTACAATTGCCTGATTCCTATAAATAAATTATGATTTATTTAATTCAAAATAAAAACCACGAAGCCCCATTAGGTACTGCATCTTCTAGGCGTTAGCCTTGCAGGACTTGAGTAGTATACATTTTTAGAGAAAATATTTGCGAAAAGTCTTAAATGGATTTGGAAAAGTCTTTTGTGCTTAATATTGACTCTTTCTTGGATCAGACGCCATCTGAAATATCTACTCTTAAGGATGTTGTTTGGTTCTGAATATGAGTGAAATAATGGTGATTAACTCGAATAATAATATTAATACGTGGCGAATTAACCAACACAATTCTTGAATGGCATAAGCTAACTTATACCCTTTCTTCAATGTTATTTTTTTTTAAATTGTAGATCCATTACATATAAAGAAACCTTCCTGAACTTTCTAGGGACATTCCACATTCATTACGTAAAGAAGAAGAAGAAGGTGGCAACCATCATGGGTGAGGTGCAACAATCGATGTTACAGATTATCTTTAAACGGTACGTTTTACCTTCGCCGCTGAACCTTTGAAAGTGAATTTAAATGTCACAAGATAAATTTAATGACGGCGCACTTGTGAATGTTACTGTAAACTTTAAAAAGGACCTTGGATAGAAGATATTACTTATGGCGGGTTTACATTTTGATTTTTAGAGGGAATGTTCCTTGAAATAAGTACAACGACCCGCCTCTAAAATTAATTCACGTCATTTAACGGGAAAAAAGTGCGATTAAAATTGTCCGTTGACCCCCTAATAACATCTTAAGTGACAAAACCATTTAACTGTGAACATAATTAACGTTTCTACGTACGGAAACGACTATTTAACAAAATTAATGATTAGGCAACGGACTTTAAGATAGTCGCCCCATATTTTAAGGGTTCACCTTGCATTCGAAATTTAAAGTGGGGTGGCCACCGGTGCATATAGAAGACCTAAGTCCCATATGTCGACTTTTAAGCTAAAATAAGTCGTAGTAAATTATTACATTTCATATTGGAATTGTCGTAAATCGTACTGCAACCCAATTAATTTCCCAGCGATAATATTGGTCGCTTATGGGCAATTTCTAATAATTATCATTAATCGAATGCCACCGGGTTTTAATTTATGAGCGACACACTTACGTTATGCGGTGTTCTTACACAATTCCACACATTTATAACTGTTTAATTATTGTATATTTTTTTTAAGCGATTATTGGCTTTTTTTAGCCAATAACAACCAACTTTGTAGCTACAATAGGAAAAAAGTTATGAGCAGTTTTTTGCGTAAGAAATTACTAAGTCACTTTAACTTTAAACATAAAAAACTTCGTTAATATTGATTTTAGGATTATTAAATATTAAACAACTTTTACTTAAAATTTATTACTCTATCGATTGAGCTTATAATATACAGGGTGTTCCATAAGAAAAAAGTACTCTTTTGTGATTATCTCAAGAACGTGACCATGAATTATTTCTATTTTTTCACTATCGTAATCAGCCTAAAAAACACGTAATTTTGCTATTTTAACCAACTCTGTAGCTACAATAGCAAAAAAGATATTAGGTGTTTTCGGGTAAGAAATTACTATGTCGCTCAGTCCCTTAAACTTTAAACATCAATAACTTCGTTAGTTTTGATTTTTGAGCCATTAAGTCTAAAATAACTTCCACTTAGAATTTATTACTCTATCGATTGAGTTTATAATATACAGGGTGTTCCATAAGAAAAAAGTACATTTTTGTGAATATCTCGAGAACGTGACCATGAACTATTTTTATTTTTTCACCATCGTAATTAGCCTAAAAAAACACGACATTTTGCTATTTTAACCAACTCTGTAGCTACAATAGCAAAAAAGATATTAGGTGTTTTCGGGTAACAAATTACTATGTCGCTCAGTCCCTTAAACTTTAAACACCAATAACTTCGTTATTTTTGATTTTTGAGCTATTAAGTGTAAAATAACTTCCATTTAGAATTTATTACTCTATCGATTGAGTTTATAATATACAGGGTGTTCCATA
This sequence comes from Anthonomus grandis grandis, assembly GCF_022605725.1. Taxonomy (NCBI): domain Eukaryota; kingdom Metazoa; phylum Arthropoda; class Insecta; order Coleoptera; family Curculionidae; genus Anthonomus; species Anthonomus grandis. Next base: position 17,622,348 of record NC_065562.1, read on the forward strand.
AGAAAAAAGTACATTTTTGCAAATATCTCAAGAACGTGACCATGAATTATTTCTATATTTTCACCATCGTAATAAGCCTAAAAAAACACGACATTTTGCTATTTTAACCAACTTCGTACTTACAATAGCAAAAAAGTTATGAGCTGTTTTCGGGTAAGAAATTACTATGTCGCTCAGTCCCTTAAATTTTAAACATCAATAACTTCGTTAGTTTTGATTTTAGAGCCATTAAGTGTAAAATAACTTCCACTTACAATTTAATACTCTATCGATTGAGTTTATAATATACAGGGTGTTCCATAAGCAAAAAGTACATTTTTGCAAATATCTCAAGAACGTGACCATGAATTATTTCTATTTTTTCACTATCGTAATCAGCCTAAAAAAACACGTAATTTTGCTATTTTAACCAACTTCGTAGCTACAATAGCAAAAAAGATATTAGGTGTTTTCGGGTAAGAAATTACTATGTTGCTCAGTCCCTTAAATTTTAAACATCAATAACTTCGTTAGTTTTGATTTTAGAGCCATTAAGTGTAAAATAACTTCCACTTAGAATTTATTACTCTATCGATTGAGTTTATAATATACGGGGTGTTCCATAAGAAAAAAGTACATTTTTGTGAATATCTCGAGAACGTCACCATGAACTATTTTTATTTTTTCCCCATCGTCATCAGCTTAAAAAAACACGAAATTTTGCTATTTTAACCAACTTCGTAGCTACAATAGCAAAAAAGTTATAAGCTGTTTTCGGGTAAGAAATTACTATGTCGCTCAGTCCCTTAAACTTTAAACATTAATAACTTCGTTAGTTTTGATTTTAGAGACATTAAGTGTAAAATAACTTTTATTTAGAAATTAATACCCTATTCACTGAAATTATAATATATAGGGTGTTTCATAAGAAAAAAGTGTTTTTTTGTAAATATCTTGAGAACGTGACCACCAATTATTTATATTTTTTGACCATCGTAATCTGCCTAAAAAAATACACAATTTTGATATATCAATGAACCTTGCAGCTTTAATAGGAAAAAAGTTATGAGCTATTTTGTATAAAAATATAGTATGTCGCTCAGTCACTAAAACTTATAAACACCAATAACTTCGTTAATATTAGTTTTAGGACTATTACATATGAAACAACTTTTACTTAAAATTTATTACTCTATCGATTGAGCTTATAATATACGGGGTGTTCCATAAGAAAAAAGTACATTTTTGTGAATATCTCGAGAACGTGACCATGAACTATTTTTATTTTTTCACCATCGTAATTAGCCTAAAAATACACGTAATTTTGCTATTTTAACCAACTTCGTAGCTACAATAGCAAAAAAGATATGAGGTGTTTTCGGGTAAGTAATTACTATGTCGCTCAGTCCCTTAAACTTTAAACATCAATAACTTCGTTAGTTTTGATTTTTGAGCCATTAAGTCTAAAATAACTTTCATTTAGAATTTATTACTCTATCGATTGAGTTTATAATATACAGGGTGTTCCATAAGAAAAAAGTACATTTTTGCAAATATCTCAAGAACGTGACCATGATTTATTTTTATTTTTTCACCATCGTAATCAGCCTAAAAAAACACGTAATTTTGCTATTTTAACCAACTCTGTAGCTACAATAGGAAAAAAGATATGAGGTGTTTTCGGGTAAGAAATTACTATGTCGCTCAGTCCCTTAAACTTAAAACACCAATAACTTTGTTAGTTTTGATTTTAGAGCCATTAAGTGTAAAATAACTTCCGCTTAGAATTTATTACTCTATCGATTGAGTTTATAATATACAGGGTGTTCCATAAGAAAAAAGTACATTTTTGCAAATATCTCAAGAACGTGACCATAAACTATTTTTGTTTTTTCACCATCGTAATAAGCCTAAAAAAACACATAATTTTGCTATTTTAACCAACTTCGTAGCTACAATAGCAAAAAAGTTATGAGCTGTTTTCGGGTAATAAATTACTATGTCGCTCAGTCAGTCCCTTAAACTTTAAACACCAATAACTTCGTTATTTTTGATTTTTGAGCTATTAAGTGTAAAATAACTTCCATTTAGAATTTATTACTCTATCGATTGAGTTTATAATATACAGGGTGTTCCATAAGAAAAAAGTACATTTTTGCAAATATCTCAAGAACGTGACCATGAATTATTTCTATATTTTCACCATCGTAATAAGCCTAAAAAAACACGGCATTTTGCTATTTTAACCAACTTCGCAGCTACAATAGCAAAAAAGTTATGAGCTGTTTTCGGGTAATAAATTACTATGTCGCTCAGTCCCTTAAACTTTAAACACCAATAACTTCGTTATTTTTGGTTTGCTGAGCTATTAAGTGTAAAATAACTTCCACTTAGAATTTATTACTCTATCGATTAAGTTTATAATATACAGGGTGTTCCATAAGAAAAAAGTACATTTTTGCAAATATCTCAAGAACGTGACCATGAACTATTTTTATTTTTTCACCATCGTAATTAGCCTAAAAAAACACGACATTTTGCTATTTTAACCAACTCTGTAGCTACAATAGCAAAAAAGATATGAGCTGTTTTCGGGTAAGAAATTACTATGTCGCTTAGTCCCTTAAACTTTAAACATCAATAACTTTGTTAGTTTTGATTTTAGAGCCATTAAGTGTAAAATAACTTCCGCTTAGAATTTATTACTCTATCGATTGAGTTTATAATATACAGGGTGTTCCATAAGAAAAAAGTACATTTTTGCAAATATCTCAAGAACGTGACCATGAATTATTTCTATATTTTCACCATCGTAATAAGCCTAAAAAAACACGACATATTGCTATTTTAACCAACTTCGCAGCTACAATAGCAAAAAAGTTATGAGCTGTTTTCGGGTAATAAATTACTATGTCGCTCAGTCCCTTAAACTCTAAACATTAATAACTTCGTTAGTTTTGATTTTAGAGACATTAAGTGTAAAATAACTTTTATTTAGAAATTAATACCCTATTCACTGAAATTATAATATATAGGGTGTTTCATAAGAAAAAAGTGTTTTTTTGTAAATATCTCGAGAACGTGACCACCAATTATTTATATTTTTTGACCATCGTAATCTGCCTAAAAAAATACACAATTTTGATATATCAATGAACCTTGCAGCTTTAATAGGAAAAAAGTTATGAGCTATTTTGTATAAAAATATAGTATGTCGCTCAGTCACTAAAACTTATAAACACCAATAACTTCGTTAATATTAGTTTTAGGACTATTACATATGAAACAACTTTTACTTAAAATTTATTACTCTATCGATTGAGCTTATAATATACGGGGTGTTCCATAAGAAAAAAGTACATTTTTGTGAATATCTCGAGAACGTGACCATGAACTATTTTTATTTTTTCACCATCGTAATTAGCCTAAAAAAACACGTAATTTTGCTATTTTAACCAACTTCGTAGCTACAATAGCAAAAAAGTTATGAGCTGTTTTCGGGTAATAAATTACTATGTCGCTCAGTCAGTCCCTTAAACTTTAAACACCAATAACTTCGTTATTTTTGATTTTTGAGCTATTAAGTGTAAAATAACTTCCATTTAGAATTTATTACTCTATCGATTGAGTTTATAATATACAGGGTGTTCCATAAGAAAAAAGTACATTTTTGCAAATATCTCAAGAACGTGACCATGAATTATTTCTATATTTTCACCATCGTAATAAGCCTAAAAAAACACGACATTTTGCTATTTTAACCAACTTCGCAGCTACAATAGCAAAAAAGTTATGAGCTGTTTTCAGGTAAGAAATTACTATGTCGCTCAGTCCCTTAAACTTTAAACATCAATAACTTTGTTAGTTTTGATTTTAGAGCCATTAAGTGTAAAATAACTTCCGCTTAGAATTTATTACTCTATCGATTGAGTTTATAATATACAGGGTGTTCCATAAGAAAAAAGTACTCTTTTGTGATTATCTCAAGAACACAACCACGAATTATTTTTATTTTTTCACCATCGTAATCAGCCTAAAAAAACACGTAATTTTGCTATTTTAACCAACTTCGTAGCTACAATAGCGAAAAAGATATGAGGTGTTTTCGGGTAAGAAATTACTATGTCGCTTAGTCCCTTAAACTTTAAACACCAATAACTTCGTTAGTTTTGATTTTAGAGCTAATAAGTGTAAAATAACTTCCACTTAGAATTTATTACTCTATCGATTGAGCTTATAATATACGGGGTGTTCCATAAGAAAAAAGTACATTTTTGCAAATATCTCAAGAACGTGACCACAAACTATTTTTATTTTTTCACCATCGTAATAAGCCTAAAAAAACACGAAATTTTGCTATTTTAACCAACTTCGTAGCTACAATAGCAAAAAAGTTATGAGCTGTTTTCGGGTGAGAAATTACTATGTCGCTTAGTCCCTTAAACTTTAAACATCAATAACTTTGTTAGTTTTGATTTTAGAGCCATTAAGTGTAAAATAACTTCCACTTAAAATTTATTACTCTATCGATTGAGTTTATAATATACAGGGTGTTCCATAAGAAAAAAGTACATTTTTGCAAATATCTCAAGAACGTGACCATAAACTATTTTTATTTTTTCACCATCGTAATAAGCCTAAAAAAACACGACATTTTGCTATTTTAACCAACTTCGCAGCTACAATAGCAAAAAAGTTATGAGCTGTTTTCGGGTAATAAATTACTATGTCGCTCAGTCCCTTAAACTTTAAACACCAATAACTTCGTTATTTTTGATTTCTAAGCTATTAAGTGTAAAATAACTTCCATTTAGAATTTATTACTCTATCGACTGAGTTTATAATATACAGGGTGTTCCATAAGAAAAAAGTACATTTTTGTGAATATCTCGAGAACGTGACCATGAACTATTTTTATTTTTTCCCCATCGTAATCAGCTTAAAAAACACGACATTTTGCTATTTTAATCAAATTCGCAGCTATAATAGGAAAAAAGATATGAGGTGTTTTCGGGTAAGAAATTACTATGTCGCTCAGTCCCTTAAATTTTAAACATCAATAACTTCGTTATTTTTGATTTTAGAGCCAATAAGTGTGAAATAACTTTCACTTAGAATTTATTACTCTATCGATTGAGTTTATACTATACAGGGTGTTCCATAAGAAAAAAGTACATTTTTGTGAATATCTCTAGAACGTCACCATGAACTATTTTTATTTTTTCCCCATCGTAATCAGCTTAAAAAAACACGAAATTTTGCTATTTTAACCAATTTCGTAGCTACAATAGCGAAAAAGATATGAGCTGTTTTCGGGTAATAAATTACTATGTCGCTCAGTCCCTTAAACTTTAAATATCAATAACTTTGTTAGTTTTGAATTTTGAGCCATTAAGTGTAAAACAATTTTTACTTAGAATTTAATACTCTATCAACCAGGACCATAACACACAGAGTGAACCATAAAAAAATTCTTTTTTTTCTAGGTCACGACCGTATCAATTATTTTTCTTTTTGTACATACAGCTGAACGTCGTTTAGCATTCAAAAATTAACATAAAATCGGTATAACTCCTCAAGGTCCACGCCCTTTTATTGTCTGTCCTGAATATTAATTTACCATTTTCTGGTGCTGTAGAAAGCGATCCAACAATTCATCTCGATATTAATCAGTTCAGCGAAAGCGGGAATTTTTATTAATTTTTTGTTTCTTACGTTGTGGAGTCACTATAGGAGATTAAATCACGACGAAGAGAAACTTGCACTCTCCATAAATCAGTTGAATATACGACAGTTTATTGGACTTTCTATTCATAGTTTGATGCATTAATTAATGTCATTATTAGTACGTTTTTAAGGGAACTTTCGACATTTTTATAGGGAGCAGAATTAAAAAAAAATACCTACCAACTAAAAAAAAGCGGTAAAATCAGCAAATAAAAATCCAGAAAAAGAAGCAGGTCACGACACTCGAAAACCAACCGAATTTAGCCGCGAGAGTACCGCGGAACTATTCAAAATAAAAAAAAAATTCCACCGCGTTTTCTTGTAACATACATAAACGGACGGTACTTAGCGCTGGTACCACGCGAATGAGAAAACCCGACTTAAGGCGACTTCTTCCTCTTCTTTTGCGACCCGACGGGCGGTACCGCGGCACCATTCACCAAATACGTAATAATGCGGCCGTTGCATGCGCCGTTCATCCAAATCGGCCGTCAAGTTTATAAATCGGTCCCTGTTATCACGATCGTCGATATGCGGGTGCGCTACGAACCGACAACGGATTTTTTAAATCTAAATCCTTTGAGCACCAATTCAAAAGATAGTGAGCGCATTAGTGAGGAAAAAAACCCAGATAAAGAACGATTTATCATTATTATTATTATTATTAAAATTTTCACGTCGAGTCAAACAAATCGGTTTTAATAGTTATGGGAGCGCATTGTTCCAAGCGAGTCGTACCGCCCAAGCGTCGCAGCACCCTCACGGTAAGCCCGGATTCCAGTGAGGATCCAGTGAGGAACACCATGGACCATCGGGGGAACATCAAAGTGGAATCGGTGAGGAGGGACGACCTGATCGCCATCGAGTGCATCAGGGGCGAATTGGCCGAGAGGAGTCACGAGTTTTTGATCAATCAAATGCTGATGGGAGTGCTGTTTTTCGAAAATCATGCCAAGTGAGTTGAATCAATAGTTCACTTTAAATCACGCTAAAACCCAAAAAGTTCTCGTGTAGATAACTTAAAAAAAGTTTTATCTTAATGGTTTTACTTGATCATTAAAGATGAAGGGTGTCCTAAAGTAGAATGTCTAATTACTCATGAAGTTTTACTTTAATCATTTCTGCCCTAAATAAAAAAATTTAGTAAAGTATTCCTAGAATATTCTGCAAGTTGTTTCATGTAGTTATGATCAGTAGTTTTTTAATAATCCGGCTTGGAAGTCACTTAAGGCAAAATAAAGACTTTCTCTTCTAAAAGTAGTTATAACTCAAATTTTTTAATTTCAGTCATCTTAGTTTATGACTAAACATTGTGGGGAAATATTCTACAAATATTTTGCACTTTATTTCATTTAGTTGTTTTTAGTAGTTTTTGAGTAATCCGGCTTGGAATCTAACTACCAGTTCCAAGACGAATTAAGGTTTTTCTAATGAACCGTCTTGCCTAGAATTGCTGAAAACTCAAGAAGTTTTGTCTGGATCACTTGAAGCCTTTAATAAAAAAATTAGCAGAGTATTCCTGGAATATTCCTCAGCTTGTTTTATTTAATTATCTTTAGTAGTTTTTGAGTAATCAGGCTTGGAAGCTAGTTAAGAGGTTCAAGAGGAAACAAAGTTTTTCTAATGAACCGTCTTGTATAGAATTGCTGAAAACTCAAGAAGTTTTATCTGGATCACTTAAAGCCTTCTATAAAAAAATTAGCAGAATAATCCTGGAATATTCTTCAGTTTGTTTCATTTAATTATCTTCAGTAGTTTTTGAGTAATCCGGCTTGGAAGCTAGTTAAGAGTTCCAAGACGAAACAAAGTTTCTCTAACAGACAGTCTTGTATAGAATTGCTGAAAACTCAAGAAGTTTTATGTGGATCACTTAAAACCTTATATAAAAAATTGAGCAGAGTATTCCTGGAATATTTCGCAGCTTATTTCATTTAATTATCTTCAGTAGTTTTTGAATAATCCGGTTTGGAATCTAACTACCAGTTCCAAGACGAATTAAAGTTTTTCTAATGAACCGTCTTGCCTAGAATTGCTGAAAACTCAAGAAGTTTTGTCTGGATCACTTAAAGCCTTTAATAAAAAAATTAGCAGAGTATTCCTGGAATGTTCCTCAGCTTGTTTTATTTAATTATCTTTAGTAGTTTTTGAGTAATCAGGCTTGGAAGCTAGTTAAGAGGTCCAAGAGGAAACAAAGTTTTTCTAATGAACCGTCTTGTATAGAATTGCTGAAAACTCAAGAAGTTTTATCTGGATCACTTAAAGCCTTCTATAAAAAAATTAGCAGAATAATCCTGGAATAT